>NC_134580.1:19136048-19812298 GCF_037038515.1 Microtus pennsylvanicus | reverse complement strand
TCAAAGGACAGAAAATGAGATAGGAAAGTTTTCATCTACAGGGTGAATCTTATTTAATCCTTAACCCAATATATTTAATAGATACTAGAAGGTAAAAAAAGTCTGCTCATTTTAGTAATTGACAGTATATAGTATTATTTTTATTATTGCTCATTAGTTGTTTTGGATGCTGAGGGATTGAACCTGGGGCCTTGCTGGTCAAGAGCTCTGAACTACTCCTCTGGCCCAATAGTCCCTCTAAAGTCTTTAAGAAAAGCCGTAACTCCTATTCATTCTCAGCGATAAAATGCTCATTTAAATAAGAAATTTCATCATATACATTAACATCTTAAGAAGTAACCAAACAAATATTTTATTTTTTTTCTGAGTTGATCTCCCTTGTTCTCATCTGAAGACCCTTGCTTGAAGAGAAAGGATCTGATTGTATCTAGAGTGACAGTGGCTTGTTCAGGAAGGGTACTGGGCAAGGAAGTTTGTGGAGCTAAATGGTCTAGAAGACTTGCTACCAGACATAGCGCTACCTGAGTCTAAGGAGAGTTGCCTTCTGTGTAACCACACAAAGGTTTCGGTGCGTAGCTGTTGGCCTTTCAATTCATAGCATACTTACAAGATGCCGTCTATGTTCAAGGTGCTTCATGGGGTAATCCGCTAGGGAGCAAATGTGAAAATTAAGATGACAGAGATGAGGTGGAGGAGCATATCTAAATTGTGATAAAAAATAATATATCCTCTGTGAATTGCACAGAGGGAGCAAGTGTTGGTATAATCGCACAACACAGGCAGTAAAGTCTATATGGTCTACTTCATCCCTCATTCATAAATACTTTGTTCACACTCTGAATGGTTGATATAATTATACAACATAGGCAGGAAAGTCACCATCTGTTCCATCACTCATTCATAAATACTTCGTTTTTTTCACTCTCTTACTTTTTTCTGGTTCTACCTATATGTTTATTTGCAGTTTATAATAAGTGGTATTTTAATATCCAAGTCATGATTTTATTTTTCCTCTATTGTTTTTAGAACTAAAACACAATTGCATAGAAAGAAGTGCCTTATATCATAAGCTTTATCTCTGGGAGTCTTTAAATTGCTTTACTCTAGGGTTAGTGTGACTTTAACAGTAGATTATTTTTGCAATGCACATCAAACCAGGCCCCTTCCAGCTGTAAATGGGGAGGTTAGGGCTGCTTCTGAGCATGGATTGGGTTTCTAACACTCTGCCTTGGAGCGTGTGCGTGGGATCCGTATCCTCAGGATATCCAAAGGTGTCCTATATTTATGGAAATTCCACTTGCAGAGATCTGGGAGTTTAGCTAAGCCAGCTCCTCTAGTTAGGGTTATTAAGAGGCCTTTCTGGAGAGGTCTTGGCATGGGCACCTGAACTCATGCTACAATATTTATTTCTTCTTTGATGAGTTTTAACTACATGCTTATGTGCTGTTTTTCATTTTACCAGCCATTAAGAGTAGACACTTGAAAGAAAATGATAGACAAATAATTTCTTTCTGTTTTTAGCCATTTGGCTACAATTATTTGTTTCTGCCTCTGTTTTTCCTGCTGTAAGCCATTTACTCCTTAATCGTGGTGAACTCAATGCCTCACGGCAAAATGAAATGGAGAAATTACTTTTAAAAAAAGCAATTATTCAAAGAGCAGAAATAACTATTAAGAAATAATTTATCGCAAGGCATTGTAGGTATCTCTGTGATCCTAGCTCTTAAGAGAGAGAGGGAGGGAGACTACAAGTTGTAAGCCAATCAAGGCTGCATATAGCAGGACTATATTCAGACAATAAAGCAGAACAAAACAAAAACTTAACCCAACACAGAAGAAGCAATTGCAGGTACTTAGTCTCATGAAAAGTATGCATCATATTAGAGAACTCTGAGTCCCATGTTAGCTCTCTGCCCTTGTGACAACAGCAGACCCTAGATATTCCACTCTTCAGGAGGAAAGGTCTATTTGGGCTCAAGGATTTTGTGTCAAGGTGGGACATCATGGTGGCAGTTCAGTGTGAAGAGACTTGATCACCTCATGGGTGCTAAGAGGCCAAAGAAGAGAGGAAAGGTCTGTGGTTCAAATAAACCCTTTGAGAGACTTCCCCAGTCAACGAAATTCCCCCCACCATCCCCCACTTCTTAGAGGATAGTCCTCTCCCAATAGCAACATAGCCTGCAAAGAAGCCATCAGCACTGAGCATGTAGGAGACACTTACCCAGACCACAGCAGCTCCATTTTTACCTGCCTTGGAATAATGCATGGAATTTGTTTTGGCAGGAGACACAGAGGTATTAGAAACCATGGTTCTGTGGTGTATGTTAGTATTACACATATATATTGTGGGCTATCGTGGTGCTTTGCATGATTTGTTTGATTTAGAATGTGAAAATATAAATTATGGCATTTGTCTATCACTGCAAAATTATAATGAAAGAAATTATTAGATTTTTTCATTTTCAATTTCAGTACAGCATAAAATAACATTTCTCTTTCAGTGAATAAAATCTGATTAATTATTACATATTGCTGTGTCCCACACAAACACCAAATTCTGTAATGAGTATATACTCAGAGCTGTTGGACTTTGTGGCCTGTGTGTACTTAGTGCGGCTAGACTCTAGAGTAGCAATCTTCAACCTAGGGTTGCTGCCCCTTAGGCACACCTCTAAGTCCAAAATATTTACATTATGGTTCATAACAGTAGCAAAATCACAGTTACAATGTAGCAATGAGAATAATTTTATGGTTGGGGGTCACCACACATGAGGAACTGTATTAAAGGGTCACAGCATTAGGAAGGTTGAGAACCACTGGTCTAGAAAGTGTTCACACGGTGATTATAGGCTCTGCTAAGTAAGTGTGCAGTCATTGCTGTTAGACTCTGGAATGAGTGTGGACGCAGTGCTCTGAGGCTTAGAGGTAAGTGTGCCCTGCTGTTAGAGTCTGGGGAGTGTGCACTCAGTCCTATAGGCTGTGAGGAATGTACCATCTTTTTACACTGGTGAGTGAGTGTACACTCAGAGCTGTTAGACTCTGGCAAGTGTGCACTTAGTGCTGTTAGACGTTGGGGGGGGGGTCACTGTTTTTAGACTTTGATGAATGACTATGCATACAGTGTCGTTAGATTCTATGATGTTCACACAGTTCTGTTAGAATCTTGGGAGTGAAGAATCGGTGATTTTAGGCCCTCTGGTGAAAGAACGTGCCCTCTGTGCTCTTAGGCTCCATGGTGAGTGTGTACACAGTGCTGTTAGAATCCAAGAAGTACACACTCACTATGATGAGTGTGCACTTGGTTATAGCAGACTCTAAGAAGTACATAAGGTGTTTTGGACTCTGTGGTAAATGAGCATACACCAGTACTGTTAGGCTCCATGGTGAAAGAGGATTCAATACTGTTAGACTCAGGTCAGTGTGTGCCCAGTTCTGTTGGATTCTGGTGAGTGTGTATTCAATTCTATTAGACTCTTGTGTAAATATGTATGTTGTGGAATATTGTTTTAACTAGGCAACAATGTGTTCCATTTGTTTATGCCCCAACAGAATATTGAACTGTGTAAATGTATGTTACATTTGTTTATGCTGCCTTTGTTTAACGATGGAAGGATGTGTGTTTAATAACGTAAAGACGTGTTGTATTTGTTTCACCTTGCCTGCCTAAGGCACCTGATTGGTCTGATAAAGAGCTGAGTGACCAATAGCTAGGTAGGAAAGAGGATAGACAGGACTGGCCAGTAGAGAGAGAATGAACAGAAGGAGAATCTAGGCTGGAGAAGAAGGAAAGAGGAGAACAGGAAGAATGAGAGGAACATGCTGGGGGCAAGAAGCCAGGCAGCAGCCACCAGCTTCTTGAGAAGCAGTGAAAGCAAGATATACAGAAAGAAGGTAAAAAGTCCCAAGGCAAGAGGTAAATAAAGAGAACTAGGTTGATTTAAGTTAAGAGAGGTAGCAGAAACGAGCCTAAGCTAGGTTGAGCATTCATAACTGTCTCCATGTTATGATTTGGGAGCTAGTTGGTGGCCCCAAAGAAAGGTCTGGTATATATGTATTCAATACAGTGTTTATATATGGGCCCAACCCTTTGAGATTCTCTGGTGATTGTGGACTCAGTGCTATGAGACTCTTGGAAGTCCATATATCATTTATTTACATTCCTTGTTGAAGGAGTGAGCACTCGGTGCTGTTAGTCCCCGTGGTAAATGTATACTGCGGGCTGTTAGGCTCCACAGCGAATGTGTACGCAGCGCTCTCAGAACAATTTCACAGTGGTGGCGTGTTTCTTATTGCAGGTACATGTTGGGACTTGCAGCAATTCCAGCTGTTATACAGTTTCTTGGATTTCTCTTTTTGCCCGAAAGCCCTCGGTGGCTCATTCAGAAAGGACAGACTCAGAAGGCCCGCAGAATCTTGTCTCAGATGCGTGGCAATCAGACTATCGATGAGGAGTATGACAGCATCAGAAACAGCATCGAGGAGGAGGAAAAGGAAGCTGGCGCAGGTACGTGCATGTCCCGCTGCATGAGACGGAGAACTGCACTGTGCTCTGTTTAGAAATTAAATTGTCTGAGCATTACTTAGCATGGCTTTGTGCCTATCAGCAAACAACAAAAAAAAAATATGTTCAACTTTTAAAATAATATAACAATTGATTAAAAATAATAAAAACAATAGAATAAAGGTAATTGAGACACATTTTAGAGCAACAACAATTAGCATGCCCAACATACTGGTTTCAGTTTTGTATTTAAAAGGTCTCAACTTTGGTTTCGTTCTGCATTAGTTGATAGTTCATATGGGCACAAATGTTAGTTTCCATTCCTGAGAAAATGGCAGACATTCTGTGAAGGTGCTGGTATTTGTCGAACAAGGTATCATCAAATCCTTTGCTCCCATTTTCAGTAGAACTGATGGTTACTTTCTTCCCGCAGCATCCAGTTTCTGCACTGGCAGAAATGAGTGAGCTGTCGTTTACCTGTGTCTGTGCTGAAGCACAGTCACCTGCTGCTGCTGTCTTCTTGCTCAGACCAGAGCCCCGGCTACAGCTGGATTTCTTTCTGAGCACTTAGCTAACATCTGTTGTGTGTCTGGCTGGTGTCGCTAAAGAAACACCTCGGTGCAAAACAAGGAGACTTTCTTACAAAATGAATCTCCTTTAAATGTGTTCAATGTCATGTCCATTTTTAAAAGGACTATATAAACATGTCTACTTAAATTAGAAATAACTTATTTTTTTTCTAGTCTGAATTCTCCCTGTAGTAGTGCCTCAAATGAAATAGGAGGCTTTCTTTTGAATAATCAGTACACTTAAAACCTATGTGCTAATTCTGTGTGATTGGAGTGGGAAACAAAGTGTTAGGGAATATTAAATTACATGCTGTGTAGAATTTATATATTTATTAATTAATAAAAACTCTTCCAGAGGCAAGAACGTTGCTGATTTTTACTATAAACTATTGAGCACAAATCTCTTAAAAAAATTTTGTCCAGTTTTGTTTTGTTTTTTGTTTTCTTGAGATTAGATTTTATGCAGCCCACAATGGCCTAGAGCTCATTATTTAGCTTGGGATGATGTTGAACTCACCCGTTATGCTGACCTTGAACTCTTGATCTTCCTGCCTATACTTCCTAAGTTCTGGGAATGTAGGTGTGTGTCACCAAGCCCAACTTGCACATTGCTTCATTTTTGATTGCTTACAAATCTCTCTCCTTGAGCTGTGCATTTGCTGACAGTGCACACCGACATGTGGCAGTTTTGTGACTGCTGGGAATGTCTAACCCAGGGGACTCTGCAGGAGCTTGAGTCCCTGTGACCGAAGTTATCTACATGCGCTTCTGTTTTTGTCAGCGATTTTTGGAAGCCAAAGAGGGCATCCTTTGGGGATAATAAATAAAAAATGTTCTACCTCCCATCATTGCTTTAGATGGATATTTGGAAAGATTTTTTTAAAAAACATATTGCAATATAATCTACTGAGGCTTATTTCATGTTGGAATCTTCCAAACTTTGAAAGTAATGAGATGAGCCCGTGTCTGGATTTGCAGTGTGCGATGCACTGTCATCTTGCTTAATTTAAAAGTTCAGCCCAGTGCACATGTGCAGAGAAACATCACAAGTATGCCTTGAATGTATACAATACATGTTTTCCTGTGTTAGTTGAAAATTGATAAAAAAAAAAAAACTTGAGCACAAAATCATGTTTACAGAAGCAATAGGCACTGTTACATCTAGGCAAAAGACAGTCTTAACTCTACGTGGGAAGTGGGATCCAATGCAGACTTAAACCAAGGGCCTGGCCCTCTATCTCTCCACAGTCAAGAGGAAAAGACTGGATAGACAGGGGTAATAACGGCTAACTTGAAGGTAATAGAAATGTCCTTGCACAGAGATGATGAATCAGTGTGTTGGAGCATGACCCATTCATCTGTCCATGGAACCTGTGGATGTGATGTGTGAACTATGAGTTCAAGCTAGGAAGCTGTGAGTCGTAGGGGACAGCTTGCTGGAAGACAAACAAATCAGATGTTCCAAGAGGTTAGGGAGATGATGAGGCACCTTCTTTGTTTTTTCAAAGAGGAAATATTTCTTTGGACTTGGGAGCTTAGTTTCCATGGTACCTGGTAGCTCAGTTTATTTTTATGTTTAGGTTTGATTCCATCTCATTCTCCTATTGTGTGTGTGTGTGTGTGTGTGCGTATGCATGTATGTATGTGCATACACACATACATATATACATACACATAAATATTTCTTTTCTTGATCATTTGAGTTTAAACCTAACCTTTAGGTCAGTGGTTCTCAACCTATGGGTAAAGACCATCAGAAAACACATACTTCCAATTGTCGTAGGAACTCCTAACCATAACTTTTTTTTCATTGCTACTTCACAGCTGTACTTTCTCTACTGAGCACTGCCTCAGTTCCTAAAACCATCAGAAATGTGCTTTCCAGTAGTCAAGATCCACTACTTTAGCACACTGGTTCTCAGCCTGTGGGTTGTGACCCCTTCTGGGGACCAAATGACCCTTTCATAGGGCCTAAGACCAACAGTAAACACAGATATTCACATTATAACTCATAAGAGTAGAAAATACAGTTGTGAAATGGCAACAAAATGATTTTATGGTTGGGCATCACCACAACACAAGGAACCGGATTAAAGGGTCGCAGCATTAGGAAGGGGAGAACCACTGTTAAAGCACAATGGTAGATCATGTACCTCACACAAGAAGACATTGGCTTGAGTGTCCAACATTCAGCCTCTCTAGAAAAAGACTTTCCTGAACCAGAAGTGGAACTTCTTTGAGAAAAGTATGTGTAAGTGCTGTTCATCATTCATATTGTGGATGTGTGATGAGACCAGAACAGAACATTCCCTCCAGGTTAAACCCGTTGTCATGACTACACAGAATCTGTGTTTGCTGCGTTGGCAGCATAGCTGGGCTTCCAGGTCACTAAGGAATAGGACTGGATTATAGCGGAGTCTCCTCTCTCCTCCACATGATAGAACAGGTCAACTTCCATCACAGAGTTCAGCGTCTTGGGTCACTTCTCCATTATATGTGGCAGAATTACAACAGGAGAGGTAGTTTCTGTGAAAAGAAGCAGAGGCTGGATTTCCCCGTGTGTTCAACAGGGTTTCCACATCCTATAGGAACAAGAGAGCAAGGTTGGAGGAAATGACAGCTTTGGAAAGCCACCTGGATAGGGATACAGGAAGATGAAAATCTATCCCTGGCTCCCTCCCACACTACTACTCCAAAGGTATCTTGGAAAGACAATAATACATAAAAGAGGACCGGATTCTGAGAGCTCTAAGATCTGAATTACTCAGAGTGCTAGAGGTGTCTGGAGAATGCACTCTGTTGATTAGAAAACACTATGAAGTCAACTTCAATTTAAAGGGTTTTACTGCATGGCAGTGGAGGGCAGGTGTGCCAGTAGACAAAACTTTCTCAAATGAGAAAGAAAAGAGCAACTGTTTACCTACAAATTATGTAGTTGTTTATGGGAAATCAACACTACTGAGCTACTGATAGAGGCCCTGAAAGGGTGCTACATTAGGTCAGATGGTTGAGGCAAGCCTCTAAAGATGTTCATTTGGAAAAGAGAGTGACCTGGCCATCTGCATCATTAGATGAACCAGATTGATGATCGTTCTAAAGTGTAGCTGAGTTTTCAGACTCTCTGTGAGGATCTGACTCTATCCCAGATGACTTCGTATCACTTCTGAATTAGTAGAGATACGATGATTGCATTGAAAGTCCAAAGCAAATCTGAGCACAAATAACACAAATCTGTTGTCAAGAATTAGCTCCTCATTTGTGTTGTATGTGGCTTATTATTTGTTTTCCTAGTTTTTTTTTCATTGCATAGATATGTACCAAGTTGGGAGTTAAATATACAACCTAGACAGGAGCTTTGGAGAGACAGAGGCAATTGTTTCAAGTAGTGATGGTAGACTGAGATTTGAACTTGTCTATTTGACTTTGAAAATTAACAGAAGTTTTCATTGTATTTTGTAAAATTTTATTTGATATTTTAAGTGCATTATTTTAAATACCAACAATTCCTTTTAAATGGATTTGTGTACTTATCACCCCAAGTCTACGCATCCCAGACATGAAGAGTTGGAGTTTCTTGTTTGGGTAGATGTGTTTATCAGGGTATTGAAAATACGGTATCAGTGGCGTTCTTATACTTTACAGAGTGCAAGAAAGTAGAAGTGCGCCTTTCCCCTGTAACAAGGAACAATCATAATCTTTTCTTTAGAAGGCAATCTTCTAAAAACTGACATTTATTTATGTACTTATTTTAGTGTGTGTATGTGTGTGTGTGTGTGTTTATGTGTCTGTTTGTGTAGGTCAGAGGACAAGTGGGAATCAGTTCTCCTTTTCTACCATGTCTGTCCCAAGGATCAATCTCAGGTTGCCCAGGTTGGTGGCAAGTGCCTTCACTTGCTTAACTATCTGGAAGGCAGTTCTGAGGAAGAGTTTTGAGTGTTGAATGCCGTCTGCCCCCTTGTTGATGGGACTCCGGTGACTTTCTGAATTCCGTGTCTGTGTCATTTACTGGAGGATGAGAAGTGTATTTCTGGGAGCCGGTGAAGGAATGCAGAGGCCACCAGTGCCATTCTGTGATGACAGTGGTCCCTGTGCCCTGCGGCAGGGGCCCCATGGACATATAGAGGGTTTCACAAAAAAGAGTGTCTCTCTGCTTTTCCACACTGACTAATAGTGCATACCAATGTGGGATCAGAGCAGGCACAAGGGATGGGCATAAGGAAAGGTTTCCATTCTATGGAAACAACAAAGTGTGATGGACACACTATTATAGGTTGAAAGGCCACAGGTATAGAGCAAGGTGATTGTTGGGAATCTGCAGTGCTGGACAGACAGAGGAGAGAGTCAAGGTAGCAGCCACTGGAGACCTTCGGGCAGGGAAGAGTGCACTGTTAACAGCGCAGTGGAATCACTTGTGACATCGGGTCAGTCTTCAGGATGTGAAATAAGGCCCTCATATTAAAATAAATATACAATTTTTTTCTTTTACAACTAAGATGATGTAGCTCATCTAGATCCTAGATACCTCCAAAACAAACCTGTTAAATAGAAGAATACAAGCCAGAAAATGAGCCTTGTACTTTGAACAGTAAAATATTAATATAAGTAAATATGTCAGCTTAATGTGTTTATATATTTAATAAATATGTCTTCACATTTATTGATCTGTTCATCTATTTATTTATTTACTTGCATGGCTGGAGATGGAGCTAAAAGCCTCATCCAAGCTAGCTAAGTACTATACTACTGAGCCAAAGCCTTAATTAATATCAGTGTCCGTGTGAAGAAGCCCCTCAGGGCACTCCTCCAGGTTGAAAGATGATTCAGGTTTACCTATTATGAACTAGGGAATCAAGTAATGTCATGTCCAGCTTACCACCAAAACATTTAAGTCAACAAGATTTTTATCAGTTTGTGAACTCACTGAAGTGGTCAGTGTTGGCTGTGTGTTTTGCATTTGGTGGGGGAGTTCGTCTCTCGCCTAGAAAGAATGTGATATAAAGGCACATTTATTCTGCATCTCCCCATGTGGTCATTTAGATTTCTCTCCAGCTTTTTGGGGTCATGATTATTGTGTTAGGAGCAGGCGGCTGCATCTCTCTCTCTCTCGCTCTCTCTTATTCTCTAGTAACTTGGCAGTTAGGTCATAAATCTTCTTGTAAATCATTTTCTTTTTCAGCGAATTGATGTGGTGCATGGCCATTTTAGCAATTCAGATTTTACAGAAAGGCATTCACAGGGAGGCCCAATATCATAGCTGGATAGAAATTCTTTTGTTGCTTCTTTAGATATCCAATCTTGAATGATGACCTTCTGGTGAAAGGCTCATTGCAGTTGTCATCTGCTTGCCCAAGAGGAAAGTGTCCCTCCCTGCAAAATGGTCATAGGTTGCCTACATTACATAAATTGCAACAGATGTTGACAGTGTCTTTGGAAGATGACCCATGACTTTCTGCATATTGGAAGTGATGACAGTTCTGTATCTAAAATTCTAAATATTGTCGCAATATTCGCTGAACTGTCAAAGCCCTTTGGCTGTCACATGCACCCGTCATGGTAAAACATGTACTGAAACAGAAGGAAGGTCACCGTTGTCCTGCCACTGAAGGACCTGGGGCAATGGAGGGAGTTCTAGCAAACTGGCTTTCTTAGTCATGGTGACTGACTTAAGAAGCTGCTTCATTCAGCGCGGCTTTAAATAAATATTGTATTGATTTTCTAAACCCCCCAAGGGTTTTCAAAGAAGGGAATCGTTCTTAGTTTTACATTAAAATGTGATTGACTCCCCTGTTCTGTGGGAAGAAGAGCAGCAGAGGGTTTCCACCTACACACCTGTAGAAAGAATCCTTTCGAATTACCTGTAGACCTCCCAAGCCACTTCTCTTCAGATGTGTTGACAGTCAGTGTTTCAGTGTGTGGATAGGTAATGCACAAGTACTGTGTGTTTCTGTTTTCTTGCCATGCTATATGTAAATCTAAATCGTCTAAGAAGAAAATCCATGCTAAAAGAGCTTAGTGTCAACCACCCACCCCATGCGCACATCAATTCACAGGGAGGTAGGTGCACACTGTTTTTAAATTGTCTGCATTTAAACCAAAGAAGAGGTGATCCCCAGAGGACAGGCATTTCAAATGAGCTCTGGTTCAGGGTAATTCCTTTATCGGTTAGCTTGAATCCATTCTGTGCAGCTAATAGTCTCCTTTATAAATTAGATATCTATAATATATAATATATTGTACATACATGTATACATATATGTGTGTCTATGTATATGATCTATATGTGTATATACATACACACACACATATATATACATGCACAGACACACACACGCACACACATATGAGGAGGAACACTAAACTGTTTCCACTACCACCAAACTTCCGTGCTTATAATTGGCACCTTCTGCACTATCTCAGGAAATCCAGCTGTTCTTCCCCATCAGACGTGATCAAATGTTTCAGAAGAGGAGGAGATCATTTCTTCCTTCCTACTTTAAATTCAGTTTGTATTTTGGATCCAGGAACTCACATGCCATCTGTTTTCCCACTCTGATCATACTTCACAAGTCTTTTTAGCTCTGGATCTCCAGGAGCAACATCTGCAGTCTGGATCCCACTGGGAACTTCATCATGGATGCTTCACTTCGGTTGTTTACCCGTGCCTATATTCCTTGAAATGTTCAAAAATGAGGTATATGCGTGCCAGGATGAGGGGAAAATTAGGTTTACAAAGCTAAAATTATAATCAACTGCTACAGAGACTGTTTTCAAAGTGCTTTGGAAGATGGCTTCCACTGCACGTCTCTTAGACAAAATAACCCCAAGACTCTTCATTTTAGAGAACTAGATAGAATTATTATTTTTCAGGAATGTGTGATGAACCCCAGAGAATTTCAAATAAACTTATGCTGTTACCATTGCTATCGTTAGTACTATTATTGTCATGCCTTTTATTTTGAGATAGGGTCTTCCTTTATAGCCCAAGCTTTCCTCGAGATCATGTGGTCCTGCCTCAGCCTCTTTAGAGCCAGGTTATAGGTGTATAGCACCACATCTGTCAAAGCCAAGCTTTGCTAACTAAGGCATTTGTGGAACTATCTTCACGTTCATTATCTATTTTTATTAAGAAAGTTTTAAATATAATCTTTTCTCATTTTACATAGCTATCCCTGCTCCCACTCCCGCTCCTCCACCTGCTCCACTCTTCTTCCACCCCCATCCACTCCCCAGAAAGGGTAAGGCTTCTGAGATGTCCTAGTAGCGAACTAGTCGTAACTGCTGCTGTTTGCTAATTGCCTACTTCGGTAAGTGCCACACACATTTTTCCCTTTGTCTACAATTCTCAAAAAAAATCCTGAAAATTAGAGATGATGCCCTATGCTATGTTGAGAAATTAGGGGTGGATCTGAGCCCCACTCCCTCCTCGTCTCCAGAGCCTACATCTCTTGCTATATGTGAGTACTGAAAGAAAAATAAAATAGCGAATTGAAGGAGCTTAGAATGCACCAGATTCCTTCAGGGTTTTCTTTTCTATAAGGAAGGACCCCAAGCAGCTGTAAGAAACAGAAGTCGAACAAGGCAGCAATTGGCCATGTCAGCTGACAGTACAATTCTGCTCAGTTGCATCTCCTTTAGTAGTATTTTCCATCTGTCTCCTCTTTCTGCCCTTTCTATTACTGGGGCTGGGGTTTAAGTCTCTGGCATTATAGATGCCATTGTCTGCCTGCTGCTTTTGGAATCTTCCTCCACGACTTTCAGGGTTTGCAAATACACAGGGTATACTCTTCTTCACACACGTTGTAAACTTCTTATAAGCCTTTACAGTCTGCCTTTGACTTCTCAAGTTTGTTCCACTAGAATCCGGTCTTTTCAGCAGACTAAGAAAGAAGAAAGATATCAGTACCTTTTGGTGCTCATGGCGGGGGAATTGTGCGGTGTGGAAGAAAGCCAGCATAAATCATAAAATGGTTCAGACCCATAAACCCTACAAAGGAAATGTCTCACTGTGATGACTATAAAATTTTTTATTAAATTTGAGAATAATGACATTGTAGTAGTTTCCTGTGTGCTAAGAACTTTGCATACCACTGAAGTACTATAACTCATTTATATAGTGTTTTCCGAATCATACCCACCCTGCTTCTGTTCCCCCAGAACCTTCCCAACATGCCCTTCCCATCTCCATGGTCTTGGTTTTAATAGCTCGATGAGTTGAATAAGTACTACCTTCATGTATAACATTCTTTTAAACTGAAATAGATGTACATAAATGTTTCTTTTAGTATATGATGGCATTATTAATGTGTTGCCCAAAGTAGTAACTGTACGAACTGGAAAAATTAGGTTTCATCTGAAAAAAGAGCTAACTGAAAGGATTGTTGCAATGATTTAATTGTGGTAGGACCATTCATTGCGGGCAACCTGTGATTCTGATGTTTCATTCTTGGACTTGGTTGACTTTTCCTATAGGGGCAGGTACTTTTCTTGTGACCATATGACCTGTGTCGTAAGTAGCTGCTTTTCTTGACTATTACAGCACAAAAATCAATATAGAGAGTCTATGAAAGGATGGCAATAGTTTGTCCAGTAGCATGTAATGCTTATTTGTACCTGTTAATGTGTGTGTTTCTGTGTATGTATGTAATTGTATGACTATTATATAAAGAATAGTGCCAGATTTGACTCATGGACTATAGCTAACCCCTTCTTTTAGCTAGACATTAAATGTATCCATCAGCTTACTCAGATTGTTTTTCATATCTAATTCGTGGTTGCTACTGAATTCCTTTTTCTTAAAAGGCCAGAGTCTGATGTTCACTTGTGGGTGTGTCTTCTTTGCTGCGGTGCACATGGCAAGTTATGTCGCTGTGAGTATATGTAAGTGTGACCTAGTGTGTAGCCACAGGAGAGCCCGTAGGGTAGCTTTGCAGAAAAGGCTCTGGGTAATTGAAATGATAGCCATTTAGGAGATCAAGCACGCTACTTTACCAAAGACTGGGCAAACTCATGTCTGCACAGACCTACTACAACACACTATGAGAGTTAATCTGGTTGGAACCAAGAGAAGCAAAATGCTGTAGCAAAAACTGGGTATCATCTGATGCTAGTGTTGGCAACCCATCACATCTCCTTAACTTCTTCGTTCTTACATGGACAGCAGTGTTTCTTCTCTCTCCGTGGGCAATTACCTAGATGAATTACCTACCAATTACCTATTCATGATGTTGTAATAAGGAGAAAGATCTCGTTTAATTAGGAACTTGTCAAAGAAAAGAGAAAGACACTGAGGTGGTAACAGCGTAGGAAAAATCAGTGCAGATTGAGGAAAGGTTCTGTTTCTGAATAAGAGGACAAAAAGCCTCTCCTTTCTCTAGTCCACAATGACCTAAATTCCCCAGCCCCTCAATCTGCATTAAGATTTGCATCTCCCTGCCTCCCCTGGCAATTTAGTGCTACTTATGCATACTCTTACCACCCTGCACCCACAGCTTCATGCAGAGAGACTTAAACATTCCTTTGGCTTTCTGTGCCGGCTGGAGGAGTGGAGGAGGATATTCACTGACTTCTGAGATTTGGAGGAGCTGTAATTCTTAACATACCCTGTACTTCCATTTAGGTCACTCAGAAGCTTTAGGACGCTTGCTTGCTGAGGAGGGGGTCTGACTGCGTGCACCATGAGTGTTTGCTGAAAGACCTATTCAGGGATAGAGAGGAATGTGCTTAGAATCTTACTATAATTCTAAGTTTAACATTTGTTACTGGTATAGGAAGTTACTTCCTTTTAATTGCCAATATGTGTTGGACTTAAGTAAATAATTTATTTTCTGGGGTCAAGTACTTATCATTATAATGAAACTCAAATGTGAAACATAAAATCTATTGTGATTTATTATTTATTAGAATGATTTACTTTTGAGACACTATCTCACGGTATACTCCTGGCTGTCCTGGAATTTTCTCTGTAGACCTGACCACATTCAAATTCACAGAAATCCATCCCCCCAAAGTGCTGAGGTTAAAGGCCTGTGTCACAACACCTGGCTGTTAGAATTATTTAAAGGCAAGTCTTGTTAATATCTAAATTCACAGTACTGTTCACAAATTAATTAGGGTTTATCTATTATTATAAAATGCATATTGCAATCCGTATCTGTGTGAGTACTGGTTTGTATGAGAATGAACTCCATAGGCTCATATATTTGAATGCTTTGTCTGCAGTTGGTGGAACTATTCTGGGAAGGCTTATGAGGTGAGGCCTTGTTGGAGGAGGTGTGTCTCTGGGGATGAGCTTTGAGGATTCAAAATCTCGCAGCAATTCCTAGTGTCTTTAAGTAGTTGACTCAGGATGTAAGCTCTTAACTACTGCTCCAGCTCCATGAATGTCTGACTGTCTGATGCCATGCTCCCCTACCCATGATGGAATTGTGAGTCCCAAATGAAATGCTTTCTTATGTAAGTTGCCTTGGTCATGGTGTTTTGTTATGTTTCCCTTGTGGTCCTTAAGTATGTCTATTTAACTTATGTGTAAGTTAAAAAAAATTCATGTTATGGCACAGTATTTGAAACCTTATTTTCACTGTTTGCTTTTTCCTTTTTTATTGAGTTATACATTTTACTCTGTTCCTCTCCCTTCTTCTTGTCTCCCCTTCTACCCTCTTCCATGACCCTCATTCTCCCAATTTATTTAGGAGATCTTGTCTTTTTCTCCTTCCTATGTAGATCCATGTATGTCTCTCTTAGGGTCCTTTTTGTTGTCTAGGTTCTCTGTATTGTGAATTGTGGGCTGTTTTATCTTTGTTTTATGTATGTCTAAAAGACACTTATAAGTGAGTACATATTATATTTGTCTTTCTGGGTCTGGGTTATTTCACTCAAAATGGTTTCTACAAGATCCATACATTTGCATGCAGATTTCAATGTCATTGTTTTTTATTGCTGAGTAGTACTCCATTGTGTAAATGTACCACATTTTCTTTATCCATTCTTTGGTTGGTGGGCATCTAGGTTGTTTTCAGGTTTGGGCTATTACAAATAATGCTGCTATGAACATAGTTGAGCACATGTCTTTGTGGTATGATTGAGCATCTTTTGGGTATATACCCAACAGCAGTATTACTGTGTCTTGAAATAGATTATTTCCTAATTTTCTGAGAAATTGCCATACTGATTTCCAAAGCCTTTATCAACTTGATCTAAACCCCTTTCATATGGGAAGATGAAACTTCAATTGAGAAATGTCTCCAAAAGATTGGCTTGGAGACAAACTTGTGGGGCATTTTTCTCGATTGATTCTTGATATGGGAGGGCCCAGTCAATTGTGGGTGGTACCTCATCTGTCAGGTGGGCCTGACACGTTGTGTAAGAAAACAGGTTGAGCAAGCCCTGGGGGCAAGCCAGTAAGTAGCACTCTTCCATGAACTCTGCTTCAGTTCCTGCCTCCAGATTCCTGTCCTGACTTCATGATGGACTATAGGCTATAAGATGAAATAAACCGATCCCTCCCCAAGTTGCTTTTGGTTATGGTGTTTGTCAGAGCAACAGAAAAACTATTAGACCATGTAAAAATTAATGTCGCTTCATATATAATACTCAAAATTAACTTTAAAAAGACCTGTATGCAAGAGCTAACACCATGGAGGTCTTAAAATAGAGAACAATATATAAGACAGAGTATTTGATGATCTTGTGAACATGTAATAGCAAAAGCACAAATAAGAAAAAGGCAAATGGAAATTGATCAAGTTATGGTTCTTATGCCAAAGAACATTAACAAAACTGTGTAAAGACAACCTGCAGAAGGACACCACTTGACAATCTTATCTGATAAAGCTTTTATGTCTTAACTGCATAATGAATGCTCATGAAAATGTGTGTAGACCAAGGATCCAGTATAAAGAGGTGGGCAAAGGATTTAGATTAGCGTGGAAAACCATAGAAGATACAGTAAACAGCCAGGGAGCGCATAAAAAAAAATGCCAAGCTTTGATTCGCAGTAAGGAAATACAATTCAGAATTGTAATGAATGCAATTCATTCATAACAAGTGGAAAATTAACAGGCGAAAGTATTGCAGCGGATGGGGAGGAACTGTAAGCTACGGAAACTGCTGCTGGAGACACAGTGTGCTGGGGAGACAACTTGATAGGTTCAGTGAAGAGCAACCTGACATCTTCCCCATCCCATTCCCACATTCATACCCACAGAAATTAGGATAGATGATCACACACACTGTTCCTGTGCATGTTCCTAACAGCTTTACTCATTGTACACAATCACAGACAACATACATGTTCATCAGCTAAGGAATAAAGCGACATGATGCACACAACTAAAGAATGACGACTGTTCTGATACTGTATGGTCACATGGGTGAACTGAGAAAAGGATTGTGCCGACTGGAAGGAACCAGAACAAAGAAGGCCACATGTTAATTGATAGTATTGATAAAGACTCTAGAACAGGTCACCAGACAAAACAAAATATAGATTAGTAGTTATACGAGATTTTAATGGAAGGTGGTAAGAAAGGGAATGTCTTTGGGTAATGAAAATAGTGTTGGATTACATAATAGTAAATTCTGCAAAGCTTTGTGAATATAGGAAGGCCTCTGTGAATTTATCATAGATGTTTAAAACCCTGAAATTTGTAGTATCTAAATTATGGGTTATTAATAAAAAACAGTTTCCTGTTGACTGCATCATGTTAGCATCTAAGAGAAATTGCTCACAGGTAGTATTTACTGGGGCAACAAGACATTTCTCAGTTTTGAAAGAGGCTGGATTAACTTGCTGAGATTAGGACTACTAATGGGTTGAGAGAAACCCAGGGTTGCACGGAGTTAACCTACAATTACGGCAGACATGTTCATATGAGCCCCATTTATAAAGCTGAGCCGTGCTGATTTGTCTTTGATTTTATGTATGTGCAGAGGTGCCCTTTTAAAATCTTTGCCCATGAAGTAATTTATTTTAGTCAGTTCACTCCAGGAGGTTTGCTCAAGAGAGGAGGCTTCAAATGTATGATGTAACAGGCTCAGTTTGACCATTTAAACAATGCTGTAATTGAGGGTTTTGGTAGTGTGTGTGTGTGTGTGTGTGTGTGTGTGTGTGTGTGCAAGAGAGAGAGAGACAGAGAGAGAGTGTGTGTGCTTGTGTGTGTGCGTGTGTGTGTGTGTGTGTGTGTGTGTAGTTCATAGGTACTTAAGTGTTGCTCATTATATGATGGTCACTTTATTGTTACTTTTAAAATTTTATTATATTTACTTTGTGTGTGTGTGTGTTGTGTAAGCATGTACATTATCATGGTGAACATGTGGATGTTTGAGGACATCTTGAGGGAATGAGTTCTCTCTCCTTCCACCATGTGGGTCTTGGGTATTAAACTTGTGTTTTCAGGCTTGGGGATGGGTGATATTTACTGCTGAGCCATCTTGCTGTTAACTTCACAGGCCTTTTTTGTTTGTTTGTTTGTTTTTGTTTTTTTGTTTTGTACAGAGTCTGTTAGTAGCCTGAGATTTGCCAGTTGAGCCAGACTAACTAGTTAGGAAGGTACACTGGGATTATTAGGGTATACCATCAAGCCTGGCTTTTTAATTTCGATTCTGGGAGTATGGGTCAAATCCCTGTGTTTTTACAGTGAACACTTTACCAACTCAACCATCTTTCTAGCCCTAAAGACTAATTTTCTTCTTCCACTTGGTTGACAGGTAACATTTGTGCATATTTCTAGGATTCAGTGTAATAGCATGACCCAGGTGTACAGTGTGCAGTAGTTAAATCAGGGTGTTTATTATGTACATCCTCTCAAACATCATGTCTTTGTGTTGAACATTCAGAATCATTTCTCACTGTTGCGGAACAAATACAATGTTATTAATTATAGTCACTTGTTAGAGAACCCTGAAATTTAATCTGTTCACATAATTGTATTGTGTGCTTCTCATGTTGCTGTAACAAAATGACAAAAGCAACCTAGGGAAGGAAGGATGTATTGGGCCTTAAAGTTTGAGTGTGCGGTCCATTGTGGTGATGAGTTACTGGTGGCAGGAGCTTGAGGCTGAAGTTCTCATTGCAGAGGCTGGAGTTCACATTGCAGAGGCTGGAGTTCACATTGCATTTGCAATCAGGAAGCAGAGAGCTAGGAAGGAGAGCCATGCTCAGCTATTTTTCTCCTGCTTATGAGCCCTAGGACTCAAGTCTAGGACATAGTGTCACCTACTTTTAGGGTGGCTTTTCCCACCTCAGTTAACCTGATCAGGATAATCCTTCCAAAGAATACCCAGAGCCTGTCTCTTGGATGGCTGTAGACATTATCAAGTCAATGATTCAAGTTGAAAACCGTAGTAGCTGTAGTTTTGTACCGGATAACCAGCCCTTTCGCTAATATCTCTCTTGCTTTCTTTCCCAGCTGCCCTAACTACTGTTCTACTCTCCACTTTGGTGAGATCAGCTAATTTAGGTCCCACTGGTAGTCAAGACCATAGAGGATTTGCTTTTCTACACCTGAATTATTTTTTTAACAGGATTGTGAATATTGCTGCAAATGACAGGGTATCATTCTATTTCATGGTTAGTGTTCGTGTCTGTGTGTGTGTGTCTGTGTGTTCATGTCTGTCTGTGTGCCTATCACCTATCATTATGTTTTTCTTTGTCATTAATTATTGTGTTGATTTTGTTTTTACTTAGCTTCTCCCATAGCAGAGTTGGTTTTATATATTGAAAATACATTTTTATGCAATTTATTATGAACATGGTTTCATTACCCTCATCTCCTTCTACATTGTCCCACTTCCCCACCCTTCCAACTTCATGTCTTCTTTCTAGAAAACAAATAGGAAAATAAAAAACTCATATAAACCAGAATAAATAAAAAACAAGCAGAAAAGAAGCATGTTAAACATACATTCACACACACACACACACACACACACAGAGATACACGCACATACCATAACACACAAAATTGTAAACCATAATATACCAGCAAAAGACCAGAAATATAAAAAAAGGCTAAAATAAAGTAATGTAAGATAAGATATTTCAAAAATACCACTGAGTTCATTTTGTGTTGACCCTCTACTGTTGGACATCAGACCTACCCTTAAGTGTGGTTTGTATACCCAGTGAGACTTCATTGGAGAAAACTTATTTTTCATTTGTGATTGGTTGACAATTGGAGATAGCTTCTGGGCTAGGGATAGGGCCTCATATCTACTTCTCCATCTGAGCACTGGGACCCAATCTGGCTTGGACCTATGGAGGCCCTGTGCATGCTGTCACTGTCTGTGTGCATTCATATGTACATCTGTCCTGTTGTGTTTGGAAGATAATGTTTCTTTGGTGTCATCCATTTCATCACAGATATTGAAAGGACAATTTCAGCTACACAGGAACACATACACACACACACACACACACACGCACAAAACAAGTGTACGAAAACAATTCTGAATAGTAGAAGAACTGTTGGGGGTGTTACCATTCCTAGACTCAAGTTGTACTATCTAGTTATAATATAAAGACAGCATGGTATTGATATATAAACAGATGTGTTCTTCAATGGAATAGAGTTGAAGATCCAAACATAAGTCCAAAATCTTATAAACATCTGATTTTTGACAACAAAGTCAGAAATCCACACTGGGAAAAAAGACAGCATCTTTAACAAATGGTGCTGGTCAAACTGGATAGCTGCATGTAGCAGATTAAAAATAGATCCATTCTTCTCACCCTGCACAAAACTAAATCCCAGTGTATCAAAGACCTCAACATAAGACCAGATACACTGAATCTGATAGAACAGAAAGTGTGGGGGTAGTCTCGAACTCATTGGCAAGACTTTCTTTTTTATTTTATTTATTTTTTTTAAATTTCATTTTACATTGCATTCACAGTTCTCCCTGACCCCTCTCCCCGCCACCCCCTACCTCACCCCAAGCCCACTCTTCCTGATGGATAAGGACCCCCATGGGAAATCTACAGAGTCTGGGACATTAAGTTGGGGCAGGACCAAGCCCCTTTCTACTTCATTAAGGCTGAGCATAGCATCCCACCACAGAGATCAGGCTCCAGTACACTAGCTCATGTATCCCGGATAGATCCTAATCCTACTGCCAGGGATAGATCCTGGAATCAGAGATAGTCCAAGCATCATCACCACTGTCTTCCACACATGGAGGGCCTCGTGTGGTCCCATGGGGACTCCACAGCTACTGATCTAGAGTTCCTGAATTTCCACGAGCTTGGTTCAGCTGTCCCTGTAGATTTTTCCATCATGATCTTGACCTCCCTTGTTCATATAATCCCTCTTCCCTCTCTTTGACTGGATTCCCAGAGCTCAGCCTGGTGCTTGGCTGTGGATCTCTGAATCTGGTTCTGTCAGTTGCTGGATAAAGGCTCTAAGATGATAGTTGGGGTATTCACCAATCGGATTACAGGGGAAGACCAGTTCAGGTTGCCTTTCCACTATTGCTAGGAGTCTTAGTTGGGGTCATTGTGTGGATTCTTGGGAATTTCCCTAGCACCAGCTTTCTCACTGATCCCATAGTATCTCTCTATATCAAGATCTCTCTTTCATTGCTCTCTCACTCTGTCCCTCGCCCCATAGGACACCAATAGCACAGGTCCTAAGAGCAATAATTAACAAACGGGACCTCATGAAACTGAAAAGATTCTGTAAGGCAAAGGACACCACCATCTGGATGAAGTGGTAGTCTGCAGAATGGGAAAAGATCTTTACCAAGTATGCATCCAATACAGGGTTGATATCTAAGCTATATAAAAAGAACCAAAAAACTTGACTGGGCGTCAAGAAAACAAATAGTCAAACTAAGGTGCCGACGTAAACAGAGAGTTCTCAAAACATGAAACATAAACATCTGGGGCAACCCTTAGAGAAATGTTCAGCATCCTTAGTCATCAGGGAAATACAGAGTCAGATAGTCATTCATTCTTTATTCAGACTGAGATTGATTTAATAATTTGGCTATGACAATGAATACTCTATTACAAAAGCTATGAAAATGGTGATGTCTCCTCATCACATACATTGCCATTTCTTTGGTTATATACCCAGTAAAGGAATGGCTGAGTATTATGGAACTTCTAGCTATAGCTTTTTTAAAAAGAAATTTTATATAGTGGGGTGCTAAATTACATTTCTACCAGTATTTATTTTATGCTTGAAGCTGCGTGAATGCTATCTCTTCTGACAGGTTCAAGGTGATGTTTCATTATGGCTATAATTTTCATTTTCCTTATGACTAGTGATTTTGAGCTCCTTTAAAAAAAACACATACTTGTTTGGCCATTTTTTTTTGAGAAATTCTCCTCTAAATCATTTGGCCATTTTCTATTATGTTTCTATCATTCAGCTGAACGGCTAGTATACCTTTTATCCCTTGTCAGAAATACAGTTTGCAAGAATTCTCTTTTCTTCTTTAAATGCTCCCTGCAGTCTGTTATGTCTGCTGTGTAGGACCCTCTTAAGCTGAGACATGGGGATCTTCTTTCATTCTTTTGCATCTTCAGGTCTAATTTCCCACCATTGCTAAATGAAAAGGCTATCTTTTCTCAAGTGTGAGTTCTTGGAGCCCCCTTTCTCTCCAGGGTCAGCTGGTTGTAGATATGTGGATTTATTGATCAACATTTGGGCTCCCTTCTCTTTTCCGTGGGGCTCTGTGTCTCTTTTGAGTATTATATGTTCATCGTGTTTTGAAGTTGGTAGTATGATAGCTTCCAGAGTAATTGGTTTTTACCCAGAATCACCTCAGCTATTCAGGGATCTTCTGTATTCCATTTAACTTTTAGCAATATCTTTTTTTTCTGTTTCTTTGAAGACATTTTTGGAATTTTGGTAGGGATTTCTTTAAATCTGTTTTCACAAGGATGGGCATTTCGAACAATTTGCAATTCATGAACCTGGATGCCTTTCATCTTTTGTGTCTGCAATTTCTTTCATCAATGTTTTGTAGTTTTTCTTGACTTCCTTTCCACCTGTTATTTTTTTGTGTGTGTGTGTGTTCCACACTTTTTGATATATTAATATATGTCATAGATGGTGACAATAATGTCCTTAGAATGAGAATCATAGTGGAATATGTTTTCCTCTCATGAGTAGTCTACTGAATATTGTTCTAATAGTTTAACTATCCACATGCAAAGTTATATGTATGCTACTAAATCATGGTTAATAAGTAGAAACTGCTATAAAAAACTGTTAAAGATTATCTCGTATACTTTATTACCTGGTAAATGTCACCATCACCAACACAGGCATTTACCTACAAGGTGTGTGTTTGGTCTTAGAGGATAGTCTATCAGTTAATTCGATTGTCATAAATAATCTTTGCTCCCCAAACACAATTAATTAGTTACATAAAATTTTTTTCTTACTGTAATCTTTAAAAAACCTTGTTGGATCTAATCTAAACTAATATTAATCTTACTTTGCATATGGAGTAGATAATTGGGGCACAACTTTTATAAAGTGTGCTTTGTGGAAACTTTAAATCACGAAGAGCAGTATTTTAATTATTTTCATACAATAATTTTCTCTTAGTGTAATGTTTTCAGAACTCATCTGCTGCAATTCAAAACTGATTTTCCTTTTATAATAGGGATCGACATGGGTTCTCTTTTTAAAATAGGCATCGGCAGTTCCCATGCTTAGTCTGGTGCCCTTCATGGATGTTGGCTTTGGACTTGACACTTAACTGACGTCTTTGGTGTAACAGACAGAGAGTGGTGAGGTTTGCACACCTCTGGTTCAGGCATACAGCATCTTTCCATCATTTAGCCCTTGTTTATGTGGAGTTTACATTAGACTGTTTTGTAACAAAGCTTCAAAAATATTTTATCCCTTTGGGAATTTTTATAATTTGCTAGATAAAAGCAAACGCCTGAAGAAAAACGCAGAAGGTGACACTATATGGTGTCCCCAGGACAGATGTGTTCTAGATAGATCCAAGTTTGTCTGTATTGACTACATTTTGCCCTCTTGGAAGCCTATAATTTTGTTTCCATATAACCCTGAGCAACCTTTGCAAAGATGTTATTTTAGTTCGCTTAAATTTCTTCAGCTATAAAATCAGGAAAAGAAGACATTCAGATCCTCACAGGGCATGAGAATAATATATACAGTGCTTCCCACATAGGGTTTTGCGTAGGAATATACCTTTTAAAATGGTCTTCTCATCCTTCACTTCCTGCATAAGTTAAGTGCACCTCAAAGGAAATTGCAAGTGAGCATCTCTTCATTGTGACCTAGAGACATGCATTTGATAGATATTTTAGTGTCTGACTGGCTGGCCCACTATTGTCAGTTTATGGCAGTGAATCCTTGCATAGAATACTGGTCTCAGCACTGTGGAAAGACATGCTAGACATGGAGAAGAGGGGATAAACCAGATCCTCAATTTAAAGATACAAGCCATCCAGTTTTTCAGAGTTTTTTTTAAGCTTTAGACTTCACTCAGGCTTTGTAGATCACCACTGAAGAAAAACAATTAGCAGTCTTGTAAACCCTTTTTACTAATGTTTTCTTTTTTTAAGAATCTGTCTTCTGTATTACTTTTGGCAAATTAATTTTTAAAAACTAGATACCATTGCATATTTCTTTAAGCTTACTTTATGCCTAAAATGCCTTTATGGGAATTTTTCCTAGCCATGTTTTAAGTTAAGACCCTGGAGGCATGGAACTGGATGTGACCAGCCTTCCATCTTCGCTGACCACTCATTTCTGAGTTGTGCCAGTGTGGGAGGTCCTTCTGTCTATGTGCTGCTTTTATTGGTTGATGAATAAAGAAACTCCTTTGGTCTATAGCATGGGAGAAGGAAGGTGGAGTCAGGGAGAAGTCATGGAGTCGCCAGAGTCAGACATGCCGAAACTTTAGTCATTGCTCAAGGGCTGGAGCATGGCTTCCTGCGGCACTACCAATTCTGAGGAGTGAGGTTGAATCCAAATACTTTCTAAGCGGTTGTAATTTGTTATTTTGAATGTTACTTGTTTCTGGAGGATACTTTACCAAGTAGCCATTATTGCTAAGATGGTTTCCATTCAGAAGAATGCTGGTCACAGTGAAGGCAAAGGAACAGAAGGTCAAGGCAGGACATTGTGTGGCAGGCAGGACTGAACTGAAGGCAATCCAGAGGTAGGTTTTAAGTTGCTTAAGGGCACACACACACACACACACACACAGAGAGAGAGAGAGAGAGAGAGAGAGAGAGAGAGAGAGAGAGAGAGAGAGAAGCAGGGATTTTTCATCATTAAGCAATGTATATTCTGAATTTTATGTAAATAGTGAATCTCCCTTGATCACTCAAGGGACAGTGGCTATTTTTGTGCTTGTAGTTTCAAACATTTGGCAAACGGAAAGAATGATTCAGGGAACTAATCAAGTGCCTGTTTTGGGAAAAAATGGTTATGCTTCCAAATGGCAAAGGAGTGTCATTACTACCTTCTCTGCATTCCAAAACAGGAGACAGATGCTACCAATAAGCGAGAATCAACTCCTAATGCTTTTATGTTCAACAAAATGCATGTTATCTCATAGTTCTAATATTTGAATAATCAATCTAATTAGGTAGGTTTCTGTTGACAAAGTCCTATTGTTTAAAATGAGGTAATTTTATTTACTATTTTAAACAAACTTCCTTTTGCTAAGGAGCAGAAAGATCAGTGAAAATGTGGCAAGGAAATCTTAGAGACATGAAATAGCAAAATGTCTACTCAGTCGAGTGAAGAGATTTCCATGACCCTCAGGTTAGTGAGAAGAAGGTGCGGAATTATGAACTTCATCCTCACCTGGCACAGGGTGCCCTCTGGGGCGAGCTTCCTGCCTCTGTGACCTCTGCAGTTAATAATGTCCATGTTCTCTCGCTGTGTCTTGAGATTCTGAACTGTGAGAGTGTATGCAGTTAATGTATGTTCTGCATGGCACTGTTTTACCTGGTCTTCACAAATGAAGACCCAAAGACGTGGCAAATGGTGTTATGCATTGTGAGGGGATGCTATGCATTGTGAGGGGAGCTATTACACAGCTGTGATCAACTAGACAAGGGCAGTTCATATTCCGACACCTTCCTGTGTGACATCTGTCATGAGAATCTTTAGGGGAGAAGATGGTGAATAGTCTTCTTGGATTTTGTGGTCCGTTGAGGGGATAATTGGGGAAGACAAGCTAAGAGCGCATCCTGCTCCTGCCCTTTTCTCAAATGCTATTATGTCATGCTTTAGAGTGTCTGCAGTGGGTAAACCGAATTCTAGTTTAGAATTAGAGCACGCATACTGAGTTAGGGAAGGTGCTTGTTTGCCCGCTGCTATGTCATCCCAGCTGTAGACGTAGCATCACCATGAAGCAACAACCCGATATAACAGCAGCCTGCACTCAGAGTTCAAGTCAAGGAAGATATTCCCGTTTCTGACTACCAACCACAATGTGCGGTGCTCCTGCACTCTTGAGCTATAGTTGGTGTCAGTGGTTCTAATTGTCC
This sequence comes from Microtus pennsylvanicus, assembly GCF_037038515.1. Lineage (NCBI taxonomy): Eukaryota > Metazoa > Chordata > Mammalia > Rodentia > Cricetidae > Microtus > Microtus pennsylvanicus. Next base: position 19,785,738 of record NC_134580.1, on the reverse strand, counting down.
ACTTCTTTGTGTCAACTAGGCGTTCCTCTGTTCCCCCATCTTTCTCCCTTTCCTCCCTCTTTGAGATTTAAGGAAAGACGTTTACTACTTTAGTTATCTAACATACCTAAAATATGTTTGCAGTAAAAGTAGAAATTTACTGTATAGTTGCCATGTGTTACAGCTACAGAAAAAAGGCTTAGTTCCTAGTTTCTCAGAAACTTACCTGGCAAAGATGAGCGAATATGCAAGAAGTCAGGCGTGTAGTAGTTTCCTTCACGAACCAGGAGGTAACCGTTGTGCTTGTATGAAATAAGTGGTATATTTGCTTTTGGCTCAGACAGTGTCCCATCTAGGAAAGCAACTGTGTTACTGAAATTCATAAATGAACACTAGCTTGAGCGTAGTCATCTTTCCAACCCATATTGTGAGGACAATGTGTTTGTATCTGTGAAAAAATATCTTTGCTCTGCTGGGATTGAACCCACGGCCTCACATATGCCACTAAGTATAGGCTCTATGTCTAAGCTATTATTCATAGACCTTTCTTGCAGTTCCTAAGAAGTAGGAAGATAGACCACTGTTATAGAAGCAGTGCTTGTGTTAGCTCAACACTTTCAATAGAAAGCTATTTGAGAATCGACTCTTTAATGTTACCTGGTTTTTCTTTGTTTCATTGGTCTTTTAATGTTGTCTGGTTATTAACTTGTGAACTTGCTTGGTCTTGGAGATTAAAAGTCTTCTGAATGCTTCTCAGGTGCATAGTGCCGAGCATCTGACACTGGGAACTTCTTAGCTGGTTTCCTACATGAAACATATGAAATCATTATCAACAATCATGGCACTTGGGCCTGAGAATTTTGTCAGATGGCTTATGTGAATTTCAGAGATCCATGATAGATGCAAAAAATTCCTGGGAGCCTGAGGAGAATCCAGAAAAGATACCAACAGCTAAAAGCTCTGGTAGCCATGCTCAAGTGACTCAACAAGGAGCACTGTTGCCCCCTAGTGGACACTTAGCAATGTCTGGTGCCCTTTTTGGTTGGCTTGGGAAAGTGTTGTTCTGTCTGCTGTGTAATCTTGCAAATGTCCAAACAGTACCGTTACTAAGAACTTCCTTGCACCGAACGCCAACCGTGGCACAGCTGATAACTCTGCCTCCATCACTCTCGGTTGCCTGCCTGTGGAGGCCATGTGACCACCCGGCCTCCTGTTTCCAATACCATGGCCATGAGAGACTGTATCTTCTTTAAGAGTAAAACAGAATAAGCCTTTCCTCTTTAAATAAAACAAAAATATACAAGAAATACAACCTGAGCATATCTAAAAATAATCTTAAGTATAAAATGTTTCGAAGTGCAAGCATATATTGTTTATATTTTACCTGGTAACATAAGGAAATTTTCATGAAAGTTTGATTATCCCTAAATGTACCTGCATATGTCCTTCCTCTCCCCTTCCCATTTATATCCTTTGTTTCCATAGTCAGTTTTTTTCTGCTGTTATGCCACCTATATATGTATGATTTTATTATTCATAAACTCTAGAACCCACAAATGCAAGGAAAATATGAACTATTGTTAAGCCTGAGATTAACTTAGATTTAGAGTTACTGGATGCAACTATCTCCAGTTGTCCTCATTTTTCTTCAGAGTATAAAATTATATCAGCCTTGATGGCTGAAAAAAGTTTTTGATGTGTATATAGACTACATTTTCTTTATGCGTGCCTATGTTGTTAGATAACCCAGGTTGGTTTTTGTTGTTGTTGTTGTTGTTGTTTGTTTTGTTTTTTCAAGACAGGGTTTCTCTGTAGCTTTGGAGCCTGTCCTGGAACTAGCTCTTGTAGACCAGGCTGGCCTTGAACTCACAGAGCTCCGCCTGCCTCTGCTTCTTGAGTGCTGGGATTAAAGGTGTGCGTCACCACCGCCAGGCCCCTAGGTTGGTTTGTAATGTAGCTATTGTGGATATGCTACAGTGGGCAGTGATGTAACCATCCCAGTGACATGCTGACCTGCCCTTTTCTGGGTGACTAGCCAGGAGTGCTATAGTTGGGTCTTATGATAGGTCCATTTAAAAGGATTTGTTTATTTTTATTTTATGTGTATGACTGTTTCACCCATATGAATGCATGTGCATGCACCATGTGCACCCTTGGTGCCCATCGAGACCAGAAGAAGGCATCAGATCCCCTGGAACTGGACTTGTGGACTGTTATAAGTTGCCATGTGGGTGCTGAGAATAGAGCAGCCCCCATGCTCTTAACCAGGGAGCCATCCCTCTAGCTCCTCTATATTTAGTTTAGCTTTGCTTTTGTTTTAAAAACCTATGTACTGTGTTCCATAGTGACACAGCAGCAGTGGATAAGGGTTCTCCCTGTCCACGCTCTTGGCAACATTTCTCATTGTTCACTTTTTTAATGACTGCCATTTATGATGGCGTCATATGGAATTTCAGTGTGGCTTTCATTTGCATTTCCTTGATGCGTCCTGAAGTTGAAGGGTTTTTCATGTGTTTATTGGACATTTATGTTGTGTCTTTAGAGACCTATCTGCTCCTTTCTTTGGTGTACTTATTGATGGAGTTGTCTTGGTTATTAGTTTGTTGTGGTTTTTTAGTTCTTTGTAAATTTTAGGTCTTAATCCTCTGCAAAAGGTATAGAGAACAAAGATTTTTCCCTCGTTCTGTAAGCTGTCTTTTCATTCAGTTGACTGTTTCCTTTGCTGTATGGACATGAAGCCTTTAAATCTCATGTCAGTAGATGACTTTACTTTCTGGGCATCTATAGTCCTATTTAGAAGGTGCTCACCTATGTCTTGAAGGGGCTTCTCTTCTTTTTTAAAGCCAGTTTTAGAGTCTCTGCAGTAAGGTCTTTTATTCATTTGGACTTGATTGTCTCTGAGGTGAGAAGTGGACACCCAGTTTTGCCACACCATTTACTGAAGGAGTTGTCTTTTCTCCTATGCATATTTTTGGCAATGCTATAAAAAATCAGTTAGCAGCTCTGGGGTCTTGGGTTTGTGTCTGAGTTGTCTATTCCATTTCATTGTTCTATATGTCTGTTTTATGATTTCATTTTAGCAGCTGGTTAATATTGCTTTGTGTAAATGTACCGTATTTTCTTTATCTGTTTATCCATTGTGGGACATCTAGGCTGTTATTTAATTCCTAGCTATTATGACTAGAGTAGCAATAAAAAAGGTTGGGCAAGTATTTCTGTAGCAGGATGAAATGTCCTTTGGGCTATGCCAAAGAGCCGTGGTATAACTGGATCTTAAGGTAGGTCGATTCCGATCTTCCTGAGGTACCACTATGCTGATTTCCACGGTGGCTGTACAAGTTTGCACTCCCACCAGCAATGGGTGAGTGTTCTTATTGAAAAGTCAGGCATTATTATTCTAATAGGTCTGCCTTTATATGTCACTTTGTCTTTTTTCTCTGCAGCTTTTGACATTCTTTCTTTGTTCCGCACATTTAGTTTTGATTAGTATGTGCTGTGAAGAATTTCTTTTCTGGTCTAGTCTATTTGGGGTTCTGTGTGCTCCTTGTACTTTGATAGGCACATCCCTCTTTGAGAAAATTTTTATTCTGTGGTTTTGTTGAAAGTATTTTCTGTGTCTTTGACTTTGAGATCTTCTCCTTCCTCTATGCTTATTATTCATAGATTTGGGGTTATCATAGTATCCCAGATTTTCTGGATGTTATGCACCTGAAATTTTTTTTTTTTTGAGATTTAACATTTCTTTGACTGAGGTATCTGTTTCTTCTATTTTATCTTCACTGCCTAAGCTTTCTTCCATCTCTTATATTCTACTGCTGAGTCCTGTCTCGAATGTTTCTGTTTAAGTTCCTATATTTTTCATTTCCAGCTTTCTCTCAGTTTGGGCTTTCTTTATTAATTTCATTTCTACTTTATTCATATCCTCTTTAAGGTCCTTGGGCATATTTTGAAGTTTTTGTCTTGTGATTCAACTATTGTACATTTCTCAGGGCTTAGTGTAGTAGGGTTGCTGGACTCTAGTGGAGACATATGTCTTGGCTCTCTCTCTCTCTCTCTCTCTCTCTCTCTCTCTCTCTCTCTCTCTCTCTTCTCTCTCTCTCCCCCCCTCTTTCTCATTCATACATACATACAAATACATACAGGTGCTGATATCTGGTCTTGTGTGTGTTGGTGGGTGTTCATTGATCCTGTTTTTTCTGGTTTTTAGGATGGTATTGTGGCTGCAGATTGCTTGGTAGGAAATGCTTCTGAGATCCAGCCAGGTGTGGCTCTTGGGGTCCAGTTAGAATGTATTTCTAGGTTTTGGAGGCTGATAGCCAGAAATGAGGCTTGGCTAGAATGATGAGGGAAGAGCTGAGAAGACCTGCAGAAGGGAGGAAAGCAGCGTGTTCCAAAAGGATCCTCATAGACCCCTGGGAGTGGGGACAGAGAGGAATGAGAGGCCATGACGGGTAATCTCCAGCAAGCCTGGAGTAATACTAGGGTGTTGGAATTGGAAGAGAGGAGAGACAGTCAAGATCTCCTACCTGATTTCCTGGCAGTTGTGGCTGGTGGGCTTCCAGGGAGAGGCTGAGAGAGTTGGTGCCCCAGAGAAAGGAATGGAGGAGTGGAGGGAGGCTGTGGGAAAAGATTTGGGTGATGCCCCAGGAATGGCTACAGAGTGGAACGGGAGGATACAGCAGGTGGTGCGCCACAAAGCTGGGGAAATCTGGAGGGTTGGAATTGGAGGGCAGAAGGAAGAATGAGGATCACCTACCTGATGGCCTGCATGGGCCAGTGCATTCCCAGGGATTGATGTTATTATTATATTTTTATTATTGGGTTTTAAGAATTTAGAACCTGTTTTAACCACATATCTAACTTGCAGTATGCAAATACTTTCCTGTTCCATAGGAAATGTTTCCTCTCCTGTGCAGAAACTTTAATTTGGTGTAGTATCTTTTAATACTTTTTTGTTTTGTTGACTATACCTCTGTTTCATGAAATCATTTCCATAATGAGTATGATAAGACTTACCTTTTGTATTTTTTTCTAGGAGTTTATACAGTCCTAGGTATTTACACTGAAGTCTTTAGTTCATTGTAAGGTGATTTGTGTATCTGGTTTAAAATATGGGTCCTTATTTGTGTTGGTGTGTGTGTGTATTTCCAGTTTGCTCACTAGATTTCAGAGGTGATCCTTTATCTGCTATTAGTTTTATCTTTTATTTAGCATGTAATAATGGGTTTCATTCTGACATCTTCTCTGTATACCTTATCCTTTTGCTAATGTACCTTGTACTGTTGAGCCCCCTGTTATTTATTATTGGTACACTCTTAAAGGCCAATTGACTTGGTACTTGCTTTGAATGTATTCCATCAAAAATCAGGTCTTTCCAATGCACTGGTCCCAAATATCATTTTTAAAGAATTTTAAGAAGTGCAGAAGCATTGCAAAGCTGGTACAGCCCAAAGAGTTACCATTTGTCACATAGCCAGTGCCCCATATTAATAACAGCCTGCATTAGTATGGTAGATGTGTTACCATTAATGAACTGAAACTTACACATCATTGACTAAACTGTGTAACTTTACTCACATTCCCTTGGCTTATTCCTAGTGGCGCCTCCTGTCCCAAGCTTCCATTCGATATATTGCACTCTGTTTACTCCTAACGGCACCCTCGGCTTTTCTGAATTGGGTCAGCTTTCAGATATTTCTTGACAGGTATGAAAAGTATGAAAAGGACTGATCAGATGATATGTGGAAGTCGCTACCGCTGGATTTGCTCGAGTTTTGTCTTGTGATTAGAATGGGTAATCGATGTAGCAGAGGAAGACTTAGTGATAAGCAGTGTGTGCACACTGCTGTATAAAATTACTGAATGCTCCTTTAGTCGTATGGTCCCTGTTTTTTTGCTTATGTTCCTTCTCATCTTTGAGAGCCCACCTGCATTCCTAGGTTTGTGGTCCCCATTTCTATCTTACACAGCAACAAGGGCGGGATGAGTTCTCATCCCTTGCGATGCTCTGCTTGACTCCCACCTCGGCTTCTTTACTTGTCTTGTGCTGAACGTGACACCTCTCCCTTCAGTTTTGGCTTTAGGATAAGATGACTGGCTTGAGGTCAGATTATCTAAGATCATCTCCCTTTGTAGAAGTTCTAAACCTGACGCACTTCTGCAAAACCTTCTTTCCTGTATAATGTAAGAAAAAGATAAGAGGTACCCACAATAAAATAAAAATGGCCAACAGCTACAATGGCTCCTAAGATTGTAACTTGGAAATCCTTAGTTGGGGAAGCTGTGCTTTCTGTATTACATTACAGTATACTTTAGGTCAGACTTCCAAACTCTACTATTCCATGAACTATGGCAGCTGGTCCTGAGGTCCTCTATAGTACCGAGAGGCAATTGTCTACAATTGCCTTCTCTACAAGCCTACACCCTGTTATTGAATCAAGGTCACTGCCTACAAGCTTTCTTAGAGTAAGAAATGTATTTCAGAGTTCCCATTTCACACTCTCGCCTCTGTTGGGTGGCCTGCTGGCCTGTTGTACAATCATTCTTTGGTGCCAGTTTCCCTGCAATCATCTGTTGAGAGCTGAAGTTATATTTTAAGTTTTAACGACTATGCCTAAGAGAGCCATGAAACAAAAATGCCTCTGATCTGCAAGCCCCTTGCCCAAGGACAGATAGTTCCTGAAATGCTGGAAGCTACTATTTATAGGAGATGACAAGCCACATTCACTCCCCTAATCAAGTCGTTTTGACTCATCTGTACCGGATGTGCTTGAACACCTGTGGACAGGAAGTTTACAGGCAGGAAATACGTCAGGATGTATGCTTGTCCCTGATTGGATGTAGGCTGGAGGCATATCAGGATGTATGCTTGCCTCTGATTGGACCTGATGAGAAAAACTTAAGGTGCTATAAACCCTGATTCAGGACTATCTTCTGGAAACCTAGAGATGGGCCTGACTGGAGGCCATCTACCTGGCCAGCATTTAATTAATGCTTGCTTCAAATTAGGCTTTAAACTGTGATAGTGATCTCATTCTCCATCAGTGGTTAAACACATCGAGCCAAGGAATTGAGGTAGGGATGATGGACGGCTCCTGTTTCCTAGGAGCCTCTTGTCTTCCTCCATTTTCTTTCCTTTGTCTTTAGGAACCAGCTGTTCATGGCAGGGACAGAAACTCCCCTGAGGAACGATAAATCAGTGTCTAAATAAACAAGTGGCCCAAGATCTGAGAAGCAAAATAGTGAGAGGGTATAGCATGCGCTCAGAAGTCAGAGTGCCTGCGCTGGCTATAAAGGCTGTTTCATCCATTAAGAGTCTGGATCACGTTTACGATCTAGTTACCTGTATTGCATCAGTGTCTACATCCGAATGCGTCATGGTTGGTTAGTAGGTATCTGGATGCTAAACATAATGGTGTTCAAGTAATAAATAACTTTTGTTATTGCCACATAATCTTAAAGAGTAGAATGTGAATATCCTATCTCTCAGGAGTGGGTGTCCTGGGATGAAATGCCATCTGGGAACTTTTAAAAAGACTTATGACAAAAATCGGGATGGAGACTGGGATGGGGTATGTGCTGCTCAGTACCACTGGCCCAACCACCAGGGGCTCAATGTCTTTTCTCAGTTCTGCTCACTTCTCATGTGTAGCTAGAAACCGGGAAACAGGCCTCTCTTCTGGCATCCTGGCCTCTAGCGAGGACACTTTCAAAACTGCTGGACCAGGCACTACCCAGGCTGGCCTTGAACTCACAGAGATCCACCTGCCTCTGCCTCTCAAATTCTGGGATTAAAGCTGTGTGCCACCTCTGCCTGTCCTCTAATGGCTTAGCTTTGCCCTTCTGATTGATCCCTAGGCAAGCCTTATTTATTAAAACATAAACAAAATACCATCATATGGCACTTTTGTAAAATCTCCAGATAAACTGAGACAATCTCTTATATAAGAATACTCTGAGCATATAATTATTATCATTTGTAAGTCACAAATACATTAACTGCTTTTTAAAGCTCAATGTTTTTTTTTAAGTTAAAGGCTGATTAAAAGAACAAAAGGAAGTATACTAGTGACTTTTTTATTGCTATAAAGAGAGTCCATGACCAAGCCAACTTGTGAAAGAAAGCTTTTAATTGGGGGTTCACTTGCATTTTCAGCAGGTGAGTCCCTGATGAAATGGTGATGAGAGCGGTGGCATGCATGCAGATGGGCTTGCCGGTGAGCAGGCAGACAGGCATGCAGACAGGCATGCAAACAGGCATGCATGCAGATGGGCTTGCCGGTGAGCAGGCAGACAGGCATGCAGTCAGGCATGTAGTCAGGCAGACAGGCATGCAGACAGGCATGCAGTCAGGCAGACAGGCATGCATGCAGATGGGCTTGCCGGTGAGCAGGCAGACAGGCTTGCAGTCAGGCATGCAGTCAGGCAGACAGGCATGCATGCAGATGGGCTTGCCGGTGAGCAGGCAGACAGGCATGCAGACAGGCATGTAGTCAGGCAGACAGGCATGCAGACAGGCATGCAGTCAGGCAGACAGGCATGCAAACAGGCATGCATGCAGATGGGCTTGCCGGTGAGCAGGCAGACAGGCATGCAGACAGGCATGCAGTCAGGCAGACAGGCATGCAAACAGGCATGCATGCAGATGGGCTTGCCGGTGAGCAGGCAGACAGGCATGCAGACAGGCATGCAGTCAGGCAGACAGGCATGCAAACAGGCATGCATGCAGATGGGCTTGCCGGTGAGCAGGCAGACAGGCATGCAGACAGGCATGCAGTCAGGCAGACAGGCATGCAAACAGGCATGCATGCAGATGGGCTTGCCGGTGAGCAGGCAGACAGGCATGCAGACAGGCATGCAGTCAGGCAGACAGGCATGCAAACAGGCATGCATGCAGATGGGCTTGCCGGTGAGCAGGCAGACAGGCATGCAGACAGGCATGCAGTCAGGCAGACAGGCATGCAAACAGGCATGCATGCAGATGGGCTTGCCGGTAAGCAGGCAGACAGGCTTGCAGTCAGGCAGACAGGCATGTAGTCAGGCAGACAGGCATGCAAACAGGCATGCATGCAGATGGGCTTGCCGGTGAGCAGGCAGACAGGCATGTAGTCAGGCAGACAGGCATGCAAATAGGCATGCATGCAGGCCGGTAGGTGTTGTACTGGAGCAGCAGCTGAGAAGTCACATCTGCTTTCCAAGCAGCAGGTAGAAAATGAACAAGACTACACCAGGCATCAGTTTTTGAAACCTTAAAGTTCATGGTTAGTGACTCACCTTCTCTGGTAGGCCAGACCACACCTTGTAATCCTTCCAAAAGAGTTATACTAAGAAGCAAACATTTGAATATATAAGCTTGTGGGCGGGTGGCATTATCATTCAAACCACCACATTCCACTCCCTGGCCCCATTACAATAGGCTTTTATCATAATGCAAAATGCATTCAGTACATTATCAAAAGACTCCATAGTCTTTCACAGTCTTAACACTGTTTAAAATAAAATCCAAAGTCTCTGCTGAGGCTCAAGGCAATCTCTTAATTGTAAACCCCTGTAAAATCAAGAGGCAAACTAATGCTTTCAACATACAATGAAATAGAATATATATTCATATTCTAAAAGTGAAGACTGGGAGCAGAGAGGAAATACTGAACCAAACCTTGAACAAAACCCAGCCGGCCAGACTCCAGTCCTACATCTGTACGTATGGTGCCAAAGGGCTTATTAGATTGCTTTTCAGATCTCCCTGTTTCTTCCATCTTTCTTGACTGCAACATACTTCTCTGTCTCTTGGGTTGGTTCCCTGCTATCTGTAGCTCTCTTTCATAAGGGACTCTGTCATCTTCAATATCCTGGGCTTTCCAACTCAATGTAACTCCAACTCAAGATCTTCAGAACATCACACAGTGGCCTCTCTGGACCTCCATATAGGGACTCTGCTGCTGTATGCCACATATCTGCCCTCAGCATCTTTCCTTAAGCTTGGAAGAAGATTCCACAACCCCTTATTGATGTATCCTTGATGTTAAAGTCAGAACCGCTGTGGCTGGAGTTGCTAAATTCGTCTGCTTTCTTGTAATGAAACCTGGCCCTACTTTAATTACATTGGCATAAGCTTTGCTTTGTTGATGCTCTTTAGGGACAGATAATTCCTTAGCCAAGTTCTTTTCACAAGCCACAGGATTAGCTGGGAGGGGTCTTCCCCTGAGGGCACCAATCCCTTTATTTCATTTGGCATTACGCCTTTCCTTAGGCCTCTCATCTCCAGGAGCACTAGACTTGGCTCCAACATTAAATGTCCTGGTGTTCTTTTTTTCCTTTAACTATACATTTTGTATTCTTTTTGGGTTACTTGCTCTTTTTCCACTATAGATCTACATAAGAGTGATCAGTAATAACCACGTGATATAGTTAATATTAAGTTTTCTTGAAATCTGCTGTTTACAGCCATGATATTGCTAAACTACATATTTGTCAGATGTATCTCTAGTGTGGCCATGACTATATTTTTAAAATCTTCTTAAATTCCTCTATGTGTGAGGACAAGAAATATAGGCAGCAGGGTCATGTGCTTAGCAATTGCAAGTCCCTGGTTTCAAGTAACTAGCATCTAACAGAATAAATGAATGTGTGTTTATATAACAAAGTAGGTGGGAACAGAAAACAATGTCTTTGTCTTAAAACAAGGTTCCTTAGACTTTGTATACATGTAACCCTATTTTTCTCAAGAAGTATTTGCATGACCTTGGATATGTCCACATACATGAAGCAAATATTTACTGATAATAAAAAGAAATGTATTTTAGAGCAATTTATTGTCATAAATGTAATTATAAACCAAGTGTACATACTAGTGAGACAGATGACTTATGACAAAAGAACCAAATCTTGGCTGACATTTGATTCTGCTGAACCAGAGCATCTGTAACACGCTTTGGAGTTCATCAATATTTTGATTTTGTCATCAATTCTGAGACTGCTGTGTCACCTAAGTATGTAGCACAGCATGGCAGAAGTGTATCTAAGATCATTTCAGAAGTTGTTGGCAGTTCTGTATTACCCTACCCAGAAGACAATGAACAATATTTTCTTGAAACTCAACAACTAAAACAGAAACTTTTAAAACAAAATTTACTAACAGAGTACAATCTAAAGCTCTATTAATTTGACACATTCTAAAGAATTATATTAGGAAAATAGTCGAAGTCTTTGGCTCTTGTAAATTAAACTCTTACATTTCTATAAGAGAAAAACACTTTGTATATACAACAAAACATGAAAATTTATGACATACAATAATCTTGAGCCAAGAAATTTCAGGCAATATTTTTTAACATTGGTTGGCATGACAGCCTACATAAACAGTGCAAAGTGTATGTGTTTGGTGCTCAGAACCAAGGTTACAGTTAAGTCCCCAAATGCATCATGGTCAACCACTGCCAGAAACATTTTGGATTAATTGAACTTTTGATTTTGAATAAATTTTGATCATTGTTTATTCAGAAAACTTCTACTATTTCCAATTTTCTTAAGACCTCCAAATTTGGTTATGTACCCCCTTTGGGATTTTAGCCCCCAGCTTAAGAAGCTGGGGTCTATAATATGCTGATAGCCAGGAAAAAAGGGGGGGACATGAATGTTACATTAGTAATACCCATTTAGAATAAATTTATTTAATTTTTGGGAAGAATTGAGGCTTTTCTGATTTGGGGATCTGAGATTCAATTTGTCTAACTAGTGCCTTAGAATAGACATGAGGTAGCTTGTGGACTCATGAACATGTTCTCGAATAATAAACCTGCATTCTCTGTTTTCATATTTTTCTTAAAGCCGCTTCAAAAATAATAATATTTTGAGTGAAATTCCAGAGGATGTACAATGTATTCATCCTTACTGATATTTTTTACTTATCACAAACGCCCATCTCTCCTCTACTGTGTTCATTACTTTTCTTACGGCTGTGACAGACAGCCTGTCATCAAGAACTCATAAGCAGGAAGGTTTTCTGTACTTGGCTGCAGGAGTCTCAGCCGTTTATGATAATGGAGGCGAGGGTGTGGCACGGTAGTTCGCACCATGGTAGACAAGAGCAGTAAGGAACAGTGTCAGGAAGACCCATGAGGATACAGCCCAGAAGGATGTGCAGCCGGGGACCTCCTGACGCCATCTCTTAATGTTCAGCTCAGGTTTTAACTCTAATAGTTGATTTAATTATTGATCAGAACAGAGCGCACATGATCTGCTTGGTTCTGGACATGGCCCCACATCTGCGCCTGATCAAGGATGGGACAATGCTATCTTTGGTGAAAGCTTAATTGGGGGTTACATGCTTGGTCCTGTTTCATTTTGGCCCACCGGAGATTTAACTCTTTACTCTAAAATGTACCATGATTTCACTGTCTTTGAGGAAAAGTACAAATCAGCTTTGTGAAATCAGTGTCTTTTCTTGTCTAGGAATCAGAGCCCCACACAACTTGGTGCTGCCAGGCTTTGCTGTCACAAATAATGCCTTTGAAGTTGCCTTTTCACGCTCTCTTCCTTCCATGGACTTTGGAACCCTAAGGGCATAGATTTTCTGCCTTCTCATGCCTACCTTCAAGGGTGTAGGAGAAGAGGTTGCTTTCGACATGTGCTCATTAGTTTTGCTCCACAAAAGAAATGAATAGTGACAACTGCTTGTCCTAAGACTTTCCAAGGAAATCCCATTATCTCATTCGCTTTCTGTTAGTTTGTACATGGCGATCAGAAATTTAGCTGTACTTTTGATGCCGTTCTGCCCCATTTCCCTGCCTGTCATCATTGTCAGAAGTACCAATTAATTCTTTGTTCTGAGAAAAACAGTAGCAGGGTGGATGGACGAGCAGGCTTCGAGTTGTAGATTCTTTTCCATATATGTTAAGGATTTCCTTTTTTTTTTTGTATGAGTGTCTTGTTTGCATGTATATAAGAGCACCGCAGGCGTGCAGTGCCCGTGGAGACCAAATGAAGGTGTCAGATCCCCTGGACCTGGAGTGACAGATAGCTCTGAGCCACTACATGGATGCTAGGAACCAAACCCAGGCCCTTTGCAAGAAAAAGGGGAGTGTTTTAGAGATACTATACTGTTGGATAGTATCTCTAGCCCCTCCATATTTTAAATATGAGTTTGGGGGAATGTTATTAACTTTGCTTTTGTTTACTATTTAGAAAAAGAGCACTTGGTTGCTTTCAGTGGGCTTGACAGTTGTGTGCGAACACAGCAAGCTCTAACTGGAGCTGGTAAACAAGTCTGGCTTCTCTATCCATAGCAGTTACAAGTCTTTTCCTGTTGTTAGCAAGGCTGACAGGGAGCCTTTTGTTAGGCTTGGATGGAAGTCATGTGTAGCTTCTAGAAGAAGCTCCTAAATGCTGGTCATTGTCATGTCTATCAGTGTTTAGCATTGAGCAGGGGTAAATGAAGACTTCATTATCATTTCCCTACCACCCAGAGCTGAATAATCACACAAAAACTATATTAATTAGAACACTGTTTGGCCAATGGCTCATGTATATTCCTAGCTAGCTCTTACGTGTTAAATGAACCCATTTCTATTATTTTATATTTTACCACTAGGCTCATGGTTTGTTAGCTCACATCTTGCTTCTGTGGCAGCTACGTTGTGTCTCTCTGACTCTGCCTTCCTTCTTCCTGCATTCGGTTTACTTTTCCTGCCTAGCTTTCCTCTGCCCTGCCATAGGCCAAACCTGCCTGGTTCCTTATTACCCAATGGTAATAAAACATATTCATCGCATACAGAGGGGAGTCTCACATCAAACAGGTCCTTAGGCTATTGTGGCAAACACATTTTCTTGCCAAGCCATTTTGCTACCCAGAGCTTGGACTTTAATAATACGGTTTCAAGTAAATGCCAAATTACTTCCTGAGGACAACTGTACACACCAGTGTTCATCATGTAGGTTGTGAGGCCAAGAGCTTGTGTTCCCCAGCCGTATTGATGTTTGTGAGCGCTGGCATCATTTCTCCGGAACGTCTGTGCTTTCCTGCTCTTCTGTGTGAGGAGCTTTGGGCTGTCTGAGTATTGAACTAGTAGAATGGTGACTGCTCTTTGGTCTTTAGTGTTCTGCTGAGACAAGGTAGGGACTGGAGCTTTCTGGACCAAGGAAGCCCATGTGTGCCTTAAAAGGTTATTGTATTTGGAAAGAAGCCTTTCAGCAAGTGGTGAAGGATAATGAGGTCATGTTGTGAGTCATAAAGTGGCATACTGGTGCCTCCCAAACAGAGGACACAAAGGTGCAATGCTGACACGCATGCACAGAGAAAAATCTATGTCAGGCACAGCAGGCAAACAGGCATCCACAGGCCAAGGAGAGGCCTCTGTAGAAGCCAAACCTGCGAAAGTCCCGCCTCCGGAACTGTTGCTCACATTAGTCATTCTGTAGCATTATTGGTTATAGCCCTGGGTAGCTTACATACGGCTTATGTATGGGAACTCAGAATGCTCTGAACCTCCCAGACACAACAGTGCTCGTTCACGTACCCCTCCTCCTCTTCCCTTTTCTTTCCTCTCCACCTCTTCTCTCCTGTTTTTCTCCCTCTCCCTTCCTCTTTCCATCTTCCTTTTCGCCTGCCTCTTCTTCTCCTTCTTTTAAGGATATAAATGATCACAAAGTCACAGTGTGGAAAACAAGAAGGTGATGCCCAAGACAGCATCCACAGGAAGGCTGAGAAATGAATCTCAGACAGGTGGGAGTATATATGCATGTGTGTTCATGTGTGTGTGTGTGTTCATGTATGTGTGTGTTCGTGTGTGTGTGTTCATGTGTGTGCATGTTCATGTGTGTGTGTGTGTTGGGAAAAAAGATTCTTCCTCTAATTTCCTTGTGATTTTCCCTCTTTTCTTGTAATTCTCTAGGAAGTCATTTTCTTTGCGGGGGTCTAGAAGTGTGTGTGTTTTCTTGTTTTGCTATTATTGGTGTTAATGATAACAGGATAGAAGTAATATCAGGGTGAAAAAAACAAAAAGGTTTCCTAGTATCTGCTGTCTCAGTTTTGTTGGTGTGGTAAAAACCATGACCACAAACAACTTTAGGGAGGAAAGAATTTATTTTATCTCCCTTCCAGATAACAGCTCATCATTCAGGGAAGTCAGACAAGAATCTGGAGGCAGGAACTAAAGCAGAGGTTACGGAAGAATGCTGCTTCCTGACTTTCTTGTTATGGTTTGCTCAGAGTGCTTTCTTATACAACCCAGGACCACCTGTTCATGGGCGGCATTCTTCACAGTGAGACAGGGTCTCCCGCATCCATATATTTATATATTTGCCTATAAGCCAATATCATGGAGGCATTTTCTCAATTAAGTGTCCCTCTTTCCAGATATGTCTAGGTTTGGGTCAAGTTGACCAAAACCGACCAATTTATGCCTTGTCACCTTGACACACAAAAACAACAATTATTAAGCCATAACCATAGAGGCTTTCTTCTTTGCCACCAAACCAGCTCCAAAATAAAGAAATGGAGACTTAGTTATGAATGCTCGGCCTTATGCTTGTCCCACTAGCTCTTGTGACTCAATTTAATTTGTTTATCGACCTTTTGCCTTGAGGCATATTACCTTTCTTACTTCTGTGTATCTTACTTTCATCCCTTCCCTATGGCCGATTGGCTGGCGTCTGCCTGGCTTCTTGCCTCAGGCATGTCTCTCGTTCTCTCCTCCTCCTCCTTTCATTTTTACCTTCCCTCTTTACCCTATATTCTTCCTTCCATTTATTCTCTCTGCCAATCAGCCCTGCCTGTCCCTCGACTGCCTAGCTATTGGCCGTGCAGCTTTTTATTAGACAAATCAGGTGCCGTAGGCAGACAAATCAACACATCTTTACATCGTTAAACAAATGCAGCATAAACGCATAGAACATACCTTTAAATAGCTAAAGTATTATTCCACAACATAAAAAAGTAACATACTTTACAGAGTTAAAATAATATTCCACAGAATAAAGAAATTGTAACACATCTTTACATAGTTAAAGTAATATTCCATAACACATAACCTTTCCCTTTTGTTCATCCCAGGATTGCCTGTTATTAAGAATGCATAAAGCATTGCAACTTTTAAAAGCCCCGCAGTTCTTTTTTAATTGAACCACCTTAAAAGTTCAGTCTCTTTCCTCTTTCACACTGCAGAGTTTTAATATGTCCTGAGTCTCTCTGAAATATCCAAAGTCTCTCAACTGTGGCCTCCTGTTAAAAAGAAAAAGAAAAGTTAAACTCTTTATTTCTACGAGAGAGAAAAGCCAGGGCATAGGCACATTCAAATAAAGCAAATGAAAGTCCAACCATGCAAAGTTCAGTGTCAGATTTCTGAGACTTAAGATCTTCTTTGTCCGAAGGGACTGAGCAGCTCCACCTCTCTGTTCTGCCATCCACAGCACATACAAGGTGGTGCATTCCACAGCTGTTGCTGTCTGAGGACGTCATCCCCCACACTAGAATCTCTAGAACAAAGGGCTCACCACTGCAGCTGGGCTCTGCACCTTAACCAACAGCCTCTCCTAGGCTGTCTTCAGAGGTTCAGGTTCTGCAAACATAGTGAGAAGCACCAACTTCTCCCCATGACCCCTTCAGTTCTAGAGTTTTTACTGCAGCTGAGGCTGTGCCTTCACCAATGGCATCTCCTGACCTCCCATAGGGCTCAGCCTTAACTGCCCTCTGTTACACCTTCAGGCCTTCAAAACCAGTACCACATGGGACATAACCAAGTTTGGCTCCATCACAAGATGCAGCTTTGGCCTCCTCTGGACTACAGCTTCTATGTGTTGACTTGCAGGAAACTCTTCGTAGAAGATATCATTTCAACGATGCTGGTCTTTTCTTCATCACATCTGATTCTATGGTTCCAGCTGACCAGAACCACAGTTTCTTACTTTATAACATAAATGGCCCTGATAGAGTCATTGCTTTCTTATGTAACTTCACAAGCCAGATGTCTGTAGTCTGCATTTCTCTCAACTTCTTATCTTCCACGCTTCCTGAGAATGGTCCACTAAGCTGAGTACTCAAAGACTTTCCCCTCCTTTTCTCTTCCATCCTCCCCCCTGTTTAACTATTCCAGTTTCCTATCTGTTTCTCCATAACAGCATATTCTATTTTCCCTTCCTTGGGAAATCCTTGTCTTCCCTTTAATCCCTTATTAGGTACCTGATCTCTATGGTTATTGTTAGAATAGCACACACATCAAAGACTTGAAAACTAATATCCACATACAATATTTGTCTTTTGGGGTCTGGATTACACCATGCAGAATGATTTTTTCTAACACCATTCATTTACTTATTAATTTCATATTTCTAATTTCTGGCTATTACGAATAGAGCAAAAGTGAACACAGATGAGCAAGTATCTCTCTAGTAGAAAACAGAGTCAGAGTCTTTTGGGATATTTCCAAGAGTGGTATAGTTGGGTTTTGAGGTAGACTGATTTCCAGTTTCCTAAAGAACACAACCCACTTTCTTATACAATGCAGAACCATCTTCCCAGGGGTGGGTGCCATCTACAGTGAGTTGAACCCTTCTTCATCCATCATAAGTCAAGGTAATACTCCACAGACTTGCTTACAGGGCAATCTTGTGGAGGCATTCTCTCAATTAAGATGCCCTCTTCTGTGATCTATCTAAGTTTGTGTCAAGTTGACAGAAATCAGTCATCCCATCTACAATTTTTATTTTTTCTTTCCCTGGGAACCAGAATCGATTTACTAAAGTTCCTGGAGAAATTTTAATAATTAACGTTGAATAATTTATTCACTCTCCCAAAGAAAACAAGAACTTATTAAGGTTATGTGTTAGTATTCATTTGAGTGTTAAGCTGGCCCATTGTGCAGGAGGCCTAACACTGCATCCTTGACTTTCATGTTGCCTAGCAACTGACGCACACACTGCAGATGCTGAGGTAAAGTCATTAGGGATTTGTTCTGTATCTTCCAAATAGTATCTGAGAAGTGATAATGAAACCACAGTGTCTCTCTTCACGATTTCTACTAATAGCTTGCCCTTTATGTTTATTAGCCTCCAGGAAAGAACAGCCATAAAAGATTAGCATGAAAAATTGAGTAGTAGTGATAAAATATTAACTTCAAATCTTTGGAGATTTTTATCACTGGTCATATTTCTTGAGTAGCCATCAGTACGAATGTGTATCTTGAGTTGACAGTCAGTAGGACCAGGAGGTGGAACAAATTCTGCATTAGAGAAATAAGATGTTTTATAATGAGGTAACTTCTTTTTAGATGTTTCGGGACTTGATAATTATAGAAATGCTGCATCCTTCTTTTCTTTAAAGAAGACAAAGGACCAAGAGCATTCATGTGTATGTACATAGCCACCCCTGTATTTGTGGATTTTAAGACTTTAGATTAGCAAATTTAAAATGCTTAGGCCTTGATGATTTTGGTGTGTGCTTTTTAGAAGGCTTTTTAATAATATAATAAATAATTTTAAATAAAAGTTATTTCTAGGATAGTGAATTTCCCTCATTTAAAAACATAAAAATAACAACTTAGCTCTAGTATCTCTTTATATGAAGTTACTAACTTGATGTCAGTGCTAGTATATTTTTGAAATTCAAAGTATGAATCTGTATCTCAATGCATGTATTATATTTAGTTACGTATAATATATAGATATATAAATGAATATTTTTATTTATTCTTACTTAGTTTGACATTAAATTCAGTAGTGATACCGTATTACTGCCATTACAAATTAGTCTGATGTAAATCTGGTCTACTCCAAGCTTCATGGGAATCTGGATGTTGGTGGAAATGATGCTGTTATCTTTGACTCATGCGTATGGGTGTTTCATTTTTACTTTTTAGGCTATAATATAATTTCATCATTTCCCCCTTCCCTTGCTTCCCTCCAAGCTCTCCCATATAACCCTTGTCTCAGAGCTCTCTTTCCAATTCATGCCCTCTCTTTTCATTAATTGTTGTTACATAATGCCTACATATTCTAAATTTATAAGTACAACCTGCTCTGGCTCTGTAATGCTACTTGTATAAACATGTTTTGTTTTGGTTTAAATTGATGTAGGAAGACCTGGCAGATTGTGTGTGGCAGCAATCCCATTCAAGAGGGTCATAACAGTGTAAGAGAAAGCTAGCTGAGAGCAAACAAGCAGGACTCATGTATTTATTCTGTTTTACTTCTGGACGGTGGGTATGATACAATCGTTTAAGTTCCTGCCTTGACTTCCCTGAGAAAATAGAATGCCAACCATTCTCCCCTCAATTTCCCTTTGTCTTGATATTTGATAGCAGTACAAATAAAACTAAAACAGCTACCCAAGCTCTGCTCTTCGCACTGGGGTGATCCACATCCCCTGCATCTCCTCTAATAGGAAGGCGCTGTAGGTGTGCTCCTGGATCACGACTGAAGCAACACCCCTGCCTCTCTTTGTTCCATTCCTCCCAGTGCTGCAACATCGGAGCAGCCTTTCCCCAACCTTCAGGCACACAGCAATGCCTTGTCCAAAAGACAATAGAGACCAACGAAAAACGGACACAGTGATGCTTGTGTTTATGATCATGTGATATAGAGGAATTCCTAAATGGAAAATGTACTGATCAAATTTGAGTCTAAACTTGCTAAGCAAAATACCCATTTTTCATTTGAATTGGATTCATTAATTTATTTACTTGGTGATCTGTGTGTTTGTCATTTTTAGTACTCTAGAGAAAAAGTTCCCTATATATATATTTTTCCCATTTTCTTTCTTACTCTCTTATTTTTCGTGAGAAAATAGGCAAGGTCTGTTCTACTTGTTTTCTAAAGGGAAACAGATAACTTTAATAAAAGAGTAAATGCGTTTGCGTCCCCTGCCAGCAGTGAAAAGAGATGATGCTCCAGGCATACGACGATGAAATCACAAGTGAGGTGGCGCTAGAATAGATACAGTTAAGCCAGAGCTCTGGTGAAGGAGAGGCCCTAGACTTTAAATGCTATTTACTTTTCATCGTCTTCCTTTGTAAAAATAAGACCTGCCATCCCATCCATCAAATGAAACTGAGATTTCATGGCAAGAAAGAGAGAGAAAAAAGTGAACATTGAGGCAGCAACAGGCAAGGCAGTCCCTGGGCACATGGGACTGGGACATCACTTGGTGGGCTTAGAGCAATTTCTCATCTGTGAAATTTCCTGACCAGTGTGGCAGTTGTCTTTTTTTTTCTGTAGCCTAGCTTATTCTAGACTGAGGGGGTTTCTTTGGATTCTCACAGCTAGGACAATAATTATCTCCCATACAATGTTTTTGTGTGCTGCAAGGTCTTGTGGGAGAAAATTGTGCAAATAGCAGTGATATGTTCCCATGCTAGAAAAATTTGAATCTTCTCTGAAGCCGGTTTCAGTGTCATCAGAATCCTTCGAACACTCCTCACCACAAGCCAGAGCTCTCTTCCATCTGTATTTATTCATTCCTACCCAATTGTGTGTATCGATTGCCCGTCACACAGCAGGCACCATTCTGAGCACTAGAGAGGGAGGGGCGGAGGGCAGTGAGCAAAGAAGTATTACTAGTTTGGTTTCCGGTGGGGAGAGATGACGAATGAATACATAGAAAAAAAAAGCATGACTAGAAAGTGATTGTCATTTGAGATGGTAGTATTTTACATCTCAGGGCGTATTTTACAGGAGGGTGCAGGCAGGTCCTACAAGGGATGCGTGGTGGAAGAGTCAACTACAGGGCGGGCCATGAGTTGTGCACATGAAGCCGAATGGCCTGGAAAGCTTTAGGAGTACGGATGGAACAGCAGATTGTGCAGGGCCTGTAAAGATTTGGCATTTATCCTAAAGTGAGAACAGAAGGCGCAGGTCTTTGAATTGAGTAGACAGGTGTGCACTGAAGTGAAACAGTGGTCCAATCAGATCTCTTGGACTGGAGGCCACTGAAATAGTTCCAACCCAGGAAAGCCCTGCGCTGACAACTCCCCGGTGGTTGTTCTGCAGCCCTGAGCAGGGGCTGGGCATAAAGTGTGTGGTGGATGTGGTGCGTGAGAACAAGTATTGGGAGGTGACTACATAGATTTTTAATTAAGCGATTTAAATACTTATTGTGATATGGATTGGAAAGCTTAGGACTCATTTCCTTTTTCCTTTGACATCTTCTAGATTTTTGGTTTTTGGTAGTTAGAGATGTATGCCCAGTGAAAGAGAATTGCCATCTCTAGGCCTTTAGGAATGTGATGAGAAGGGATGGAGCAAGGTTGTGTGTTTTAGGAATGTAGTGGTCAGGGATGGAGCAAGAGTGGGTGTTTTAGGAATCTGGTGGGCAGGGATGGAGCAAGGTTGTGTGTTTTAGGAATGTGGTGGACAGGGATGGAGCAAGGGTGGGTATTTTAGGAATCTGGTGGGAAGAGATGCAGAAAGGGTGGGTGTTTTAGGAATGTAGTGGGAAGGGATGGAGCAAGGGTGGGTGTTTTATAGTTCTGTGGCTAATCTCAGCTTTTTAGGTCTGTTTCTCTAGAACACATTGGCAGAGTACTTTTGTTTATCCCCTTCCTAGGAGAAACAGGGTGACTAGTGTGAGCCAGAGTTGAGTATTTCTCTTTCCTATTGTCAATACGGCCACTTCAGCTCTGATGAAAGAGTTTCTGCTTGTGGGTATGTCTCATCAAGAACATAGGGTTGTGGTGTGTTTCAAAATGTTGTCTCTTTCCCTCCACAATGGATGCTTAAGGATTTAAGTAAAAGTTATTTACCATGAGAATCTGGTTGAATTCTTGGAGGTGAAACTAATAAAATACTTTCAGCCCTTAAAAAAAAACAAAACAAAACTTACCATAAAACAGAACTTCGGAGACAGCTCAGTCAGCAAAATGCTTTCTACATGAGTAGAGTACTTAAGTTAGATCCTCGGCAACCATATACATGTAAACCCCCACGTGTGTGTTCTCTCCCCGTTCATACATGGACACACTCACACACATGCACAAAGCCAAACGCATACATGTACGAAAGTTAGGATCCCAAATTCCATCTATACACAATGAATTTCCAGATTCACAGTTTTTGACTTGAGTAGGTTGAAGGCTTGGCAGCGATAATTGAGAGTAGCTATAGAATAAGTGGTGGTGGGGGGGGATTATTATTTGGGGGAAGAGAGCCAGGAGTTGGTCTTGACACATTTCCTTTGAAATGCCTTTCAGATATCCAAGTGAAAAACATTGCCCTGATAGTTGGGTAAGCAAGTTTTCTGTTCAGGAGAGGCAGCAAATTTGAGGGTCAGCGGTTAGGCGTTATTACTTTGCAGATATCCTGGAGTCTTTATCCACCACCCACGCGCAGCATTGACTTCCCCAGCTTGTCATTATTGGTGACTTATCTGTCTATCTGTATTGAGGTCCTGGAAGCCAGAGACAATATCATACTTGATATTTGAATGTTTTGCTCGTGGCAGCCTGGCCATGCTGAGACTGCAGACTTGTTTTCTGTGTGGGTGTGAGCAACTGGGCTTAATTAGTGTCTTGCCAGGGAAAGCAACTTATCTTAAAACCAAAGGGTACAGTTTAGAAGCTGTCAAAAAGGAAACGGGCTGTTAAATTTACAGTTTATAGTCAAAGCTTAAAATTTTATCATCTCTGGATATTTAATTCTGGCCCCCAGTTGCCTTTATCACTGTATCTCTAGGAAATACATGCTTTTTTTTTGTTGGTAGCCTGCAAAGGTGTGACAGCCTCTTAAAACAATAAAAATTTTATTTTGTCTTTAATTGTGTGGATATGCATGTCTGTGTGTTGGTGTATGCGTGTGAATGTAGGCTCCCAAAGAGATCAGAAGAAGATTCAATTCCCAACACCTACATGCCAGTTCAGAACTGTCTCTAACTCCAGTTCCAGGACACTGTATGCATGTGGTGCACATCCATACATCCATACATGTAAAATAATAAAATAAGTTTTAAAAAGTAAGTAGTAGCTACTGGATAGACATTTATACTCCGCAGTCTCTGCATTTTGCATCATATATAGTGGCAGCAATGATTTTGTAATAATATTTGCTTTGTATTTATCATGTGAATTATTGTATCTTGTTTCCTGGTAAGGAAAATTTACCTTAATTTGGACTACTGCTGAAATATGGTATTGTTTCTGTATTGTTTTCATTTAATAAGGTCTATTGCTTATAGACAATTGTTTTCTTAATTGCTCTATTATATTTTATCGTTAATATATTGAGTAAATATTGTAACTCTAAAAGTAAAAGTTGGTTTCTTAACCAAACAACAATTCATTTTTTTTCTCTCATGTGGGGCTCATAGACTATCCTTCAGTGATGCTGTCATTTGTTGCTCAGAAAGACTGTGTATTTTGGGATTACCTTGACGACCCATTTTTGAATCACATAGCAATCTGTTCTCTTCGGGCACTTATTAAAAAACCATCAGCTGCTGCCTAATATTCCTGTGGGGCAGGGTACAGGGTAGGGAGCATGGACTTTACTGTCAGGCCTTACCTGGCAGGAGTGAATTTTGTGCAAGCTCATGGGGAAGCTGTTGTCTCTCTCTACCAATCCCCGCAGACAAGCTTTGGGGTTGGAGATAATGGACGTGGAAAACCAGGTTGGAGCAGCTCCTATAGTTTTCCAAGAAACTGATCATTCAAACCAACATTAAGATGATCATCAGGTTATACAGTTTAAAAACAGGCAGCTGGAGGTTCCTGTAGATTCATGGCCCAGATTCTATTGGGAAATTCAAATGGAGCTTGGAGTAGACAACCAGTATTGCATACATTGAAGCATTTGAGAACGATCCTTGAAACTGATGGTGCTGAGACACTGAGCAATTGCTGTGGGTCATAGGTTCATTAGGAAACTCTGAAAGATAAAAGGAGATCTTGGTAATGTTCTGACTTCTCTGTTTTCTTAAACCACTAAAAGTGAAGCTGGCAATAAATGGCACTGCGTATGAGGAAGAAGAGGCTACGAGTACATGAGCAGAGTGGAGTAGAAATGATAAGAAAATGCAGACCGCAGAGTCTTGGATCTTTGGAGTGCACAGCTGTGATAAAGACAGCTTTGTTTAGGATGTATGGAGTGATGATCGGACCCCGTCTTCCTTGAGGGACGGAAGTGCTGACAGTGTAAAATGAGTTGGAACAAAACAGAAGAGCATTTCCTGTTTTCAGCAGGATAACAAAGCTGATCACACTGAAGCTGTGTCCAGAGTTCAGCCTTTGACAAGTGATTCACATTTGACATTTATTGCAGTGCTACAGACGAGACAACACTCGTCTCTAGGCAGCTTTTTGTCGAACAGAGGACTGTTTGAGTCACACTGCAGTGGTGAACCTAATCAACACATGGAAAAATCCTTCTTTTTCTGAAGATACCAGGGATCTACCAGAAATGGCAGCACTGGACTCATGCAGGGAAAAAGCAGCCAAGGGACGTGGTCAGGTAGATCATGGGGAAGACATGGCAGGAAACATGCTAGAGCACATGGTGACGTGTGAGATAGAGAAAACAGGGTTTCCCTGTCAGAAGAGGGGGTGGATATAGAGTTCCACAGCTGCGCCAAGGATGGCACGTGGGAAGTGGGGTGTGATGGAACCCTGGGAATCAGACCCCACGACAAGTCAGTCTTGGTGAATAGATTCCTGTAGTGCTCCTGGGGATCCAGAGTATACACAAAAAATCTTTCAGAGACTTGATAAATTTGGGCCACCATCATCAATACTTCTGACTAGCAATCAGTCCTCTCCATAGAGGGCAGCTCGATGGTTCTTTGGGATGTCTGTGGTCCAGTAATGTTTGTTGATGTATGATGTGTTATTGCCTAGTCTAGTGTGAAGTGGAAACAATAGCCTGTTTAGACATAACCGTAGTAGGGTTTAAATTTAGAATATAAGGGCTGGAGAGATGGCCCAAAAGTTAAGAGCACTGACTGCTCTTCCAGAGGTCCTGAGTTCAATTCTCAGCAACCATGTGGTGGCTCAAAACCACCTATTATGAGACCTAGATAAATCTTTTTAAAAAAAGATTAAATTTATATCAATAAAGGAAAATTCTAAAAAAAAACTGAGAAGAAGGGAGACATGAATTGATTTGGATAGGGAGTGGGGCAGAAAAAATATAAAATATATTAAAAATGATTTTAGAATATCAATGCATACATATTTTTATAAGAAACTCATTTTCTGTTGTATTATTGCAAAACTAGGTTTAAAATAAAAGAACTATTGAATGCTACCTTCCATCGATTCCATTCGGAAAGGAATCTACAGTGCTAGCAGGGACACATGTGTCCTGAGTTCACAGAGCTTCAGTATAGTGGAGAGACAATGCCAATCATAGCATTACAGTACTTGGACATGTCATCATAAGACCACTAGAGAGTGAAAATATATCTTCTTGGGAGGTAGTAACTCAGCTAAGAGATGCTTGGGCATATAAGGACTGCTAATGTAAGTAGGCATTTGTCAGTAGAAGCATGGGCATTAGCAGCCTGGAATAAACAGGAGCGTGGCATAGTGTGTGATTTATTGGCCTCTTTTCTGTCTTAATTAAAATGTTTTTTGCTCAACTTAATTAAAATAAGGTTTGCTTCCGGATGTCTACACTGCCAGAACCCAGGGACATTTGGAAAAGATGAAGACTCGAAAGCCCTGAGGGTGTCCAGAGCTCATCCCTGCTGGGGTGACAGTGCTGGGACAGTCACAGATAAAATCTGAGGTAGAATCAAACTGTTAAAGCCCTGTTGACCTTCCTCCCGAGATGCGTTTACAGAAAACTGGTTTATACATTCTGACATGGGTTTTCAAATTTTCTCCATGTTATTTAACTGTTCCTAATATAATGAATATAAAACAGTCTCTGCCTCTTGGAAGAAGTAAAGCCCCTCACTGAGATGGTAAAGATGGGGAGCTGTGCAGGGCGATGGCAAAACAGTTTTCTGACCAGTTCCTTGATTCTATCAGAAATTACTCTGGCATGTATGTGGAAAGGTGAAGGACTTTGGAGTCCTGAAGTTAGCTGCTGAGCCTTTGTCTT
Organism: Microtus pennsylvanicus; assembly: GCF_037038515.1. Classification (NCBI taxonomy): domain Eukaryota; kingdom Metazoa; phylum Chordata; class Mammalia; order Rodentia; family Cricetidae; genus Microtus; species Microtus pennsylvanicus. The sequence continues at coordinate 19,759,740 of NC_134580.1, read as the reverse complement.
CTAATCTACCAATAGACGAACCCTTCCAGGAGCAATGTCAGTTTACATTGCTCAAGTCTAGCAGGGTGGAATAAATATCCACTCATGCTGAACTGTCTCTCTCTGATCTCTTCACGCACGCTGTCTACCACAGGGGCCAAACTGTAATGCAGTCCAGTTGCTAAAATTACATGTGTTGTTTGCGTGATTTCCTTCCTGGTTCTTTACAGGCCAGTTTTAACATGGGGGTGGCAGCACATGCCTGTTAGCCTAACACCTAGGAGGTTGAGACAGGAGGATTTCCATGGTCTCAAGGCCCACTTATAGTTCATCACAGACCAGTCAAAGCAACATAATAAGGTCCTGTCTCAATGGGCAAGAATGAAACAAAGAGGAGGCCAATTTAATATTTAGGAAAACATGGCACATTCCATGTGGTTTCAGTGCTTGAGCTAGAAAGACAACTACTGAGTTTCTCTATGAGTGGATTTTATTTCCTAACAAGAAGGCCCGAAAGCATTAAGATATTAGTTAAGTGCCCTGAAAGATACAAATTCTGGATTTGGTAGGTAAAAAGTACACAGTAGGAAGCTCTTACATAAAATACCGGATAGCTTTCTTATTATAGTTTAGAACCATTATGGATTAGCAAGACTCAGTTACTTTTTCTGACAAATTATGACTGGCCTCAGTGAGTCATGGATTCAGTAGATGGGCTTCATGTGGTTGTGCCTGAGCTAGAATGTGGTGCTTAGCTCTCGATGATGAACTTTTCCCCAGGGTGATGCTTGTCATCCTCTGCCTTGATAAGCAGCATCTAACAACCGTGTAGGCTCATGAAAGACCGGGACTTTGTCTGATTTCTCTGAATCTACCAGTTCACGTAGAGCCCTGATAAGCGGCATCTAACAACCGTGTAGGCTCATGAAAACCAGGGCTTGGCCTGATTTCTCTCAATCTACCAGTTCACGTAGATCCCTGATGGCGATCACAAATCGTGTTTGGTAAAAACTGGAGAGATGGCAGTAGGCGAAGAACTGAAACAGCTTCCTCCTTTCCTCTTCTCAGACACATTTCTCTGGGGACAGATGTGTCCCTGAACTAGTTCAGTGCTGTCGTAAGCGGTGTCTGTGGTGATTCTTTAACAAAGCCGCAATTTTAAGCCCTGCATTCAGCCCTGTTAGAAGACAAAGATGAACTCCTGAGTAGAGTTGACATTCTGACAGCAGGGCTTTTTTTTCTCTGACTCACATTTCTGAAGGTGTGTCACAGTTAAAGCAAGAGTTATTGTGCTTGTAACCCTAGCTCAGGAGGAAGCACCCTTTGCTTCTAGCACATATAACTAGCCAGCATTCAGATGTAACAACCGGGCTTGACCTGTGTTTGCAACTCAAAATCATGGTAAAATAAGCGTTGCTGGGCATTTAGTTCTGCCCTAGTTTGCTTCCTTGCTGCTGTGATGAACACTGTGGCCATAAGAAACCTGGGGAGAGAAGGGTTTATTTCATGTCACAGCTCACCATCAGGGGAAAGCGAAAACCAGAAATTTAAGGCTTGAAGCAGAAGCAATGGAGGAATGCTGCTTATTTAGCTGGCTGCTAGACTCACATTCAGCTTTTTTTTAAAAAAACAATAATACATTCTTAATTCTTTGAGAATTTTATCCCATGTGTGTTGTTCATATCCGTCCCCCTCTCTCACAACTTCTCCAAATCCACCACCACCTACTTCCTCTTTCTCTCCTCTCCACATACCCACGACCATCAAGTCTAATTTGTGTTGGCCAATGGCTTCTGGAGTTTTGGTTTGGGGGTCCATCCTGTAGTATGAGGCTATCACATCATTAAAGATAACTTATCTACCTCTCCTAGAAGCTATCTAATGCCAGTAGGTCTTCTGGGGTTGGGCTTCATGTCCTCCACCTCCCCTTCATGCAAGAATTTTGTTCAGCTTGAGATTGCATGGGTCTTGTCTATGCTATCACAACTGCAGAGAGTTGTGTCTTCTTATGTTCAGAAAACTCTCTTTGCTTGATATTATCAACCACATCTGACACATGTGTTAATCACCATCAATTCCAAGAATACACTTCTCTGGTGAGGGTTGAGGTCCACTGGTCTATGGGTGTAGCACTGAGTCATTGGAATTCATTCTTTTTTTTTTTATAAATTTGAAGCATGAATTTTTTATTTCTGGAGTTGTTTTTATCGATTTTTATTGAGTTCTACATTTTTCTCTTCTCCCCTCCCTGTTTGTCCCTTTCTCTTCAATCCCCCCCAAGGTCTCCATGTTCAGGAGATCTTGTCTTTTTCTACTTCCCATGTAGATTAGATCTATATATGTCTTTCTTAGGGTTCTCATTGTTGTCTAGGTTCTCTGGGATTGTGATTTGCAGGCTGGTTTTCATAGCCAGAACCTGGAAACAACCCAAATATCTTTGGACCAAAGAATGGATAAGGAAAATGTGGCACATTTACACAATGGAGTACTACACAGCAGAAAAAAATGATGACATCTTGAATTTTGCAGGAAAATGGATGGAGCTAGAAAACATCATTTTTAGTGAGGTAACCCAGACACAGAAAGATAATTATCACATGTATTCACTCATAAGTGGTTTAAAAACACAAAGCAAAGATTCATTCTAATTCTGTGTCCATTTAGTAAGTATGCTTCCCACACAGCCTATGACACCCATCTAGCCACTGGTTTTTGCCCTTATTGGTTCATGCCAGATATGAGTCTCATCTTGCGCAGCAAGCCTTAAGTTCAATAAAAACATAGTTGATTATTCCTTAACGTATGTGCCACTTTTACATCAGTGATCATGTCTTTCTGGATGGGTCTTTACTGCATCTCCCAGGGCTCACATCTGGGTGAGACTGATGTCTATTTTTCTGATAATATGTCGATGTACCTTGCAGGACTCTGAAAGATATTCAGTAGGGATGAAGCTTCCAGTTAGTTCAGTACCCAGTTGATTCCTCCATGTCTCTAACTTGAATAAGTGATATCTTTAACAGTGGGGTTTTACTGTGAATTTCTGGAGGGTATCAAGGAACAGTGGTTATAGCCTTTGGAATCCCTATTAACCCACGATTCAAAAAGAGGTAACCCATTTGTTGTATTGAGGTTTTCTTTTAATTGGACAATGTTTAGTGTCCAGCTGGAGTATTATCCATCTATTATAGTATAACTACATTTAAAACTTTAATATATGCATATGAATAAAATTTAAGGAGCTTCTACAGTAGTTAGGTTTCCATATGGCTTTTTCAAATGCCCTTCAGTGTTAGTCATCCCTTCTTCCTATTCTGTTCTCTCTCCTGCCCTCCCACCCCCAACCCCACATAAGATTTCCTGTTATGTTATACCCCATCATTCCTTTATAGTTCTGTACTCTATCTCACCTTTCTTGAAAGACCCTTCCTTCTCCATGGCCCCTACTAACCTCTAAGTGTTTGAAATGATACACATGTATGTTATCATATATGTTAACATCCACATATGTGTGTGTAAACGAACCTCATTTTCATTACCCACTCATCAACTTACGGGCATCTGGGCTCTTACTAGTCCCTGGCTATTGTGTGTAGAGCAATAGTGAAAAATGGATGAGTAGATATCTCTGTAGTAAGTTATAGAGGCTTTGGGTGCATGCCCAGGAGTGATATAGCTGGATCATATGATAGATCTATTTCCAGCTTCTCGAGGAACTTCTACGCTGAATTCCATGGAGGTTGCACCGGTTTGTATTCCCATCAAAGGCGGCTAAGCATTCTCCTTTTCCCTGTATCCATGCCAGCCTCTGTCCTCCTTTATTTTTCTTCATCATGGCTATTGTGAATGGGATAAGATGAGATCTTAATTTGCATTTCTGTGATGCCTATGGATGTTGAACATTTAAAAAAATTATGTTAATCTTTTGAGAATTCTGTTTATTTGTGGTTTTTTTGTTTTTGTTTTATTTTGGTTAGGTTTGGTGTTTGTTTCTTTTTCAAGACAAGGCTTCACTGTAGCTCTGTAGACCAGGATGGCCTTGAACTCACTGATCCACCTGTCTCAGCCTCTTGAATGCTAGGATTAAAAGTGTGTGTCACCACCGCCTGGCTTACCTGTGTTTTTCTTTTCCTTCTTCTTTTTTAATTTTGTTGTTTATTCTCTTAATGTTTGAATTTCTAGTTTTATATGTTCGAGGTACTAACCCTCTGCTCGATATGTGGTTACTGCATTTTTTTCCTCCTTCTGCAGCTGCTGCTTCCAAGGGTGATGGCATTCTCTGTTGCACTGCTTCCGTTTAGTTGCACATGCTTCATTTGTCAGTTGCTGGTCTTAGTGTCTGTGCTACCAGGGTTCCCTTCGGAAAGTCCCTCTCTGTGCCTAGAAGTTTTCATTGTATTCTAAACTTTCTCCTCTGTCAATTTTAGAGTATCAGGTTTGTGTCAAATTCCTTAATCCATTTGAAATTGAGTGTTGCGTATGTTCTAAGAGAAGGATCAATTTTGGTCTATACGTATAGCTGTTTTATTTCACCACAAACAGCACTATTTGTTAAAGGTACCTTTTCTCTAGTGTGTATTTCTGGCCCCTTTCTCAAAAATCAGGTGGCTGAGCATACATGAACTCAATTCTATTAAATTGATTAGCATGTCTCTTTTTGTTCAATACTGTGCTGTATTTATCACTAAAGCTCTGTAGTATAGCTTAAAACCAGCAATGATCATACCTCCAAAAATTCTTTCGTTGTTCAGAATTGTTTTGAGTATCCTGGGTTTTTTTTGTATTTTCATATGAAAAGTAAGAGTATTTTTTAATTTCTGTGAAGAATGGTGTTGGATTTTTGGTGTTGGACTTATACAGTCTAGGCCCACCTGCTTTGGAATGGTGCTACTTATAATTCACTGAGTTTTGTAGTTACTTAGGACAGGGATGAGGGAAGGCAGGGCCTTGTGTCTTCTGTTGTTAGTAACATTGTGGGTAGCTTTGCATGTGCTGCTGAGCTGGGATTACACTAGAGTGTAGTGGTTGAGGAAAAGCTTTGGAGTTAGATTCCCAACAAAGTGATCTGTTCTCTGTATATTTTGTGTATAGTATAATGATAGTAGTACTTGTGTATAGAAGCCAGCATGGCTTGTGACTTACACTATTTACTGAGGGCTGTGCGGTCAGTGGTGAAGATAATGATGTTGTTAATAATGGTTTGGATGAGAATAGACTCTTAGAGGGTGTGATGTTTAAATGAGAATGGCCTCCATAGGCTCAGATATTTGAGTACTTGGTCCCCAGTTGATGGAACTGTTTGGGTAGGATGAGGAAATATGGCTTTGTTGGAAGAGATGCTGCTGGGGGCAGGCACTGAGGTTTCAAAAAGTCCCATGACATCCTCAGTTGGTTCTGCCTCTTGCTTGTGGATCAAGATATAAGCTCTCAGCTACTGCTCCAGCACCATGTCTGCCTGCTGCCATGTTCCTTGCCATGATAGTCATAGATTGTAACTCTCTGAAACTATAAACCCACATAGACATATAAGTTGCCCTGGTCTTGGTGGCTTCTCATGGCAGTAGAAAAGTAACTCAGATGGAGTGATGGGTGATGGGGTGATTTGCCAGAGTTCCAAAAAGAAAAAAAAAAGAGAAAGAGACATCCAGTTCCACGGTGTGTGCTATTTCCACTTTCTCTGCTCCTGGAGGAGATCCCATAGAATGGAATGGAATTGTGAGGCAAAAAGAGTTGCACTTTTTCCCTATAGAAAAATTATTCCAGCAAATAGGCAAGTTACGGACCATTGTAGAAATGAGATATAGAATACAGGATCCTAGGGTACCTGGCCTTTTACTAAAGGAGATAAACAAGAAAACAAATAAAACTCAGCTTGCTGGGTAGGCTTACCTGACAGGTATGAGCAGTGGCAGAGTGTGCAGCGTAGGGAGTGGGGCTTTATCTGGTCAATGGAATAGAGGATTACTTTGGACAGCACAATTTGTACATTGCGGTGCAAGTGTGAAGTAAGCATGATCCTAGCAGAAGAGGTGGGAAGTCTGCTGGACCGTGTCCTCGAGACTACGAGAGGAAAGAACCACTCCCTTTTCTGGACCACATGGTGCAATTGAAGAACAAGAAATGTTAAAGGATTTACATAATATGGCTTCTAAAGTAGTTAAGGTATTCCTGTCTTCCTTCGTGGCTAGGAATCCATTTAAACCATGATCCTTGAGGTCTAGATACCATGATTAGGAATGAAGATTCTGAGGTCAATGAGATGCCTTGTGTGATAGCTATACTTGGTTGTGACCTTGACCACATCTGTAATTAGCTAAAATCCAAGTGGCTTAATATAGCAATGGGTGATTTTTCTTAGATTATTTGAAGTGGGAAGACCCACTTTTATTCCATATCTTTTGAGGTGGGAAGATCCACCTTTCATCTGTCTATACCTGCTGGCAGCCTACACAAATAACATGGAAAGGAAGCTTTCATTCTCTCTTTGCCTGCCTACTCTCATTCCCATTGACAAGTCCATCTCTTCACTGGCATTAGGGCCTACTTCCTAGGGATCTTGTCATATCTGGAAGACCAGCTGAGACATTTAGCTGAACAAATACTGAATTCTTGAACCTTCCTTTGGTAGACAGCCATTGTTGGACTAGCTGGAAAATAGCCTGCAAGCCATTCTGATAAATCCCCATACATAATATCTATCTATCTATCTATCTATCTATCTATCTATCTATCTATCTATCTATCTATCTATCTATCTATCGGTATATATATATATATATATGTATATATATATATATATATATGTTATATTCCTTAAGTTTTGTTCTTCTAGAGAACTCCAATTAATAAATTAATAGAGGTTTTGTTACCAAAGGTAGTTTTAGAGAAACAGAAGCATAAGGATGAATTTTTTAAGTCTCTAGGATAGGCTTTCCAGTTTGCCAACACCTATAGTAACTGAAGCCCACAGGGCAAACTATTTTATAACCTTAAGGAAACACATTTATTTGATTATCCTGATTCACTAATTGTGACTCTGTATATAAAATTTTTGCAATTCATAGAAAATTAAGGAAATTGATAATGCTGGTTGGTTGCTCCTAGCATCTTTGGGTAAATTGATAAAGGAAAAGAATATACTTCACAATAAAATTAACAAGCTTCTACTATCTCAGAATATTGTGAAGGTGTGAACAATGAACTTAGTGGTAAAAATTTCCAGTTCCAGATATTCATGAACAGTCTAAAGGTTTCTGAGTGTGCCATGGAATTGAGCCACAGGTCTCAGGAAAACCAAACAGAAATTCTCATTATGAGACTTGCTCAATTACTAAGAAACATCAAGTCCCAGCATCAGAAGGTATAGATGGTTAAGTAAAGACATTAAGTGGTAAAGAACTGATCCTTTATAGAATGAGATCTTTGGGATGAAGAAGTGCTGGGAAACATATTGAAGCTAAGAAATTTGGGTTTATCTCTCTTGAGGAAGTAATCTATCTACCCTCAGCAAAAGATGTACTTCCATCCCCACTCCCTGAAATACTGCCTTTTCTGCCTTTGATTGAGGAAATCAATTAAGTCAGCAATGACTTTCTCTGCTAAATCCCCTTTCAATATTTTATCAATATTTGTATCTGTATCTATCTAGATCTACCTCTATCTATGTCTATACATATGATCTATCAGACAGGCAGGCATACAGACATATAGATAAAGATAGATTTATTCTGGAGAGAGAGAGAGAGAGAGAGAGAGAGAGAGAGAGAGAGAGAGATTGATTCTGTAAATTTTGTTCCTCTAGATAATGCTGACTAATACATCTTGGGCATAATAAATGCTTTGTTTAATTAGAACGAATTTTGATTCCTTGGTCTTTGTAATACTTTTCAATTCTTTGGACTTTGTAACACTATTCAACTCCCTCAAATTTTTTTTCTCAGTTCCTTCCCTCTTTGCATTGAAAACAAATAAACATTCAATAATAAATTTAATGGGCTTTTTACCAATGGTCTAAATAGAATGTTTATGAATAGTGAGTGCTTCTTGGGGAAGTGCTAGAAAATTGTTCATTACTACTTTCCTAAAACATTTATAGTAACTTGATGAATAATGGGTGGGAATAATTTAGAATAGCAATGCTTCATTCAGACAGAACCTGTTTACGCTCCCACATAGCAGCCACATCGTGTCTGTGTTGGATAAGGACCCATATGTTTTTAATGTATGTGTCACTAAGAGTTTAAGTCAAAAGGCGTAGACTCCCGGTGTTGTAAGAGACATTAGAGGATAGATGAGAGGTGCGTAGAGAGTCACTGTGTCTCTTCTTTGTAAACTGTGCAGTCAATTGATCATAAGAAATTGAATTAAGAGCTAGACTCAATTATAGTACATGCAAGTAAACAAATAGAATATGAAAGTGAATAATTTATACAGCTTTGATAATAGATAGCTGTTATACATAGCTCATGCATGCACAGACATCCATTTCAGAGTATTACTCAATGAAACTATTTAAAATTTATTTAATTATATCTTACAGTGCTCAGGTTGAGTTTTTACAATACAAAATAGGATTTAACATTCAGAGAAAGTAGCCATATCAAAGCATTTCTGAGTGGAAATTCCAATTATAGCCAGTATTTTAAATAGACACATCCTGACTTCCTTCACAGATTCCCATTGGCCATATGGTAACTGCAGACATGCCCCAAAATAAAACTGCCATATGTAAGTTTTAAAATACTGACTTCATCCCTAGAGCGCCATATTTATCTATAAGCACTAAACAAATCAAACCAAGTGAAATTATGTTTTATGCCATGCCTGGGAGATTAAACTGCCTAACGAAAAGAAAATACAAAGGAAATAAATAGACGTGAAATGTAATGGTATCTGGAAGAACAGTTTCTGGAATTCTTACTCTTTGCTGTAGACAGAAAATCATATACCAAAGAAGTTTATAAGCTAGCCTATGCTGTGCCTTCAAAGTGGATCTAGTGGGAATGCTTAAGGGGTAATCAATAGGAACGCTGGGCATGGGTGTCTGTTCTCCACGGAGGTTCTATCAGCTTGGTTTGTGTTTATTTTGAGCACTTAAATATATGATATGGGCTTGTGTGTACGAGTTGAAATATGCCTTTAAAGAAGACACAGCTTTGTAACAGTTTGGAAGAACTGTATTGTGATTTCAGAGATGCTTTGTTTTCTTCATCCAGGTAAGGCAGATGGGGCTCTGATGTGTAAAGGATTCTGTTCTAGTGATCATTGTAACTCCACCCTATCTTCATGTGCCTATATGTACAGAAATGCATGTGCATATGATCCTCATATTTATATGTATGTGAATGTATGTATGTGTAGACTCATACAGAAGGAAAGGGGGATTTGAAGACCCTCATTGTGAATATGCAGGCCCTGCTACGTATGATGGCATGCTGTTCATGTCCACGGTTAGTGTTAATCTGAGCATGGAAGGCTATCCCATTTGCCTTAAAATGAACAACACTGATGGTTCTGTGAGAATGTTGGCTTTCCTTGCACAGAGTATTTACTTGCTCCGTGAGGAACTGCTCAGATACAGTGATACATATTATGTTCTTTTAAAATCATTTGGTATGAACCTGGAAGAAATGACTTTCCTTGACTAAGAACTCTGAACATTGCCTTTATAGTGAAAAAGTCACTGGAATTTCTCACAATTCTTTACAATGCCTTGAATAATCCTAGACCTTGAGTTTTACAAAGCATGGAGCCTCACTAATGTCTGTCTTTAGCTCTTTAAGTAAGAGTTTGTCAAAAATTATTTTTGAAATCAATTTTTTCTTAGTAGGTTTCCTGTGCATTATCTTTGATTCTTTTTCTTGTGCTTGTTAATTTTTTCTGCCCTTTTTTGATTTGTTTGTTTTTTTATCTTGTTGTTCTTTTGGTGCCTGTTAATTTTCTAATGAGAGCCAAAAAGGATGTGGATTCAGCTGGGAGGGGAGGTGGGGAAGATGTTGGAGGAGTTGGGAGAGGGGAAACTGTAATCCGAATATATTGTATTTAAAAACCTATTTTCAATTTAATAAACACCAAAACTAAAAGAAATGAACGTATCAGCCACAACAGCGATAGTGGGTGAACCCAATACTTTACTTTCACCAACATGTTATCCAGATAAAAATTAATTAGTGATACTCTGGGGTTTAATAGTATCACAAATCAAATGGACATAACAGACTTCTGTAGAACACTCCTATCCCCAAATACGGAAGAATACACTTTTCATGTAATCAACCCATGGAAACTTTTCCAATACTGTTCACATATTAGGAAAAAATAAGTCTCAACAAATTTAAGAAAATGTAAATTCACTCTGTCTGACCATAAAGGAATGGAGATGGATATCAAGAACAATGGAAATAGTGAAAAGTACGCAAAGTCATAGAAGCTAAACAGCACACCAGTGAATGGAAATTGAGTCAGAAAAGAAAACAAGAAGGAATTAGGAATTAAAAGTATTCTTCAAATGTGGGGAGCAAATGAGGTCCTAAGTGAATGTGTGTGCTTTTGAAATGATCAGAGCCAGGTAAAGGACCCCAATGCCTGAGACACACGGGAATGCCGGAGCCTTCCCCTGGTCTAAGCACACATATTGACACTGTATGCGTAAACTATCAGGGGCAGCTTCTTCGTCCCAGGTGACTACAATATGAGACTTCTTCCCTACAGAAACCATCTACCTCTGCATCTACTTCTCCTCCTTAGTGATATAGCTAATAAATATATTGAGTTCCCAGGTTACTCTTGCCGCATCTCCATCAGCACTATGACCCACCTGATCCCACTTTCCTGTGTGTGTGTGTCCTTCCTTCATTCTTTCGTGCCCCCTCTAGGTCACTCTCTAAGCCTTTACAGGTTGTGCATTAGAGCTGAGTTCTCATGAAAACATAGTATCTCACAGTCTACGGGACTTAATAAAGGCAATCACAGAGGAAAGCTTGTAGCACCTAGTGCCCACGTTTAAAACTTCAAAGATGTCTTAGTAATCACTTAGTATTTTACCTAAAGGCCTTGGAAAATAAGAACAAAGAACCCCCCCAAAAAATGAATAAAATCAGGCGGTGGTGGCGCACGCCTTTAATCCCAGCACTAGAGAGGCAGAGGCAAGCACATCTCTGTGAGTTTGAGACCAGCATGGTCTACAAGAGCTAGTTCCAGGCTTCAAAGTTACAGAAAAACCCTGTCTTGAAAAACAAAACAACAACAAAATGAATAGATAGAAATAATAAAAGACAGTGCTGAATTTTAATGAATCAGAAATTTAAAAATACAGTGAATTAGTGAAACAAAGAATTGGCTCTTTGAAAAGATTAATAAAATTGACCACCATTAGCCAAATTGAATAAAGGAAAGAGAGAGAGAATCTTGATGGGTTAATTTGGCCTGTCATGGACTGAGCAGATGGCAGGCTCACACTTTCTTTGCATACCCCCCTGGGACCAACCTGATCATCTGCTGTCTTGTAGCACGAGTAATAAAAACCCATAGACAGACATTGGGGTTCATCCTGAAGATGAGAAAAGTAACAGCAGCCAACCACTAGAGAGCTCTTACCTCTTCAAAATCTTCAGACTGAAAGAGAGTGAGTTCCTGTCTCATCCCTCTTTATACTCCTCTCTAGTGCTGGGATTAAAGGCCTGTGTCACCACCACCAAGCCTCTATAGCTAACTAGTTTGACTGCTGGAATTAAAGGTGTGTGCAACCACTTCCTGGCCTGTATGACTGACTATTGTGGCTGCTTTGCACTGACCTTCAGGCAAGCTATATATATATGTATATATATATATACATATATATAGAAAAAAGGGAGAATATAGATATAATAAGATAAAAGGGTACATTATTGAAGCTACTTTTAAAAGCAACTACTAGTTTTAAATGCTTTACATTTGATTGGACTTTTGTATATTGTATAGAAATTTTGTATACTGATACAAAATTTGAGATTAATTTTGTTAAAACATACTATACATAAGTTTCTAATATTCTTCTAGATATTGTACCTATATAGCTCATTTAAGAATGTAATGCAAATTTTTAGTCCTTGAAAGATATTATTACCAACTGGTTAGGACAGTAAGGAAATTCAGGTTAGTAATTAGTTACCTATTACAATTGAACTTGTAATCACATTAAGTATGCTTTCAAGGTCAAACAGATATATTTTAAATAGACATTTATCTTCAAACTCTTCAGGGATCTACAGAATATGGCATTTAATATGTTTTAAGAACATTGGTTCTTTCTTCTTCTTTTTTTTAATGACAATGAGACATGTCTGCTCCTGGCAGCACCAATCAACTTCAGAGAAGATGGTGGAAACTGAAGAAACCCCACATGGAGTTTGCTTTCTTTGTGGAAAAAATAAGCCACTGGGCAAGAAAGTGCCCTTGCCTTGACTGCTGACAGTGGTCATCTGTCATTGTCCCATTAGGACAAGCAGGACACAAAAAAGAGTGATTGCCAAACCTTATACAGACATGGTAGGATAGTCCTTCAAAAACCCTACTTCATAGAAGAGTTTGTCAGATATTCCAGGTCTCTGGGCCAAAGATTGATGCCCTAACATTGTAGAAGAACTTTGGGTGACTGTTAATGAAGCCAGCTATTTCTATCATTTCTCAAATTTTTTGAAATTGCTTGCTCATACTTTCTGTTTACTCAGTTAATATTATTGCCTTTTTGCATCTCTGAGGGAGTTGAAGACTAGATAATTATATTTATAGTTTTACTTGTTTACCAAATGCAGAAAGCAAGTTAGGGTAGAAAGTAAAATAGGTACAAGACTTTGGAGTCACCAAGATAGGATAGATAATGACAAATAAATTCTCTGAATTTATCAAATGCAAATGAACTAGACATTGTTGATGTATTTATTGCCTGTATATATTGTATATAATTATTGTACTTATTGCATATAGTTTTTATTATATGAGTTATAGCCTTCTTGTTTTATTTTAGATGAAAAGGGGAAATGTAGTGATATGTTATTTGTATTTTAATAAATAAAGCTTGCCTGAAGGTCAGTGCAAAGCAGCCACACTAGTCAGCCATACAGGCTAGGCAGTGGTTACACACCTACTGGAACTCCAGCAGCCACACTAGTTAGCCATAGAGACTGGGCGGTGGTGGTACACACCTTTAATCTCAGCACTAGAGAGGAATATAAGGCAGGATGAGACAGGAACTCTCTTTCAGTCTGAAGATTTCAAGGAGGTAAGAGCTCTCTAGTGGCTTGGCTGCTACTGTTTTTCTGATCTTCCTGTTGAACCCCAATATCTGTCTCTGGGCTTTTATTTATTATGGTACATTGTTCATGTGCTGACAACCTAGTTAGGGATGACTGAAGCCTCTTTGCCTTTTGTTAGCTACTCACCCTGACTGTCTGCTAGCATTTAGTCATCAACTAAATCAACTTGAATATTGCTACTATGCAAAGCTCTATTTATTCACACATACATGATCAGCTTTAGTTTTCTCAAGGCAACGAGTTACATCTATAAAGACATCAAAGAAAGAGCTACAGTGTATCATGGTTACATCATATTTAGGTACTTGTCTATGGAGCAGTCTCCGGTGGTCTCCTGGGTGGAAGTACCTTGCTACCAGTTGTCCTCACTTCTAATTCAGCCTGGTACAATTAGATGTATTAGAAGAAAGAATATACAGAAGGCAGTTGTATTGGAAGAAAGAATATATAGAAGGCAAATGTGTTAGAAGAAAGAAAGGAGGCAGATGTATCAGAAGAAAGAATATACAGAAGGCAGATGTATTAGAAGAAGGAATATATAGGAGGCAGATGTATTGGAAGGAAGAATATATAGAAGGACAACAGTGTACTCTGGGGAAATAGGTGACCTGCTGTTGTTAGCCCAGAACTTTGTCCTTCCTCTTGTCTAGTCTGCTTGGCTGTCTAATACCCACTCCAAGTTTCTCTGCTTCTCGTTCCTGATGTTATTTGCTTCATGATTTTATCCCTAGCTTTTCTTTTAATCCTTAGATCTGTTTTTACTGTAATAGATATGACCTATGTTAATCCCACAGAAGCAAAGAGAAAGACCACTGAATCAAATCATCATAACCAAAATGATTAAAGCAATCAATTAATTAAGTGATCTCTTTTATTCAGATACATGTGTTGCATCTTCCTGATCAAGAGATCAGTATTGAATATAAAAGTAAGATAAGGGGCTTTATAGTTCAGGGGTAGGGGTTTTTGAAATAGGGGATTTGGCAGGCACATAGGCTAGGTTATAGAAGCAGAGCATAAGAATAACAAGTTGCTCATAACAAACCCCTGAAACAAACACACGGTTGCAAGTTGGTCACCTCAAGGTAGTAATTAAAAAGTGGTCATAATAACCTTTTGAAGCAAAGACGTGGTTACAATTTCCTGACTCAGGTAGTAAAGAACCATTTAAAGAACCATTTGTAGTTAAGGTTATACGAGGGACATAGCCCCATCAAAAACAGCAATGAATCTGGTTTTGTCTTTGCAAGAAGATGGCTTCCAGCCCAAGATGGGGCAGGCTGGTTTATCACCTACTTGGAGTTTTCACTACAGGTCTTTTCTCTTATTGACTTCCAAGATCCTTCTCCTGCATCATTACCTTCTTTATTTCCAGTGTTGGGATTTTTAAGTGAGAGCTAAGAGAATACCCCCAAATCCATAAATGGAATCAACTCTTGTTTTCCATGACATAATGCTCTACTGCCTCCTAGAGTATGGAGAGCTTAGAGTGATCCCTTTCAGTGACGACCTTTATTTCCAACTTTGTGTCAAATGGCTAACACTGATATATTTTGAGAAGTAGTTGTGTGAACTTTCCTGAGGAGGGCATGAAAGAAATGTCTATTCATTTTAGGTAGGGCACCAGTAAGACCAAAGTAATGCTTCCACCCAAATCTATCTTAGTGTGGTAAATGTATTGGAGTTATTTGTAAGAGTATGTAAAAGAATTTATGTATGGAATCATGGGTAACTCAGAGGCAAGACAGCTGCATCACCAAAAATCCCACCCTGGTATAAGTGATGATTCACAAAATCTACATCCATGGACCCGAGGGAATTGGAGGTTTGGTACTCTGTAGCAGTCATGACTTGGATACCTTAGAGGAGCTTTGTGAATCCTGTAGCCTTCAGGAACATCCTGCACCTTATAAGGTTGCTTGTTATTTATTATATTTATTATATTTATTTTCCATGTGTGTTTGTGTGCCTGGGTGTGAATGCATGTGTGAGGGTATTCACATACTGAAGCATAAAGTAGATATCACAGGACAACTTGCAGGCATCTCAGTCAGTTCACTGCTTCTACTATGTGGAGCCCAGTGATTGAATTGAGGTCACCCAGAATTGCTATTTGGCAGCAAGTTTCTCTACCAGATGCCATCAGGCCAGCCAGGCCACTTTCTAAGTTGTGTTAGCATCTTTCACTGATTTCCTGAGTTTTAGGAGCTGCCCTGCTCCCTCCACAATAGACTGTTTCCTTTGGGAGGAAATGGCAGCATAATGGGAGGCCATGTTGGGCTATTGCTGTTTTTCAGGGCTGGAGTTGAGCCCAGAGCCTCGCCCATGCAGGGAAGCCTCTACCACAGTGCTGTCCTTTTCCCCCTGAATCCATGGCCTCTCTTTCACCCTCCTTCTCCCCTGTGCTCTTTTCTTTCTGTTCTTCTTTGTGTTGGAGGTAACAGAAGAGTTGGAACAAAAAATTGGGGCAGGAAAAGGACTGCTTTTGAATTGGAGGATACATTTAGAGTTTCATGTATTTGGCTCATTTTTATATCTGTTCCTGCGTATTTTCAGAATAATTATGATTTTTCTGAGAACTGGGTGGACAGAAAACAACATTCTTTAAGATGTTGTATTTCAGGGCACCTCGTGCTTTTGTGCCATTGTTATATCTAAAATTAAGTGGGACAGTTGCAATTTCTTTTATGCATTCCACCCCACCACAAGATAATAGGACATCTTGTTGCTTTATTCATGGTAACCATCTTATGTAAATCTCAGTATGGGGGGATCACAGTTGTTGCATTTGCAAGTTAAAATCCTCAGTAGTGTTTATTTGTTAAGTGATTTAATCTTAAATAAAAGGAAACATCCTTCAAATGTCCAAATAAAATCCCAATGCAAATATGGAGTTTTTAAAACTAAAACAGTTGTGTATAGAAGCATAGCATACATATTTCATAATATCTCCATTGTATAGAGATGTAGGAATACTTGATTATTTTGGAGGGCAACTAAGAAGGCAGGGGATGTAGTGGTTCTTACATGAACGATCTCTGAACTGTGCTTCAGGCAACTAGGTAAACTGATTCTTTATAGGATCTATCACAAATCTTATTGATGTATCTATTTTTATTTTATTCTTTATTAAAATTTTGTGTAGGGGTATTACATTAAATATGTTAAGTAAATAAATGTTATTTTTATTTTCCTGTGTTTTAAACAGTTTTGGAACTAAACCTATGGCATCATGCATGCTAGGCAAGTACTCTACCAATAAGCTATTTCCCTGGCCCTTAATTTTTTTAATTTTATTTCAAGAGCAGGGCTTGATCCCCACAGCCTTAGACTGTGCTTGTTACTCATACTCATGAAATTATTTGGTTTATTTTTATGGAATTCTAAAAGTGAAGGTTGGCTATTTGCTGACAGAAAAGAGAACCATGAATTTTCGTTGCTATTGCTCTTCATCTTGTCTTAGTTTTGCTATGGGGTCTTTTGTGTAATCCAGGTTGTCCTCAAACTCACGGTTATCCTGTCTTGGATTCCTGAATTTGAGGATTATATGTGTAGACCACGGCACCAGTTAACCCTCGCCAGTGAATTCACTAAAGATGTCTAGTCTTTGCAGGGTTTGAGTGAGGGTGCTGTATATGTCATACTTTACCGGTGGTGAAATTAGAAGCCAGCACTTGGGAGGTACACGGAGTTCCAGAAAGGTGTGCCTATCGCACGGATACTGAACACCAGAGTAGATTCAGCCCTCCTTGTCCCTGACTGTAAAAGATGCACTGTTCAACACTGCGCGTTATATGCGGTTGTCAAGTGTAGTTTTACTTTCTAACATGTAATATTATTTTTTTAAAAAAATTAGACAGGTTAAAAATAACTTTTATTACTAAGAATGATAGTTTGGGAAAATAGTGTCAGAATACTAGCAGAATGCTAAGATTTTAAAATGACTCATTAAAAATAATGATGATCTCTTTGCTCCAGAATGGCTTTCTCAATACATCCTTTTTCCTCAATAACATAACAATCATATGTTGCTGTTGACATGCCCTGCTAATGTGTCATGCCATTTAATATGCCTAACCATGACGGGATGACAGTTGCACAGTCAGTGACAATCAGTCCGTGTCTGTGGAGCTGTCTCCAGCTCTCAAATCACACTTCATATGGTATATTACAATTTGACCTTAGCTCTACCGGTTCTTCCCATTATCTGGCAAATGAATAATTAAATAAATAACACTACAAATCAAAAAAAAGAATATTTGAAGTTTAACATGTGAAAATTACTGGGGTAGAGAATAAATTTGTGGCCTTGTCATTTGTTTAGGTCTCTTGACTAAGAAAGTATTTTAAAGTATAGAAAGAATTCTTGGTAATAATAAAACAAGCGTTCTGGAAAATGGTATTTCAGTAGTAGTAAGCCCTGTCATTATCTGTTCTTATAGGTGGGGAAAAAAGTATTTACTTTAGCAACCTCGACTACTAATGTGTAGATTAACACAGAGATTGCTTTGGGGCCCTAATTTATAGTGATCTGCCTGTAAGCATGCACTTATAGACAGCGGACCCATTACAGAACCTTGGCAAATCAATGGCTTTGCAGGATTTCAAAATGTATTGGCATCAATGCCAGACTGTGAAGGAATGGCACCACATGGGTTGGATTTATCAATAGCAGCGGTCTATTATTCCAAATAGAAAATGTGCCAGGTAACAGCTTGTAATGACAAATATCATCTGCTCCTGTGGAAGAGGAGAACAGCACGGGTGTGCTCAAGACAGTGGAGCCTGAAATTGATCACAGCATCATCTGGCAGCTTGGGATGCACTCGGATCTCTCCATCCACAGGTTCTCAGTGGTACTAACTCCCTGGAGCAGTTTTCCTCTCCCTTCCTTGCTTCTTCCTAGTCAGTGAGCAAATAGTTATTGACCATTGTCTATATACCTGGCTTGATCCTGCACTAAGTGCAGGGAAGAGTAAAATGATGAAACAAGGACAAAATCTGAACCGAATACCCAATAAAATCCAATATGGACGAGGGATAAGGAACAGAACCTACAAACGAAGTTAACAAGGAGCAAAGAAACAGAAATGACCAGCCATCTGGAATCAGGATAGAGTCCCAGGCAGAATAAACATTTTTAAGGTGAGGTTATAAAAACGTGGTTTGATTTGGTAACACAGATTGCACAACAGTTGTAGTAATAGGAGCAGCGGGGCTGTGTCCCCAACACCCCAGCCGCCTGCTCGGCTAGCTTATGCCCCGAAATAATTACACGGACACTGTATTCTTTTAATCACTGCTTGGCCCTTTAGCTCTAGCCCTTACTGGCTAATTTTGATATCCCGATCAACCCATCTCTAATAATCTGTGAGCACCGGTCTTACCAGGAAGATTCTAGGTCGGAGCGTCATCACATGTGTCTGCCCGGGAGCGGGGCATGGCGTCTCTGCTGAGGCGTCTGCTCCTGAGAGGAGAGCTGTGGAGTCTGAGCTCACTTCCTCTTCCTCCCAGCGTTCTGTTCTGTTTACTCCTCCCACCTATATTCTAACCAATGAGGACCAAGCAGTTTCTTTTTATTTAACCAACGACCTTCCTCCATCAAACAGTTGCCCTGATAGAGGGCAGTGATGTAAAAATAGATTGAAAAGCTAGGTTGGGTGGGCACTGTGCCCCTATGACACATTGCAGTGGACATGTTATCCAGAAAGCTCAGTAGGTTAGAGTCGATTGACTCATGAGCAGATGTGGTGCCAACAGTGTGGCAGTGCCAGGCTGAGCCTGGAGAAGGTAACAGATCGAGAAACTGTGTGAGAAGCCTGTGACTGAATATATAATGTTGCAAGGAACTTTACTGTTTCTGATCCTTCTCATGGGAATCTTTCACTATAGTAGAGATGGGAGGTTGTGGTTGAGCTGATCTTTAAGCACTAAGCTACACTCACACTTTAGGTCATGTGTGCAGTCTCTTGGTCGAGATGGATGAATATCTGATCCAGCAATAGAAAAGAGAGGCACATAGAAGACACAGGTAAAGAACAAGAGTAACTATTTTACAGAGGGTTAGAAATTAAATCTAATTAAAACTTGGCTATTAAAGTTTTGGAAGTAGGAATAGAGAATGATGCTCAAAAGCTATAGTTCTTGAGTTACTAACACTTGGGTAATGAAGGACAAGAACAAGGTTGAAAAAAGAAATGATGACTTGTGCACATGATTGGTAGGACCTTTGCCTTAATCTCAGTATACTATCCATGAAACTCCTAGGTCACTTGTGCCATTGTGACAGACCTTTGACTTCTTTTTTTAAAATTTTATTTATTTATTTATTTATTTATTTATTCAATTATATATATGTCGGGGTGCACATCTGCCACTGCATGTCCATGGCAATTGGAGCATAACTTTCTTTTTTTTATTTTATTTTATTTTTTGTTGTTGCAAAAAAAAAAAATTCTGCCTCCTCCCCGTTTCCCATTTCCCTCCCCCCCACTCCATTCCCCCTCCCTCTCGAGAATGAAGAGCAGTCCAGATTCCCTGCCCTGTGGGAAGTCCAAGGTCCTCCCATTTCTATCCAGGACCAGGAAGGTGAGCATCCAAACAGGCTAGCCAGTTCATGTATTAGGATCGAAACCTAGTGCCATTGTCCTTGGCTTCTCATCAGCCCTCATTGTCCGCCATGTTCAGAAAGTCCGGTTTCATCCCATGCTTATTCAGTCCCAGTCCTGCTGGCCTTGGTGAGCTCCTAATAGATCAGTTCCACTGTCACAGTGGGTGGGTGCACCCCTCGTGGTCCTGACTTCCTTGCTCATGTTCTCCCTCCTTCTGCTCCTCATTTGGATCTTAAGAGCTCAGTCCAGTGCTCCAATTTGGGTCTCTGTCTCTGTCTCGATCCATCCCCAGATGAAGGTTCTAAGGTGATATGCAAGATATTCATCAGTATGGCTACAGGATAGGGTCATTTCAGGTTCCCTCTCCTCAGTTGCTCAAGGTACTAGCCGGGGACATCTCCCTGGACACCTGCAAGCCCCTCTAGAGTCCAGTCTCTTGCCAACCCTAAGATGGCTCCCTTAATTAGGCTATATATTTTTCTGCTCCCGTGTCCACCCTTCCTTTATCCCAACCATCCCATTCCCCCAAGCTCCCCCCATTCTCCCCTTCTCACGTTTTTCACCCCGTTTCCCCTTAGCCCCATGCCACCTCACTCCCAAGTTCCCAGGTTTTGCCCTCAAATCTTGTCTACTTCCCATATCCAGGCGGATGACTATATGTTTTTCTTTGGGTTCAGCTTCTTATTTAGCTTCTCTAGGATCACAAATTATATGTTCAATATCCTTTATTTATGGCTAGAAACCAATTGGTCTGATCTCCAAAATATATAAAGAACTCAAGAAACTAGACTTTAAAATGCTAATTAACCCAATTAAAAGATGGGGCACTGAACTGAACAGAGAATTCTCAACAGAAGAAATTCAAATGGCCAAAAGACACTTAAGGTCATGCTCATCCTCCTTGGTGATCAGGGAAATGCAAATTAAAACAACTTTGAGATACCATCTTACACCTGTCAGAATGGCTAAAATCAAAAACACCAATGATAGCCTTTGCTGGAGAGGTTGTGGAGGAAGGCGTACCCTCATCCATTGCTGGTGGGAATGCAAACTTGTGCAACCTCTTTGGAAATCAGTGTGGCGATTTCTTAGGAAATTCGGGATCAACCTACCCCAAGATCCAGTAATACCACTCTTGGGAATATACCCAAGAGATGCCCTATCATATGACAAAAGCATTTGTTCAACTATGTTCATAGCAGCATTATTTGTAATAGCCAGAACCTGGAAACAACCTAGATGTCCTTCAATGGAAGAATGGATGAAGAAAGTGTGGAATATATACATATTAGAGTACTACTCAGCGGTAAAAAACAATGACTTCGTGAATTTTGCATGCAAATGGATGGAAATAGAAAACACTATCCTGAGTGAGGTATCCCAGACCCAAAAAGATGAGCATGGGATGTACTCACTCATAATTGGTTTCTAGCCTTCTTTGATTTCTAAGTATGATTCCTTTCCTATTGCTACGATCACAAGGGGATTGAGCAAGGTCATCTGAGCTTCATAGAGGTAGGCTCTCCACCTGTGGCAAACATACAAGGGAAGGTAGAAGGGAACAATAGGATGCCCAAGGTAGTATTTAAGTTAGATGTTGTGAATATATCATGGGACATCCCATTAGAGGAAAAACAAAGAGTCCCCTGACAGTAATGAGGGCCTGCTCAGAAACATAAGAATTTGTCATGAGGTCATAGTGTCTCATTTTCCTATTTTCTTCTTGGGAAAAGTTCAACTCTCTGAATGTAGGGATGAAATGGTTAAGGCTGTCTCTCAGAACAGAGGGGGCCAACAGGATGGGGAAGACAGCCTTACATGTTGACATGGGCACAGAGTGTAGTTAGCTTGAAAGTTCTCTGATCTTACAGAGTTCTTATTCAGGATGCTTACACATTGTTCATTTTCACTACCCAGAACATAAGTTGATGCAAATATATCTTTTAAAATATCCTGTAACAATGGCATGAACAATTAGCATACATTCTAGCTTTACTTAATGTTTGTTGTGAACTCAGGAGAACTACTATTATAATCCAGGCAAGGAAGATATAGATGGCCATACTTTATAAGCCCAAATTAGAGTCCTTTATTAGCTAGCAACTGAGATTAGGCTCTTTCTGAAGAGAATGCTTGGCATTGAAGCTCAGGTGTACAGCAGTTATAGAGACAAAAAACAAACAAACAAACAAAAAAAAAACGACATCGTTGGCAGATGTAGGTCAGGGGAACCTAGTAACATTTGTTTTGATAGATCACAATCACAATTGTTTGAGTTATGCTTCTGGGCCATGGTCTGGGTTGGGTAAAGTCTCAAACGTGTTGCCAAAACAGACAGGACTATTCAAGAAATTAGGAGCTTCTTTCAAAAATCTGTCTCCTGAGCAGGTACAAAATAAAGTCAGGGTAAGGTCAGGGAAAGGCTGCGTGACGTTGGCCTCTTGACTGCTTGCCCACTTTGTGCTCAGCTTCCCTCATGTCTGTCACTGCACCTGTGCAGCCTTTGCAAGGAGGATGCTTCTGATGATAACGTGACTGAGCAGGCATGAAAAGACACAGACGGAGGCTGTCAGGATGGTGTCGTATTTAATATCCCTGGTGCTTAATAATCATAACTAATTCTTCTGGCCTCTGCAATGTGCTGATGGATACCTACATGTCAGGATACCATTCTGGACTCCCAAGGGGAATGGAGGAAAGACCGTGAAATGCTCATTGCAGGGCCTGGTCCTCCTTTTTTGACAACGGCTGACAGAAAGAGAATGGCTTTGCCAAGTTGCCATTCTGAGCTGACTGTGCTGTTGGGGGAACTCACTGAATATGATTGAAGCCGAATCACAGGCTCCTAAATTGATGATGAGGAAACTAATGGTTCACATGAATGATGATTTTCTTGCTCTCAACCCAACTATGCTTTCCCCACAGAAGCACCTACATTACAACAAAGAATTTAGTCTGAAAAGTGTCTGTGGTGGGGAACCTTCTCCACCTCAGTTCTTGTAATGTGTTAGTCATAAAATGTCCATTTTCTCTTTTCTTTAGTATGCGACAAAGTCTTCAAGTAAATAGAGTAAACAGGGAGGAATGCAGTGGTGGGCAAAATATTGGAGATGTAAGGGCCATGCATCTCGAAGGGATTCTTCCTCTGTATCCATGACTGAGCTGGTCAGCGCTGCTGGGGCAGTACCCTTGCTGCCGGTTAAGGGGATTGTAGCCTTGGAATGTCACCATCCATACCATTGTGTTGGTCTTCTTTGTACCCCAAATCTTTTCTGTTGGTGAAGTTTTCAGTATTTTTTGAAACCAACTCTATTGAAGTATAAATTATATACAATAAGTAGAACACATTTAAAGCAAGTAAATTGGCAAGTTTCAGCATATGTAAAATACCATCAAACTAGCTGAACAATCAAGAGATTGAAATTCCTTTAACTCCTAAATCCTTTCTGTGATGCTTTTTGAAAACCTTTCCCAATAAGTGACACAAGTCAACTTGGACTAAGAGTAAGGCTGTGTGTGTGTTTGTATCTGTGCAAGTATAAATGTGTATATGTATATATATATATGTGTGTGTGTGTTCATATGTGTATATTCATGTGATTATGTGTGTATGTGTATTGTGTGTTTGCATGAACTTTTATGTCTATGTGTATATTATGTGTCTCTGTGTGTGCTTCTATGTCTATGTGAGTATATGCCATGTGTGTGATAGCCTATAGAAGCCAGAAGAGGATGTTGGATCCCATAGATATGCTTGGTGTGATTATGGGAACTATACTCTGTATTGTGGAAGAACAGCAAATGTTCTTAACCATTGAACCAACTTCTAGCCCTCCAAAAGTTTTAATAAATTATTTCTTATAAACTTTCAGGTCCGACTACTCAAACCCTCTCTGAACTTTGAAGGTTTTATATTTTGGTGTATGTGTCTATTGCTGTAAGATGACATATTTGATGGCATAAAATTATTCCTAATAATTTTATCATTATAATACATTTTAATAATTATATTACATATTGTGATGCATATTGTATAATAATATCATTTATATATATAAGAATATAAAATGAATAATATATCATATATAACTGTCTTATTCTGTTATTATTTTGAGTTTAGTTCTTTTATTCCTGACACTGGCCATTTGTGTCTTCTCTCATTTATTTTCTGCATATTTAGTCTCCAATGGCCTCTGTAACAAATTCCCCAAAGTCGGTAACTGAAAAAGTCTATCACAACCCTCCAGTAACTGGTGTCAAGGAATTGATATCAAGCCAGAGATTCAGGACCAGGGCCCTCTAAGCAACACTGTTCCTGAGTGAGCGCTTTTCTTCCAAGGAAGCTCAGGGTTCAAAACAGGAACAGAGAAACAATGAAAAACATAGACTATTTATCACTATCAGTGAATATACAGAATACGGAAGATCCCAAGTCAGTATGGGAGCTGTTTGAGTAATGCCCTTGAGCTCACGAAACTTCATTGCTTAGGAAAGGGGAGAAAACATTTTGCCCATGGCATTTTTGGGGTGGGTAGAAACCTTCCTTGCAAGAGAGTAAACAAATTCTAAGGGAACAGGGTTCACACCGTGGATAAGTAGGAAAGTCTGTTATATGCAGACGACAAAAGTTGACATTTTGAACTCATGAGATGGCTCACTGGGTAAAGGTCTGACACTCAGCTTGAGTCTGACAACTTGAGTTCAATCTCCAAAACCACATGATAGAAAGAGGGAACCAACTCCTGCCAACAGTTCCCCTGACCCCCTCATGTGTGCCATGGCATGTTGGTGGAGGCTGCTCTTTCCTTTCCAGCTACCCACACCCAAAATAACTACACGGAAACTATATTAATTGTAATACTGTTTGACCAATAGCTTAAACATATTTCTAACTAGCTCTTCTATCTTAAATTTACCCATTTCCATTATTTTGTATTTTACCATGAGGGTCATGGTTTACCGGTAAAGTTTCTAGGTATCTGTCTACTCCTGTGGTGGTGGCTACCTGGCGTCTGTCTGAATCTGCCTATTTCTCTACTCTGCTTGAAATTCTCTCCTGGCTCTATTCTGCCCTGCTAGAGGCCTAAAGCAGCCCCTTTATTAACCAATGGCATACAGAGGGGAATCCCACATCAATGGCTTGAGTATCTACACATACACACAAACATGTATACATACATACAATTCAAAAGTTATTTTCAGAAGTAAAAGTGTACATTTGTTGTTCCCCAGTGCTGTTGGGAACAAGTTGAAAATCAATGTGATTGAACTGAAATGAAGGCCTGCTTAGGCTCTCTCCACAGGCTCTAGGAGGCAGCCTGCTCCTTGATTTCCCCACTTTGATGTCATCCAATGTTTCATAGCCTATGTCTGAGCCAATCAAGTCCCTGTCATTTTCCCTGTCTTGAACATTGTTCTTCCTGTTCAGCTCCACTGAAGACAGACCAGGTAATCCAGTATGATCTCACCTTGAACCAACCTGCACGGACTCTTTGGCCATGAGGGCAGAGCTCAGAATGAGGGTCATTTCAAAGAGATCCCCATTTGGCCTCCACAGTCTGGTTTGAAAGTTTCAGATCTATTAGTCCTTTCCAGAAACCAGATTCTGGCTTTACTGGTTCAGTTCAACTGTCTTCCTCTTTGCTAATTTTAAGTTTTGCTATTATTTTTAGTTTGTGTTTCCTTTGTTTTTGTTTGTTTGTTTCTTAAGTTTGTAGCTAAGGTTTTTAGCTCCATTCCACAAACTTCATATGGTGTGTTTTCACATTCTTTACATTGTTCCTTGATTGTTAGAATCGCCCAAGAACTTCCACTCTAGGTGCCTTTTGGTTGACTTCTGAAAGGCATTATAGTCAAAGAACATTTTCTGGGTAATTTCCAACTAGAGTACCTTTAAATTAATTGAGTGTAGTTTTGGAGATGTGTTTGAAGACATTAAAGCATAGCCGTTTTGTTTTTACTGAAGACTGTGTACAGCCTTTTTCTGGTTCACAATTTAGGGTTTGGAGAGCTGCATCTATATGCACAAGTGCTTTGTAAAGAAACTGTTGAGATATCTGTTTCATTAGGGAGAAAGATTTATTATGCATAAGAGAGTGAAAATATCCAGAAGCATCTGGAAACATCCAGAGAGCAGAGAGGAAAAAAACCCAAAAATGAAAACAAAACAAACCATACCAAACATGGCCAGGACAATCTGTGAGGAAATGGGGAGGGCAGTGTAGATAGCAGAAATAGAGACTAGTGGTTGTTAGGGCACAGCGGGTAAAGAGAGTGGGAATCTGAGATGAGATGGTGGCTACTGTGGGAACTTTGAAATGCATAGCAAGTATTTGTGAGTTGGGACTGCGAGAGCCTAGAGGCCAGCGTGAGCTTTGGTATGCTGATAGGTGCCACAGGTATATATCAATAGAAAGACAGAGAACTGTATGTCCCTTATACCAGAGGCAAGGGAAATACTGCCTTTTGGTGGACACATTTCCTAAGGAATGCTGACTTATCTAACTGCTAAAAGTCCTCCTTATATCCAGTTTGAGCTCATTTCTGGATATATGGCTTCCTGGAACCTACAGCCCCCAAGTTGGGCAGATCATAACCATCTGCAATTCAGGGGATTTGACATTCTTGACTGTGGGCACCCACATACATGGCATACAACCCCACATATGGTATGCACCCACACACATGGTATATACACACACATGGTATACACCCCCACACATGGTATACTCCCCCACACATGGTATACACCCCACACATGGTATACAACCCCATACACAGTATACACCCACACAGGCAGACGCACATACACATAAATAAAAATTAAAATAATTTTTAAACAAAATTCCCATTTCCCAAAATGACCCTCCATAGCAAACAGTTTGTTGATAGAATTCCTGATGTCTTCTGCTTCCCACGGATTTCTTGCCTGTTTCTAAACTGGAGAGTAACTGAGTTATTGTGTTTTTCCTAGTAGATGTGTCGGCCATTATTTCATACATTTTGATACTATTTAGGTTTGGTATGTTCTCCTGATGAACTGATTTTCATCAGACACTGAAATTACTTGTCTTCTGAAACTTACGATTTTTATCTTTTGCCAGATACTATACATTGTTGATCCTTGTTGTAGGATGTTGCATGGAAACCTCTTTCTTCTGGATTTGGCCTGGCTCTGTAGTGCTTTCATGTGGAGAAGTAAAGCTGATGAACCCTTATTCCATCTCAGCTGCTAATGCCAGTCAAAAGCTGAAGGTTTATGCGATACAACTGGGGTCCTTGTGTTCTCAAGTAGTCGGCAGGCTGAGATCCCACCAGTGCACCCATCCTTAGGAAAGGCTGGTCGACTGTCTCTTTTCTCTATGCCATTGAGCCCATGTTAAACCTGTTATATCAGACAAGGAGTATATGCAGCACGTAGTCGGAGATGTTTGAAACGGAAGAACAGAGCAAAGCACACTGATTCCCCAGCCTCTTCGTGACGGCCAATTTGTTTAAAATTAGCTGGTCATGAGCTTTAGCGTTTGTGTGGGGATCTCTGCATTTCAAGACACAAATGTCTGAAACAAACGTGAACTTCTTGAATATACAAATTGTATTTAATTATAAAAGCAAAACAATCATACAGTGAAATAGGACTTGGCATTCTGAATTTTACTGAGAAACAGACAAGAAGTACACTTAAGGGTTTTTTTGCTTGTCTTTTATTCTGCTACCTCTTACCTTCTTGATATAAAGGTTAATGATAGTTTTGATTTATCCAGCCCATTCTGCTTCCCTGGAAAAACTAGGTTTATGGCTTTAACAAAAGGAAATTATTAAACTTGCTTACACATGATCATATGTGTAACTGCTCTGATCAAAACATTAATGAAAAATATCTAGTAGAATAAAGGAATTAGCATTGCTTATTGTTTAGAGAATACAGGAAAAAATTAGAAAATTTAGATTTCTTTTAAAGACCTAGAAAAGAAATACGTACTTGTAGCAGCTCCCACATCATTAATGCTTGACTTTATCTTATTCTTATCCCACTAGCTCTTATGACTTAAATTAACCTGTTTTCTCTTCATCTGTGTTTTGCCTCGGGGCGTTTTACCTTTCTTCCATTCTGTATGTCTTGCTCTGCCAGTGGCTGACTGTTGGCTGCCTGGCCCCGGGCGAGCCCTTCCTTTTCTCCCTGTTCTCGCCTCTCATTCTCTTCTTCTGAACCTAGATTCCTCTTCCTAGTTATTCTCCCCGCCTGTCAGCCCTGC
This sequence comes from Microtus pennsylvanicus, assembly GCF_037038515.1. Lineage (NCBI taxonomy): Eukaryota > Metazoa > Chordata > Mammalia > Rodentia > Cricetidae > Microtus > Microtus pennsylvanicus. The sequence goes on along the minus strand of NC_134580.1, from coordinate 19,731,603 downwards.
CTATACTCTACTGCTGGCTACAGTCCATTCTGCTTTTTATTAGACTAATCAGGTGCCTTAGGCAGGCAAAGCGACACATCTTTACATCATTAAACTAATTCAGCAGAAACAAATGTAACCCATACTTACATAGTTAAAGTAATATTCCACAACACATGCTAGCCCATCCCCTCATATTAAGGAGTGGCAAACTTTGGTCCTAATTGTTATAATTTTCTCCCTATGACCTTACCTGGCCATCAGTTCATGATGCAATGGAATAGTGGAAGGAGTTACAGCATTTTGAATACCGTTATAGACTTCTTGAACAAGGAAAAGATAGTCTTTGACCTATGGAAACCAAGATAAGTAGACTTTGAGTTGGTTACCATTTAGAATTTACTCCTAATACACAGCGCAAAAGATATTTTACACGAATGTTTTGGCTGTAGGGGAAAGGTCAGTGTTTATAAAGTCTTGTGTGCATCCCTTCTTTGTGAAGTTCACTTACAGATATTTATGTTTGCTCAGAAGTGCACCTTCCTTCCAGAGAGTGATTGATGCATCTTGCAACATTGTCACACCCAGATACCTGACCTTTCCTTGTCTCACACAGTGCCTCTGATACAGCTGATTGTCCTGCATCCTGAGTGAATCGAAGTCATTTTTATGTGTGGCATACGCTCAGTCTACTTTTTAAATGATTTACCCTTTTATTGAGCTCTTAGTGACTATACTGCATGCTCCTCTAGGCTGGTTTGTCATGTCTTGACACAGAAACAGAACTGTTTGCAGTAGGTCAAGTTTTGTGGTTTTAATCATACTCTTGATGAGTCAGAATAGTCTTAGCCCCATAGCGTTTAGTTCTAATTAATACTCTGGCTCGGCATCTCATATTATCATTTATTATTGAGACATTGCACATATTCTTTATCATTTCTGCAATCTAAATATGTGGCTCTCAGAAGATTCCTGAAATAGTGAGATTTACATGGATTTAGTTCCCTTGGCTTATTTGGGGTCTGGTGATGAAGCATGACCTTCGGGGAATGTGCCTTAATTAAATGGTTGGCATCTTGGGAACGACAAGCCATTTTCTCTGACAGCAGAGATGTCCTAGCCCAGCATGGATACCATACACAACACTTGTTAGTGTTTCCAGGGCACTCTGTGGCAAACCTTTTAGAGAGTAAAGCTATATGCCATGACCCAGGCCAGTTACCTTATGAGAGGCCTCGGTGATTTTGATACCACGGCTTTGCAGAACTGATCTAAGATGATAGAAATCCCATTCATATTTTATTACATTTATCTGTGAGTGTGTGTGTACATGTCTGTATGTGTTTGTGTGTGCACACACATGTGTCTATTTGTGCATGGCATAGTGTGCCTCTAGAGGTCAGAGAGCAACTTGCGGACATTATTTCTTTCCTTTTGTCATGTGGGTCCCAAAGGTGAAGCTTAGGTCATCAGATTTAGTGACAAGTGCCTTTACCAGGTAGGGCATCTCAGTAGCCTCTGCTTTATATTTCTGAATTATCAATGAATGGCTCTTGAGGGAAACTCAGTTTTTAAACATTTCCATCCATACATATATTTATGCACAACAGATGTTATTTTTCTTTTATTCTCTTTTGATAATTCTCAGTGTAGCCATAACCAGAATTGATATCAAGCCTAAATTCCTTGAGGTCACTAGAATAGAGCGGGATAAATTTAGTTCCTATTTGTTTGCAATAAATGCTTTTTCAGGTGGTTGTTTTTGCCAGTTATCTTGTAAATGGTCCCATATGGATGCATTTTAAGTCCTTTTTAATTGCCAAGAAAGTAGAAAAACAAAATGCATAATTAATCATTGTAACTAGAAAGAATTCAAGGATGAATAATGTGTGGCAGATTCGGTTCTATGAGTCTAAATATTATGCATGACATGCGGTCATCAGAATTCTCTGCTGCGGCTTTTCCAAATTATGATTAAAAAATACTGTTGGTTTTAGAAGCAAGACATTGTTTTCAGATTTCCGTAAAAGTTGTATTTCAAAATGTCCAATGGTGTTAATTTCACAGAGATTTGCGATGAGATCTAAAAGTAATGGCCGGGTCTTTCTCTCTTTCTTTGTGAAAACAGCTGGACCTGTAATCTGCAGAATGCTGAGTTACGCCCCTACTCGCCGGGCATTAGTTGTGGGATGTGGTTTACAGATGTTCCAGCAGCTCTCGGGCATCAACACCATCATGTACGTATCCTTGGCAGCTTGTTCTTGAAAAGTGTGTGCAGGGTGTGCTTCACAGGGAAGACAGGAGAGAGTGCTCCATGGTTTGTCACTTTTGAATGCAGAGGAACGTCCTCTGGGCATGTCTTATGATTGTTAAAAACTCAGCACTCCAAACCATGAGGTAGTTTTGTGTTTGGTATATTATTGTTAGTATATGTTTTATATAAATTGTAATTATGCCACTGATTCTTTTGTATAATCCAAGCTGACATCTTTTTGAACTTTGTTTATTGTACAGAGTCCCACAGAGCATTTTCATGCAGTCCTGTAATGGTTTTGGAGCACATTCTTTCTCCATAGCCACTACATTCCTTTCTTGACCATGGTCCCTCATATCCCCCTTGTTTCTCAGACAAGTTTGTGCCTACATTCATATAATCTCCATAGATTCGATTTTAAGTACAATTTTATATACAATTTAGGACTCTCAAATGGGAAAATAATGTTATATTTGTCTTTCTGAGACTCACTTAATTCACTTAATATGATAATCTCTTATTGTATCCATTTTCTTGCAAGCATTATAATCTCATTATTCTTATGGCTAAACAAATTCCACTGTATATATAAATGATATTTTCTTTATCCATTCCTCTGTTGATGGACATCTGGGATAGTTCCAAAGCTTAGCTATCGTACACAGTGCAATGTCTTAAACATTGATATAACGCATCTTTGTGATGTATTGACTTAGAGTTTTGGGGAGTGGTGAAGTTGGGTCACATTTTAGGTTTCAGAGAATCCTCTCTGTTGAAGTTTATGGTGACTGGACTAGCGTACATTTCTCCCGGTAATGCACAAGGGTTTTGTTGTCCTCATCCTTAAGAGCCATTTTGTTTTCTTGATGGCTGCCATTCCAGTTATAATGTCAAGAAATGTATTTCCATGGCTAGTGAAGTTAGCTTCTTTTCATGTATACTGGCCATTTGTCTTTCACCTTTTGAGACTTTCTGTTCATTTCAGTCTCCCATTTAATGATGTGATTGTTCATTGTTTTTTAATTTTTTGTTCATTGTCTATGCTAGCACGAGTTAGACAGATATGCAACTCGCAAAGTTTCTGTCTAATTCTGTATGTTCTCTCTGCACCTAAGTCAATTTCATTTGCTGTATGTAAGTTTTTGACATCACTGAGTCACATTTGTCTATTACTTTTTGAGCAACTGGTGCCCTTCCCAAATGCTTGCCTATGCAGATATCCTCAAGTATTTCTATATATTTTCCTCTAGTAGTTTACAGAGAAATGATCACTTGTGTCCTGTCCTTGGGTCTATTTGTGTAATGTGTCATTCATTTACTTGAATACACTGAACCATCCATAAATCTCTGGAATGAAGCTGACTTGATTGTGGTGAAGTTTTGATGTGTTCTTGTGTGCTTTTTCTAAGTATGATATTGGTCATCTTTGCATCAACATTAATCAGAGCATTTGTTATATGATTTTCTTTTTTTTTTTCTGTTATGCCTCATTCTGAATTTGGTACTAGAGTAATTTTGGCATTGTAGAAGGGGTTTAGTACTGTTCTTCTCCCTTTTATTTTATAGAAAAAAATAGCTTTGTAACATTGTTGTCAATTCTTCTTTATAGACATGGTAGAATTTAACAGGGAACATTTTTTAGTTGGGGGACTTATATTCTTCAGTTCTGTTACTTTTAGGTCTGCTTAAATTGTTTGTGTTGTGTTAATTTAATTTCAGTGCATCTAGAAACTCTTTCTTTGCAATTTTCCAATTTAATGAAACATAAGCTTTTAAAATATATACTAATGGTTTTCTGAGTGTTATTGGGTCTGTTGTAATGCCTCCCTTTAGAGTCCTTACTTTGTGAATTTTCGCTTTCTGATTCCTTTGATTATTTGACTAAATATTACTAACCTTGTTTATCTTTTCAAGTCTTTCCCTCATTGATTCCTGTACTGTGTTTAATTTTTTCAGTTCATTAATTTCTGCCCTAATGTTGATTATTTCTTTCCATAGTCTAATTTGGGTTTGGGTTTTTTCTTGTTTTCCTAAGTTCAGAAGGTATATTGTTAATAAATTTATTTAAGAGCTCTGACTTTTGAAATATATAACTATGAACTTCCATCTTGTTGCTACTCTTATTTTACCCTGTAAGGTTTGGAATATCATTTTAATTTTTACCCAATGTTAGGCATTTTTCAGTATTTTTTAATTTCTCTGATCCATGGTTCACTAGTATTTTTCACTCTCCAAATTTGTACATAGTCTATGTGTTTCTTGTTCATTCCTAGCTTTATTCCACCACAATGTCAGGGACAATCTAAGAAATTATTTCAGTTTTCCCATGTATCTCAAGATTTTCTATGCATCCTATGATGTATTCATTTTTAATTCCTATTTTGTATTTTATGTATATAGGTGTTTGCCTGTACGTATGTCTATATACCACTTACAATTATGATACCCACAGAGGCCAGAAGAGTGTGTTAAATACCCTGAAACTACTTTTACAGTTGTGTTTAGCTACCATATGGGTGATGGGAATCAAATCTGAGTCCTCAGAAGACCAGCCAGTCCTCTTTCTTAACTGCTGAGCCTTCTCTGGTACTGCTGGTTAGACCCTCTATGCAAAGTTCACATTATTCAGAGAATGAGAATGGAAGGAAAGTGGATGAGCATTAGGCCAACTGAGAAAAATTTCAAGGTGGGGAAAGTAGCTGGGATGGGAAGGCTGGCAGACTGTCTGAATCTACATATTTTAGAGCAAGAAATAAAAGCAAAAGACAGAGAGAAGAGAAAAAGTAACAAGAGCTAAGGAAAGGAGGAAGAATATATGAATATATGGGTGTAAGAATAATAGAGAGTTCACAATTGTAAACTGGGTAGAGAAACATCAGAACTGCGAACATAGCCAAGCACGGCTGTGTCACACTGCCAGGCATTACGGGAAAGAGCTTATTCCTATCTTTCAGGGCTGTGCATTATCATGAAGTATAAGGTCATTAATAAATGAGCTTATTAGGATCAGTATATGAAGGAGAAGAGATTGTTTGGAAATGCAGGGAAGACAAAAAGGTCCCTATTTACCACTTTAACCATGTATGTGTTGTGGGATAAGTGGACTAAAGATGCAGACCCTTTGGTGTGATTCATTCATTATTAAGAACGGTTTTAGACCTATGCATCCTGCCACAGTATCTGTAAGTTCATATGTCTATCTGTCCTATTGTGTCTGGAAGACAGTTTCCTTGGAGTTGTCCATCACCCTGGGCTCTTACAATCTTCCTGTGTCCTCTAACATATGGATCCTTAAGTGTTGAGGGACTTCGTATGGGTTTTTTTGTTTTGTTTTGTGTGTGTGTGTGTTTTGTTTCATTTTTTTTTGACTTGGTATTTTGGTTTTTCATTTTATGTTTTTTTTGTGTGTGTGTGTGTGTGTGTGTGAGAGAGAGAGAGAGAGAGAGAGAGAGAGAGAGAGAGAGAGAGAGAGAGAGAGAAGAGAGAGAGAGTTCATAAAATTTGGTGTTCATAAAATTTGGTGGGGAGGGAGGTTGAGAGAATGAGGTGGGAAAACATGCTCAAAATATATTGTATGAAAACATTTTAAGTAGACAAAAACAACTGCTTTGGCATGTATGGCTCTATAGGCCAATGGAAACACAAATCAAACACACTCACAGTTAATATAAAGATTCCACCACGTCTCCATAGAGTCATCTCCTAGGTAAAGAATACAGCCATGTTTTCTGAGATACACATCTTGGAAATCCAAATCATAGAAGTTTTCCTTCCAGCTACTTACTGAAGTTAATCAGTGGAACTAATGATTATGTACAGTAAAATTTAATCAAACTGTTTCTATTTGAGACTAATGGTATTATCTTTTAAAGTTGCCTAATATAGTTAAGTAGTTAGTAATAATTTGAGAAGAGTGTAAAGGTTAAAATAATTTTCAGTAATAAAGATTAGTGGGCCTGACAAGTAGAGGCATTTGCTAAGCAAACTTAGTAACAGGGTTGGAGGTCAGGAACCTGTGTACAAGCAGAAGGAGAAAATCACTTCTACCATGTTGGCTATTCACAATATGTACCTTGGCATACATGTGCCCTCCCACCCAGGTAAGCCCCACACAGTTTTTAAATGAACTCAAACAGACATTAGGATCGAGAGTCCTAGTGCATTGCAACCACGTCCTTGGTGAACTTGACATTAATCTGTCACAATTTCACCGCTTTCAGACTGGAACCTCATTGCCAATGATTCCAGTATTCCCTTCTACCAATGTTACTTTCATTTTTCTTGCCTTTATTGACCTAGGAAGGCCCGTCCAGTACCTCATATCCGAGTTTAATCCATATTTATTCTAATCTGCCGTCATTCTGAGACACATCTTTCTTCCTTGGCGGTGTAGCATGGGATTACAGCAAAGCAAGCACCAAACTTTCAAATAATGCAGAGGCAGTGACAGCCCTGTATGAATATGTTAGGTGATTTTCTCACCACAATCTAGTCTGTTTCTCTAAATATCTGTTTCTTAAACTTGACAAGTTTAATGGCACAGAAAACAAAGGAATTGTTGTTCTTCTTCGTCGTCTTCTTTTTTTTTTGTTCTTTTAATGAGCCATTTCTAATTGATGGTCTGTATCTCACATCAGTGTGGTTCTAACTGCTGGATGAAATGCTGTCTTCATCTGCTGACAGTGCCTAGAGCAAACTGTACTGACTACAGTTTCCAATCTTTAAATGTTCATCCTTGTAAATCCTCCATCTTTTCTTAGAGACAAAGGGATATTACCATCTTTCTACGCCTTGTGATTTATGACTGTCATTGGTCTGCTTTATTGACCACCAGCTATCCATGATAAAAGGTACCATAAGCCACAGAACATACTTGAGCCTTAATCCTGAAAAACAGGGATAAGAAAGTAATGATGATTGAAGATAGCCCATATCTACTAGGTGCACAGTAGCTACTGAACTTCTCAAAGATGCTAATAAGATGTCTGTATCCAGCAGCTAGAGATTTGGGCATGAAGACAATATGATAGAATTGGTGGTTATAGCTGTGCTTCTAACATTCCTGTTCAGAACCTGTGCAACTTATAAATGGTGCAGGGATGCCCACAGTGCAGCTTGTCCTTGGTGATAAGTCGGGGACTCTCGTGCTATGTGTTTTCTCTGACCCTTTCTAACCTCAGTGTGTGTGTCTCTGTGTGTATGGGGTGGGGAGCTTGGACATGTGCCGGCATGTATGTGTGCATGTGTGTGTATGTATTTGTGGCTGTGTAATGTGTGTGCATCTGTGCAAGTGTGAATGGATGTATGCATGTGTATAGATGTGTGTTCATGTGTGTAAATTTATGTGTCTGTTTGGGGCACGTGTGGCAGGGTGTGCACTGATTGTACGTGAGTGAATGTGTCCTTTCTCATCACTCTTATGCTTCAGTATATTTCATAAACTTTATTTCCAGTTTAAAATAATTTTTGTATTGTAGCTAAATAATCTAATTTTGTGGGTTTAGTTAGAAATATTAACTGTATTCTCCCTTGTTTTGAATTTTTTATTAATTTCAAGGTTCAGTCTCATGGACATTTGATTATTATAAACTTAAAATTCTACCCCTTCCCCCCTATGGTTTCTGACCTTTAATGAGAAGTAAAGTCGACACTGTTCTTCAGCATTTGAGCACAAGTTTAATAAAATATAGAAGCTGACATTTCTTTTTAGAAGTTATAACTTTATCCTGAAGTCTTTGTGAATTTTAAATTTGAAATATTTTCTTTCTCTCCAGGAAAAGTTCAGAGAAGCCACATGGGGAAATACTGAGCATTCTTGCTCCATTTACAGATACAGTCTTAGTGCTAGGCTGTTTTCTGTTTTTTCTCTCTCATGGGGTGCTTTATCTCCACCCTCTTTGCCTCGTGATTATCCCACCTCAACAAAGCAATACATCCCCTTCTTGAAATAGTCTTTCAGCGCTGGCATTTGTGCATGTCTGCGTTGGTCTGAATATCAATTTAAATAAGCAGTTGTTTGATTTTATCCTAGACCGTATTTTTTCATCTTTAACTCCTTTGAACAGAGGATTCCTTGTTTCTTCAAACTTTAAACAAAATGGTTTAAGTTTGAGAAAAAACTTGTTTTCTAATATTATCTGATTACTTAATAATTTCAAGCATGTATCTGAGTGGACCATTTTTATCTATCCACAGGGAAAAAGAAGACGGGGAATAGAGTGCTGGCTTTCCCGCCATACTAGAGTCGGTGGTATGGCACTCTGTCTCACAAACCAAGGGACGGTTTCATATATCTCAAAAACAAAGGGGAAAGCACAGTACAGACAAATAAAATATAAATATAACAAAGTATAAAACTACCCCTGTGTGATTTATGCTCAGCCCTAGTTATAGTATTGATGATTTTTCACTTTAGAGATTTTATTGATCAAATCAGTAAATGAGCCGCTTGGGCCACAAAGACACAGCATGCTTCTGTGTGAATGTCGGCCTGTGCGGAAGAGGACAGACAGACAGTAGAAAACACAATGTTCTGTCTGGACTTGTTAACAACCTGATTCTTCTAAAAAATTAAAATCTACATTTTGATATGCATATATCAACAGAGCATCAGAACATCTCAAACAATGGAAGATAAGAGGTTTTTTTTTTTTCCTCCTGAAAACACAGAAAATTACTCATGCCCAAAATTTGACCTTTAAATTTGATGGAGGAAAAAATCCTTTGTGGGAAACTCGTTTGGATTCTTTGTCGTGTGTGTGTGTGTGTGTGTGTGTGTGTGTGTGTGTGTGTGTGTGTGTGCATGTGTGTAGAGGGATACACTTGCCTATGCAAATGCTGTTAAAAGACAGCAACTTTTGATTGTGTTGTCTAGTCACATCTTATTGGATGAAATAGCATCTCTCAGCGAACCTGGAGTTTCAGCTGGTCTGGCTAACAGTGAGTCTCCAGAGTCCTGCTGTCTCCATCTTCTGGTGCAAGGGATACAAGCGAATGACACCGTGGCCAGCGGTTTATTTTATGGGTGCTGAGAACAGGAGCTCAGGTCTTCATGTTTGTGCAGCAGCCATGGAACCATTTCCCCAACCCCTTTGTTGTATATTTCAGTCATTCATATTGTACCGCTTCATCTCTTTTTACTCTTCCTTTTCCTAGGGAGAGAAGCCGGGGAATGGAAGTGGGTGGGCAGCTTTTGGCTGCCTTCACAGTTTCTCCACCTACATCAGAAAGACAAACTTCTCCCCTTTTTTTTCAAGAGATGAGTTGAGGCCTTTAGAAAACATTCTGTGGTGATGCAAGAGTTAACAGAAAGCACTTACTATACAATGAGTACCATGTGATACCTGAGTGCGTATTAACTTGACAAGCATCCGCAGAAATGGCAGACGCCCTGCCCCATTTGTGTTTATTACCTCATAACAACAAGCACTTCTACCGCCTTCCGGTAAACTCGGTGTTCTAACTTGTGCTCATAGACGGGCTCTGCCTGCTTAAGCTTCCTGTGGAGAGGGCGAGAGCGTGATTCGTTTGTTTCATCCCCACCCTTTGTCTTACTCAGAATTGAAGCCAGGGCCTTGCACACACTAATCATTTGCTGTACCACTGCGTTATGCTCCAAGCCCCTCTTCTACACACTGTCCAGATAGGGAGCAGGGGCCCTAGCCAATTTAAGTAGCTTCTTCCCATCACACACTGAGATTTACAGGGAAGCGTGATTGTATGGTTCCAGGCTCCCATAGTTACCTTTTAATCTTACAATCCAGAAATCTCAGAGCTGGATTTTTAAAACTGGTGGGAGAGTAGACTGTCAACCGAGGATGCAAATCCAGGATGACTGAATGCTACATTTGGTATCCCTTAGTCGAATTGCTTGGGACCAGGGGTTTTTGTTTCTCACATGTGAATTTTGGGTATGTTCATATATACAATGATACGTCTTAAATGAGTAGGACCCAAAGCTGAACATGAACTTCATCTTCCATACATACCTTAGATATAGCCTACAATTAATTATTTTTGTTATTTTTGGTTTTTTTTAGTTAATTATTTTTGTAATAGTAGCAATTATTTTGACTACAATAGGTTAGTGATATCTAGAATTTCCAACTGGGGAGAAGTTGGTACCCAAAGAGTTGTGGATTTCATAGCATTTCAGATTTCAGGTGTTTGGGATGAGGATATTCAACCACCAATACAGTTGCGTGCATCTCAAGTATCGTTGCAGTCATGGAATTTTTACATTTTCGGACACATTCCTTGTCAAGGCCTTTGCACTGTAACCTGGTCTAGAGCGATGCCAAGCCAGCTTGTTGTCTGAATGAGTCATTTATATTTGTTAATCACATTTAATTAATTTAACTTTTAAAATGAAATATTTCTGGATCTGTTCCAGTCTTGTGTTTATTGTTAACAAGAACTCCTGGTAATTTTTTTTTTAAAAAAAATGCTTCAGTCAAATATGGCCAAAGAAGCACAGCCAGAGGGTGGTAAATGTAGAGAAAACTGAAGGAGAGGAAGAGGAGAATGTTTTCTATAGCCCTGCCTTTTTGTTCTTGATAGGCAGGGAGAATAGGAACCCCCCCCCCAACAAAAAAAAACCAAAACAACAAAAACAAGGGTCCTATCTCCAAATAATGCTCTCACAATAATAGCCAAGGTGAAAAGCACCATTCTTGGTGTTACAGTTGATAATGTCTCCTTATCCCAAGTTTGTAAGACCTACCCCATGTGGTCCTAGAACTTGCTTGCATATTGTCGTGAGGAAAAGCACTCAGGCTCACAAAAGAATGGCTTCACAGTGGAACCACCTGTTACTCCCTGTTTCCTGTGAACATTTCACACACTTGTTCAGGTTATTATAAAAGCAGACCCTAAAACTCACCCTTGGGTGTTGGTGTTTCAGATTCATGACAAGAAGCATCAGGAGGGAAATGGGAAAAGTGGCCCAGGGAATAAAGAAGAAAGGGAAGCAGAGGGTGCGTTGCTTAGCTGGCTATCTCAGCAAACAGCTAGAGTTCGGTCCTACTGCATAGCTGCTAAAGACTGGTATAGAATGGGCTTCAGCATTAGGGGGACCCACAGTCTCCAGTCCCTCAACCAAGTGTTACTCTTGCAGGTCTTAACAGGCAGTCTGTCTACTTCCCTGGCTACTTGCTCATGGGCCCCCAAAACTCAGACTGAGGAGCAGAGAAGCAAAGAAAGTTGAATTAGAAACTGTCAGATTCTGTAGGATTCCTTAGGGGAATTCAGAGGGACCGAGAGCGTGTGTGAAAATGAGCCCTGGGTGAAAAATCCTCGGCTGGCAAACCGTTGCCACCATTAAGCTAACAATATTCCGATGTGAACTTTGTTGCTGCTTTTCATGGTGGTAGCAATGCAGTTCTAGTGGAAGAAGAGGTCAGTGTTTATTGTCCATCATAGAGAAAGTCTGTGATAAACATGGGAGATTCATGACCAGACGTGATAGGAACACATTTTCCTTAGTATATCTCTTTTCCTTCTATAATTCACACAAACTCTCCTGTTACAGGACTCTTAAAAATCTGAGTTAAAGCATTCGTTTTTGTTTTTTTTTTAACCTCACCAAAATGTGCTGTTTTGTTACTGTAGACCCGGAGACCTGTAAACTATCATCCTTGTGATTATAGCATATGTTCTAAGTAGACAAACCTGATTACGGTGCTTATTCAGCAACACAGAGTGCTTCAAAGGAGCTGAAGCCACCCGCACCATGAGAAACAGTGATGGAGCCCACGTAGAGTGAGGCCTCCTGTCTGGATGAAGCACAGCCTTGTCTCCAAACTCACCGGGAAATTTAGAAATCACACCAGTCTGGCCAGTTCTAAGTGGACTTTTAAAAGCACTGTAGCCACTTAGGACAAAAGCAGGAAGCACAGCTGGTCTTGGGGACAGTGGAAACAAGCTCAAGAGGCACTTGCTTAGATGCTGTATCCAGTGACACGGTGCCCTTGCTTTCATGGCTTTGCGCGTGCACTATTATCATGGAGATCTTGGCAAGTGCTCACTCACATCTGGCCACACTGCAGCCGCAACCTTGGAATATTCTTAGTCCAAGAATCTACAATAGAAAGGGACATCTAATACCCAAACTCTAACAAAATCTCCCAGGAAGGTGTGATATGGGATAGTGAACCTTAAGTTTAGATTTTTTTTAAAAAAAATAGCTATTTTATATTTGGGGTTAAATTATAATTGGATAATTTCCCCCTTCCCTTTCCTACCTTCAAACCATCCTTGTTCTTTTTCAGTTGATGGCCTCTTTTTTCAGTAAGTGTTGCCACACACACACACACACACACACACACACTCACTTACTCCTAGATATATAAGTACAACTTGCTCTGTATGTATCATGTTAATTGTATGTGTGTTTCCAGGGCTGACTATTTGGTATTGGATAGCCAGTTGGTGTGCCTTTCCCTGGGAAAGACTATTTCTCCTACTCTCAGTATGGCTTAGTTGTCAGTGGTTCTCAGTGTAGGGTTAAAGCCTCCCAGACTCCCACCTACCTCCTTGTTGGCATATCTATTCCCGTTGTTCTTGTCCAGCCCATGTCTGGGCAGTCATGTTGTTGAGACTTTAATGAGTATAGTTTCTGACATTCCTTGGAGACACAATCTCACAGGAAACTCCTCGTTTCTCTGGTTTTTACAATCTTGCCATCTCCTCGCCCCTCTCTCCACAGCAATCCCTGAGCCTAAGGTGCAGGGATTGTATTATCGTACACCTTTGATAAAATATTCCTGAAGTCCAACTTCTTGGTTCCTTCTTTCTGGGGACTTCTTTGTGGGTTTGTGACTATGCTTCCTGTGCTGGTAGAATTTTAGGGTCCCCACATCGTCAAGCTGTACCTCACTGAGATACATGGTCTAATGACAGGCCATCCACAGCAGAGAGGGAGGGAGCAGTACCTCTTGCTAGAACATCTTCATTTTGGTGAATTTATAGTTTACTAGACAGATTAAAATATATAGAAGTGACTATGAGATAATTCAATTTCCACTTCTCAAGAAACCCTAAGTGCCAGAAGAATAGAAAACTAATAAGGTCTAGTTCAGTGCACAGCTTTAATGTCTTCCTCTTGCAGAAAATTGGGAGCCTGCTCCTCTAGATTCCTGTGCAGATCCTGTTTTTTTCCAATTCTTTGAGGCTCCCCTCCTCTTCCTATTCAGAGGAAGCTTAAGAGATATAATCAGTTACTGAAGGCTCTTTTGAGGGTGGAATTTGACCTCTAGGCATGTTTCCTCCAGAAAGAATTTGTTAACTTTCACATTGTCGTTCAGAGCCCAGGAGTCTGGGCTGCTTTTGGTGCTGGGATGTATCCCTTCTTGTTTCCCTGTTCCCTGCTGCCGTCCTCAGCCAGCTTTCATTCGCTCTTTCACACTGGACTGACATTCTGAGGATCAGCTTGCAGCGAATATTCTCCTTCGGACTTTTAATATGTTCTGTGGACAGCTGGTTTGAGAACAGAGCCGGCAATAAAATAGCTCTGACCTTAGAAGTGGGAATAGAGTCCTGTTGTTGGAATGACCGTAGCTCTGGACATTCATAGTTATTTTTTTTCACTCAGCACCGTCACTTCATTTTTTACAAAATCATCGAGGCTGAACGAATGAAGCTGCCATTCGCCAATGCCTCACTGTCATTCTCTTCTCCTTGCCTTAGGTTGTCATTCTAGAGGTCAGAATGGCTAGAACTCATGCCTCTTCTCCTTCTTTAAACTCTTAATGTCGGTATTACATGGGTAAGATAATATAGCCAGCTGACTTACTGATCTCAATGCATTAATAATAAACTCTAAGTCACCAAGAATGCATTAGCGTCACATTAAGGAAAAAAAAAAGAGAGAACACCACTCTTGGTGTCATATAACCAAGAGGGAGCTCAGATTTGAATTCTCTTCTTCATGCTCCCCAAATAGGAAAAAGGACAAAAGAGGACATGAGTGCTGTTAGCTGTGGTGGCGGAGACTGTTTATTGTAAATGTGAGGGAGAGCATAGTTAGAGGCACAGACATCCGGGAGAGTCCAGAGTGGACATGGCCAGTGGACTGAGCTAAACCATGTGCCAAGAACAGGGAGGGAAGAAGGGAGGGAAAACAAGAAACCAGGAGGTCAAAGGGGCAAAAGGGCCAGGAAGGCAAAGGGACAGGATTATACAGGGAAGGGCAATGCAGTACCTGGGCTGTAGAAGTTTAGGGTAGGGATTGGATTCTGACAGCCAGGACCCTGTAACGAGTAGAGACTGAGGGATGCTGGAAGAACCTAGCAACTGGCATCTGCTTTGGTATCTTAATAGGCATCTCAGCCATTTGTCCTGCTTTGAGACCTAACACCTGAATGCTATCTTGCGTAGCAGGCTTTCTTTCGTACCACCAACCAGCTCCCATATCATGACACAGAGACTTAGTTATGAATGCTCAGCCTTATGTTAATCTGTTTCTCTTTATCTATGTTTTGCCTTGGGGCTTTCTTTCTTCTTACTTTATTTCCTTCCTTCCTTCTTTCTTTCCTTCCTTCTTTCCTTCCTTCCTTCCTTCCTTCCTTCCTTCCTTCCTTCCTTCCTTCCTTCCTTCCTGTACATCTCACTTTCCTGCTGTCTCTGTGTCTGGCTGGCAGCTGCCTGGCTTCTAGCCCTGGGTATGTCCCTCTCTTGTCCCTCATTCTCTTCATACGTCTCCTGGTTTTTTCAGACCTAGATTTCTCCTCCTCTGTATTCTCTCTGCCTGCCAGTCCTGCCTATCCTCCTCCTGCCTAGCTAGTGGCTGTTTAGCATTTTATTAGATCAATCAGGTGCCTTAGACAGGCAGGGTGAAACAAATGCAACCCATCTTTACTTGATTAAGCAAATGCGACATGATCAAATGTAACACCTCTTGACATCATTATCAAATGTAACATGCCTTCACATAATTAAAGTAATATTCCTCAGCATAAACAGATGTAACACATCTTTTCCTAGTTATAATACTCTACACCAGTCTTGTGAGTGCGACCCTGTGTCTATGACTGTATGTGTTTGTCTGCTGTGCAACTGTGTGTGTCAGCAAAGGACATTACTCTCTTCTTTATTGAACAGCATAGAAAGCATCAAATGTGGAAGGAATGAGCAATACTTTATAGAATACCTCAGCAGAGCTTTACAAGAGATTGTCACTCCAATTGATAATGAACAGTATTATATACGGCATTGTTTATCAATCAACATCCAATGTCGTATTCAAATTTTTGCGGTGGGCATTAATTTTAAAAGATTGCTTTCAAGGACACATGCATTTTTCTGGGTCAGGCGTGGAGGAGAACATAATTTAAGATTACAACTAAGTATTAGTTTAGGATGTAAAGGTTGATTACATGGGAAATCCAAGGCTAATAAGGTTGATTGTTACACAGTTTTCTTAAAGGCAGGTGTAACGAATGAGCAGGTACACAGTAGGATGGCGGTCTTAGGTGACCTCAAGGTGTACCAATCAACTTTGACTCTGAGGTCCAGCAAGTGTTCTAGTCTCTTAGAATGTAAGAGGTGTTTTCAGAATGTTACATCACCATAGTTAGCAACGAAGAGGAAATATGTTGTAGCTAACTGTGGAACTGGCTGATAATATCTTAGAAGTACCTGCTTCATGTTTAATGTACCCTAAGGTGACATTTCCTAGAATATTAATAGCTATACTGTGATGTCACGGGGCACCAGGCAGACCTGGACAGAGTCAAACTTCACCTTATTTGCTGATAGGTTAGTTGTACAACTAGAGTAGATGTCTTGTCCATTCTTAAAACTCAGGTTATGTGTAGTTGGGTTGATAGAACGTTTAAGTTTAGGCACAAAGTGACAAGGAACCAACTGCAGTCATGGCAAAGACGTGACTCTTCCCAGGCAGGAAGAACAGCAGTGGGGTATTTAAGAATAGAGGAGAAAACAGAATGAAGCAATGATGGTGACCATGCTGATCGAGGGTGAATGGGAAATGGGAGAAAGGGTCTGTGCTCTGTATAATAATGAGCTGGGTTCTTCTTGACAATTTAAAGAGACTAACTAGCTTCTCTGTGCACAATGACTCAGAAAGGATACAAACCGAAAAGAGAAAAGCAACAGGCCAGTCATCTAGTGCAGGAGAGGAGACAGAGGCAATGTCAGTGTGGGTGGGTGGGGGCGGGAAAGATGCAGGAAAGAAGAAGGGTAGGGTATATCCTTTATGCCTGAAATTCATCGCTGCTGACTCGCTGGCCTTGACTCTGCTTATTAATATGTTTATTAGTTTTCAGAGCAGGACTCTCATCCATATTGGTCTTCTCTGACTCATGTCTACCACACGCTGCGGACACTCAGAAAATGTCAGAGGCGTGAGAATGCAGCCTGCACAGCTTCCTTCCATTTCCTGTAACCAGATGTCTTTGTTCACCTCCTCTTTCCTGATTTTGTTGTCTTTGTATTTATAGTAAGATTTGCTGAGTTTTAGAAGGTGGGAATCTAAATGGTTGGGAGGTTATTTTAAATATTCCCTCTTTATTATTTTTCAACTTTTTCCATTGTTAAAGGAAGTGTACTCATACTATATTCTACCTTGATTTAGCTGTCTGACTTTTTCAAGTCCTCAGTGAACTGATTGACAACTGAGAAAAATTCCCTTTCTCCCGAAGAAAGATAAAAGGACACCCATACCACTGTCGCATGCCACGTACTGTATAAGCACAAAACTGAAAATAAGCCAGACGTAGTGATGCACGCCTTTAATCCCAGCACTCAGTAGGCAGAGGCAGGCAGATGGCTGTAAATTCGAAGCCAGCCAGGGCTACAATGTGAGTTTCAGGACAGCTAAAGATACACAGAAAACCCTGACTCAAAAAAAAAAAAACAAATAAACAAAACAAACAAACAAAAAAACCTGAAAACAAGGTGAAAGAAAGGCTGAAATAGCCTTTTGGTCTATTCTTTCATTTCCAGAAAACAGATGAAGGAGATTTCTAAGTTGTATTATACAGGGTCTGTTCTTAGTTTATAAGACAGTACAACTTTTCCCCAGTCCATAAAGATAAGATGGTGTAGTTTCATGTCTAAAAAAGTAAGGCTTGGATGCATAGACCCCAGTAAAATGGATGTATTTTATGTGACAGAAACTTAAGCTCTCATAATATTTTAGTAATTAGTATAAAATCATCTGACCAAATAAACATATAAGTGGATATTCTGGATATTGTTGTAGGAGAATATTTCTCTTCCCCTAACTTTTGCAGTCTTCTCCTAACCTGATTGGCTATTTTCCAATAAACATAAAGGTTTGGGCTTAAAATCTAGTTAGAAACTGAGAACCAGATTCCAACAGGAATCACATGGTTCTCTCAAGATGTTATTGGAGAGCTTCAAAGATAGAACTCAGGATTGATACTGTATTTTCTAATGCCAGTACTCCTTAGCACCGATTGTAGATGAGAGGAAGATTAGAGCGTACAGGTGCTCAGGAAGATTAAGAGCGATAGGTGTGGTATGGTATATGCCAGGCCATAGACATGACTAGGAGGACTGGCACCAGCAGGGACTGCAGCAAGCATGGTTAGTTTTAGTAGTAAGAACCCTGACAATAATATGTGGTCATTTGTTCTCGGTAGGGAAAAGGGGGTAGATGCTGCCTAAAGTATTTCTGATAGCATAGAACTGTTGTCGTGTGTCACTTCCTAGCGAATTCTACGAACATGTTGTGTGACACTGTTTCTGAGGAGATAGGAACAAATACCTGCTCACCTCAGTTAAGGAGATGATGACAGACTGAAGTGTGGACACCAACAAAGGTCCAGTTCCATCAACTGATGAGTTTATTAGATTACTTATCAGAATATGGGCAAGAGGTCACTTACAAGAGTAGACGTGACCTAAAGACAGCTGTGTCACCAAAGCCTACCACAGCGTAAGTGGCAGCTCATGAAAACTGGGATCCTGGAGCATGCTGCACAGCCTGCAGGCAGCTCAGCAGGTTGGAGAGGGTCCTTTCCAAGAGACTCAGTTGGTTTGAGCAGTTGATCTGGTCATTTTTCTCTGATAGGCAGTTCTGCTGTTCTTTGTTTTTTTCCAGGCTGTTCAGCTTGTCTGAGGTATTTTCTGTGTGTCTTGAATTACTTTAGAATGACATTCTGCATTCTTTATTGCTTTATCTACTCATGGAGAGGGAGGGGCCTAGTGAGTCTGGTCAATTTCAGGAACTTCCTGAATCTATTTTGAGTTGTTGCCCTCCTGAATTTAAGAAAGCTTGCCTGTAAGAAGGAATGCTACACACACACACACACACACACACACACACACACACACACACCACTTAGAACATCCTGTCATTTCCCCTCCCTTCTCACACTCATGTTATAAGGCATTTAGTTCCAGGATGTGAGATTTTACTTTTGGAGGAAACTGCTATACAACAATACATAAGTTATTACCTCTGGCATGAATATACTCACAACTCAGGTAGTATCTAAATCAGAAAAGCTGATGCAACTATCACATCCCAGAGTGCCTCATATAGAAACACAGTGTTTCTTAGCACACACCAGCTAGAAGGACAGCTTGTGTGTTGTTGTTGTATATTAGAGATGTGTATTATGTTCCATGTGGCCAGCTATTTGTTTTGATTTTAGAGTACGATTTAGATGGAAGACATGAGGGAGCTGTCAGTGTAATTCCATGCTTAGACCCTCATGAATGGCTTGGAGACCACTCTCACGCACCTAGTTCTTCTGCTGTTGATAGGTATGAGATTCCCGGCTGCTGGGTTCCTCTGTGGCTGATGTAATAAGCTAAATCAAACCAAATTAAACAAATCTGGATTTAATAAACAGGGCAATGCAAAGCAGAGCACCCTCAGGTGACTCTCAGGAAGGCAGGGGAAAGGGAACATGAGAGCCCAGGTGGCAGATCTATGGGCAGGGTCTTATGTAGGTGTGATCCTGGGCATCTCTGAGGGAGGAGTCATCGATGATGGGTTTTCTGAAATACTCCCACCCCTACACCCTCCACCCCAGCAAGCTGAAGATTCCAAACAGTTGTGTGCTGTGACTGGGTCTTATCTACCCCATGATCATTGTAGGAATTCCCTTGATCTCTTTAGTTATTGAGTTCCATGTTACCTGAATGCTGTTTTCTCTTTTTAGTCTTATTCTTTTTATCTTTCTTGGTGTTTTTAATTTTTGTAATAATTTCTTGTTATAAGCTCAACGGATGTAAGACTGCTTGCAGACCATGGAAATCTTTATGCAGTGAATAGACCCGTATTACTTTGGCATTTCAGAATTTTTAGTTTCTTAAAGCTTCATCTTGGCTGCATGCCTTTCTGCTCTCATCATGCTTCCTACTTTGAGCCTATAGTCTTCTTCTTTAAATCTCTACCTAAGAAACCAGTGTCTTCTCTGGGTATTGGAAGGGATGCTGGTAACCTTAGGGACTGGTAATTAACTGTTACACAGAATCCCAACGAATCTATGTGTGTGAGCTTCTTGTAAACAGAGTGATTAAAGCAAAGCCCTAGGCTTTGGCAAAGAGTCCAGACATAGCTCAACTCAGCCTCTCATGTCCAGTACTCCAGATAAAGAGATGGATGCTGATAAAAAAGCATATTTATCTACTGTAGACACGCTGGAGAGAAGAACAAATTAAAGGGGTGTGTTTGGGGTACTGAGATGAATTTTAGATTTAAACAGAGGGTGGATGGGTGCAAAGAAGTCAGACAGATAGCTAGATAGCTAGGTAGATATGGATAACTAGATAAGATAGAAATGAAGCAGTCATGGTATGGTCTGATTGCTCATTGTTCTGGTCTGGTTCTGAAAGACAATCCAGAGAAGTTTTTACTTTGCCATCCCTTAGACAATCAGTCCTGTTCTAAGGAGCTGACGTTTTCTCTATTTCAGAATGCAGCCTCACCCTCACAAGTAATTAACCTTATCTGAGTGGCAGTGTGTCCTACAAAGTTTGCCCTTTCTGGAATGCATGGTCACTGCAGATTTAGGACTGGGACAGCTCCGCGCCTTCAGTCTTAGAGGAAGTTAAGGATGTAGAAAGACGCTCCTTGAGTGATTAGCATGGCAACATGCCATCCTGCACAGGTAAGGCGGTGTGACCCACAGTAAAAGGCACGGGAGTCCTAGGCTTTTATTCTGCATCCAGCTGTCTTGTGGTCTAAGTAAAGACTCAGTGCTTCCTTCTTTGTTTTATTTATTTTCTTTCTTTTTTTCCAAAATAGTTTTTAAGTGCTCAGTTCACAGTGTTTATGATATCTGGGACCTCCTAGCTGAGCCTTTCCAAAGTTTAGCACACAGGTCATCTTGCTCCATGTTAGTTCCTTTATTTTAGTTGGGTTTAGTTCTACCATGCTAAGCCGATTTCCACCTATAGTCCAATGTTTTTTGAAGTACTGTTTAGATTTTGTCAGTAACCATCTCAGTGATAGTGAATAAACAAAGCTGCCAAGTTTAGCCGGACTTAGGATATCTTAAAAAATAGTTCTATATTAGTATCTGAAAAATGGTTCAGCTTTTGATTCTTTAACCTATTTCTTCTATAGAGGATGCTGTATCTTGGCTCCATTTTGTCTACCTATATGTTAAAAAAAAACAACTTCTTGACCCCACCATTCATAAAAAACACAACCAGGCCTGATTAGGAGTGCCAGTCTCAAGTTTACATCAGTCGATTGCATGGTAGACACCATTCAGAGGTAACACTCCTTCACGTGTCCTTTTCTTCCAATCTCATAAGCAAAAATTAGACCAGTGTGTGAGTAAGTTATCATCATCATCATTACTAATATTATTCTAATATTTTATACTGACAAAATATTATTTTTCTATTGGGGGATAATGTTGACACAGGAAAGAGTCCAAGTGACATGAACAATAAACTCTTAAAAGTCTACCAAACTCTTGATATTGGAAATTAATTTTCAAAACATGGACATTTATAATTAGAATTATGATTATTTGCATTATTCAATCTGTACTCAATAGTTATATATCCATTTAACTTAAAGCTTATTAATTAGTTTAGTTCTTTATATTCTGGAAACTTCAGCAATTCTGAAGGAGCTGGTTAAGTATAAGAATAAAACAGTCTTTTATATCTGGTCTAGTACTTTGACTGTAATGAAGCTTAAATAATTTGTCATTAATAATTTTGATTCATAAATTAGTGTTTATAATTGCCCCTTACCGTGAAAACACCAAATAGAACTGGAGCAGAAACTCTTCAGATCGCATTAAAAAAGAAGTCACTTGGTGACTGGACACTTGGTGTCTTAGGGTTAAAAGCACTGGTTTTTCTTCCAAAGAATGTCCGCATGGCCACTCACAGCCACCTGTAACTTCAGTTAAAGAAAATTTGATGACCTCTTCTGGCAAGTCTGGGAACTACACAGGATGCACAGTCTGTACATGCAGACAAAACACTCACACCCATAAAGTACAAAGGTAGTCTCCATAAACATTTTTACTATTTACAAACTGGACTTAATCAAATTACCACAGCATTGCAAGAAAATTGGGTTTTGAAAAACTGTTTTGAATGCATGAATAAAATATTCCTGTTTAATATTTCAGTGTTAAGAAATACAACTTCTAGTCTATTTTAGGCCACATATAATAGATAATGCTGCTTGAAATAATATCTTATAATCTTTAATAGATCATGGAATTCTGGGTTAACTTATATTGTTGCAGGTTTATAATGAAATGACTTTGGGGAGCAATACGAAGAATACATTTTAATTAATGTCATACTATTTCCAGGAAACTTTTTAATTCATATGACTTCCATTTTCTTTGCTTTGAACTGTACTCATCATTCTGTACATAGAAGAAAAACCTTGAGTTCTGTAAGCAATTTCATTGGATCTCTTCCTGCATCAAAGTTAGACATAAAGTTTAAGGTTCAAAAGAATTCTATAAAATGTATAAAATATAGTAGGAACACTACATAAATTATTAAATGGAAAGAAGCTGATGTTAATGCATACAGTTAAGTATGCTAGTTAAATAGCTTAACTTTAAAGGGAATGAATCAGTTATATAAAGATCCCCTGAGAGAAGGCTTTATCTTCATCTTTTCTCAAGTGAACAACACTAGAAAGAGATTTTCTTCCATAATTTAAACCTCATTACCAATCTTCACATTTAAAATTAGAATTCTATTGACTTTGGCAATCAAAGATTGTTTTATTATCTCTGTAAATATCTGTAGAAAATTTGCTAAATATCAGACTATAAAATATAAATAGGCAAAGTACTAACATGCATCCAAATATCACAGGTCTGATCTCTTCCTGCAGTATTGTAAACGTTAATCATATATTCTGTATGAGTTTTAAAGCTTTATGATAAAAGACATTGTTATATATGCTCTATAAAAGAAGACCTTATTACATATGCTTTATAACAGAGGGTGTTATTATATATGCTTTGGATTTTTCTGTGCTTTTAGACCTGAGAGTTGTACAGATGCTGTTGACAGAAAGAAAACAAACTAAAGAGAAATTCATTACTTTTAAAATATGGCTGTCAGTCACTTCTCATAAAATATACCCTGTCTTCAAGTAGAATGATTAAATATGAAGAAGTATTGTTTTCAACAGACAGCTGAAGTATTCTGAAGGACATCTCTCACTTATTGAATGTTCTCAACATTAGCTGAAACTCATCCAAATAACTTTTCTCTTAGTAGTCAAACCAAGTAACATTCAAATAATCCCTGCCCAGAAGCAAGCACTGTACTGACTTCAGCAGGTAACAGGTTTGATTTGATTCTGTTAGGGTTTCCAGGTTTTCGTGTCTCAGAACAAGGGTTTGGACTGATCCAAGAGGCATAAGAAGCATGGAGCAAGCAGAGACCTTACGTTGAGAAAGAAGGCACTTCTTGGGACGGAAGTGGTCGGGAGCAGGGAGGAAGCTGAGAATCTCAGTGACACAAAGGATTGAAAATCTCGTGGGTTTTCTGGATGTGTTCTGGAGCATGGCAATGGCAGGGCTGCAACAAAGGGATGAGGTAGAGGAGGCATGGGTGCCCGAGTCTTTCTCTATGCCACGGCATTTGGGTATACTGATTTTTGCCTATATGTTAAGCCTAGAGAACTTCATGCTACAGCCTCATTATCTTCCTTTGGATTCTCCCTCATTAATGAAAGCCTTCAAAAAGTATATCTACATAAGACATCCTAACAATTGAGTTAAGTAACTATCCTGTTTAATTTACACAAAAAGAAAATGCTCTGTGTTAAAGTAGTAAACATTGAAAAGTACTGCATGTTTTTTTTGTTGTTGTTGTTGGCTTAGTTTTCCGCTTCGAGATGGAGTTTTGAGTTGCGTCTTAAAGAGAAGACTGTGTATTTGATTTTATTAAATCCTAGAAACTCCCATGAGAAAGGCTTAGTGAAAATTCAGCTCTTTTCAGTGTATAGCAGCTTGAAACTTTAGGACACACGATTAAATCAAAGCTCTGTGAGCTTCCAGAGATGAAGGGGGCAGCCAAGGGGTGGAAAGAAGATCAAATACAAAAGAATCTGAAAGATGAGAATAGCACAGGTCAAGGAGACCCTGTGCTACTGTCAAGACCTGAATCTCAGGGCTCCAGAATCCAAGACAGTTTGAACCTTGTACTGGAGCTCAAGAAATTCAGATTTTGTGGCATTTTGGATTTTTGTTTGAGGAAAACACATCTGTATGTGTGTATATATATATATATAAATATATATATAAATATATGTATATATATTGTGGAATTAGACTGCAAATTGAAACACTTTTGGTCACAAGCATATTGGGTAATAGACATTCTTAATTAGATTTCTGAAAATCCCTATTAGAAGACCAAATCATGAAGCAATATTTTTAAGCATTTTCTCGGGAATAATTCCATATGTGATTTTATGCTGGTGTGTGCAAGTATGCTTAAGAGATGTGTGTGCGTGTGCATGTGGGGGCTGTAGGGTGACTTCTGGTGTTTTCTTTAACCATTCTACACCCTGAATGGTAAGGTAGGATCTTTCAGTTAACCTGGAACTAACCAACTCAGTTAAGTTCACTGACCAGAGAGCTCCAGGAATCTGCCTGACTCTCACTCCCCACAATGGAATTCTGGCACCACACACAGATTTTACTGGTATACATCAGATCTGAACTCAGATCGTCCTGTGTTTTCTAGGCAAGCACTTTACTGGCTGAGCCACCTCCCCAACACAAGTAGAATTCTGCACACGTCCCAAAGGATTCGTCTGGTTTGAAGGCAAAATACAAATGGCTTTATATGTATAATGTCTTAAGACATACACATTTCATAAAACCTGTGTCAGGAAAGTCCTGGGCAAGGGCTGCTAAGAAAGACATAAATTAAGAACAAGGAGCATAGCCTTCATGAGACAGGGGACTCCAGTCAGTGACATGTAAGGAGAGTCTAAGGCCGACATGCATGGAGGTCGCCAGACCCAAGGGAATATAACAGAGGTGAATGAAATCTCTCCCTGAAAAAAAAACACACACATTCTCAAGTGAATGTTAGGGCTTTAGATGGTTACGACTTAAGGGTTGATTAGTAATATATTTATAGACAAAAAAAGTTTATGGGAGACAACTCGGTCTCCAAGAGATACTTCATGGTAGGGCCATGGTGCAGCATTAGCTTTGGTACAGATGAATTATAGGAAAGTTGGATAAAGGTAGAGCTGAAAATATGTCCAGTACCAATGCAATTGGAGGAGCTTATGGGGACTGGTTGAGAGCTGGCAGGAAGTGACAGTCAAATCTGTTTTTTTTTCCGTTGTTCTTATTAAGAATTTTTTAATACATTTTTTTAATTTTAATACTTTTCTCATTTTACATAGCTACCCCCATTTCTACTCCCTCCCATCCTCCTGCTTCCTCCATCTTCCCCAATCCACCCCCAATCCACTCCTCAGGAATGGTAAGGCTTCCCATAGGGAGTCGACAAAGTCTGACACTTCATTTCTAGGCAAGATCAAGTCCCTCTCCCCTATATCAAGGCTGAGCAAGGTATCCCTCTGTGGAGAATGTGCTCCTAGACGCCAGTTCAAGCACTAGGGATAAATCCTGGCCCCACTGCCAGTGGTCCCAGAGACTGTCCAAGCTGCACAATTGTCCCCCACATTCAGGGGGCCTAATTTGGCTCTATGCAGGTTCCCCCTGCTATCAGTCCAGAGTCAGTGAGCTCTCACTAGCTCAGGTCAGCTGTCTCTGTGGGTATCACCATCATGGTCTTGACACCTTTGCTCATATTACTGCTCCTCTCTCTCTTGGTCTGGTCTCAGGTTGCTCAGCCTAGTATTTTGCTGTAAATCTCTCTATCTGCTTTTACCAGATGCTGGTTGAAGGTTCAATGAAGACAATTAAGGTAGTCATCAATCTCATCTCTCTAACCCCTACCATGCCCCTCCCCATTTCTGAAGGGAATTTAAAAGACACCATCAGAAAAGATTGTTTCAATTTGGAGGAAATGGTAGGACCTCTTTTTCCTAAATCATTATTTTTAGAAACATAAACATGTATATATGTGTAAACACGCACGTAGGTGCATGTGCCTGAATGAATATATAAATGCAATCTTCTGAGTCTGTTTAGTGCTACTTATACATGTATATTTTTAGGGGTGACCACTTGGTTTTGAGTAATCATTTAGGGGACTCATGCCTGAGGAAAACTATCCCCCCCTCTTCAGCCATTGTCTGTACTACTTTATCTAGGGATGGAGCCCCATGAAATTTCTCCCTTCCACCTTGACATGTCACCTGGTATTGTTACTGTTCAGATCTTGTTTAAGCAGACATATTGTTGAGATTTCATGGGTGTAGCTTTACTTTCATAACTAGAAGACACTTCCTGGTCCTCTTGCTCTGTTGTGTGACAGATCTTTTCTTGGGGAGATGCAATGGCCATGTCTGCTCAGCTCAGATAAGAAACCCATGACAGACCAAAGTACAGACACCACCAGTGTCCACCTTGTTGTACCAGTGAGTCTTACTCGGGTTACTCACATGGGTATGGGTGAGGGGTTACTTACCAGAGCAGAACTGATTCAAATACAGCTGCGTCATCAAAGCCCACCCCAACATGGGTGACAGCTCACAAAAGCTGTGAGCGGGAAGCATATGTCACAGCCTGCAGACAGCTCCATAGGTTAGATAATGTCCCTTCCAAGTGTTTCAGTTGGTCTAAACCTCTTCAAGTAGCTCAGCCAGTTTCTGCTTCTTTCAGGCAGCTAGTCTGGTCTCAAAGTTTTCCTGGCAGCTTGGCTTCTCTGACAGTCTTCTTTGAAGCTCTGACCCCCTGTCTGAGTGGGACTTTCATCCTTTATTGCTTACTCTGACAGGGAGGGGCCTAGTGAATCTGATTAAGTTTCAGGGACTCCTGAAGCTACTTGGAGATGTTTCCCTTTCTGTTTAAGGAGCTTCTTGCAGAATGAGTATTTCAGTCTTGGAGGAAGCTATTAGCAACAAGCTCTTAGCCCTATTAACTTGCTAGATAAAAACTGAGCTTCTTAACATAAAGAAACAACCCCGTTCTCTTATGCATGTGTCTGGGAATGGTAATTGTTTAAGCAAATTGTATAATTTTATTTTTGGTAACAATGTTAGTTTTGATGCAGTATTTTGTGGAAGCATTTGTATTCACTTAAGAGTGTAGTCTTTGGGGTCTGCAGAGATAGTTTGTCTTAGTGAGGACCTGAGAATCATTCTCAGAACTCATATAAAAAAAAAAAGACAGGTATTGGAGGCACATTCTTGTAATTCCAGTGCTGCAGAGGTGGTCACGAGTGACTCCCTATATCACTGGCCAGCCTGTCTAGAATAATCAGTCTACATAGGAGACTCAAGTCCACATAAGAGACTCTGACTCAAAAAGAGGGTGACTCCTGTGAGATGATGCCCAGGATAACCTTTGACCTTCACACATACACAGTCGTACCTGCATCGCACGCCTGCATTCATGTTCTCGCCTGCACAGATACATGAAAGCTTGGAAAGGCTTAGCACGCTTGAGAGACAGGGCTTCAGCAGAACATTTTGTCATTCTATTCATTTTTGCTATTTGCCATGATAAGCCATCAGTGAGAGTCATTTTGGAATTTTAAATGCATCATTCTTCAAGAAACAATAGAATTGTCATAGTGTTAATAGAAAAATGAAAATGAGCACATTTATGAAAATGATTATTTATCCACATTTATATCAAATTTGTGTTCTCAGTTGTATAGTAAATGTGTAGATTTTTTTCATGGTTTGAATTCAGTTCTTTGTCTTATAGGTTACTATAACCGTACTTTTTCCATTGGGACTGCCAGCCCACAAATGATGACACGAAGACATTATTAATTATAAAAGCCTGGCCTTAACTTAGGATTGTCCCATTAGCTCTTACAACTTAAATTAACCTATATTTTTATTAATCCGCGCTCCACCACATATTACTTCTTGCACCTCCTGCTTTATCTTCACATTTACTGGCATCTCTAGTGCACCTGATTCCATCTCCTACTTCCTGTCTCTCTCCGGAAGTCCCACATATACCTCCTTCCTAGCTATTGGCCATACAGCTCTTTATTAAACCAATCACAGCAATATATCTTGACACAGTATACAAATCTCCGTTAATCTGAAAAGTCTTCCAAGTCATCGGAGGATTTTTATGAAATGAAAGCCTGCTAAGCAATATTATAAAATGTGTTGTGTAGTAACTTCCTCCATACTGAAATATCCTTTCCTGGGGGGGGGTCTATTAAAATTCAGGAACAAATGAAACAAGTTTTGAGAAATAAACTTACCTTGCAGGAAGTACCTGAAACTTACAAGTTTCACAAGGATTCTCCCTAAGCAACAACAGTTTCTGGGGAAAGAAAAACTAGCTAGCTGAATGACCTAAGGGCAGCATTAGTAACTTGCTTTCTTTGCTGCCACCGTAGACTTTTCAGGAGTTCGGCTGTTGTCAATTTATGCAGACTCTTGTAAATAACTCCAGTATGTCAGCCCAATAACTTAGTTGGTTGCTCTCTATGTTAGATATTGGTGCCCATTTTGCTATCAATAGACATTTTTTTCATCTCTCCCCAGAAAATTTTATACAACATAATTGGCACCCAGTCAGTGATAGACAAAAGCAAAGATGAACTGAGGATGAGTGGTGGCGTGGCCACTGCAGTGGTTCCAGAAGGCATGCAACAGAAAACGGACAGCCTTGGGGTGCAACATCTACCGGGCAATCCCATTTGTACAATGGCCTTTTTAACACATGTCCTGGTATGGCGTTTTGTTGTAATAGAAACTGTGGAAGAAAGCCTCTTGCTTGCATACTCTCCATGGTTTACTCAACCTGTTTTTTTATGCACCCTAGGACATCCTGTCCAGTGGTGGCACCACCTACTTACTATGTACTGGGCCCTCAAATAAATATCAAGGTTTTTGTTGTTCAGGGAAACCAGAACTTTAATGAAACCATTATTCAACATCAATTATTAAGCAAGAAATTGCCCCATGGGCTTGCCTACAGACCAGTCTAATGGAGGTGTTTTTTTTAAATTGAGGTTCCTTCTGTCCAGATGACTCTACCTTGTATCTGTTGTAAGAGGAGCGGGCTGTGTCCTGGCCACCGGGCTAGCTTAACCCCAGAAATAACCACACAGAAATTGTATTAATTAAATTACTGCCTGGCCCATTATCTCTAGCCTCTTATTGGCTAACTCCCACATCTTGATTTAACCCATTTCTAATAATTTGTATCACCACTTGACTGTGGCTTACTGGCATGAGTCTAACCAGCATCCATCTCGGGCAGGAG
The DNA here is from genome assembly GCF_037038515.1 of Microtus pennsylvanicus. Classification (NCBI taxonomy): domain Eukaryota; kingdom Metazoa; phylum Chordata; class Mammalia; order Rodentia; family Cricetidae; genus Microtus; species Microtus pennsylvanicus. The sequence goes on along the minus strand of NC_134580.1, from coordinate 19,702,539 downwards.
AACCATGGGGTCTGCCTCACTGCCCTTCTTCCCAGAATTCCGTTCTGTCTTCCCTACCTATCTGAGTTCCGCCCTATCAATTAGGCCAAGGCAGTTTCTTTAATAACCAATGAAAGCAACACAAATACAGAAGGACCTCCTACACCATGTATTCAATCAAAAAAACAAAACAAGGAAAGAAAAATTAAAAACACCCTAACCATCCTAAGGGGAAGGGGAGAGCAGTGAGTTTACGGTATATTACTATATTAAACAAATAATGTGGGAAGGCAGCAGAATGGCTCATCAGGTGAAGGCACTCGCCGCCACCTGCCGCCACACCTGGTAACTTGAATTTCAGTCTCCGACTCCACATTATGGAAGGATAGAACTCTCTCATTGAATTGTCCTCTGTTGTCCGTACTTCTGCTGTAGCACATATACACCCATGCATATTTCCTCTTGTAGTGTTTTTTTTTGGTTTATTGATTTGCATCTAATTATCCAAAATTTAAAAACAAAATGAAGTTAGGACTAGAGGCTGGAGAGAAGGCTTATAAGTTAAGCACACTGCTATTCTTGCAAAGCACCCCATTTTGCTTCTCATAGCCCACATGGAGCTCACAATTGCCTGTAACTCCAGTTCCAAGGCATCTGACTCCCCCCGACTTCCAAAAGTCCCTTTACACATGCAGTACACATAAACTCATATAGACATGTGTGCAATTATACGTTCATATATAAGTAACCCATCTCACTGAAGTAGTGTTTATAATTAATTGCCAACAACAGAATATTAAACTTCACAGTCCTTATAAATGGAAAGGGTATCCGGATAGTGGTGACGTTCCAAATGTTCCACAGTTAAATAAAAAGCAAGTATCAATTTTGAAAAATACAAAATGCCATTGTTATTTCAGTTTGAATTCTTTCCAAGGCCAACATTTGCATGTGTATTCTGCCATGTGCTCTGTTTAGGAGGAAAACATAACAAATTGTACAATGAGACTCTTGAAAGAGCAATGAGGTAACAGTTATGATTAATACAGAAAATGTTAAGTAGCCAGGTTCACTAAAGTGCACACACTTTGTAGTCCCAGTTGAGATGAACGTTTTTTCTGTCATCATCAGTGAATCAGTCCCGCAGCTGTCAGCTGTGTTTGGCGACTTCCCTGGGTTGTTGATTTCCTCACTTGTGACATATGGCGTGCAAGAAAACAGAAAAGAATAGCTACATAACGGGAGGCAGGCATTTTCATATTCCAAGTGCATTCACAGGCAATGCTTCAGTCCAAAAAAATTCAAAGTATCACTTACTGCCTATCAAAGTATCACCTAGAACACATGGAAGTCTTGACAGTGGTTGTATCCTTTTGTGTGGGAAGGAAGACAATAGTGGAGGAAATACTGGAAGGGATAAATAACACTAAATCTTTTTTTTTTTTAAAAAAATCATATGACTAGTACTGTACTAGTCATATACTAGTACTGTAGAAACTTCCTGAAATATTTTTGTGTACATAAGTAAAAAGAGTTAAAATGAAGTTTCCTTGTGTCTTAGTTGGGGTTTTTATTGCTGTGAAGAGACACAATGACTAGTTTATGACTAGTAGTACTGTACTAGTCATAAACTAGTACTGTAGAAACTTCCTGAAATATTTTTGTGTACATAAGTAAAAAGAGTTAAAATGAAGTTTCCTTGTGTCTTAGTTGGGGTTTTTATTGCTGTGAAGAGACACAATGACCAAGCAACTCATATAAAGAGAATATTTAGTTGGGTTGGCTCACTTACAGTTCCAGAGGTTCAGTCCATTATCATTATGACTAGGAACATGGAAGTGTGAAGGCAGATATTGTGCTGGAGTGAGAGTGCTATATCTTTTAGGCAACAGGAAGCTGATTGAAGCACAAGGAAATATCCTCATCCTATGAAATCTCAAAGCGTGACCCCCCCCCCACACACACACAGTGGCTCACTTCCTCCAACAAGGCCATACCCACTTCTACAACACCACACCTCTTAATAATACTATTCCCTATGAGATTATGGGGGCCAATTTCATTCAAACTACCATACCCTGTAATGGGGCAGCAGTGCCCCCCTAGACACAAGAGGCTAACAAATAAAAAACTCCCATTCCCTGAAATGGATTGCTTCTCTTGGAAATTTTGGCCACTGAAATTGCACTGACCCCCAGTATTACAAGATATTGCCCATGCTCTTAGTTACCCTAAAGAAATTGACGACAAGGCTCCAGTGCTATAGGGACCACCAACTTGACAGTGTTGGTGATAGCTTAATGATAACATTGCCCCCTTTCCAACCCATGATTGTTTATTAATAAACAAAAATGGAGGAATATAAGGTAAAAGGATCAGCCAAAGAAACACACCCTGACTCTAAAACCAGAGCCAGAGGGAAAAATACCACTTTGTCTCTGAATCCGGAGACAAAGAAATACACCATGACCATGAAATCAGAGCCAAAGAAACACACTTTGGCCGTGAGACCAGAGACGGTGAAGGAAACACATTCTGGCCCTGAAACACACTTTGGCTCTGAAACCAGAACCACTGAAACACACTATGCTTCTGAACAACTGAAGACAAAACCAACCAATCCTAAGAGGGGAAACCAACCAATCTATAACCTTGAAACCAGCCAATCCCTGCACATGAAACCCAGCCAATCTCTGAGCTTGTCCAAGCTCAGGGGATTGAAATCTGACCAATTCCTATGCAGAAAATCTCCACTCTGAAAAAACTCTGCCCCTAAGAAGTCCTATATAAGCCCTACGCCTGTTGAGTTGGCAGCAACCCTTTTCTACCCTGGCAGAGGCAGCCACTCTCCTGGATTCCTCCTTCCCAATAAATGTCTTGAATGAGTTTTGGGTAAGGATCTTCTCAAACCAGAGCAGAGTAGAGAAGCAATGGACATTTCTGCTGGGGAACTCCCTAGTGGAGTGAAGCAGAAGCAGCAACTTCTCATCAGAGCTGCACAGGCTGCTACATTTCCCCCTTAGAAGAGTGAAACAGAGAAGTAACAGTTTGGTCTAGGTATGAGAAGAAATGGACATTTCTGCTGGGAAACCCTAATGGAGCACAGCAGAGAAGCATCCAACATCACTACTGGGAAGCTCTCTTGGTAGCGTGGAGCACTGCTCAGCTGTAATGGCTCACGCTCTCTCTCTCTCTCTCTCTCTCTCTCTCTCTCTCTCTCTCTCTCTCTCTCTCTCTCAGAGAGAAACAGAATCGCCACATCCTGTGGAGAAACCATTCTCCACTATACCACTACAGGTATAGTGTGACTTCCTGAGAGTCAGGATTCCTTTCTCCTTACAGCTGTTGGTATCCAAGAATCCTTCCTTTCACAGAAGTAGGTACAGCCTGACTTCCAACAGTCAGAATACCTTTCTCTCCAGAGCTGTGACACTTGCATTTTGGTGCTTCAGAGCATGAGGCAATCAAATGAGTGCTAACCTGGAAGCTTTATCTGTATTATTTAGCTTTCATAGTGCTTGAAGGTGCTATACACAGTAACAGAGGAGAAAAATTATCATCAGTTTTACGAAGTTGTGAACCTTGTGAGCTACATTAGTGACTGGTCTGGCAAGACAGCTCACTAGTGCAATAATGGTATGGCTGTCATAGGAGTAACCAACCACTTTCTGATTAGATTTAAGTTACACTCCACAGGATGAAACACATGCCTGATATCAATATTGAGCCAAGAACCTATGGCTAGATAGAACATAATCCCTAGGAGAGAGTCTACTATTATTCTGCTAAATGGAGTCAGTATTAAACCAACTCTTAATGACCTATCCTTGTATTCATAGGTCCCATTATAGAGGCTTCTGTTTGCAGGTGGAGATCATCAACACAGAAAACCACAACTAGCCAAGGTGCAGAGAACAAGAGATATAGAACATGTTAAACTCTCTCCTCCAAAGGCTCAGAGATCATTGCAGAAGAGGGGGTGTAAAGAGTTTAACAGCTGAAAGCAGTGGATGACTACAGGGGAACAGTGTTTTATAGACAGCAGCAACACATATGCACTCACAACTGTTGTGACAGAATCATAAGATCCATGTAAGCTCAAGTCAGATCAAAACCCAGCATGGAGAGCGGAGTTGGGCTAAAAGTCTGACCCCTCACTGAAGATCTCTTGGTAAGTGTCAACTTCTGGGAAAAGGAGGATCTATTTTCTCGAATAGGGCAGTCCATGGTAAGTTGACTACTCTACAGTGGAAGTTTCAGTGGCCACCCATTTGAAAGTTTGTGTGCAACACAAATTGGCATTGGTAAGGCAAAGAGCAAAACAGGACACAAAGTTGGATGGGTAGGCAGGTAGGGTGATTCTTGGAGAACAGGAAGAACTGAGGGTGAATATAATACACATTGTACAAAGTTCTAAAAGAATGAATTTAAAACAAAGAAAGAAAGAAAGAAAGAAAGAAAGATAGATAGATAGATAGATAGATAGATAGATAGATAGATAGATAGATAGATAGATAGAGATTGGTATACACACACATATATAATAAAAATCAGGTTTGTTCAAGTACTAACTGTAACACATTAGTGATTACAGTATAACATTCATCCTCTACTAAGTATAGAAGAAAAGTTTTTTTATTAGTTCAGAGTAACAGTAAAATTTAAAGATAGATCGATGTGCTTATTTTTCAGAAAGAAAATGTATTTGCAGGGCATGCAGTGGCAACTCTGCCTTGGGAACAGTTGACAGGGCCTATAGAAAGTGCAGTAACTGATGGATCTGCTGATCCTTCTTAAAAGAGGGCAGTTATAGTTCCTCTACTTCTCCTCCCCCTCCTCCTCCAGTACTCCTCCCCCTCTTGTTAAGGCTGGGTTCCTTCTTACCCACCCTTCTCCCTCCTCAATATCTATGGTTTGTTTGTTGCTGTCCCCTGGGGACCTGTTAAACTGAGAGGACCCACTCATTTCTGGCTCTTGTGCTTGTAAGCAGCCACTTAACGCGGAATTTACTGCGCCTTCATAGTAGAAAACAAATCCAAAAGAAGATAAATGAAAAGATTGCATTCATTGTACCCGTAAACTCCTTTTATCATTTACCTCTTGGTGAAATTCCATGTGTTTCATAAGCATCCTTTAAACAATTTAGAGAGATGAAGAAAATTTTCCCCCAACATAGCAGATGAGGCTGAATTCCAGACCCGACAGCCTAGACCACTCTGACCTCACAGCTGAAAATATTTCATGCTTGCCATATTTCTGTCTTCAAAACACCTTTCTGCATGAATACTTGCTTGTATTTTCTTGGACATGCTTCTATCTAGTCTGCACGCACATCCATCATATCCAGTAATACTGTAGCACTAAATTAAAGGTCATCATGTTCTGTCACACAGCAGTCAGAGCAAAGAGCTTCAAGATCAGGGAAACTGGAAGGCAGTTATTTTTTTTTTTGCTATATTGTTGAGAAATAAAAGATATATTTTCTTATTGAATGGTTTTTGTTAGTCCAAATATAAATGCCATATTTTTAATCCTATTGAACCTATTTCAGAAAAGATAGATTCTTCAAAATAGAACTTAAATCAAAGAGAAGTAATTCACAATAGAATTTGTGTTATTGGAAAACGCTGGGCATTTATGCCCCACAGCAGTATGCACAAGAAGGAGTTTTACAAAAATCTTTTCATCTCTATGTGAAAATGATGAGAATTAAATAGCTGCTTTCTTATTCTCCATCCTGGAGGTTTCCACTTGTGGAAAATATGTAAATTTTACTCACACAGTAATGAGTATAGTTCACCTTTGCCCCTCGAGAGTTACTCTTGATTTAATATAATCAGTTTCTTGAACAAATACTTAGTATTAATTTTTAAATCTCATTTGATTGACCAAGTCTGGCTAGTGACTGAAAACTTGGCTTCCAGCTGGTGGCCCTGTTTTTGTAAAGTTGTACAGCCTCATCAGAGGACGGGGGTCTGGGAGGGGGCCTTGAAGCCTTCTAGCTCAGTCCAATTTCCGGTTCCTCTCTGCTTCCCAAGTGTGGGTGCAGTAGTGTACTGGATTGCCAGCCATGTGCAGTTCTTAATTGCTCCGTCGCATCCCCTTCCATAAAGGGGCTTTCATTTCTTCTTTCCTACCCTAAGCACCAAATCCTGCTCTTGCCTTCATCCCCTCCTTTGACCAAGGTCTCTCTGTGGTGGATATTAGGGTAGGTGTGGATGTCTCCCTCCCTCCCTCTCTCCCTTCCTCCCTCCATCTCTCCCTCCCAGGAAGAGATGGAGATACCTGGATCTCAGCAATTCTGCTTTCCTTGTTTCTGGCATTCGGCCTGTATCTCTCCACCTCTCACAGTTGCCCTCAGCCACAGCTGCTCCTCTCTCATTTTATCTAAAATAATTAGGGACTGATAGACAACTATCAAAATCAGAATATTCCTGTTTCAAGTGTCCTTGCCATAATTAAAGATATGTGAATATTTCTTTGTGTATCCACATATTTATCCTGTTTTGTCTAGCTCACTCCCATGTAACTTTGTCTTTCTTCTCAGAATAAAGGAAGTGGCAGGGGGGTGAAATTAGTGAGAAATGGGCTACTCTATCTCCAGCCCCTGCAGTTGATAGCTGTATGGGTCTAAGCCAGCACTCGCTGTTATAAAAATTGCCTCATGCCCTCCTCCCACCCTGATGACTCCCCTGAAGCCTCTACCATCAAGGCTCTCGTAGCAAAACTTGTGAAGCTGAGATTAAGGGTGAAGTAAGCAGGGAAGGAAAGTGCGTGGGTTGGGAGCCCAGTCCTAGTGTGTGGGATCACTGGGCTGCCGACAACCAAATTCTTATAGTGCACTGCACAAGTGAATTGTTAAGATCCTGTAAGCAGGGAATCAGTTACAAATCAATCAAATAAACAAGTATTTTCTCTCTTCATAAGCCTGAACCCTCATGTTTAAATTGCTTACTATTTCTATAACTAATACACATGTTCAATTGTCATCATTTTATATCTTAATATACCTTCATAAGATTATAAATAATTGACAGGCTAAATACACTCCAGCACCCCCCACATACACACATAAAAGTCTGTAAGACTGAATGTTTTTCTCATCTTAACGTGTTATTTACATATGCTTTAAAATATGAAGAAAATTCTGAAAGATTATTAAAATGTAATTAATAGCTACAACCAATTATAAAGCCATATGAATACACTCAAACATATATAAATCTGATTTGTGCACTAATTATTTGCCTAGTTTTTTCTATAGAATAACTCATTACATTAAGAGGGAGAAATCTAAAATAGAAAACTTACACTAACCCCTGCACGAGGTTCACACTTGTAATCCTAGCTCCTAGAGGCCGAAGCAGGAACTTGAGGAGAACCTGGACTAGAGAAGTAAGACCCTTTCTCCAAAAACAAAACGCTAAATAACAACAACAAAAAAAACACCAAGAAAATATTAATTTTATTCTCTAATGGATGCTGCAAAGCAACATTTAAATGAACTAGATCGTCCTTCGTAACTGGTGTGTCTATTTTCGTATTTGAAAGGAGGGGGAAGAAAAACACATCATTATTTCTGCTTTATAGACCTTAAATTTAAAAAGAATCCCAGAAGACATCTGAACCCTGTGCTTTTAAACACCGCTCACCTTAACACGAATTTTAGTAACTGATTTAATACTCGGCCTGAATAATACAGCTGAGACTGCCTACCTCCACCCCATCCTCCTTTTGGTTGCCCAGCAACAAGGTGCAAGCTAGACCCAGCAGGACAGAAAAAGAGACTTAAAACCATACAAACTGATGGGATGAAATTGTTTCTTTCAGCTAAGATAAAGTCTTTAGGGAAACTAGGTAGTTTTTTTTTCACACTTAGCATGTGTACATGCACATGTCGGGGGTAGGTGAATATAAAGTGCAGTCCACAGCAACAACAGTGATACATATTTCATCCCATCACCTTCACATGACAGACTTGTACATTTTGTATGGAGTAGGAGGGACTGAGTAGGAATTTAGGATTCCATCTGCCCAGAGCTTCAATTTCTTCATAAAGACAGGAAATAAGCATTGGAGATAAAGGTCAGATTTGGGCACTGGAGTATGACACCAACCACAAGCTCGAAAGAGGTAGTCTCAGACCAAAGAAATAAAAGTTCTCTATTTATGCATGAGAATAATAAACTATCCAGCATTGGTGAATTTTAGCCACAAATTTACCCACCAAATTTATTGTGATGGTTGTTGATTTTAGGGTGTTCTGCAGACTGCATGCATTCCCTTAACAGGCTATTTCATTTCACTTGAGAACTAACACAAGCTTCTTTTTGTGCCAGATACAATTTAACCCAAAGGAAATTATTATTAATCAAAACCAAAAGCTGTTAAGTAAAAATCCCAAAGGGTAACTCACTGTGAGAGAATAGAATGGGCTACCCTTGGGGGTAGGTTCTTATGAACATTTTAATGTATAGGCCTGCTACCATGGAAATGCCTGCTTGAATTAGAAAAAGAAGTCTTGTTTCTTTAAGCTATAGGGGACTCATGATTGTTTCCTGAGATTTTTCTATGTTTAGTATGTCTTAGGCTATTAATATATATAGGCTTCGCTATCTGAATAATGGTGTCATATATTAAAATCAGAAGCATCTGTAGGACTAATGCTGAAGAAAATGCACTCACGTGAATCCACCTACTTGGATTACAAAGAGCTTCCTTAAAGATCATGTTCTTAGAGCGTGTTTGTAAATGAGAATGGGAGAAAAGCCACCAATGCAGTCGCTCATCTAGAAACTAAACTAGAAGGCTGATGATACATACAGCCTGGAGTTGAGCTTTATTCTCAACTAGTCATCTGCAGCCACGCGTCCCACCGAGGGAAGCTGCCAGGCTCCCAGCACACTGTGTAGCTTGGATGAGCAGCATCATGGGTTGCGGATATGAAGACTGCAGCTGGGAACGGTGGCAAGTGGCCAGAGGATCAAGGCAGAGATGAAAGCCAATGTTTCTGGGGAGCTTTTCTTCAGTGCGGTGTCAGTGGCACAGAGAGCAAAATCATTCTACTAGGTCTTTCCAGTGACCAGCAAGGACGTTTTCTTCTAAGACAGTCCTGTTCTACAAGGATGTCCATGTTCTCTAGAGTAGTTTAATGATTTGCTACCACAGGAAAAAGCAGATTTTAGCTTGAGACACTAAAGCAGTCATTCTATGACCACATGAGAATTTGCATGTGTGTCCGTCAGGAAATGTCACTGCGGTCAGGCATGGTGTAGCTCTTGACAGGATATTCTCTGAGTTATACAATAAGTCCCAGTCTTTAAAAGTAAAGGGCTAGCAATGTATGTCAATGGTAGAGAGCTTGCCCAATATACAGGGTTTCAATTTCCATAAAAACATCATCCTGTTAGAGAGAGAGAGAGAGAAAGAGAGAGAGAGAGAGAGAGAGAGAGAGAGAGAGAGAGAGAGAGAGAGAGAGAGAGAGAGATTGAGAGAGAGAGAGATTTAAAGGAGCAACTATAGTGAAATGGCAATGTTGGGTGGGGGGAGGCAGTGTTTTTCTTCCCTAGTCCCAGGTCATGAAAACTTTCTATATGTGGAGTAGCTATTCGCTTAGTTCGCTTAGTAAATATATTTTGAAGAGTTTGGATGTGTTTAAAATGTTCAGCTAATAAAGATAAGCACCATCCTGTTCCCTGGAGGCTTCTAGTCTAGTGCACTTGGCTAAAGCAGAGCAAGATACACACACAGAAGAGCCAGATCCTGAAATGAGAACTATCCACCCATCACTGGAAGAGAGCAGACAGTCGGCCATAGAGTTTATCTACAGTATCTGAGAACACATCCACTTCAGTGTGCGAGAGCTCTCTCCACATACATGGCACACAAGGGAAACTGCCTTAATACAAATGACTGCTGTCCAGGCAGAAGCTGGCTGGAGTTTGGACAGGAATGGCGATAACTAGGCATCTGAGAACAGCCATGTGACAGGACTGTGGCCACACTGCACATATACACTGTCATTGATGTGGAACATCTGTTTTCATGCCTGGAGTCTGAGGTGAGGTATACGGTAGTCACGGGGTCTCTTTGCTGTGTAGCTTCCGATTCCTACCCTGGCACCGAATCTTTTAGACACTTCCCTAGTAGACAGCATTTCACAGGTGTCTGTCACACTTGTTATAAACATTAGATGCATTCTGTTTGTAAGGCAGGGGTGGAACACCCCTAGAAAGGCAGGCCTGGTTTCCTCCAGTCATCATTCCATGAGCTCTTGGACTTTGCCCTGTGCCTTTTCCACAAGTCAGCATCGTGGATGTGGTCATCTCTGCATAAGTCAGCATCATAGATGCAGTCATCTCGGCATAAGTCAGCATCATAGATGCGGTCATCTCTGCATAAGTCAGCATCATAGATGCGGTCATCTCTGGATTCTGTGACCCTTTCTAGCACGTCAGTGACACTCAGTAGTCTGGGATCCTCAACAATGGCAAAATCTAGAGTTTAATCTGAAAGGTAGGAGAGGATGCTTGGTCATTAAAGGTGTGTTATCTTTTGTTGGTCCAGCTGAACAGGAATACAAACTACCAGCCCTCTCCTGTACTCTCACTAGTCACGAGTAAAGAAAATCTTAAGTTCAGTAGGAATCCATGGAGTCTCATAACGGAATGATCTAGAAGCTCTTGCTTCCCTTTTCCACAATGTTTTATTTCTGGGCTCTGCTTCTTCTTTCCAGGTGACTGGGTGTGCAAGCACGCATGCATGAATGCATGTGTGTGCCTGTGGGTTTGTGTATGTCTGCAAACCCATGTGTGCCTTGTTTTAATGATAGCTTTGCATGTTCGAAGCCCACATTTTCCTCTCCAGCAGGGAAAGGCCAATGTTGAAACATGGAACTTTTGAGCTTGTTGTGCTCCGTGAGCAAACTCTTGAGTCACACGGGGGCCTTTGGGGCTCATGGCATGAGCCGCCCCATCTCTCCCAAACAATCAGTATCTAGAAGGCATTTTCAAGGAGTGGGGGTGAGGGGACCCTGAAAGATCAAAACCACAGCCAGTGTTGACCCAATCCCCACCACTCAGGAATCACTGGTCCACCTGATAAATACACTTGTATTGCTGGGCATCAGTGTTTGTGGAACTTCAGAAAATATTTATATTGAGCTCCCAAGGTCCAAATGAGGAGCAGAAGGAGAGAGAACATGAGCAAGGAAGTCAGGACTGCGAGGGGCGTGCCCACCCACTGAGGCGGCAGGGCTGATCTAATGGGAACTCACCAAGGCCAGCTGGACTGGGACTGATGGAGCTTGTGATCAAACTGGACTCGCTGAACATGGCTGACAATGAGGGCTGACTGAGAAGCCAAGGACAACGGCACTGAGTTTTGATTCCACTGCATGTACTGGCTTTGTGGGAGCCTAGTCTGTTTGGATGCTCACCTTCCTAGACCTGGATGGAGGGGGGAGGACCTTGGACTTTCCACAGGGCAGGGAACCCTAACTGCTCTTAGGACTGAAGAGGGAGGGGGAGGAGGGGAAGGAGGAGGGAAATAGAAGGAGGGGAGGAGGTGGAAATTTTTAATTAAAATAAAATAAAAAAGAAAATATTTATATTAAAGTATCTAATGCCCAATAGAATCTTTTGCTAAAAGAGGTGACTTTTTAAAGCCCATGTCAAAAATCTTCTTTCTGTATTTTTATTAAATTCTATACTAAATTAATGAACTAGACTCTGTAATCCAGTTCTTAACACTTTGCACATTTTTTTGTGAGTAATTGAAACTATTCCTATCAAATCCACTTGGATTTCGGCCTCATTTTTCCACCCTAATTTACTAATTGGACTGAAGTGATTCCTACGGCCTTTTACTGCTGTCTCCTCTTCTGATTACACATTTTCCAAGTATGATAATTTAACGCTGTTCACTGTGAGAGAAGGAAATGAGCACTTCGTGAACAATGTCTCCTGGAACTGGCTAACCTTCTGCATGCCACTCAGTGGGAAATACAGCACAGTTTGTAAGATATTGATCTCTAAAGAGCCTTGATTCCCATTGTATAATGCTTTGACTTTGAGTGAGGATTGCCTGTGCCATTGACTTCATTCATACTACAGCTAAAATTGCATGTGTTGTGTATCCAATAAAATTACTGTATTGATCACATCTTTTTTTCTGTTTGTCCATTGGGGTAAATGAGGATTTCTTGTTCGGCGTATGTGAGCTATAAGGCTAATGAAAAGCTTCTGCCTCTGAAACATTAAACCTACTTTAGAAACTTTTTTTCCTGGACTTCATTGTGGCTATGGAAAGGTGACTGACTGTTAAACAGACCTGGCAGAGCTTCAAAACACCCAGACATCTTCCATGGAGTGGAGCGGAGGTAGAGCGCTAGCTAACTCACTGTAAGCAGTGTGAATGTTGCATTAATGTTGCACCACCCTCTGCCAGAGAGAACGAGGACATGGGAGGGCACTAACTCTTTTCTCTACATATACACTTTTCCTCTTTCCTCTTTTTTCTCCCCCTCTCCTTCTCTTCCTTTCATCTTTTATTTCATTGCACAATGATAAAGGGCATTTTAAGTATCAAAATGATCTAAATGTATAATGTCACTCCCTTTGCACATTCAATCTGTGCCCGCTAAGAGAATAACAGAGAGAGATGTGACAGTGTGGGTGTCTCTGGTTCCTTTCCATGATCACACGCCCCAGACTGTGCAGTGAAGATGAGAATTGCAGCCTGTGCTTTCCTATGCTGTCCCAGTCTCTCTGTGTCTCTTAGCAGTTTGGGTACCACGCTGCTCTGAGCAGGATTTCTCAATTTAAAAACAGTGATGTTTCAGATAAAATGGCCCCAAAAGACGAACGAGTCATTTCCTCGTGTCTATGTGCCGGGATAGTCATCTGTGGTGAAGGGAGAAGCTTGCAGCTCTCTCCAAATGAGCACACAGAGTGTGTTCACTGTTATTTATGGTAAAACAGAGACAATTTCTAGACTGATGATGATATTTATAACCTTAATATCTCCTCTGTATATGCATCATCATCATCTCTTCCTCCTTGAAGATTTTAACATAGATAGAATATTTTCTGAAACTCATCTAATATTTTCAAAGCAATGCCAATTTTTCATGGGTTCTTTCTGGTTAGTAATTTAATACTATGCATTCACAGTCTTTAAAAGAAGCATTCGATTTATGCTTTCTACTTCTAGATATCTATCCCAGTGAAGTATTCTATAAGTAGTGTACAAAATACAAACACATCTTAAAAAATAAATCTATAAAAATGACAGTTTTACAATAGTTTCTCAAGGTAAGAGTGTTCTTATAACTTAGGGATTATTAATGCTTGCTGAAATTAATAAAACCCAATGCCTGTCAGATGTTTGTGTGCCAGGCATGTAGCAAACCCACACATATTATTATAGAGTAACACAAAATGATTGGATTTGTATATCAACACAAAATGTCAATATGTTACTTGAATATGTTATTCAAATATGTATGGAGTTTGTGATATATAAATAAATTCACTAGAAGCTTCTACAATATGCCAAAATATATAGGTGAAGGGAGAAATTGTTTTTAAAGTATCTTGTAGTTTTCATTTCTGGAAAATGAAGATTCTATTTGGTCAGTTAATTATAAATTCTCTGGCTATGCTGTTTGCCACATGTGACAGTTTTAATGACAATGAATAAAACATTGAATTAAATAAAATCTCAGCCACAGTTCCAGTTCTCAGGAGTTGCTTGTGACCAGTTCCTACTAGACTGGACAGAGCAGACATAGAGAGTTTCTGTCCATACAGCACTGCACTTGACATAGAGGCTGTAATCCTCAGCCATTCCCTGTAGAAACACTGAACATATCCATCCAACATCTGCTTGGAATATATCTGTTTCTTCTTCTGTGCTGGGGCAGGCAGTGGCAGGCAGTGATTGCCTGATCACTATTGAGGGTCTGGAGAAAGCCTCTGAAATAGAGCTCATTTGAGCTGATCCACTCCACCATCTGTGCAGGCTAACAAGAGCACCCTCACACTCTTCGGAAGTGATTGTCTAACCAGTTCAATCTTGGGGTCCTGACTCATCTTTTTAAATAATAAGAATGATAAAAAAAATTAAGTCCCATAAAGATGGACCGAAGGCCATAGTCTGTCTCTTATTCCAGAGGTTTCCACATAATCAAAGGTTCTAACTACGGTGATTCTTGAGCTCATTGAGCATTGTTATTTTCTTGTAGACATATTTCTCTTTGGAAAATAGTTGCACAGTTTAGTCCCACCCTAAGGTCATGAAGCAGGAATGGTGCCACCACCTGCCAGAGCTCTGCTGTTCTGGCTGTGGCTTCCGCTGCTTTAGGAGTGGTCCGAGTGTCCTTGGGCATCATTTTAGAGCAATTCTTGCAAGCTTCCTGGTAGTAAGAATTTTTGTGACCATATCATATTTTCACCTTCATTTGTTAATCTTCCTTCTCGTTCTCTTTTCTGCTCTCTTGCCCTCTATATCCTTCCCCCCTGCCCCGCTTTATTAACTAATCTTTACAAAGTTGGTATTTATCAGATACATTGTCTGGAGAGCAATATTTTTGTGGCGGTCTGCTAAGAACCAGGGCCGAGCTGGGTGATCGCTGGTGCTGCTTTTGACCTGAACAGGGATGTATATTGCAAAGGCCCATGAAGGATGGGTTTCGTTTTAGTTTTCCTTCTAAATCCACAGTTTGAATTTTTACTACCTCGTATATTTAGACTGTTTTTTTTTTTAAAGTGGAGCACAGAAAAAAATCAAGGAGAGAAGGATGTCTGCTTTTACTCATCATCTTCCTGAGTGGCTTATGGAAAGGCAAATGTACTGAGCACCTACAATAATGCTGTAAATCCTCACTGAATCTGCTAAGATGTTCTAACATATTCTTATTGTGAGGCTGATATCCATTCTTTCTGTATTTATGCTACTAATACAAATGTTGGTTGCAACATTTAGTGTTCTATTCAGTAACAACAATGCATTTGTTTTACCAAGTTCATTCAGAACTGAAACAATATTTTCAGTTATTAACAGAATCTGAAAATAGTGTTGGGTGGACTTAAATGTATAAGGTGTCATTTGTAATTTGAAAGTGAAAACTTGAAACTAGATCACCACACACACACACACACACACACACGCCATTATCTTTATTGTACAAAAAGTCAGTTTTTCTTCTTACTTTTATATTAAATATGAATTTTATTAGGAAATGAATGTAATTTGTTTTGTTTTATTTTTTTCGAGACAGGGCTTCTTTGTGTAACAGCCCTGGCTCTCCTGAACTCACTCTGTAAACCAGGCTGTCCTTGAACTCATAGGGATCCTCCTGTCTCAGCCTTCCAAATGTTGGGATTAAAGGCATTCCACCACTGCCCAGCAAAAAAAAAATGCAACTTATTTTCTATGAAATGAACATGAATAAAGCACTGTTGACAAATGTGCCCCATCTTCCACCCTAAGAATCGCTGAGCAGTTTGAGTGATTGGGATCTGTGTGGAATGTGAGGTCTTCTCTAAATTTTGATATCACGTTGGCATCTCCCACTTAGTGGATCTGATAGACATAGCACTGCTGTCTTTCCCAGCAGAGTTTATGTAAAACCTTGATTTACTGTGGTATTTTTAACTAAATAGTAAAGTGTGTTAATTGGTTTTAGAATAACTTAAACTACATTGATGATAAAATTAGAATCAATTAAGTTTACAACTTCTTTTTTCTCATCCTGTGTTTTGGTAAATTACCAGCCTGATGCCAGGAGTTGCATTCTTTTGCTCATTTCCCAGATGTTGCCTAGAACTTTGGTTTGAAACAGAGACAACAGTGTAATACAACTCCTGCTCAGTATAACTCTTTCCTGATACATTTGTTCTGTAGAGAAAAATATTTTCCCCGCTGTCACAAGTCCTTCCTTCTTCCTCCTTTCTCCCTATCCCCTTGATTCTGAGGCAGGCCTCACTGTGTAGACAGTCTAGCTCAGACTCTCAACTCTCTTGTCTGTACCTTCCATGTTCTAGAATCACAGGCTTATACTCTCGGGTGTCATGGGACTGGGACGAACAAGAAGTTCTGTGGATCTCCTTGGGGTCAGTAACACCACTCATGAGTCAGCCCCTCCCTCTGTACTTGGGACAGAAGACATCGCCAGAGTGAGAAGAGATAGTCTTATAGCCTTGCAGATGCGAGTCAGAGTGGTAGCCTTGATGCTCTCAGCTAGGGCCCCCTTGACTTACGGTACTAACAGTATGCTCTGTGGGAACATGGAAATGCAAGCTGCAGTAAGCTCCATTTTGTTTGGTGATTTGCGAATTTTTGAGGCCAATATTAATAGATTTTCTCTTTGGAAGAGAAGAATGTATGTGTGAGTTAACGGACAGGAGCCCATATTGGTTACTCAGGTAAACTCATTTACCTAGAAAAGATTGTTCTCCTGTGGTATGTACAAATATTTAATAAAGAGCCAGATACAGTAAGTAGTGATGATCAAGGCAATATCAAGCTACACATTCATATAAAAACTGTGGACATTCAGGTGAATGACGAGATTGTAGGCAAGTGCTGATCTCACATAGATTTTGGAAGTGTGACTTAGGGAAAGTGTTCTGAGCACATCCCCGTTCCTAACTTCAGACAAGTTCTTAACCCCTCCCAGCCTGCAGCTCCCTAATGTGCAAAACTGAAGGGATGATGTGACCTGGGGTTACTGTAGTTCATTATCTGAACTACAAGAGAGTTAAGTAACAAATTAGAGCTATTCTCAAAACAAGCTACAAAACTCCCATCTTCTTCCATCTGCTAGCCAAACCTAGCCTCTTGGCCTTGCGACGTAGTACTGTCATTGCCAAAGTTTACACTCAAGAATTGGGCAACTGAGTTTTTTACTTTTTTTAATCACAAAATATCTCATGATTTTGTATCAGGCCACACCCATATCTCTCCTTGGATACATCCATCTGTGAACCTCGGGTTAGATACCAGGAAACTATTCGTGCTGCACACAGGAGCCATGAGCTGGGGATATTCTGTGATGAGCAGGAGAGGAGCCTATGTGTTGTGAGCTCCGCGCTGAAGTCTGAGTCAAAAGGCAATTGTGATGGACAGACAGACCATGGCTATGGTCATCACAGCGCCAGTGAAACTCAGTCTTCCAGAGGCAGGAAATCATTGCAGAGATAGCTCAGTCACAGCCACCTAAATGTTTCCCAAAGTTATATTTAAAAAGAATGCTTGAACCTTTGAGAATTCTTAATAACTTGGGTATTAAGAATTTATGTGTTTAAAAAAAGAAAACTATGAAGATTTGATATCATTTTAAAATCCCACTTCTCATAGATGGGATTTTAATTTTAAGTGTGTATATAAACTTTACTCACAGCATTAAAGTGACATAATAACATTCTGTTACAGGATGTCTCTACTATCTATGTAGTCCTTTTGTATGAGTCAGCCATAATTTGTGTAGCTAGTCCTATAATGCAGGCTTATTAGTGGATATAGTGGGTTTTCCAAATTGTCACTACAAAACATCAATTCCTCATCATATAGTCCTATGCATCAGAAACCTGGCAGATGTTTCAAAATAAGCAAAAGATTGTTATCTTGGAAGTGCTCCATTCCAGCCTGAAGATGGGAGGAATCTATTTCTTTACCTCAACCTCAGTGGCCCCATGCCTACCGCTGCCCTCTCTTCAAAGTCAGCAGTCATCGTCTTCATAGTTAGATTTCCTCTCTCTCTTCCTCTTGAATGTGGGAAAACCCTGTGATTTCATTAGGACCCGCTGGATACTTCAGGCCAATCTATCTCAACGCTGTGCCATCTGGTTAGCAGCCTTGATTCTATAGCAAACGTTAATTCTTTTTTACCCCACAAAGTAACATCATTACGTTTCGGTGATGTGGAAACGGAAACTTGGGAGAGACCAGCATTGTATCCGCCGCAGTGTGTTTTGTTGCCACAGCTCTATAAATAAAGCAGGAACAATGGCAGTGCTCTCCTGCGTTTCCTTTTACATCACTCTTTAATTACATCCCTATTTCTTTAAGTTAAACAGATGGCCAACTTTGTCCTGCAAATTGAAATATATATTCCGTTGATTTATCCATCACAGCTAGCTTCAGGTTTTCACTATCCCTCATAATTATTTCATTTAGAACGACTTAATAATTTGTTTCCTGAGTTATTCTATAGACTGTAAAATGTTGCACCCTGTCACTAATTGTAAAGACCTCCCTAAATTGTCTTGACAAAACCTTGGGATGCTTTCTCCCCTAAGCTGAGCGGGGAGCAGGCCTTAGGCATCGAAGGCTGTCTGTCCAGGTGGACGCTGCTTCCCGCATCGCCTCATAGATTCTCTCTGGCTTCAGTGCAGTCAGGATTTTTGTTGGGTTTTGTTGCTGTTGCTGCCCCGCCCCCAACACTTGCTAGATGATGCGTTTCCAAGCATTGCGCTGTGGAAGGCTAGGAGAGGGTTAGGGCTTTGAGGAGGAAGCAGGCACAAGCTGATCTTAAGGACTCTAAAATGAAAAGAAAGGGGTTGTTGGTCATTGGTCTGTCCACACTGCCACCCCCCCTCTACAGTTATCACAAAAGCAGAAGAGGACCTCAAGAGTGGTGAGAGGAACCATGTTTCTTTCCTCCAGGCCGAAGCCCCTTCTTCTTCACACAATGATGTTGTCACCCCTTGGCCTTTGTACCAAGAAGAGACAAAATAGAAACCTTTTTAAAGGCTATCAGGAAAATACGCCAATGACCTTCACAACAGAACAAGGAATTGTAATATTTAGCCCAGGCTTTAAAATTGGTCATCAGAATAGAAGCATGTGTCTCCATTCTCAACACTGGAGAGGTGGAGGCAGAGGCAACAGAATTTAATGCAAGTTCAAGGCCAGCCTTCTGTCTAGGAGCTGCAGGCTAACTGGGTTAGAGCGTGACTATGTCAAAATGAGTAGGTAAATAACCCTGAGCTTTAAGTCAGTTGAAGTGCGCATACCAGAGCACACCAGTACTTCTAGCCCGTGGAAAGCAGAGGCCAGGAGATGGCTGTCATACAGTGGAAGGCCAAAGAGAACTAAAGGGGTTCAAAACCAGCCTAGACTACAGAATGAGACGTTAGTCAAAACACCAAGAAGATCGAACAAAACAAACAGTAAGCAAAATCTCCTACTCAGTATATGATAGTTCCTCCGCACTCCGCACACTATTTACCGTGATAACTTGGAGGGAGTGGAGGGCTTCTTTCCCTCTGTGTTCAATGTCAATGCACAGATCCCCTGGTAAAGTCTACCTGAGCTTCTTTGCTGACACTGAGTTCCCAGGGCAGAGGTAGGCTTTCATCCGCTAGAAAAGAAATTGAAAATGAAAATACGTTTTATGAAGAAAACAGAGATGTTAATACCGATCATGTACAAGCATGTGTTGGTGTAGCATGTGTGCATTGGAGGAAGTCAAGCACTTGTAGGGCTTTTCCGTTTAAACATCAAGAGCACGTTGCTGTCAGCATGCCCACACCAAACAGACAGCCTAATTTACTGTTTAATAATGCATAGGCATGTCAGGTCTCTCTTTGCATTTCTTCTCCCCGGGGCTGTTCCAGCTCAACTAGTTCCCAGGCCATTAAAAATTGATCCACTTTCTTGCTCTGAAATTGGGGAAGAGAGAAATAAAATTTATCTGTATTAGCTGAAAAATCTTCCTTGATTTTAGACTCTCCTCATCTTAAACGAAACTTGAGTGCTTAAGTAGATAGAAAGGTAATAAAGTAGAATAAACTCTAAATTTGGAGGTTTGGGGAATGAGCCAACAAAGGAGATGAGCTGTGCACAAGCCCTGCCTGGATGAGAGAGTAGAGGAGGAGGAGGTCTCAGCACTGTGTTCAGCTTCCCATTCAGGAGCCTGATGCTTGATTAAAGTCACCAATTACTTGTTTGGGAAGAAAGACAGGGTGAATCTCTGTCCTCGTGTTCAAACACCGCTTTGCCTTCTCTTTCAGCATGTAGCTTTTGAAGCCTGGTGGTCTTCCCCAGTGGAACCTAAGTCCCCCTTCATCTTTCTATCTGCTACTGTGTCTGGTGCATAACAGCCCCAGAAAATGCATTTTAATTGCTTCCGACTGAGGCAGTTTACTATTATTACATTTATATTAAGACATATTTGTATCATCATGAACATTCCTGCATCTTAATAGCTATTTTATGTTTCAGAATATACGAAGCTTATCTGAAGACAGACATATACATGTCAGTTCCTTTTGTTTATTTAGTGTTTGCTTTACTTAATAGTAGATTTAGACCGGTGTTGGGGGCTGAGGGTGCCTGAATCTGCAGCATGTCCTAATCTATGAAATTTTGCAATTTAGTAGAAAAATTAGAGTAATATGTGACCATCATAGAACATTAGAAACAGAGGGAAGTAAAAATAGGCTTACCTAAATAGAACCTGAAGGCTTAGCCTTCTCTGTTTTATTAGGTGGGTTCTTCTCTGTGTGTTCCTCCTTTATCCCACTGCCTTCTGCATGCTCTTGGTCTGTTCTCTGTCTGTGATTCCCAGAGACTTTGAGTCATAAGTAGTACGTGCTTCAGTATATGATTTTGTATGATCATATTTTTGTGAGCATGTCCTAAAATATTAATTCTATATAGAATAAAACTTCTGGCAAACTTTTACTTACAAACAAACTCTTGAGGCCATCATGGCTTAAAATAATTGTTTTATTCCCTTTGATAGTCAGTGCTATGAGGAGTGCTTTCCTTGAAGGAAATGTCATGGCCTGCCCTTTTCTCCCACTCTTAAAACTCCTGAGAGGAATTCTAAATAGACCTGTCACCTTTGTCCCTCTTCTCTGCTATAATGAGGCGTTAGACGGATACAAGTCAAAGCTAAAGACACAAATGATGAAGGGAAATACAGTTTCTGTAACTGTTAGGATAAAAATCTCACAAGTTATATATAGTTATTTTAAAAGCCTGTTCTTGGGGGTCGAGGAGATGGCTCAGTTAGTAAAATGCTGGCTCTTCAAACATGAAGATGAAGACTGGGTTCTGGTCCCCAGTACCCATGTAAAAGCCAGATGCTATGAGGAAGCCAGATCTCCATATAAACATTGGGCTAGGGGTGGAGACAGGCAGAGCCTGGAGTTTACGGCTAAGCCTAGATAATTAGTGAGCTACGGGATCAGATAGACCATGTTCCAATAAATAAATAAGGTGGGGAATGACTAAAGACAGCTGAAGTCAACTTCTCTTTTCCACATGTACATCCATGCATGTATACATATATCACACATCCTCACAAACACATAGGTAATATAATTGGAGGTTTCTCTCCCACCCACCCCCAGTCCTCAAATATCCACTCTGAAGCTTAATATTAATTACAAACTCTTTGACCTGTTAGCTAAGGCTTATTATTAATTAGTTCTCACAACTTAAATGAACCCATTTCTATTATTTTATGTTTTATCTCAAGGCTCATGGCTTGTTACCTCACATCTTGATTCTCTGGTGGCTGTTGACATCTCCCTAACTCCACCTTCTATCTCCCCCTCTCTCTGCTTGGATTTTCCACCTAGCTATATTCTGCTCTGTCATAGGTCAAACAGCTTCTTTGTTATTCTGTCTAGTTAAAATGGTAAGATTTTAACTTTAACATAGTAAAATTACATATAACAAAACCGGTATCAAGTAAGAATTATAAAATGTTGTCTATTTGTATTCAACAAAAATAAAGAAAATACTCTCTCATCTATTCTATCTTTGTGGATCTAAAGTTTCATATATAATTTATCTTTTATTATAAATAAAGAGGATTATAACTATCTAGTCTTCAACTCCATCACCAACCCCAGAAGAATATAATATTACCTAAGTAAACGGGAAGTGTATCGTAAGCAACTTCCAAATTTCTAGAAATGACAAGCTCTTGCCTGGACAGTCACCCAAAGTTCTTCTGTAATGTTGGGATATCCACCATCAGCCTCTAGGCCTAAAGTATGGCACATTTCTCAGTGAAGCAGGAACCCCAGAGGACTGTCCCATCTTGTTTTGGCAAGTTCAGCAGTCATTTTCCTGTGGATCTGGCATGTCCAGTTTATACAGTACACTGTCATCAGTCCAGGCAAGAGCAGTTTCTTGCTCAAATGGCTAGCTTTGCCACATTGAAAGCAAACTCCATAAGGAGCCTCTTCAATGCACATCAACCTCTTGAAGTAATGGGTGCTGTCAGAGGCAGGTGTGTCTGGGTTGTTAAAACATTTTAAATGCCATATTATATAGGTTTTTGAAGTGTTTGAAGAATACCTATCCATCTGAAATATCCCTACACATCTAAAAACCTAACTAACATGACAAGTTTGGCTTTTTTGTTTTTGTTTTTTGAGACAAATTTTCTCTGTGTAGCTTTGGAGCCTGTCCTGGAACTTGCTCTGTAGACCAGGCTGGCCTCAAACTCCTTGAGATCCACCTGCCTCTGCCTCCTGAGTGCTGGGATTAAAGATGTGCACCACCACCACCCAGTGTCAAGTTTATCTATTATAAATGACTATTAATTTTTTATTTTTAACTATACATTTTTAAATGAGCTTCATAAACATAACATATTAAATAAAAGTAGAAATATACATAGAGTGTAGCAAAATTGATCTTAAGTTTGTATCAATAAACCAAAATCCATACCATTGTAAAGCATTCATTTCTAATATATATATATATATATATATATAAAACACAGGGAAGTCTTGTACTCAGTCCATGAGAATACAGAGATTGCAAGCAGGCCAGTGATATGGAAAAGACTATGGCCGAATGGAGACAATTACAGTACTGGGTAGCAGATAGAAAAGCTAAGGCCTTCAGGACAAATCCTCCATTCTCCCATCTCATCCTATTCCCCAGAATTTTTTAATGTCTGCAAACCCTCCAGATTGTTGGAATACTTTTTTTTAAATCAATGTTATTACAATTATTTATAAAGGTACAATTTTAGTTTAAAAGCCATTCTGTTATATACTTTATAAAGGTAAAACTTTGTGGTCTGTGAATTATATGTCTATAAAGATATATAAATTTATATAAAGGGAGAAAGGAGTTTATGGTCACATCATCTCATTACTTGCTTCACATATAAACATTTAGTAAATGCCTGTAGAGAATCAGCAGCCAGTGACAGCAGTTGCAAAAGTGCCCCACACATGAGCGATTCTTCCAGGAGTGTTAGTTTAGTGCAAGACGTAGATATATTTATTTAAGTAACTGTCATGTCAGAGAAAAGTGATTTGTGTTTTCAGGGAGATGCAAATAAATTTCTTAAGCAACAAATGCAGGAGAGATAGCTATTTTTAATCACTGCAAATATTAATGTGTTCATAGGCTGGGGATCTGAGTGCCGACTGGGGCTTATGAATTATGAAGGCTGATAGTCAAAGTGTGTCCTTCAGATTGCTACCCTTGTCAGGGATGACTCAAGCTCAGAGACCATGGAGAGAGCCTTGAAATTATTCTCCAGTGGGTGAGAAATTTCACATCCTGGAGACTTTTAAGTGCATTGTTTTTCTGTAGACCACTTCAGCTACCAGATGCAAGTGTAAAGTGGAGAAAGCAGATACAAATAGTTGTAGATAAGGTAGGAATACAAAAATGATTATTGAGGTGGGCTGATGGCAAAGTTTTCAAAGCATCAACAGCGCCTCTAAAAACTTCTCAAAATAGAATGTTCTTGATCCTGGACCTTGAGTTAACAGTTTAAGAGAAGGATGAAACTGGTTGAGTAACTGGACAGGTTCCGGGTCCTTCTGCCACACACCGTACCCGAGAATGTCTGGTGACCGATAGTGCTTGTGGAAGGTGTGGACTATGGTAGGAGTCTCTGTAGAACTGTGTGGCTGGAGACTGAGAGGGTGGCTTTGGCTTGGGGAAGTCTGGTCATTAGCTACTGTATGTATGACCCACTATACAGCTACACCCCCCAGAAAAATCTAACAAAGATAGCATGGGAAGAAAACCGTGAGTCAGGTCACAAAGCTCCGTGGGATACTAAGTGACCAGAAAGTAAGCAAAGGGTGAGTGATGTGGGTAGAAAGGAAGATCATGTCATCCCCTCCGTTTACACTTTGCCTCCTTGGGCTCTGAGGAATACAGAACTTGAAGGAAAACAGCCTGGCCTCTAGGCCCCCAAGTGATCTGAAACAGTTGAGTTCCTGCATGTTGTTAAACTGTGTGAGGAACTGGAACTCCGTGGGCAAGGAGCATGGCCTCTTATCTGATATAGTTAGGACCACAAGCTCCAGTTTACTGAGACAGTTAAAGGGACATGCCATAACTGTCCCCAGGATTTTTTCCATTGCCCCTCAACAGCCTGCCTGCTATTTTAACAACCCTGTTGGTTTTACTGAGTAAACCACACCCACATTGTCTGTAAGTTTCAGGCTTTAGTTTCTTTCTAAGTAAACAAAGGCTGAAATAAACCTGAGGAAAAACCCAGGACAAGAATTTCTCTGCTTCTCTCTCACATCTAGCTCTGGATCATTGTATTGTCCTCAGAATGTCATCCCCCTTGCCTCTCCAAAGAACAGGGATCTGTTCTTAAGACAACTCATGTTTGGTGTTTCTAGTTGATTGATTTATGGTTAAATTACATAATTCCAGTACCATACAAATGGGTTTGGATCAGTCACCCATGACCATGGGAGATGGGAGCCTAAGTGAAGGCCCAAATGGCCAGTGTTCTATATCTAGTAGATGAATGCTTTATGGAAAAAATGAATAGAATGCTCTATCAAATTGGTGACTTAAAGGTCAGGTTAGAGAGCTTCTGCCTTGTTCCTAGTGAGAGGTGAAGGAGGATCAGGCTGATAAAGCAGGGATGTGCTCTTCTGGTGGTCTACAAAGGAGACATACCAATAGGAGCTGTCAAGACAGAGTAATTTCTTGTGGTTTACAGAGATGGAATGACAATAGGAGCTGCTAGGACAGAGGGACTTCCTGTGGTGTACAGAGAAGACGTCAATAGGAGCTGCTAGGACAGAGGGACTTCCTGTGGTGTACAGAGAAGACGTCAATAGGAGCTGCTAGGACAGAGGGACTTCCTGTGGTGTACAGAGAAGACATAGGAGCTGCTAGGACAGAGGGACTTCCTGTGGTGTACAGAGAAGACATGTCAATAGGAGCTGCTAGGACAGAGGGACTTCCTGTGGTGTACAGAGAAGACATAGGAGCTGCTAGGACAGAGGGACTTCCTGTGGTGTACAGAGAAGACATGTCAATAGGAGCTGCTAGGACAGAGGGACTTCCTGTGGTGTACAGAGAAGACATAGGAGCTGCTAGGACAGAGGGACTTCCTGTGGTGTACAGAGAAGACATGTCAATAGGAGCTGCTAGGACAGAGGGACTTCCTGTGGTGTACAGAGAAGACATAGGAGCTGCTAGGACAGAGGGACTTCCTGTGGTGTACAGAGAAGACATGTCAATAGGAGCTGCTAGGACAGAGGGACTTCCTGTGGTGTACAGAGAAGACATGTCAATAGGAGCTGCTAGGACAGAGGGACTTCCTATTGGGAGCATCAAGGAATTGTAGAAGGCCCTCAAACTTTGTCACATTTTTCCTTTGTTTGGCCCAAAGACTACTAAAAGTATTTAAACTTTGGAAATTATTATATTGTACTAAATATGACTATTAATTACTTGTCCGAAGGGTTACCATGATTTTTGGATTATGGCTTGATTTAAAATTATCATGGTTTATAGTTCACTGGTATGTTAGCTCAGAACTCAGGCCTGATCTGATGTAGGCACAATCTTAATTTCTAGTTTTCTAACTTTTATCTTTGACTTTGTATGTTGCATCTATAATATTTTTGTGCAGAATACATAAAACATCTTTAAAAATTTTAAATTCTAAAATATTTAATATTTTAATTGAAACATTTTTTGTCTTAAAGCTGTTGATCTGTTTTTCATAGAAGTTCCTCTTATTTTGTTTCAATAGAAAAATATTTTTCAGTTAAAATAATCTTCCTCCATCTTTCCTCCCTCTCCCCTCCCCCTTCTCATTGCCATTGTTGATGTCTTTCTTCTTTGAGAGGGGCATTCATTTGTTTTGAGATGGCATCTTAGTTTATAGCCAAGACTTGTCTTCTCAAATCTAGAGTTATCATCATGGCAATTTTACACTCTTATATATGACATATAAAAATAGGCTGGTTTTCTTAAGAGGTAACAAAGAAATCCAAAACTAAACTTGGATGCCACTCTTCAGGACTTACAGTTGATCAGCTACTCTATAATTTGGTCTTCTCATTGACCAGACCACATTGCAGTCCAAACATAGCCCATGCAGATGAGAAGAAAGCCAGCAATAGTGACAGCTGGTAGTAGTTATCTACAATGCTGGGACAACCAAACCTGGTGCCACGTTAATGTATTTGTGACTTAAGACAGCCCTCCCTTCCAGAAAGTGCATGTTCCATGTGCTTCAGCCCATAGCAGCATACCTTTAAGTTTTATGCTAGGAGACTTTGTTTTTCATTTTATCAGAAAGTTAACACTAGCGGTCTCTGTTCTGTCTCAGTGACTGAAACTTCCAGGGCTTACTTGCTGTGATGGTAGACAGAGTTTACCATATTCTGCTCTCTCTTTACATGCCATCTGCATTGACTACAAGCGGGTTGGGCTGTTAGCTTCTTTTACTTTTGAGGTTATAATGTAATTACATTTCTCTCTTCCCTTTACTCCCTCCAAACCCTCATACATACCCCCCAGTCTCCTTCAAATTCATTACTTCTTTGTTTGCAAACTGTTATTGTATAATACATGTATTTGTATACGCATATATATTCCTAAATATAACCTGCTCAGTAGGGTTTTAATCTTCCTAAATTATAAGAATTCTTAATTATGTTTGATAGTTTGTGGTAAATCTAATTTACTCAACAAACCATTAATATATCTGTTTACTCTGCAAAATTAGGAGACATGGATAAGGCTATGGCATTAAAAAGCTAAGGAATGGAGTTCTGAAAGCTCTTAAAAATATTTTATACATATGCAAATTTAATATATAAATTATGTTAAAAATGTGGTTACTTGCCATATTCCTTCACTGCTTCTTCTAAGTTGCCGTAGTTTTTAGAGCTATGTTGCCTGGTACTTACAATGCAAGCTTGGAAGACACATGTCACATATGAAACAGCAGCACATGTTCACCCCTCCCCCACCCCACCTTTTCTATTCTAAAGCCTCTCCACGGAGCTAGGAAACAGTCTTCTGTGAGCACAGGTAGTCCTGAGGCTTCTTTGTCACCAGGGGAAGAGATGGTTCCTATGAGATGACGGAAGGTGGCCCAGGGAACTTTGGAAGAAGATCATGCTTTATCTGACTCATGTTAGGACATGAATTTGAAATGAGTTCTGCTTCAACTCCACATGTAAATACCTTCTCCATCCCTATGTGTTTATGTTTTCAATGAAGTTCCAGGCCCTGGAAAATTCAAACTATTGCATAAATGCTTAGGAAGTAGTAAGTTGAGGGGTAACCAGTCATATAAAATGGTCACTGAAATAAGAAGAACAAAGTTGCCTTGTTCTCAGGAACGTGGATGCAGCAAGAGACAATCATATTAGACAAATTAAGCCAGTCTCCTGGAGACAATACTGCATGCTTCCCCTCATTTGTGTTCCTAGATGAATATGTAATGTCATAATACACCAATAATAGAATCATGTGCGTATATGTGGCATCAAAGAAGTGGACCTGCCCAGGAGAGCAGCGAGGATTATTTGGGAGGGTCGAGAAAGGGCAGTGGTGGGCCTGGGCAGTGTTTACTCAAGAGTACACTGTACCCTTATATGAGAACATCCTGAGAGGACCCAGTATGCTAGACAAAGAAAATACACTAGTGAAAATAAAAAATAATTTTTTAAATGTTGGATTATGTCATTATTCATGCAAACATTAGCATTTACACGCATTAAAACATTAATTACCTCCTGCTACAGTTCCACGACCTTTCAAAATAAAAGTTACTAAGTGAAGTCTCAAAGCAGTCTCGTATGCTCCTGAAGGATCATGGAGGTAAACACCTCTCCAAGTATCCACTGGAGATGGATACTCTCCATCAAAAAAAAATTGATGTTTTTCTCTTCAGAACTGTCCATGCAGTTAAGTGACCCATTTATTCAATTAGTTGACCCATTTTTTTTTTCGAGACAGGGTTTCTTTGTGGCTTTGGAGCCTGTCCTGGAACTAGCTCCGTAGACCAAGCTGGTCTCGAACTCACAGAGATCCGCCTGCCTCTGCCTCCCGAGTGCTGGAATTAAAGGCGTGTGCCACCACCGCCCAGCTCTAGTTGACCCATTTATTGATTAGAGAATTTGGCTTGTAGTATTTAATTTTTGGAGGTCTTTATAGAGAGTAGATATTAATCTCTTGTGGCATGTATAATTGGTTGGCAGATATGCTTCTCCAGTGTGTAGTGTTCTTTACCTTTATTGAGGATTTCCTTTGCTGACCAGAAGCTTTCTGATTTTCTACAATTCCCTATGTCATCCCTTAGAATCATGTAATATGCTGTTCGAGTATTATTTGCTAAAGTCTTACCTTTGGTACATCTTGAAGTGTGTCCCTTTATTTCCTTTCTGCATTTTCAGAGTTTGAGGACTTCGATCCATTTTGAATTTATTTTTATGCTCTACTTTCAACCTTTGACATGTCTTCCCAGCACCATTTGTTGAAAAAACTGTCTCCCCGACCCCCTGTGTATTTTTGACACGTTGGCCAAAGACTAGGTGGCTCTAACTCTGTGTTGATTTCTGAGCCGTCTCTTCTATTCCTGCTCATCTTCACCTCTGTTTGTGCGGGTACCAAGCTGTTTTATGAGGTATTTTTTTCCATCTATGTTATCAGGAACTTAGTCGTATAGCACTTGATTTCGTTGTTTGTTTGTCTGGTTTTGATTTCAGGGTAGTCATGGGAAGAGTTAGCTGTTGTTCCTGTCCTTTTCTATTTCACAAAAAGGTTTGAGGACCATTGGCCTTAACTCTTCCTTAAAGATTTGGCAGAGTTCGACAATGGATCTGCCCATTCCTTGTTGGGAGACTCTTTCCTGCTGCTCCAATTGTTGCTTGTTGGGGTTCTGTTCGAATTGTTTATATCATCTTGATTTCACTTCCATAGATCATATGTGTTTAGTAATTTATCCATTTCTTTGCATTTTTTAATTTTTTATAGAATTTCAAATTATGCTTTCTACATCATTTTAGACTCTGTTACTCTTTTCCTGTTTTCATCACTCTCTTCTTTGAGTAATGTTGGCTAGGGGTGGTCAGTCTTCATTCGTCAACTCTGGATAATTTTATATTTTGTTCTTTTAGTCTCTATTCCACTAGATTCTGCCTTAATCTTTATTACTTCTTGCCATCTATTACTTCTGGGGTAGACTTGTTTATATAAAACCTTCAGGTACATCTTTAGGTATTCATTCAGTTCCTTTGTTTTTTAATGTAAATACTTATAATTTTAACTCCTTTAATGGTTAATAAAAGGTTCTTATTCTAGAAATTTTAAATTTTCTACCTGATTTTGTGGTCATTTAAGAACATAGTGTTTGGTCTCCAAGTCTTTGTGTGGTTTCTGTGTTTTCTCTTGCTGTTCACCTCTGCTTTTATCCAGCTGTAATCTGATAAGTTATAAGAAATTATTTCAATTCTTGTATATTTGTCAACTTGCTTTTAGAAATGATTCCGGGAGCTGATGAAAAGAGATATATCCAGTCTGTTGACTGGAATAGTCTAGTTATCTATTAAGACCATTTGACTTATGGTAAAGTATCACTCTTGAGATTTCAGTTCAAATGCTGCTCTGGAGATGAGAGTAAAGTATTGAACTCACTTCTATTTTGTAACTGGAGCTTCTAACACTTTTTAATTGGGAGCCCCAATCCTTATTTCTTATATATTTAACAGTTGTTATGTCTTTGTGATGAACTACTCCTTTATGAGTATACAGTGGCCTTTTCAAGTCCATCATATTAATTTTTATTTGGGATCCACTTTATCAGATGTCAGAATATTGATGGCAGCTTATTTTCAACTTCTAAGTGCTTGCTAAGGCAGCTGACTTCTTTTGACTGTGTGTGTGTATGTGTGTGCGTGTGTGTGCCAGTGAGGTGTGTTTCTTGGAGAGGTCAGGTGAGTTTGTTTTTAATTCAACCAACCAGTCTGCATATTTTTATCAGTGATTCGAGGTTGTTTGAATTTAAGTTATAATTTAAAAAGTTTGCTGATTTTTGTAAGTTCTTTTGTTAGCTGGTTGGATGACCCTTTGTCCTTCCTTTCTACTCTTCTGATGGTAATAAGTTGCTAGTTCGATATGTTGCATGTAATGGGCTCTTTCTTATCTTTCATTTACTCACACAGGCCTCTCATAATTTTTTTCTTTGCTCTGCTCCTGTGATCAAAACTCTCTTTTTTCCTACTTTGTTCTTTTAGTGTCTTACTGACTTTACTCTCCAGGTCCGGGATGATTTCCTTGCTTTATTCATCTGCTTGTTTGAGGTCACTGGTCTTTTTCTGTCAATTTTGATATCTTGATCTTGCTTTTCATCTATTTCAGTGCCTTTGAAATCACCAGGTGAGGTGTTATGGATTTTGGAGGATCTGTGTTGCCAATAGCACTTTAGATGGGAAGTCTGCCCCTCCCCTGCCATGTAACCTCGTAGCTGGAGCTGTGCTCAGCAAGTCTTTCTTCTTGACACTACTGCGTGTATGCTACAATGGTCCTGCTGCTGTTGTTGCAGGTTTCTGATATGCATCCTCTTTCCTTTATTGAATTGGAGTCTTTCTTTCTTGGTACTTCTGTTTCACCAGGTCAGACAGGGGCAGTTTCTAGCCTTTCTTACCCATAAGTCTCCTAGAGCAGTCTGCTCACAGAACACATGTCTTCATGTGATGTCTCTTCCAATTCCATTTGATTTGTCCATCGCCTCTAAGATAGAACCCAACCATAATTATATTTGGGAGTTGCTCAGAGTATATGTGGGAAGGGGGTGGGCAGCCTCTGTTTATTACATGTACCTTAACACACATCAAATACTGTGATTCTAGAGGAAACAGCTCCATACTTTGTGTGTGTGTGTTAGTTGCTCTTTCTTCACTTCTGTTCCAGATTGTTATGCCTGCCAGAAAATCCTTGTGATCCTTCATGGCTGCACACCATTAAATTTCAGAGATAGCAAGGAATATTACACAACAAATGAAATTGTTCTTCTGTTCTTTATTCCACATTGTAAAGTAAAATGACTTGTTTCCTTTTTTGTTTTCTCTAACACCAACCCGTGAGTCTCTTGAGGGCAACAATGCCCAATCCATAAATAGATATTCAGTAAATGAAGATTAATAATACACGGACAACATATCGCAATTCTAACTTTGGAATGTGAGTTTTTGAATCACAGGACAGTGTCTGATTACTGCTTGCCCCATAAGCTCTAGTAACACCATATTTTTGCACCTATACAATGTTTTATTTTAAGTAAACTCAAACAAGTTAGTTTAATACTACTCTCTTTTTTGTTCTCTAAATTAGCTGGCAATTTCGTGAGTTTTAAATCAAAATTTAAAACATCAGTATAGGCCTTGTTTAGCTATATGTAGCTCTTTTTTGAGAATGATTCTGTTCAATGTCTCCGGTTTTGTTACTAGACTTCTGAGGAGAATATTGCATTAACTAACGTATAACGTAACACATAGCAAACTTTTTTAACATTACATATTCGAGGGACTTTTTGTAGCTCATTCATTTTATTATAAATGCAAAATATTGTCCATATAACAGACAAAATTACACAAATATTAAACAATCAAATATCTTTTATATAGGACAGAAAGAAAATATCAGGAAAACTTAATTGTGTTTTGCTCAATTGATTTGCTTTAAATATTATCAAACACAACCATTATAGTTTTAATTCGTGGTATGGAAATGCATCTTGACTCCTTTTCCGTCATTATATTGATCCTTATATTGGTATACTTGGCCTTATACCTGTACAATTAAAAATTGTTCTTTCTCCATCCTTGAGTTTTCCTGAATTCTTCTGCTGTGTTAGATCTGGTGCTCATTTTCCTCGGTAGAGAACACACAGGCCCTCGCTGTGCAGTTATCTGTAACAGCGTGTGCAGCAGAACTTGAAAACTGCAAAGCGCTGTTCAGATGGAATGGGTCATGTTCACAGGTTTTTTTATTACTATATCCTCTGAAACATTCACAGTTCTCATGATAGGAGTTACTGGGGATTGTGGGTCTATAACAGCTGGCATCATTTAGAGTCTTCAGAGGGCTTATGTCATTTTTAGTGTGATCAGGAAAATCTGTCCTGTTGCGCGGTAATTTATAAATTTGGATTGCTATTTTTAAAAAGGTAAACAGTCTGTCAAGATGAATGAGCTGTGATACTGTTCATATTTCATATAAGACCCTTCCTCATTAATTTAAAAGCTAGTAAACAAGCATTGGTGAATCGAAGAGACATATTTAAGGCAGATTTTTATCTCTGAAATATTTTGTAAGTATTGATAAATAGCTAGAAAGTACAGACTTTTTTTACTATGAAAATAACCAGCTTGGTCCCACATACTGCTCAAACACCCACTGTCAGATTGAAAATGCCTCAACGCTAGGCAAAGCCACAGTTCAGGATGCACTAGCGGTGTTTGGAATCTTCCAATAGAAAAGTGTTGCTTGTGAAAAAGGTCATCTCATTGAATTTGTGTAAACAAGATGAGTCTACTGACATAGGAACATAAATCGTGCTCGAGACTCAATCTCACAAAGGAGCACAACCTCCCAGAAGCCCTTGAGCCATCCACATTTGCATAGGTCAGTGCCTCGTCTTGTACAAAGCTAAATACATCCTGACACCCCGTTCTCGGGCAGTTTCCTGACAGAGGCCTTTCACGTGTTCCACCACCACTATTGCCACATTGTGTTCAGTCTCTCCATTCACAGAGAACACTGGCTTCAGGATCATCCCATTGTCTTAGAGCTTATCCATAATGGCTTTAGTGAGCCAGATGGCTGCTACTGTGTTAGAGATGGGGCACTGGGCCTTCTCTCTCCAGAATAACAGTATCCGAGAAAGGTTTCTCCATTGCGATCCTTCAAAGGGCTTGCATGAATTCTTGTAACAATGTTATTAGTGTCATTAGCCACTTTTTTTTTTTAGGTGACTGCCTCCTTCTGTCTGATTGGCGGTTTCCTTGAATAGCGAACTACAAATGAGCATCGTTCTGTTCTTGGCTCGCAGGTACTACAGCGCAACCATCCTGCAGATGTCTGGCGTGGAAGACGACAGGCTTGCAATATGGCTGGCTTCCGTGACGGCTTTCACCAACTTCATTTTCACACTAGTGGGAGTCTGGCTCGTTGAGAAAGTGGGTCGCAGGAAGCTTACCTTTGGCAGTTTGGCAGGTAGGTGCCCGGATATAGACTCCTGCTTTAACAAACCTTCTAGTAGTGACAGCGACTCTCCCGAAAAAGCACAGTGGCTTCTGAGAATGAATTCTAAGCCAAATAATATCAAACCAGAATGAGACAGAAAGCAAATAAGATCTGACTGGTAAGATCTTTTGAGGAGCTGTGGGTACGTGGCTGGAGACGCTTCTGTGACACTAAAGGACTTGTAAGGACACATTGACTGAGAACGTGTTTCTGTCAACAGCTGGAGTGCTGTTCGGAGACACAGAACTGAAGAGCGTCACCGCTGTTTTCTCTGTTCTTGTTTGAAAAGCTTACCCTTTTATGTTCTTACTTTGCAAGGCTGAGGTCTTTATCTTGGAATTGTATGGAAGCAAATATTAGAATCTTCATTCACAAAGCGAGGAAAGACTTTATGAAGCAGGCCTAGAATCTAGGGTAAAGTCTGATTGGTCAAGTGTGTTTTATATGAGAGTAAAACAAGAAAGCACACAAGTGCCTTTGGTGTTCAGAGTTAGCCATTTCAACCTGACACTTCTCTGGAAAGGACTCTGCCGCAGGACAGACGAGGACCCACCTCTAACATTGTCTTTACATGGTTACATCAGGTATTTTCTAATACTTTCCCCAGTGTACAAACCCAGTTCTACTCATCAGCTGGCTGCATCCCCATAACAACTTTCTATCTGGAATCAAATGTGTGTCTTACACTCAAAAGCAAAGATTCTAGAATAACATTAACCAAATTCTAGTTAAGCAAGATTATAGCTAAAATAAAATTTCATCTCACGCAACTGCTTTAGCACTTAACTGCAGTTTTTGGTGAGAAAATACACCCTTATTTCCAAACTTAGTTATTGGGAATTCAAGTCTGAGTGAGCAGGACACTCCCGCTCCCGTTCTTTCCTTGATAGTGAATGCGCTGTTCCCAGGAGTTCAAGTGTTAGCATAGAAGCAAAGATGAGATGTTGACCAGGGTTTGGGATGATGCCAGAAGGTCCCCAGTGAAGACGAGGGAGGAACAGGAGAAAGTTTTAAAGCAAGCATTTCTAAACCTGTTGAAGTAAGAAAGGTGTTTAGCCTAGAGAAAATACGGAAGTAATAAGTTAGCCATTTTTTTCTGATGTTTGAACTCTGCTGCTTCTCAGCTGAGTCTAATAAAAATTGTTTAGTAGTTTACATTTTTATACATTGCATAGCATTAGAAAAAACCTTTTAAATGAATAGTAACATTTGAAATTTAAAAATCTGTATATTTTCATTAAGATCCATTTGAAGAAGACATAATTAACATGGCCTTATGTGCTCTGCCCAGACCAAGAGCTGGCCAATAAATAGCTGAGGCCACTTCAGCCTAGCTGCTGCCACCCTCCTGCCCTGTTCCATGAGCTCCCAGGGCTCTGCTGTTACATAGCCCTTTAATAAGTTTAGTTGAATTTTAAACGACTTGCCTGCTATTTCAGTGAAGTATTTATGGCGCACGCATTCTTTCCCTAAGCTCCACACAGCACACGTGCTGTCCAGTCAGCTTTCCAGCTAACACAGAATCTTTTCCTTTCAGTTGCTTAAAAAAAAAGTGTCCCTTTAATTCTGTGCCTAGAACAGAAATTAAAAGCTAAATGTGCACGAGTGTGCATGTGTGCATGTGTGTGTGTGCATATGTATGTGTGTGTGCATTTTCATTATGCATGCACACACATTCAGATGTGCCCAGGGCCTTGTGCTACGCAGGTACTGAATTGCAGCCCCAGCACATGGTTTTTTTGAGGCAGAGTCTTGCATTTTAGCCTAACTGGAATGGATCTTCTTGCCTCTGCCTTCCAAGTACTAGAATATCAGGAGCTTCCTACCACACCTGGAGGAATTTGGTCTTTTCAGTGATAGAAACGATGATGAAGCTGTTTATTAAATTAAAGAACAAGTGTTCATCCCTAAGTGTTCACAGGGAATGTGGATAAATGCACGTGGCCTATCCCCTTTGGGCTGCCGGTCCCTGTTTAATAGGCAGTATTTTCCACCTCCTCTAGAAATAATCAATCCGATCAGTCCGGGACTTTATTTTGCCAATTCCCACCTTACCTGATGAAATGTTGCTGGGAGAATTTCTTGCTCTGACAGGAGCATTTGATGTGCATCTCTTTCCTTTTGTGCTGCTGTTGTGACAGTGACCTGAACCATGAGACTTCTGTTCTTTTCTTTGTTTCTTTTAACTTCTGTAATAGTTTATTTCGGCTTCTAGGTCCAAAGGTCAGAACATAATGGTGAGGGAGGCATGGTGTCAGGCTGCTAGGGTGGAAAAGGGCTTATTTTCATGGACTGATTTTTTTTGATTTATCAGCAATTTTTCAGTCTTAATCTTTATTTGGTTTTGGCTGCTTATTGTTTCAGTCTTAAAAAATTATTATCAGTTTTCTTTTGTTTTGTTTTTCCTGGCTCACAACTGTGTTGGCTTTGAATTCTCCCTTCTTTGAGTTTTATAATAGGTGTATGTTAGTGAGTTCTTCTGACCATTGGTATACATAGTAAATCATTTTTCATTCCGGGAAAGATAAGTAAAGGAGTTTTATTCAGAGCTATGGTGATAAACCAAGTCTGTGTTGAACTAATGCTGTCAATGTTCCCCAGTAAGAGGCTTTTATTATTTATTATTTTTTTTAGGTACTACCGTAGCCCTTATTATTCTTGCCTTGGGATTTCTGCTCTCAGCCCAGTTTTCCCCACGGGTCACTTTCCAACCACTGGCTCCTTCAGGTCAAAACGTCACCTGCACGGGATACAGGTGAGATTTTGCTATGTTCCCTCTTCATAATCCAGCTATAATATTTTTTTTTTGCTTTTAACATTTCTAAGACTTAGATGAATAGGAGACTCCTGAGTTCGCAGCCTGGGGTCTGAAGGGCTCGTGACAGGAGGCGTGGTCAGGAATCATCAGTGTCAAAACTCTGGTCTTCAAATACAGAACATGAAAAATTGAAGAAAAATGAGGTGCTTGACCCAATTGTAGTGTCGAGTGGGCTGACAGGGGGACTGAAGAATTCACGGGTGAATTCATGAGAGAATGATTGGACAGCTTTGATAATTCAAACACTTACTATTTGGTTACCTGTAGTATAGCCTTAACATAAACACGCCAACATGGAAAGGTCTTTAGGTACAGCTATTCCCTTAGGCAACAGTTACGGAATTTCAAAGCACCCACGAGCTATGGTTTTATCTTATTAATTTTGGATGGACTTGAGAATATCTATGGCATGTCTGTGGAGTGCAGACCCATGGGATTGCAGTAAACATAAATTAAGATGTAGAAAATACCTAACACGGTGCTTACATGTGGTAAGTTCTCCGGGTTACAGCGTCTGCTCTAATTAAGAAAACCCACAACAGAAGGGAAGACGGGAATGCCAGGCCTCAGAGCAGACTAGCTTCGTGACTGTGGTGTATGAACTGAGCCCTGTAACGGGAAGTGAACTAAGCCCGTCAACAGCAGCAGCAGATGTGGTGACCGTGCAGGTAGTCAGCACCTGAGTAAGAAGAAAAGACCAGCCACGGGCCAGCCCAGGGTACGGCAAACTAGGAGGAGGCTACGGAAAAGCCAGATCACCTAAAATTGCCAGAGCTCTTTGTTCTTCAGCCCAAGAGCATGAGCATGCACGCATGGAGAGATTACAAGCAGAGGAGTGACTTGCCCAAAATTTCCCTACTATAGCATCTCTCTGCTCTCTGACTGTGTGGGTACACCAGTGTCACGCATGCACGTAAGGAGGCCAGCTGTTACAGATGTCTGAGTGAGATGATAGTCACCTGAACTATGCTGGTAACACTGAGAGACTTTAAACGTGAGATCAATTCTCAATAAATTAAAGAGAAAAAAAATCAACAGGAATTAAAAATAAGTTAGTGATTAACCAAGAGCTAGAAGAGAAAGAGGTCTTCAGGGAAGTTTGAAGTATCTGTTTGGGGAGCCAGGTAGAAAGGAGTGTGGACAAGAAAGGAGTGACGCTGGATGAGGCCAGATGGTAGGTTGTTGTGGGCAGATGGAACGGTGGGAGAATGCTGTGTAGGCTTGGGGGTGCTGCCGTGTGATGGCAGGGGTTTTTAGAGTAGAACGTATCCAGGATGTGTACTTATCAAAGGGATGAATAAGCTGAGACCTGGTTTACAGCTCAGAGCCTTACTGAGACCTTGACTACCTTTGTGATTTCACCATGGTTCATTCATCCCACGGACAGTACTTCCCCACCCTCTGTGTTCTATTCCCAGCGTTGACTTGTGTGTACCCATGGTGGTCAAGGCATTTATTGGAGCCTAATTTAAACCTCTCTTCATTTAGGGATGCAGGGGTCTCCATCCATCATATCCTCTTCCCAGAACATTCTGGAAGACTGTTTATTCTCTAGGCTTCTCCTGTGGTGTTCCCATGTGAGGTCTTTTTATAGTACACGACTTGCAGACATTGCTTTTTCTAGCACCTCCAGGCTTTGTCTCCTTGCCTTAGACCCAAAAGGCAGTTTGCTGGTGAAGATGGACCTAGGGGGTTGGACTGATTTTGCTAAGCCAATGCTAGCTGGCACATCACCTCTTCAGCACATCCCGTACTGCACTGGATGCCCTGCATCAGGCAAACCTCACCAGAAGAGTGGACCTCTAGCCACTGCACCTCTCTCTCTGCTGTTTCTCAGTTGGAACCCTTGTCTAGAGTCATCATCGGGGGTGTTTACAAGCGCAGGAGAGGAGGGGCAGAGTTTGCAGACACTCCCTATCAGGTGTCCGGAGTCTTCTCTACATGCTAACTTCCTCTCACTTCTCACCCCTTCTTCACCACCATCAAGTCAAGAATACAAAGATATATGTTTATTGTGGTTCCTTCTGTGCAGTGATTTCACTCCGAGTTTTCTTCTGTAAATGAAGTTCTCAGTCATCTAAACTTAGCATTGTGGCTTCACCTTCTCACCCACCTGTGACAGTGATGCTAGTTTTGGGAAACAGTGTGTCTTTCATTCCCTGTTCCTCTCGGAGATCACTTCTATACTTACTACGGTGTTTTCTTATCCTTTCTAGCCATGTATGATCATCTTAAATCATTGGCATTATGATCCTGTCAGATTCAATCATATTTTTATGCAACGCTGAAATGTGCAAAAATTACATCTGTTACTGTTCCTCATTTTAACACCATGGTAACAATGTGTTCATTGTTTCTGGTCAGGCTTAGCAACTGGCAGTGGATTAATGACTATACAGAGTGGAAATTCTCTATCTGTGTCTATCCTAGTCTTCCCTACTGATTTCCTCTCAAATCAACCTGGTTTCATTTTTAACCTTGCCAGGAGAAGGCAAGATGCCTTGAGGTTTGTGATCATAAAAATGCCGTAGGATGTGTTTGTGTTGTCTAATAACCACAAGCCCATTTGAGATTAAAATAGGCCTAAATGGTATTTGAAAAAGAAAATGAGAGTTGAAACAGAAGCCTGAATAACTTTATCCTGGAACCTCATCCTGAAATATTGCATGTATATTTTGTTGTTAACTGCATACCTATTGCTGAATTTGGCACATGAAGAAGAGGGTTTTACCGATGATGCAAGGATCTTTTTCATTTGTGTGGTGTGTGTGTGTGGTGTGTGTGTGTGTGTGTGTGTATACATGTGCATGAGTGCCAGTAATAGGTGCCACAGCTCATGTGTAGAGATTAGAGAACAACTTTTATGAGTTTTCTCTTTCTTCTATGGGTTCCAGGAATCCAACTCAAACCCTCAGACGTGCATAGCAAACATTTACTTCCTGAGCCATCTTGCTGGCATGATGGGAGAATTGCTCTCTGCCTGCATAGTACATCTCAGAAGAAACTGAATTCTTCATACGGCAAATCATCGTTTAGTTCTCCACGACTGTTCTTTATTTTGGTGACTTGGAATGTGTCAAAAACTTTCATAGCTGTTTTGCATGAATATTCTGAACTCAAACATTGCTTGTTTTCTGTAGTCAAAAAGTGTCTTTTGGATCCAAACATGGTGCTGTGGACCATGTACACAATCTGTGTACTTGGGAGATGGAGGTGGAAGAATCGGGAGTTCCAGATCATTGTTAGTCTTGGCTATGTAATGCTTTCTTATTTTAAGAAAAATGCTTCTTGAAAATATAAAAAGGAGGAATCTTAGAATAAGTTTGCAAAGAGTAAAGGCAGTATATTTCAAGAAGAGGCATCCTTTATGTCTTTTATACAGGTCATGAAGAAGAGTATAAAGGTTGGTCATGGTGGTATCCCAGTACTCAAGAGGCAGAGGCAGGCTCTGAGAATATGATGTCAGCCTCATCTATGTAGTGAGTTTCAGGCCATCAAAGACTACATAGTAAGATCCCATCTCAGGGAAAAAGAAAATGTGGATTCTTCAAGGAACCTGGTCTTGGTGAACAAGTGAAATTACAAATATCCCTCGCTTCATAAGCCATGTGAATCCCTGGAATATGAGAGGACTTCAAGGGTGATAGGATAAAAATGACAGGATTTACATATTTAAAACACCACTATGGTTGCAGAGTAGAGTCAATCAGGAAAGAACAAAAGGATGAAGGGATATAGGTAGCCTAGGCAACAAGAAATATAATCTTGGTAGCTGTGGAGACAAGCTCAAGTGGTATCATGGAAGGAAATGGCAGGACTGGGCGGTTGGGTGGATGACCAGAGAGAATGAACACCTCTCCAAATGACTATTGGGGTTAGCATCTGGCATCTACAGTCTCACTGCAGACTACTCTAAGTACCATAACCCAAAGCAGTTTGGGGAACGAAGGATTTGTTCGGTTTTTACTTCCACATCACAGTCTGCCATTGATGGGAGTAGGTATAGGAACTCAGACAGGAATCTGAAGGCAGGAACTGGAGATCAGCATGGTCGAACACTACTTATGGCATGCCACTCAGATCACCCAGACTGATTGTTTTCTTGTTTAATAGAAGTCAGGACCACCAGCCCAGGGTTTGCACCATACACTGAGACTGCACCCTTGCATATCAATAATTAGTCAAGAAAATGCCTTTCCAGGTTTGTCTACAGTTCAGTATAACAGAGACATTTTCTTAGTTAAGATTTCCTCATCCCAGGTGATGGTACATTGAGTCACATTAACTGGAGAACTGGCCAGAACATCCTCTTCTTAGGAACATTTTCTCCAGGATAAATGGGTTACATTAACAGCCAAGCATTTTAGCGTTTTCTGGTAGTCATATTCCCACTCAGAATACCATTTATTCCTTTCTAACTTGAAATATATACATAAAAACTTGTCTGAACTTACACAGTCAGGTCCAAAGTAGAGCCAGAAGGTAAAAAGACAAGTAAACATATGTGTCTCAGATAACTGAATGTCTTCATGACTTTTCTATTGATGTGAAGAGACACCGTGACCAAGGCAACTTAGAGAAGAAAGTGTTTAATTGGAGGCTTGCTCACAGTTGCAGAGGGTGGAGTCCTTGATCGACATGATGGGGAGCAGACAGGCGTGGTACTAGAGTAGCAGCTGAGATCTTTCATCCTGATCCACAGGCGGCAGGCAGAGAGAGACAGCACTGGCTCTGGCATGGGCTCAGTACCACTTAGATTCTCGTTCAAAAAGTTTGGTCATGACACGGAACCAATAACTCTACCTTAGAGTTCTGTTCACAAAGAGTGCCCCATTCTGTTATATGTGAACAAGGGGTGTAAGCTATGCCGCTCCGTCTGCGACAGGCCAACACAACCTTGTAGGAAATATTACTGAGTAATAAATGATACTAAATAAAAGCCCTGACAACATTTTTTTGCTTTTTTATTGATTTTATTGAGCTCTACATTATACTTATTTTATAAGGTTAAACGTAATGAAAATTGCCATCTTAGAAGCCATGTTGGCTGAACGATGAGACGAGCTATGTATCAACAGCCAGATGTCTGACTGTTAGTCGAAGCATTGCTCCTCATACCCCAGTACGCTGTCTAGGTCCCCTCCAGTGCTCTCTGTGTCTGACATGTGGGAAAACAACTGCTGCTTCCATCCAAACCTTTGTTTTTTAAAACAATTTTTGTAACCCACTTAAGAAATCTCTTCAGTGAAAGTAGCGTTGACCACAACGGCTTAGGCAGGCTTGATGCTTGAATAGATGGATCTACTAGGAAGAGGTAAACAGTATTGATTAAAGGATAAGTACATATCAGTAAATAAATCAGGAGATTAATGAGATGTAACATTCTCTGTGTACTTAGGGTTAGTTCTTATTTTTGATTTAAGAAAAACATTTTTGAGCATTACAGTAGGAAACAGGTACTAAAAAGAAACAGCCTTACTTTTAGTGGAACAAACAGCAAAAAGCACAGCAAAGACTGATGGGGTGGGGGGTCAGAGTGTGGCCTGGCTAGTCCCCGCCTCCTGAGGCCTTTGCAGCAGACTGCACATGAGGCATCACCACTCTCCATCTCTTTACAGAGTCATATTTTCAACTATGTCAAATAAATTCACAGCATCACAAGAAAAACCAGTGTATTAAAGTCTGTTACCAAGTGTATGGGCCATCGGGTAAGGGATCAAACCTGCCTCGTGTGTCCTAGGCAAGTTCTTGGCCACAGAGCCACATGGCCAGCACCACCCCCTTTTGTCCTTCCTTCCTCCCTAATTTGATTTGGAGGTAAATTCTTGCTAAAATGTCTAGATCAGCCTCAAGCCAGCAGTCCTCTTACCTTAGCCTCTGGATTAGAGGCCTGCGCTACTACAGCCAGGCTCAAATCCTTCACAAATAAACTTGCTATAGAATGACACTCGTACCTCATTATTAAATATGAAAAGGCAGAGGTAGCGGCAAGTTCAACATCACAGTTTAGACATCTTAGTAATGTCAATGGTATTCGGAGATTTCTATATTTAATGTAATGGGACATGGTGATATTAGATTGCTTTTGCTGACAGTTTATTGCCTGCATAATTCCTTCATAATTGAAGGAAATGCTTAATTTTAATAAAAGGTTAATAAAATACGAATTTTTTCCCCATCAACTTTGTGGGTCCCATGTGAAAGATATAGTTCACAAGAGTGAACTCAATCTAATTCTTTCAAGGTAAATAATGGCTTCTCAGACTGACAAGGAAGAGCAGGCCCAAGAGTATGAGGGCAATCTAGGCAAAGGCAGGGGATCCATTCTCTTCAGGAAATTAGACTAAATTAGACTTTGATGTTGCTAGGGAACGAGGTGCCAGTCTGCAGATGAGGCAGAGGGAATCGAAGGGCCTTGGGTACCAAGTTAAGGATTTGGTGGGGAAGAAGGAAGGCAATCAACACCACCAGGCAAGAATTCGCAATATCACCTTGGAGCTTTGCAGAGGACTTTCTGCTTGGCTTTGGGTGTGTGTGGGAGAAGTCCCACAGCCCCGGAGAGACAAAACAAACCTGAAATTTATTTACGTTGGTATTATGAGGACAGGGTATCTTTGGAGATATTCAGGGTAGATTGTTTAAAATGTTAAGTGCGGAGATTTATAGGGAGATGTTTGGCTAGTTCAGGGAGGGTTGCATGTTCTGTTGACTGATCTAGGAAGAGGGATGAGCCAAATTTCTAAGCATGCTTTAGTTTCTAAATAATATTAGTTTCTGTGAATTAAGTCTTTCACTTTTGCAGGAATCATTCCAAATTCTGTATGGATATTTTTGTCAAGTTACTCTCACAGCTTTCTTAGGAAGAGAATATTAGATTATTTAATTGTATGGGAGGAAGACAAAGGCCAGGAGAGAGTGTATTGTGACTTGCTGAGATGGCGTAGCTCCTTTGTTCTGCCCACCACCCTCCATTAGTCAAACTAATGGCCTTTCTCTGACTGCCTGACAGCCTGTCAAAGCTTTGAGAACCATAGAAAGGTGCTTATGTCAGCCAGCCACGGTGCAGCAGGAAGAGCATCTATATAAACCTGCTTATCAACTCTAGGACTTTATCAAGACTCTCCCCCTGAAAATGGAGTGCCAAATGGAGCTCATTAAACTAGCAACACCCTAATCATCCAGCTACAGAGTGTGCACTTAATTGAACTAATATTAAAACTCCTCCAGGAAATTCAGTAGCAGAGTTCATTTTGTAACAGAGATGAGGTTCTGGACTCATACATAGATTAATAAGCCGATTAAATCACTTCCAACACTGCAGTCTTAGCGATGTTGATTTTGAGGGAGAAAAAAAAAACTGTTTCTGATTCCAGGAGAATTGGCTATAAAACAAATTGATACCTTTGAGCTGTCTCAGAATTTGGAACAGCCAGCTTTGTTTTCCCAGATTCGTGATGTTTTTTGAGAAAGGATTTTTCTGTGTAGCCCAGCTGTTTACTGGAACTTGTCGTGTAGACCAGGTTGGCCTCAAACTCACTAAGATCCACCATCATCTGACAGTTACTTGGATTAAAGGCATGCACCACCACTGCCTGCCTATCTTTTCTCAAGTTTTATGTGTAGGAGTATTTTTGCCTACATGGATTTACGTGTACCATGCATATGTGTGATAGTCACGAAGGCCAGACACCCCAGAACTGGAATTATGGATCCTGGCAAATGAATGGTGGGAACTGAACCCTGGTCCTCTGCAAGAGCAGCAAATGCTCCAACTACTGGGCTTTCCTTATCCAGCCCCATTTTTTGCCTTTAATCCAAGAAATGCTAATAGTTTGAGGTCACAAATGCAAAGCCATCATGAGCTGGCAGTATACCTCAGCTATTGCTGTCTTTCTCAAATAACACCACAGAGCATTGTTTTTATATCCCTACCTTGGGTCAGCCTTCCTCCAGAAGGTGAGAGTTCTGAATTTTCTAGAAAATAGGTCTGCTTTATACTTGAGACAAGGAATGCAGCAGACACTGTGAAGGTGTTTTTAGCTTAGACATTCTTTAGGAGAAG
Organism: Microtus pennsylvanicus; assembly: GCF_037038515.1. Lineage (NCBI taxonomy): Eukaryota > Metazoa > Chordata > Mammalia > Rodentia > Cricetidae > Microtus > Microtus pennsylvanicus. The sequence continues at coordinate 19,658,167 of NC_134580.1, read as the reverse complement.
GAGCAACTGTAGGCAGGATGTTTCTGGCCCTCAGATGTCACTGGCGAAGTCAGCCATGGCTTCATCATCAGAATCTCCTTTGAGGCCCACAAGCCCTTTACTCTCCTCCACAGTGTGTCAATGAAAACCTCTAAAACATCAGGAGAAACAAATTAAACATAGAGTTTTTCACAGACTTTTGTAATCATTTCGTGTTTTCACTGCCCAGAGCTCATGTAGGCTTTAGTCAGATTTACGATAGATTAGAGTCACAATCTGTGTGGTAATAATAAAATTTGATTAACTCTTTCCAGAAGGGTACCAGAGAGCAGTTCGTTTTTATCTCTGTGTTCTTAGTGACTTACCATAAACCGCTTGCTTTTTGACCAATGTCTAATGAAGATACGGCTCTTTACACTAGTTGGCTTTGTAAAAAAACTTAGTGGCAAGTGGTCTTACTACGTAACCACTTTGAGTCCCTTTCCTTACCCAAGTCTAAACACTAATGGCCAAACCATGATTCCTCTTATAAACCATATTCAGTAACATCTTGCAACATTCTATATTTCTGGCTGAGTAGAGAATAAAACACATTACAGTATTCTCATCTTCAGGAAAGTTTCAGTTCTAAAGAGCAAAGGGCCTTGTTCACAATTGCCTGTGATCTGTATTTTAATGCAAGGGAAAAACTATTGTTCTTTTGGGTTTTGGTTATGGTTTATGGTATGTATGTGCATGTGTGTGGATGTCTGTATGTGTGTGTTTGAGTGTGTATGTGGGAGTGGTATATCCCAGGCCCCTCTAATGCCCCTCATGTGTGGCCTTCCAAATGTCTGTGGGATCACAGGCAGCTGCCACTGTGCCATTTCTTGTGACTCAGATAAGGATGTTTTGTCATTTGGAGAAGGTAAGCTTTATTTTTAAAGCTGTGTAGGAGTTCTTGGATGGCAGTAATGAGAGCTGCCCTGCTTACAAGCCTTAATGGAGGCACATTGTAGTCAACTGCCAACATGAACCGACCCTTCACTCTCATGGGTCACTGGTAGTATTTCCCTGAACCTCTGGTAGGCAGATATTCATGGTGAGAATTGGCATCTACCTTTGGTGATCACATCATTCCTGCCGTAGAGAAATCATGGTGTCCATTAGTGCCAACTTGAAGGTTGATTAATAAATCTCTAAACCTTTATAATACTAAAAGAAGGCGCTGTTCATTCTCTGTATCATGAAGCCATCAGTAGCAGCTATCACAATCAGAATTTGATTTTCCCTTTCTTTTGTTTAATTTTCCTTGAGAATATTCTGATTTTTTATATAACAAATTCATTAGGCTTTTCCTATATTTTTTTGAGATAGACTCTTACGTATGAAAGCTGGCATCAAACTCTCTAGAACCTTAACCTCAGTGTCCCAAGTACTGGAATTACAAGTGTGTGCCACCATGCCTAGCCCGTGCTGCTTAGTCATAGAAATCAGAACCCAGGCTGCTTCTTAGAAGGATTTTCTTCTTTGCTCATTTTGTACTGAAAAAGAACTTCAATAAGCTTTTAAAGTTGAAACCAATAACTTATTTCTCAAAATGATAGATCTATGAATATGTATATTGTCTATATTGATATATATTGGTCAGTTTTGTGATATGACACATGACCACAGCAAATCTTACGAAAAGCAGCATTTAATTGAGGCTTGCTTATATTTTTAGAGGTTTAGCCCATTGTCATCATGGCAGAGAGCACGGAGACACATGAACAGAAGTAGCTGAGAGTTCTACATCTAGATCTTCAGGCAGCAGGGAAAGAGAGACATTGTTGGAACCCCAAAGCCCACTGCTAGTGACATTAGGAGTCACCCCTCCTAATACCTCACAAGTGGTGCCACTCCCTAGTGACTAATCTTTCAAATATATGGGGATCTTACTTATTCGAGCAGCACATTCTGACCCCTGACTCCCACGAGCTTGTAGCCATATCATAATAAAAAAAAATAGCATCCAATCCAACCCCAAAGATCCCCATAGTCTATCACAGTTTAAGCACTGTTTAAAAGTCTGAAGTTCAAAGTCTCTTCTGAGACTCAAGGGACTCTCTTCACTGTAACTCCTGTAAACCAAAATAGAAAAGATCATGTGCTTCCAATATGCAATGGCACAGAATATATACATTGCCATTCTGAAAGGGAAGGAAGGGAGCATAGTGAAGAAGTATAGGGCCAAAGCAAGACCAAACATGAGTAGTGCAAGCTACAAATTCTGCATATCCATGTCAACATCTACCCTTCAGATCTCCAACTCCTTTTAGAGTTGTTGACTGCAACAGACTTCTCTCTCTTGGGCTGGCTCTACACACTGTTAGCAGCTCTCCTTGGCAGGTATCCCATGACTCTGGCATCTCTAACATCTTGGCATCTCCAGGGCAATCCAGGCTTGACCTTTACAGTATCACAAAATGGCCTCTCTGTTTCTCCATGCAGGAACATCCTCCCCGCCCCCCGCCCCGCCCGAGAGAAAGATTCTACAACCCCTTTCTTGTATTGTTGACTGTAACGCCAGAATCATGTGGCTGAAGCTGCCAAGTTCTGCTGCTTGCTGGCACTGGAACATGGCTCCCTCATTCAGTTACATTTTCACCAGCTTTCTGTTGTTGATGATTTCCTTCACTACTAAAGCTTTTCACACGTTTTCATCTGGTCTCACACGTTTGAAGCATAACTGGGTGGGGTCTTGCCCTGATGTGGTTGCTCTCTATTCTGCAAAGCATCAGGCTTTTCTTTAAACTTTATATGTCTTTGAGTACTAAACTTGGCTCCATGATTCTTCTTGGTGCTCCTTTTCTCCTCAAACTGCAAATTTTTTTATTTTTCCTTGCTCAACTTGCTCCATTTCATTATAGACCGGCCTAGGAGTGACTACTAAAAACCACACAACAGAGTCACGACTAGGCTGTTCTGAAATCTCCTCTGCCAATGCAATTAATTTAAAATTTTTTCCAGTTTAGCCTTTGGCAGATCTTTTTGGACAGCCACATTCTCTGCCAAAATTTCCCAAGAACAACCTCTGGGACTTTTACTAGTATTCTTCTCTGAAACCTCTTGAGCCAGTCCATCTTAATTACATTGTTCTCAGCACCACTCCTACCTGAATGGCCCGTTAAGCCCTTCTTAAAGAATTCCACTGGTTTTCTAATCTAAAATCCCAAAGTCCACATTCCACCAACAAGCATGGTCAGGCCTGTCAGCAATAACCCTCTCCGGGTATCAACTTAATACTTAGTTGGTGTTATATGACTATAAAGAAACACCATGATCACAGCAAATCTTATAAAAGAATGCATTTCATTGGGGATGGCTTACAGTTTCAGTGATTGAGTTCATTATCATCATAGCAGGGAGCAGGGAGGCGCACAGGTAAAAGTAGCTAAGAGTTCTATATCTAAATCCTCGGGCAACAGGAAAAAGAGAGACACTGTGACTGCTTAGACTTTGAAATCCCAAAGCCCACTCCCAGTAACACTCCCAGTAACACTCCCAGTAACAAACAGTTCCTCCATCAAGGCCACGCCCTCTCAAGTAGTGACTTTCCTAATGGCCAAGCATTTAAATATATAATCCTAAGGGTAATTCTTATTCATCTACCACAGCATGCACGAAGAATATTAATCAGCATCATTAATTATAATTTTTTCTTTCCTTTGACATTACATTAGAATGTTTGCCTTGTTATGTTTTATTACAATCACCTTCAAGAATCTAAACATTATGCATTATTATTCCTTTCCATTATATTTGGAATTCTAGTAGGAAGCAAGTGGGCCTCGGGTCATGTAAACACATTGTCATGGGTCAGGTCAGCCATGGGTGGAGCCTAAGAGGTCTCTGCATTCTACTTTTTAAAAACTTTCTTCTTTATTTATTGTGTCTTTTCCATCACACTTCTAGATTTCATTCATTTCCCCACCCCTTCATATCTACCCTCTGCCCTTGCAACCCCCTTCCCAATAAAATAAAATGAAATTTAAGAGGAAGAGAGAAAAGTTAAACTCATCGCGGGAGCTGTCGTGTGACCCCGTGAGGAACACAGTATACCCTTTTAGCCGTGTCGTTTGCTTTTTAAAAGCCACTTTCCTTACTTTCCAGCAGTCCAGTTATTTTGCTTATTTTAAGAAAACGCAACACCCAGCTCTAATAAGAAAGTGCAGAGAAAGGTATGTCGATAAATAGAAGGACTGATTGATTGACATAGCTAAACATAAACACTCAAGTGGCAATGTGGATCACATGCATGCCTGCAGGTAGACAAATGTGAAGATATTCATAGGAAGGGTTTTTCAGTCATGATAACTTGGAGTTAATATCTTATTTTCACACAATGTGGTAGTCATCATATGGAGATACAATTTCATCAATATACAATGTGCTATCTTTAATGAAAAAATCAGGAGCTGCCCTTTGCTGGTGCAGAGAATCCTCCATGGAAAGGGCAGAGAAGAAAGGCACAAGGATGCTTTAAGGGACTAAAATGGCAAACAAAACCAAGAAAGTCAATCACTGCTTGTGGCTTGGGGATGCCTTGGGAGGGTGAGTTTTGCCATGAGTCTGTTTGTGGTTACCCCATAGAGAGCTTATTTCAGAGAGAGACTGCCCTAAGAACGTTTCCTCCCTGAAGCCTTCTGCTGCCTTTTGAGAGGGGGCTGTGCAGAGGAGAACCCCAAGATGCAGGGGCTGTGCTCACTCAGCAAGCTCAGACAGCTCAGACTCAGCAAAGCTAGGATCCACGTTCTTATAAGATGTTTACGTGAGGCTGAGTGTTGTGAAGGAAATGAGCTGAGGTAAACCTGACTGAAAAGAGTTACATGTCCTCCCGAACAGGTGCAACACTAGACTTGCCTTAAGATGCCTCATCCGGCCTCCCCTGCCCATCAGAACAGTGTCAGCGCTTCTTCCTACCGATAGGGACCCCCAAAAACCCAGGAGCCTGGCGCCAAGTGTCCAGTGAAGGCTCTCTGATATCATAAGTTTCAAAGTGATAGTCCAGACAGGAAAAGGCTGAGGAAAAATTCCAGAACCAAGCAGGTTCCTGATCCCCAGGTTCCCGGCAGTGGCCCAAGAAGACTCAGGTTGCCCGACAAGAGGAGGTGGGCGAAGCCAAGCAGAGCAAGGAGTTTGGTGTTTACACTTTGATCAGTTTTGATTAGAACAGGAGCCTGCTCATGTGATCGAAAGGGCAGAGTGAAACTGGTCATGTAATGGTGGCATTTCTGGGCACAGTGTTGGAAAAGTACTGGACAGTGTGAGGACTGAAAAGAGCAACACAGAGCAAGCAATGCACGACGGGAAACAGGGAAACCGGGTCGAGGAGCACAGACATTGAGAGCGTTTTTAAAAACTCAGTATTTTTTAGGAGTTTTAGGCAATTGTGTAGCGGGATGAAAAAGTAAGATTAGGAGAGAAACCTGCTCCCGCTTAACTGCTGAGCGATGCCTACTGTCTCCTGCGGGCTCTTTAACGGAGTGGGATGTTTTATTCCAGGTAAACTGAGGGCAGCTTAGGAGATGGGGTGTTTTACTTCATGAAACTAGGATTGTGACCCTAGCTTTTACAATAATTTCTGAATATATAATTGTCTGAGTTATTTTTGTTTCTGTTTTTTCTTCTAATGAGTTCCTTCTTCCATGGCTGGAATGGAGGAAGTCCCCTGGCAGCCATGCTGCGGCAGGGAAGAAAGACTGATGTTCTTGAGTTCATACCTGGCCCCGCAGAGGGCTCACAGGAGGTACAGGGCCCCTGCTTGTTCTTAACAATATCCCAAGTCATCTGCTCCAGGCAGCTGGGATTTGAGGAATTATGCCATAAAGTAGGGGGGATTTGACAGAGGGACAAAGGGGGGCAGTGATGATCACCTGGGCCTAAGGTCATGGTGAGGGCTGGGGGAGCTTGTTTTACCTACCCATGCAAGGGACCCTAATGCCTGCATCCCAGCAACTAGTTTTCTGAGCTGAGGTCTTGCTAAAGGTAACTTTAAAACAAGGCATGGCTCTGGCTGCCTCTCGTTGGTTTAATGAGACACACTTAAGAAACTGGACCATTTCCTACAGAGTCAGATTTATCGACTTCTAAGTAGAAATTAGAATGCTCTGAATTAGCCCCTGTTAATGTTTTAAAGATTTTTCCCTGAGGCCACATTGAGCTACACGTGGTCGGCATTGGGTTACTGAAGAACAACAGGCTGCCTTTCCTCTCCCCTTGATGCTAGACACGAAGCTGGGGCCTTTATTTATCTCTTCTTTACCTAGAAACCTCTGAATTTCTTAGAACCAGGTTTAGTCTAAACATATGAATCTCTATCCCCCCCCCCCACCAACCCTGTTTCTGAAAAGAAACCTCAGAGATTTAGAAGGTAAATCTCCTCCCCATTACTAGCAAGAAGGAACATTTCTTCCCCAGAATTCTCACTTGGCTGCCCGTTTTCTAACTGGCCTCTCTGAGCTCTGCCCTCAGTCCCCCTTACTCCCCACATCCGACAGGGTCTCAGTCTGCATTCAATCCCCCAGCACTCTCCACAGCTGAGCACATTCTCAGGGGTTACACAATCTCCCCCACGACCAAGACTGCAAGCTTCCATTGCACTTAGATAGCATAATGTTTCTCCAGAAACTGCTATTACCTTTTATTATGATATTTGAAAGCTATAATCTAAGGCAATGCTGTGTGTGTGTGTGTGTGTGTGTGTGTGTGTGTGTGTGTGTGTGTGTGTGTTTCTGCTGTGTAGGCTCAGAGGAAATTAGCCTTGTAGTTTATTTCTTACTGAAGATGAATTATAAAGAGTATTAACCTACTCCTCCGTTTTCACTGTTGATCGCCTGTTCATAAGAGCTGTGGCTTCTGGCAATTTAAATACAAGCTGTAGCTTGTTCTTTGGTGGTTAATTTTGTTTTATTTCATGACCGACCCAGGCATTTACCTTCAGCCGCCCACCCCTCAGAATTCCTTTTCAGATACTAGACATAAAGAAAAGTGTAGCCAGGCTACAACCCACAACCCATGAGAAGCTAGGTAACAAGAAGGACCCTAAGGGAGGCTTGCAGGGATCCCCCCTGGAAAGGGGAGATAGATAAATTTGAGTAAATTGGGAGAGGGTGGCAGGGGGAGAAGAACATAATGGAATTGGATAGTTGAGTTGGGGGAGGGACAGAGAGGGAGAGCAAGGAAAGAGATACCTTGATAGAGGAAGCAATTAAGGAGTTCGGGAGAAATCTGTTGCTAGGGAAACCTCCAGGAATCCACAAGGATGACCCCAGCTAAGATTCCAAGCAATAGTGGAGAGGACGCCTGCACTGGCCTTCCCCTGTCATCAGACTGATGACCCTAATTGTCATCATAGAACCTTTGTCTAGTAACTGATGCAAACAGATGCAGAGATCCATAGCTAAGTAAGCACTGGGCTGAGCTCCTGGAGTCCAGGCAAAGAGAGGGAGGAGAGATTATATGAGCAAAGGGGTCAAGATCATGATGGGGAAACCCACAGAAACAGCTGATCTGAGCTGGTGGGAGCTCACTGACTCTGGAATGATAACTGGGAAACCTACATAGGACTGAACTAGGCCCTCTGAATGTGGGTGAAGGTTCTGTGGTTTGGGAAGTCTGTGGGGCCACTAGCGGTGGGACCAGGATTTATCCCTAGTTCATGAACTGGCTTTTTGGAGCCCATTCCCTATGGAGGGATTCCTTGTTCAGCCTAGATACAAGGAGGAAGGGCTTGGTCCTGCCTCAAGTGATGTGATGGACTTTTTTGACTCCACATAGGAGACCTTACACTTTCTGAGGGGTGGATGGGGGTGGGGTGGGGACAAGGGGAACAGGAGGAGGGGAGGGAGGGCGAACTGTGGTTGGTATATAAAAATGAAAAAAAAAGTTAATAAAAAAAATCTATCATTGTGTGCTGAGTTAGAAAGCTACTGAGCACCCTGGGAAGGCAGCCTGTATTGAGCTAGATGCTGCTCTGCAAGGTGCGGCAGCTAGAAGCAGAATCTTACCCCTTGAGACTCTACAGCTGTAAACAGATTGACAGAAGGCATCGTACACAGAAATATGTCACAGCAAAGCAAAGGACTGGCTCCAAATGCTTTATACCAATAGGAAAAAAACCCTCATTCCTTGCCTTCAGTAATTCTTTTACAAAGTGGAGTCCTGTTATAAATGCCTTATTGATTATCTTTCTTTTGAAGATATATAATTTCTTGGGCTGGTGAAATGGCACAGTGGGTAAAAGTGTTTGCTGTACAAACCAGACAGCCTGTTTTCAATCCCCAGATCCCATGCAGAAGGAGAAAACTGGCCCCCAAAAGTTGCCCTCTACCTCCCCACATACCCTTTCATTCCCACATGCACACGATTACCCACATAATAAACAGAGTATTTTTATTAAATTACTAACAAAGAAATTGTAAAACTTTTCAGTGTTAGGCTGCAACTAGAGTTTTTGCAATCTGAGCAGACACTTACGTGACAAGGTTTGGTGAGTACCTATAATTGGGGGCCCAGGGCAGCCACCGAACTGGACCATAGAGAGAAAGGTTTGTTTGTGGAAATTCAAATTGCCAAGGCTATCTCTCAGGGCCTGTTATAGCAGGGTGGGGTGTGTGAGCTGGAAGAGCCTGGAAGCTAGAATATATAGGGAGGGGATTTGCAGGCGAGAGCAGCCTGGGATCTAGGTGGGGACTTTGGTCTGTTACAAGTTAGTTTGAGATACCCTATTACCAGACCTGGTTGACTCTAGGAGTCAGACAAAGGAAATAATGGATGGTTTTTTCTAGCAAGCTGAAACCCACTCTCCCCACTTCACAGGAATGATGAGTATAAACTGTTGTTTATCCATTAGCAGTGCTTCCGTTTACCTAGTCGGAGTCCGGCCAGAGCTCAGCCCATACTGTCATTTATGAGATTGCCAGCAGCACTGCCATTTGGGTGCCTATCTGGGACCTAGCGGTACTGGGCTCCCACATTGTAAGTGGAGAATTTAGAGTTCAGTTATGCGTCTATCTCAGTTATGTTATGAACGGGTCCTTCCAGGTCACGTGCTCTTGGTATATAACACTTAAAGTCTAGAATTTGGAACTTCTTCTTGGTCACATTTTTTAAGGGGTAAGTAGGTTTCACACATAAAAGGCAACTTGTGCTTGGCAAATTCCTACAGGCATGGACCTTGTGTTTCAGGAATGGATTTTCTGTGTAGGATACCTTACGTGAGGAATGGCCCCTTCTAGCTAGCCTTTTCTTTAATGACATTCGTTAAAGTCACAGTCACGAGATTATGCTCTTGGTAAAGGTCATTTAGCCAATTTCTAAGGTATATAATGTTTATTGTTAATTCTAGAATGTCAAGTGGCTGGTAGGCATGTTGTGGTATTTAGAATAATTTTTCCATAAATGATATATGTAATTAGAAAGCAAAGAAATCCCGGTCAAGGATGACAGTGTGCTAGGGAACTCTGTCACCTCTAGAGGCCTGAAAGCTCCCCGTCAAGGCAGGGACTGGCAATATCCATTTTTGATATTTGCCTTCCTGTCATTGAGAGAGCCTGGGGCATCCACACAGAGTATCAGAAATGAACTGTCCACACTTTTTTTTAATGCAGGTTAACAGTTGAGCCTCCACATAAACTGTGAGCTGTGTTCTGAGGGAAGAGTATAGCCATTGCAGCTGTGTTAGTCATGGTGATGGCCAGAGTGTTCTCCTCCCCTCTGGACCAGATGCAACGCTCTGGTCCTCAGACACTGGGAGCTCCTTCTTCTCAGAGCCTGGAGGGAAAACAAGAGAGGACAGGGCTGGCTTTGCTCCTGTCAGAGCTAAAAGCTGATGAGGTTCACACAGTAACCTCCAGTTTTCCTGTGACATAAACAGGGAGAAAAGCCAGTGTCCTTTTCTTGCCTGTCTCAAAGGTAAACACCAGCAAAAGCCAGACCTTCAGTGAGTTCTTACAGATCTCCCTGTGTTGTGTCTGTGAGTGAAGACTCATTTCAAATGAGGAAGGAGTTGGCAGCAGTACCCTACCTGAAAATAAACCTAACTTTTAAACAATGTAGATGTCTTGACATTTTAGTTAAATAATCAAAGAACCCTTTTGACTTAGAGGATTATTGAGAAGTCACATCCTTCATGCCTTCGGAGTCTTGTGTCTCTCAGATATCCTTTTCTGGCGGCCTCCTTCTCCCCCAATACTCCACAGCATGATTGCTTGTACAGAGTGAGAATTATATATTTTGTGGCGATTGGTCTTTGAACAACAAAATAACTCATTCTCCCATTCTCTATAATATCCTTTTTCTTTACCTGGTAAATTTCTCTTATGACTTACTTCAGATATTATCTCTGAACTTATGTCCAGCTCTTGGAACCTCCTCTGCCTTTTAGGTAGGAAGCCAACCCATTCCTCTGTTGTCGTGTACATAGGTCTTTTATCTGCCACAAATCAGAGTCTTGATTTATTCCTCTGTAATATGACCAGTGCCGCATGTGCCTAGAGTGTACACAAAGGACTGTAGAGCTATAGGTCACAGGACAGGGTGCCCACAAGAAAACTCATTCTGCACCCACGCTGTAGGTTAAGGTTGAGAGACTCTGCCCACTTCAGACTTCTCTGCTGTTCAATAATACTGTTAAATGAGTAGTGGCTAATCAAATGTTGCTCTGTGATCTGGCCATAGATGTAATTTGCTCAGATTAGCCTTTCTTCCTATACTCATTAGCTTCCAGGTATAATCAGTGTGTAGTTGGAACTCAGTATGTTAGTGTGAAGTGTACAAATCTCCACCAGGATGTTCACGATGGCTGGGTTTGGGGTATTTGTAATTCTGCTAAAGATTTACTTCAAAAATGGCCTGTCGTTGTTTTAAATATATGTGTTTGTGTATATATATATACATATAAATAAATATGTATATATATATATGCTTATGTATACATATATGTGGGAGAAGACATTTCCAGTTTTGAATAGATGGAGCATGAAGGAGAGAGACACTTATAAGAAATAAATGTTTTATTATAACTTAAGACTAATCGAGGCTGGATCCAGACAGACCAGTCTGTAACAGCTATCAGTGGTTGAGGAAAGCAATCTTTTTACTGCAGGTCTACCAGGCTTGTTCTGTGAACCCCCCCCCCCCACACACACACACCTTCCCTTAAATTTGCTTTAGTCGGCATGGAGAGATGCGTGGATGAAAGTGACCATCCAGCTATCTCCTGGATCTGGTCATACCATTTGGCTTGGCCAAAGCGAGTAAAACAGTATGAGCTGTGGGGGCGGCATCTGGAGTTGGGATGTCACAAGCACTGGTTGACCAGGTCAGCGTGACTTTCACTGTTTTCTTTCATTTTTCAGTTACTGTAATGAGTGTATGCTGGACCCAGACTGCGGTTTCTGCTATAAGATGAACAATTCAGCTGTCATCGATTCCTCCTGTGTTCCAGTTAATAAAGCTTCTACAAATGAGGCAGCCTGGGGCAGGTATGTCACACACTGCTTACCGTGAAAATGCCATTCAATTTCAAAATGAGGATATTTCACGAGCTTATACTCATTGTACAAGGAATGGACTTTGCTGTGATATTTTCGTGACAGTTTGGTTGCATTGACTCCTACTTCATTCTCCTGCCCTCCTTTTCCCTCCAACCAGCCACCCCCTCGCCTTTCCCTAACAGTGTCTTCTAGTTTTGTGTCTTTAAAAAAAAAAATCAAGATTTCAGGCCTGAAGATGACTCATCAGGTAAAAGTGTTTGCTACTAAACCTCCCTGCCTGCCTGAGCCAATCCCCAGGACCCACCATACAGAGGAACGTGCACGCGCGCACACACAAGTTATAAAAGTTAAAAACCCAGATTCAGTGTACGAGAGAAGGCGTTATCCCCAGTGAGCCTGGTTTCCCGCCTGCAGAGTGTCTGCTGTGCAGCAGGGCTATTGCATGTGCTCTTCAGAAAAGGCTTTACTGCACACACTAGGGATCCAAAAATACTGCATGTTTCCAAATGCAGAAGGAAGTTCTCAGGTCCCACATTTCGGCAAATACTCTGCTTTTAAACAGCTACCCCCAGCCCAGCCACCCGGCTTCTGATCTTTAGCTGAAGCCGGTTTTCTGGCATCCACGGGGGGCAGTTCTTCCCACGCCACACTGTAATTTCCAAACTGCAATCTTCTGAACCCAATTGAAAAATGGCTGTAAAATCAAAATAAATCAACATCAGTTTAAATTATTCCACGAAGCCATTTTCCCCCTGGAGTTTTTGTGACTCCGGGAAATTAACCAAAATCAGAAAAACGGTTGCTAACCATCAGTGTGTGGCCTGGATGAAAGCTCTCAGCATTTCTGTTTGGGACAGAGTACATTGGTTAATCATGAACACATAAATCGTACTTATATACAATGAGTATTCCTCACACTTAAGAGCTAATATATCTAATATCCAGAATCTCAAAATATGGAAATGTATATAATATGACTTTAAGCTCTTTTTCCATTTTAAATCCCCTTTAAAAATAGTCCCTCCCCTCCTCACTACCCCAGCTTTGACAAAGACAAGGAAACCTGCAAGCCGTAGCTTGCATCTTCTGGAGGTACAGCCTAGCATGCTAGAATCAGTTTTTAGGCTCCTGCCATTACTTATTTTACTAGGTAATTGCTCAAAAAAAAAGTAGAGGTAAATTTTATGTTAGGTATGTAAGACTCCAGACTACCTATGAAATAAACACATTAATTACAAAGAAATAATATGGAAAATGCAATCACTATTTAAACAAACACTTTAAGAGAACATCTCCCAAAGCACAGCAGTGTGTTAGTTCTTTGTGCCGCAGGCCATGTTTCTCTGACACCAGCTTCGGTGTTAGCTCCCAGTCCCTTGCAGTGACCGAACACCACGCCCAAAGGCAACTCTGGGGAAGAAAGAGTTTATTCTGGTTGATGGCTCAAATGCGTGATGGTGAGGGGGATAGAGTAGTGGGGAAACTGAGAAGTCACACTTTTAATCACTCAGAAGAAGCAGAGAAAAAGTTATCAACTTGCAAGGCCACCCTTCAAGTTCCACAGTGCCCCCCAAACTACCTGGAAACCGAGCGCTGAAATACCTGCGCCTCTGGAGGACACTGCTCAGTCAAAGCCCTGTGCCACTCTGTTGTTTCCATGAGTTCAGTTAGATGATTGTATATTGTGGGTATATTCGCTTAGAGCTTGAACTCATAGGATGTGTACTCACCCTTGGAGAAACAAAATAAGACTGAAAATTAGCTGTATGAAATGATAAACATATTATACAATCCATAGAACTATAATAAATGCGTGAGAACTGGGGACATAGCTCAACTAATGAAACACTTGCTGCATGAACAGGAAAACTAGACTCCAGATGCCCAGAACTAACGTAAACACTGGGTGGGCTGGGAGGCCAGCCTAGGACCCCAGTGCATGCAAGCACTAGGGGATTCCTAGGTCAAGCCTCCTTGGCAGACTAATTGAACTGGCCCTCCAAGCTCAACACTAGGCCTTGCCTGAGTCTATAGGTGGAAACTGATCTAGGAATACACCCGATATCAGTCCACCTTTGACCTGCCTGTGCATGTGTACTTGTGCAACCTTGTACACGCGTGCCCCCATACACAAGCATACATACACACATGCATAGAGACGTCTGTACATATATATATAAAATTAATGTAGAAATCTAAGTAGTGTATTGTCCCATGTTTCATGGTACTAACTTGTAATCTGCTGACATGGTTCAACTTAAAAGAAACACAGGGTATGTTTTTATACTATACTCAGAGTTGTGCACATAAATATATATATATATATGTCAAATGTGTAAATATCTACATGTTGCATGTATGCCATAACCCAGCAAATTTTGCATACAAAAAACTTAAGAAACTAAAATTATATGTAACTAAATGTGTAAAACATGGTACAAAAACTTAATGTGTGTGATCTGTTTGAAAGATAAGCTACTAAATGGAGTAGCAATAAAATCAAGCTAAGAAAGACAGGAGAGGGAAAATTTACAAAACTATGGTTTTGAAAAATCACAGAAAATAGGAAAATTAGACATCTATCTAAGTCTACTCACAATAAATCAATTAGACACGCTGATTAAAGACAAATGTATTGGGATTAAATTTTTAAAGATACATTCTGTGTACCATTTACCAGCACTCCGGAGGCAGCGGCAGGCAGGTCTCTGTGTGTTCAAGTTCCAGTACAGGCTCCAAAGCTACAGAGAAACCCTGCCTCAAAACAAACACACACACACACACAAGTTTGGAACTACAATAGAAAAAAAATTCCATGCTAAGTCAAGAAGATGAAACTAGCAGAAATTGGAGAATTTGGGAGTCTTACAAGTTTAATATAAGTATTAAAATAGTGAGCCGGGCGGTGGTGGCACACGCCTTTAATCCCAGCACTCAGGAGGCAGAGGCAGGCGGATCTCTGTGAGTTCGAGACCAGCCTGGTCTACAGAGCTAGTTCCAGGACAGACTCCAAAGCCGCAGAGAAACCCTGTCTCGAAAAACCAAAAAAAAAAAAAAAAAAAAAAAAGAATTAAATAGTGAACCTAACAAGTTCATTTATTTCAAGCCAACATGGAATGCCTACAAAAATGTGCTGTGTTTAATAAAAAAAAGATCAAATTTAACAAGTATATTAATATACACATTCAAATAAACTCTAAGTAAATCCAGATACTAGCATGTAGACATGTTTTATTACCAAAGTACAACAAAAAATCAGAGAGATATTTATCACTCTTTCTAATTTAGTTGGGAAGCTAAAATATAAAAAGAGTTCAGATTCAGAACAGATCTTATAAGCTGAAGAGATGGCTCAGAAGTTAAGAATACCTGCTGCTCTTGCAAGGGATCGAAGTTCGGGTCCAATCCTGGCAGCTCACAGATGCCTGTAACTCCAGCTCCAGGGATCTGACAAGTTCTCCTGGCCTCTGTGAGCACCTGCACACACGTGATATACACACATACATGCGAATAAAAATATAGATCTTAAAAACAAAACAAATGAAGGAAAATAAGAAATTGTGCAGCTAACTAGACTCAGCAAAGGCAGAACCAGCAGATACAGTAGGCCTGCATGTGGAGAGGAAAAGATGCAAGAAGCAGAAGCAAGGAGAGAAATGTGAAACACAGGAAGGTGCATAAGTCAAGAACTGCCGAAATACAGAGAGGTCTGGATACATGGAGAAAATTCTAGAAGTACAGTCCTGGCTGGGATGAGAGACAAGACATAAGCAATATTTAGAATGAAAACACACACAACAGACAACAGGCAATTTGACACTCAAAGGAGTTCAATGAATAGTACACCCAGAGGTCTATAAATAAAGTTTTCTAGAAAAAGCAGAACTCTCTGGAACCAACTCGTGGTATCTGTGAAGTGCAATTTCTTTCTGACAGGTGAGATTTCCAAATCGAAAGGTAAGTCCACCTCTTTTGGGACAGCTGCAGCTAAGCAGTAGGAATATACTGAAGAATATGACTGATGTCTTTCAATGATTCGAGGGCATCTGGTCCTCTCTGAGTCCCTGCCCCTCACCTGTAGCCTGGGGGTAGCAGCTGTATGGAGCAGTGTGCTTCTTTAAGAGGTATCTAAGCAATGGAAGGGGCATATTTTTTCCATGTTCATCTTTTCTCCTTTTATTTATTATATACCCACAAGCATATCAGAGCCATCTCCTCCTTGTTTCATTGACTTCTAAAAACTAATAACTAAATGGATGTTTAATTCCTGTGATTAAAATCTTTGAACTGGGCTGAAAGCATGGTTGAATGACTGAGCATGATTAAACCCCTTGTTTTATTTATTTTTTTTAACATTCTTTTCTCATTTTACATACTTTTCCTAGTTCCCACTCCCTCCCCTTCTTCCACTATCCCTACCTTCCCCCCACCCCACCCCCATCCACTCTTCAAAGAGGGTAAGGCTTCCCATGACAAGTAAACAAAGTCTTTTTGTAATAGGAGCTGCGGGTTGCATTCCGCCACCCAGCTCCCGCCACCGGCTAGCTTTACCCGAAATAACAACACACAAATTGTATTCTTTTAAACACTGCTTGGCCCATTATATCTAGCCTCTTCTCGGCTAACTCTCGCACCTGGACTAGCCCATCTCTAATAATCTGTGTAGCATCAGTCTTACTGGGAAAGATTCAGCATGTCTGACCTGGCAACTTGTTTCATGGCGTCTGCCCGGGAGAGGGGAGCATGGCCTCTGAGCTCACTTCCTCTTCCTCCCAGCATTCTGTTCTGTTTACTCCACCCACCTATGTTCTAACCAATAAAATGGGCCAAGGCAGTTTCTTTATTAGCCAGTGACCTTCCTCCATCAAATTCTGATATATCACTTTGAGGCAGGACCAAGGCCTTCCCCATAAGAGGCATATAACAATGCAGAAATGTCCTGTACAGGTGTGTGTGTGTGTGTGTGTGTGTGTGTGTGTGTGTGTGTGTGTGTGTGATATGTCAGGAACACGGTATAGATTAGAATAAGCATCACTATCTAAACTAGCAAATGCATCAGAATACTTCTCGTTTATTCCCGTGTGTCTCTTCATCCTCCTCCACACCTCCCAGTTCTCTAGCTACACAAAACCATAAATAACCCATTCTGGAATTTTCAATGCTAACTAAAAATACCATTAATGAGGGGCGCTCTCTTAGCGTGCTGGTTCAGTGCGTGTTTCCTATCACACAGCACTTTAGCTTCGTAGTTAGATACACTAAAATAGCTGGATATTGTCCCTCCTTGCCAGTTCCTTGTTTCCAGCATTCATTCAGCTGAGATATTTTTTCTCACAGCCAAGCTTTGACACAGCGCGTAGCCTGTTGGCTCTGTATTCCATCACTTGCCTGAACAAAATGTTCTCAGCCTACTCCTCTCACCAAAGTACTGATGTCCTTAATAACCCTTTCCTTCCGCTGCCTTCTGCCTGGGGTTGACAATTTCTTCTTCCTCCTCTGCCTAAATTGTTTGTTTGTTTGTTTGTTTGTTTGTTTGTTTGAGGCAGGGTTTCGCAGTAGCTATCGAGCCTGTCCCGGAACTAGCTCTCGTAGACCACGCTGGCCTCGAACTCACAGAGGTTCACTTGCCTCTGCCTCCCAAGTGCTGGGATTAAAGGTGTGAGCAGCCACGCCTAAAATTTAGCCTCTGCCTAAATTCTAATAATCATTTTTGCTCAAATAAGATGTCAGTCAGTTTTTGCTTCCATTCTATCTGTATAGCCCACTAACCAAGGCAAATAGCAACCACTAACTTAGTAGTAGAATAACTACAGGGAAATTGTTATGACCACAGGTCCATGTGATAATTATGAAACACACTCAAGCATTACATAAGGCCCACACTACTTGACACCACTTAACAGTGTGATGCAGCCCGGTGCAGGGGTCTCCCAGGGGAAAAGAAGACTGTCACCACACAGATGTAGCTCCCACTGACCTTCCAGCAAAACTCATCTCACAAGAACATTGCAGCCTCTCTCTGTGAAAGAGAGCACAGCCTCTCTGACAGCTGGCCCAAAGTGAATGCAAGCCGAGCAAGAGGAGAGCATCCTCCAGACTCAGAGCTCAATATCCAGATAGAGACAGGCCTCAACCGGCTTCATCGAGTCCTGGGACAACTTGGCTGCTGACTGCATGATCCCATGGGTGTGGCCTGTGCTTGGATGGGTGTGGATGTGCTGTCTTCTGGCCTAGACTCCAAGTTCCGGTGCTGTATCCTGTCCTAATCAAATGCTTGATTACAATAATTATAAACCTGAGAGGATTTGCAATGGATCAGAGGTTCAAAGCAGAATGTGCGGCGTGCTAATTATTTCATCTCAGGGATCCTCTTGTAAATGATTCCAAAAGCAGAAAAATGTCAAAGAAGGCATGCAAATCATACAGTTGTGATTAACACATTGTGTTTACTTGGGACAGTAAAACACTAAAGGATGTTCTAATAAGATTTTACTGCATGCTCCAGATTGCATAGAGCCAAACTACAAGAAAAATCCTTGAGCAGCTGATGGAAGGCACTCTACAGTTTCCTCAGTGCATCCTCTGGTGTGCCAAGCGGTCGTGTGTTCGCAGTTTGGTAGAAAATCATGTACAGTTCAGAATCTGTTGCGCTGAAAACCGAACTTTTTCCTTTCATGACTTTTTTATAAAATATTTTCAAAGGATACATCAGTTACTAGTTTAGAAAAAGAAATATGTCATTAATGAAATATAGTCTCTAAAGATATGTATGCATGATATTGATATATTTTTATTATTCATATATATGATAGAAAACCCCTAACTACATTCCTAATAGCAACATGATCTATAATTAAATATTTTTAGCTTATACTTTACAGAGGAGTGAAGTGTCTGATATATAATATTTTGATCCACTTAAAGTTATACTGCTTGGACATAAGTCATCATGTTCTCATCTATATATAATTTCAGAAATCATATATCTTGGTTATTATTTTTCAAGTATAATAACATAAAAGTCCTTGATTATAAGAGTTATGAATATTGCACCCTTTACTCATTATACTGCAAAGTATAAAAAGTAGAAAACCAAAACACTTGAGAATAATTTCTCTCTAATATCTAGTTTCCTAGTTCATATTTTTGTACTGGTAATTTATACACCTTATTTAAATAGTAGTGTTCACACTGCATTTAACCACCTTTTTGTTTTTTGCCAAAATTCACATTTTCAGACAGCCCATTCACCTTCCTTTTACATTTTTCAAGTGTCTTCTTCAGTTTGTACTTCCTTTGAAACATAGTCTATGAGTTATTTCTCACTAAGGAAGATTTGGAGACTGGAGATCTGGGTTTGGCAGGAGAGAGCCAGGCAGGACTTGAATGATATATCCTCCTAAGTGTATGTAGGTTCGCAGTGCTGAATCCTGGTACATCAAGAACTGGTTCCGCAAACCAACAGGAGATGGCGCAAGGTCAAAGACAGAAATGGGGACATTGGCTGGAGATGATGACACTGGGCTATGGTTGGAGCACATTGTCTAAACCCAACTAGGAAATTGGATTGTTATTGGTGCATCTCCAGAGGCGTGGGCTTCAAACTGGCAGTGGTTGTAAGCGAATAATCCATGTGATGCCTGGGACCAGGATGTGCTTTGAGATTACATGGTGAGGCACAGCAGAAACACCCTCGATACAGACAGAACGCCATTAGCACACCACGTTATTAACACCTGGGCCGGAAAAGTGAGCTAGGAATTAACCACATGGTTGTTTTCATTACATCTATTATAGCTCCCACATTCCTAGCAAGTGTAGTGATTTTATTATTGCTAAGAACAGCTGCTGTCGGTCCCTGGGAGATGACTATATACTTTATTTTATTTTATTTTATTTTTGATTCAGCTTATCCATGTGCTTTCCTCTGGCCATTTAAAGGAAAGTGGGACCAATCCGTGTTGTTTCTGAGTCAAAGTTTTAAAACCAAGTTTTTCCAAATCCCTTTCCATTCTGCTGTGAAGTTGGTCAGGTCCCCATACAGCAGATGCTGTATGCGCTGTGGCTCCAGAGCAAAGGAAGGGTGGACTCATAGCTGGCCTCAGACAGACTCGTGCCAAGAGCAAGAAACGAAGCTGACTCATGTTCATCACAATGCAGTCTGAGATGCCTGTTGCTTAGGCATCATCTGCCCTCGCTTGGCTGAGAAAGACGCACTGAATTCCACTGCTGTGTAAAGTAAGATAGATTCGCTGGATTCTGCTGAGGAAGCAGCAATCCTAAGTTACAAAATCAAGCCAATTTTACAGTGAAAGCAAAAATAGCAAAGGAAATATTAGTATGGTGTGGGAGAATTGTCTGTAATCTGTCAATCATGTTTTAAATAAACGCTGATTGGCCCAGGCAGGAAGTATAGGTGGGAAAACCAGACAGGAAATAGAAATGATGTAATGAGAACAGGAGAATTCTAGGAAGGAGGAAATTGATTCCTCCTACTCCTGCCCAGACCACCAAAGCAGCAGGATGTGATCTGCCCCACTGAAAAAGGTACTGAGCCACATGGCTAACATAGATCAGAAAAATGGGTTAATCAAGATGTGAGAGTTAGCCAGTGAGAGGCTAGAGCTAATGGGCCAACCAGCTTATAATTTATGGACACCTATGTGTGATTTTCTTTGGGACTAAACAGTTGTGGGGTACCAGGTGGGACAAAAACCCCAACAACAAGCAGGCCCCCGTTCATGTTACATTAGTAGTTATAGAAAGATGTGCTGAATGATTCTGAAGACATGAATATGGGGTGAGTGTTACAGGTGGTAGGAAGTGGTGACATTTTTTAAGTAGAGACTAGGAGACATGGTTTGGGCATAAAAGGCAAAGCTCTGACGGACAAGGAAAGAATTCTCTGAAGAGCATGTGCCATTCAAGACAAGGCATTTAGGAGTTCATTGGCAGCAGGGTAGTTCCTGCATTTTAAAACGATCAGCTGTTGCAATACAGTTTACACTCTTATCATAATCATAGAGGATTCCTACTTTGTGATGTAGCTTTTCCTGAAATCATCTTTGACATTAGAACTTGACATAGTATGCATACCATCAAAGTATGTCGTCGTTTTGAACACATTAATAATGATTACCCAGTCACCAGTAAATGTGTCAGTGTCATGTTAAGAAAGAACTCAAAGCACTTCTTCTTGGTGTCATGTAACCCATAGTGAGCCGGATGTGAATTCTCTACTCTCCTTGTGTCTTTCATCTCCTTGTCTGTCTGTCATGTGAGCCTGAACTTGTGCCTACCTGAGGCTATCTTGTGAATCTGCACTTTCCTCTATTGCATAGCATAGAGACGGTCACATGAAAAGGGAATGGGGGCTACTTTATAGAAACAGAAGTCAACATTTATGGTGGCTAAGGCTGCTTTCAGCCTATTTGCTGTTTGCAGTGAATGGTACACATGTAAACACATGGGTATTTTTCTGCACCAGGGGCATGGAAGAGTCCATAATTTAAGATTAAAGCAATGCATTGGCTTAGGCTAAATACATTGGTTACATGGGAAATCCCAGGCAAGTCAGGTTAGTTGTTCTCTTAAAGGCAGGTTAGACAAACAGTCTGAGCACACAGCAGGACAGCACCCTTCAGTGACCTCAGGTGTAAACTCTGGCTGTAAAGTCTAGCGAAAGTCTCAGTCTCTTAGAATGAGGTGGGGTTTTTTTTTTTTTGTAAAAAAAAAATCACTTTGTATTGCCACAAAAGTATGTTTAAAGTGTACTAATTTCAGAGAGAGACCACAACATTACAGTGTGTGGTTAAAGTCACTGCCCAGTGAGAAGCACATTAAGATGGTGTTTGCCATGTACGCTGCTTAGACACAAAGACATCTGGGAAGGAGGATAATTGAAAGGGTACAAGGTTTAGACATCAACTCTGTCTTTTGGGAAGTATAATTGTTAGATGGCTTGAGATAGAAATGTTTGTGATAAACTTCAGAGCAGAATATTTCATATACTTGGCACTGACTAAATTTTATGAAATTATGCATTGCCACCTTTAAAAATATTTTAAATAATATTAAATTCCTTCATCATATTGACCTAAGTAAGTTCTGTTAGAAACTTTAAAAATCATGTGAAAATCATGAATTTCTTTCATATACTTTTAATGCTCTGGGAACATTAGCAGATATTAGTCTTGATTGAAAGTTTAAAAGTGAGCTACTCTGCAGAAGGCATGAGGGTATAGGGCCCAGCATTAAAGTGTCCATATGTCAAAACTTCTAATCATCTTGGATAAGATACTGGAGTTTGTAAGGTACTATCTGTTTTCCTCTGTATCCAACTGAGAACCGTGACTGACATTAGAGAATGGTCTTATTTGCTTCAACATAACCTTTTTTTGTTGTTGTTGTTTTTTCGAGACAGGGTTTCTCTGTGGCTTTGGAGCCTGTCCTGGAACTAGCTCTTATAGACCAGGCTGGCTTCGAACTCCCAGAGATCCACCTGCCTCTGCCTCCCAAGTGCTGGGATTAAAGTTGTGTGCCACCACTGCCCGGTTTCAACATAATCTTTTAAGAAGTATTCATCTGTGCTTGACCTCTGTTACTTTCTGATTATCTGGGTAAGAAAATAGAAGACATTCTGCTCAGTAGAATTGAGGAGCAAAGTCAACATTTTAGAATTCAGGAAAGCCCAGCAATGTTTTGACAGCTGCCTCCCAGACAAGTTGTCACTCATGTGAGACCTACCTGCACGCACTCTGTTTAATAATTCAAAACAGGGCGTAAGAACTTTCTTATATGCTGAGGTCAAACAGCAGAGTTTCATAGAATGACTTGAAGGAGGTCAACCTAGACAGACAAAGGAGCTAAAGAATGAATACAGTGGGCAAAGCCGGAGAGAGGTACATGTTCTCCGTGTCCCAGCACCGGTCTTAGTAACGCTGAGCAATGGACACGTTCCCAGACCAGATTTATAATGTGTATTCGCATACATTAGCCACACGTACTAATAGCTCTTGCCAATGACACTTTCATTCATGGATGTGATATATTTGTAAATGCTCACACCCCACCTTCCTTTTTCCCTTCCACTCCCACTAACCACCGCTCCTCTTCTACCGTTGAGCTTTCTGACCTCTCTGTGGTTGTTGCTTGGTTCTGTTCATTTTTGTGAGGCAGTGTGTGTCATTGGGGTTGTTTACAGGAACATGGGTGAGGACTTGTTGCAGGAGGGTGTCACCGTGCCAGTGCTTACGCCACCGAGGAGAGCATCTCCTCCTTACTGGTCTTATTAGTTCCTTCACTGTTGCTGTGATAAAATACCATGATCCAAATCAAGGTAAGGAAGAAAGAGTGGGTTTTTGCTTACATTTTCAGAGGATGAGCGTCCACAATGGAGGAGAAGGCAGGAATGACAGCAAGAACTAGAAGCTAGTACCCCATATTCCCTCCCCTGCACAGCAAACAGTACAGGGGAACAGGAAGTTGGGTGAGGTTTTGTCTTCATGTCATGGCCATACTAAGTATTAAACTTTATCCTGTGTTCCTGCTACTCTGCTTATTTGCCTTTCATCGGAGGACCTGGTTAAGACCTCCAAAGTCAGACACACTAGACAAAGACTCTAGCAACAAGTGCATGAGAAAGTTTCACAAACCAAGTGCGTGATGCAGATATACTTAACAATAGGGTGTATCTGGAAAAATGGAACTCGTGGTACCTGTCACGCCTGAGACCCATGGACAGATGCAAGAAACTAGCTTATGCATTGAGTTCTGTGTGTGCTTGCTGGGAAGGGCAGGATTGTGTGGCCACTTACACCTCAGTTTTATATTTAGCTCAGAGCAAACTTAACAATACACACATGTTGGGTACCTCCCTTACTATAATATGAAAATAATATTTTCTAATAGAGAATATAAAGATGCCTCTGTCTCTCCTTCACATCCCTGTCAAGGTGACTTGGGAACTCTGCGTATTTAATCTCTTTTTAAACACAAACCAGAAAACCATTTAGTATTGCTGCTCAATTAAGTCTGAGGAATGTTCTTACTTGTTTTGCTGGGAGCTAAGAGAAAGGCACATTCTGGATCACACAACTGGCTGGGGTGAGAAGAAGGATCATAAAAATTATCCACCTTGAAAGGACAAAGCAGCAGAGGAGAAACAAAAGAAGTAAAGATTTAACAGGCCTTTGCCAAAATAATAATAGTAATAATAATAATAAAGTGTTGATTCTGCACTTGGGTCCACAAAGAACAGAAAGATCACCCAAGCAGGACAAACTGGCCCCAAAATGAGAACAGTTATCTCTAGTGGAAAGGCTATACCCAGAGCTGATCAGCTCATAGGAACCAGGTACATCCTCGAGTGAAGACAGCAACTAGCAGACGCAACAACTCACGAGGCCACCTTGCTAGCACTTGAGCCAAAACTATGACGGGCAGAGGTACATCATGACGAGTACGCATTAATTATGCCCTTCTCCAACTCCAGTTCTTCCTGTTTAAAACAGATGCTTCTTTTAGTACATAGAGACCAACCTGGGCGTCACTAGTTGCCTTTATCCTCTCCATGTGTGTCGAGTTGATGACCCGAAACTTCCCACCATTCCTTGGTTCTTTCATTGGAGTATTGGCTCAGATGGGTGAGACTAGCCCCTGGGGTTTTGAGAACAGGTTCTTTACCCTAAAAGCCAGGAAGTGAAAAACATAAAACCATTCCTGGACAAGTTCCATGTTTGTTTATCTTAGATAGTGGCTTAGGAAATGGTGTTGCTCACAGAGACAGGCTTTTCAGTAATGTAGTGAAGGGCCCTATGCAGTAGACAGAAAGAACCCCTGCAGGCTTCCTCCTGACTCTGTTGATTGTTTCCTTTCATGTATGGAAGCTTCTTAGTTTTCTGGGGTCCCATTTCTCAGTTTGGGGGACTAACCCCTGAGCAAATGGAGTCTATTCAGAAAGCCCTTTCAAGTGTCTTATCTTGTGGACAGTGTAGGCTCTTGATTACCTAATTAAGAGAGTAGATGCCTCTCTTGTGTTGGATTGACTTATGGCTCAGAACAGTAAGGTAACTTTTACTTCTCTCCTCCATCCCACACTAGCCTGCCGTTGTCCCATACGCAAAGGTTGCCAGGCAATTAAGAACCACAAACTCTCTGCCTCAGATTCCCTATACTCCAAAAAATATATATAAAACAGAAATCAGTAAAGTAAAATAAACATCTTTGATTTGGGTAAGCTGGGAAGAGAGCTATTCCTCGTTTCCACTTTGTAACAAAAGCCAAGGCGTATGCATGTCTAATTTACCTGAGAGAGCTCGGGACTCTGTAAGTCCCTCCTCTGGCACAGGGTTCTGGATAACCTCTGCCAGCATGGGATTGCTGAAAAGTTTTATATATGGTCAGTTGTTTTAGGGTTTCTGTTTGATTGAATCTGGGTACTATGTCATTTATTGTTGACAGAAGCAAATATCCCCTGAAATACGCTTTTGGTTAAGAGAAATATCATAAATGGAACACAAGTAGGAGCCAGAGTTAGGAGATACCCTCTTAGCGCCAAATAACCTCACTGAAGAATTCACTCTTAAAGAAGACTGTATTATTTTATTTCATGTGTATAGTGGTTTGCCTGCATGTATGTCTGCAGCATTGTATGCCAGAAGAGGGAGTAAAAGGCCCTGGAACTGGAGTTACAGCGGGCTGTGAGCTGCCATGTGGGTTCTGAGAAACAAACTCAGAGCTATCCCTCCAGCCACTAGAACTCTATATTTTATAAATCCCGTATCAGTCCCCCTTTGAATGGCTGGCACAAACTGATTCCATCCTAACAATGACAGCTCCCTCCCCTTTGCCTCTGAGCTGTCTCTTTGAACACATCACTGTTTTACCTCTATGGCTTGGCTTGGTATTCTGGTCCTTTGAAACCAAGATGAGGCTTTTCCTGATTGGTTCAATTCTATATTGAGGGGTAGGAATACCCAAGAGGGAAATAGTGTCAAAGACCACTTTCCTCATGATATCTAGAAGGTCTTTACGGGTGATTTTACTTGGAGTTTGTACATAAAGTTTTAAGAATATTGAGTTTGGGGAGGAAATATTCTCCATTTTTTTTGTGTTCTTGGCAAATTTCCTTATCTCCAGAGGCATTTATACCTTTTCTTTGACAGGCTATAAGGCGGATTTTTCTTCTCCTTAAAGGTCATGTTTAAGATTTAGCCTCATTGGGTGCTTGTTAACTATACTAACATCCTAAGTGAAAGGATAAGGCTTTATTTTGTAGCAGAATATTGATAGATATATTTTATATAACTTAAAGATTTTTAAGAAACTTACAGAAAAAGATAGCAATTTATAAATCATCTGGTGGTTGTTACTTTACATAAACTGTAGACTTGGTGAGACTGGGGTTCAGTCCTCTTAGTTGTTCTGATAACACTGCTTGAAATAAGGCCTGAGGTGTATTAGTCAGAGTTCTCTAGAGAAACAAACTAATTAGGATGAACGCATGTTAAAAGAAGATTTACCTACTGTCTTACATTACACAGTCTGGGTAGTTCGACACTGCCTGCCTCCACGCTGGATAAGCTGAGAACTGGCAGTGCCCAGTCCTCTAGGCTGGACGCCTCAGCAGTGCTCCGAGCCTGGAGGATTCCTGGGGAGGCACCAGTCTTAAGTCTACACTGAAAGGCCAACAAATCTGGATTCTCACGTTAGTAAAGCCTGGCAGTGGCCGTGACAGTGGCAGCCACAGATAATGAAGTCATGGAAAGATGCAAACAGGGTAGATGAGCTCACCAAGAAGACAAGAAGGTAAAACACAGAAGCTTTCCCCTCAGACCTGCTTGTGTCTCTGTTGCTGCCAGAAGCTGCCCTCACAGTCAGAGGCAGGCTTCCTGTTTCAGTTAATGTAACCAAGAAGATTCCTCGCAGGTATGCCCACTGTTTCTCTCCCTCAATTCTAGATCCAACCTAGTTGTCACCAAGATTAAACTTCACAGCCAGCTTAAGTCAATTTAGAACAGTTTTGTGCATTTCGCAAAAATGCTAAGGCAATTTTAACACCTTTTAAATGCAATGCATTTGTCCTCTCTTTTCTTGATAATATTACTTCTTTGTCCTGTTACCTATACCTGCTTACGCAGACCCTGAGTGGTAATCTTCGACAAAAAGAAATATATATCTGGGACTTCATATGTATCATAGATGGTACATGTAAGACCACTTCTGAGAATAAAATAGAACATTGATCTAATAAGAGAATTTTAATTTGCATTATTTAGAAATATCTTATTTCTATAACTGTCTTAATGTCTGTGGGTCTCAGTTCAATCAGATCTGTCCCCATATGACACTGTAATCCTTTCCAAATAGCTCATGATTTGAGAAAAGATTTCAGAACTCTCTATACATCTCTCTCACTGTCTGATTTGTCTAAGCAGGGATGCTCTGCTCTAATGTTCCAATTCTCAACAAGTTCTTGGAGGGGATACACCCAAGCAGGCACTTAAGGCATTATGGAGGCGCTGTACTTTTCCCCAGCAGGGGGCAGTGTTGTCAAAGGCTTTATGTCTGTAAACCAGGCCCATCTCCCAGCAGAAAATGCCCTGTTTTGAAAGCGATTAATCCTGGGTCTCCCATTTACATGGCTTACATGAATCTTTGTCTTCTCTTAAAGTATGGAAAGTCTGTACATGAGACACCGCTGAGCATTTGACCTGTCGTTTACAAAGGCTTGTACAATACAACCGTAATTGGTATTTCCATTCCTAGGCCAAGTCTTCCCTCTTCTTCTGCTGTGACCATTATGGTTTTGCAGGAGAAAAAGAAAAACAAACAAACAAAAACAATAACAAAAAAGTGGCTTCCTGTTTCTTTTTAAAGTTTGGGGATCCAATTTCTACAAGTTATGAAGTATACTTTGAAGAGTTGAATCCTTAGGCACTGAAGAAGAGCTCCCATACACAGAAAGAAAGAACATAAAGATATACTGGAGAAGGTGTCCCCTTGCCTTGTTCAACTGCCTGTAAATGACAGACATGTCTTCTTTGCCTCCCGAGCATGGAAACCAGGAGCAGTGTCCCTTGACCGATTCCAGAGTGGCCTTCACTCTGCAAGGTGAAGCTTCATCATGTAAGCTTGCAAACTTGTCTCTGGTCCATGCTCCTGTTGTGACTGTCTCTCTTAAAGTGAAATTCCTTTCAGCAGTGGACTTGAGAGACTGCGTGGAAAGCCAGGAAGACACCAAAAGAAAGAGCCGCAAATCCTGGCCCCAGTATTGCACAGGTGAATAATGGCGGTCACCGCACAGCACAGGCGAATAGTTGTGGCTACAGAATAGCACAGGTGAATAATGTCCATAGGGAAATCTCTAGCTCCCCCTGTGAGCCTCCCTTTTCCCTGTGCTTTGGGAATGTGTCTCAGTTTGGTGGAAATAGCTATGTAACTAGGAGCCTATGAGCACGGCCAACCTGCTTGATGAAAGGTTGTCTGTGTTGGGCTAGAATGGATGCAACAGAAACAGATCCAACAGAGGCAATGATAACTGGAAAACGAAGAAGATCCGGCAGCATAAAGCAACAGTGTGCACCCAAAGGGATGCTACAGATGGAGAGAGTAGATGATTCAGTGGTCTCAACATGAGCCCATGCCTCATCAGGATGAAGGACATCTGACTGCAACCACGTAGAAACACCAGAATGACTTCCTCATTTCCCCACACTTTGTGATCTTCACATACCATGTAGAGTGTAGAGTACACTGTAGGCGATGTTTAAAGGAGTGAAATCAAGGGGTGAGAGCAGACGGTGCCCAAAGAGACTCTTTTTCTGATTGACTACACTCTAGGCAAACTTGGTGCTGTTTCCGAAAATCTGAATCAGCTGCTTTCCCCTGAAGGTGTTCATTCTGTCCAAGTGACTGACAGGTTTGCTGCTCCAGGAGAAGGCTCAGTGACACATGTCATAGACTTGCAGGGTTTTGTTCTTACAGTTAGGACATATAAACTCCTACAGCCAGTTTCAGGCAGTTTCGATTTAATGGTCAGGTAGTGGCAGGATGACATGTCTCTGTCCAGAGTCTGAAGGGTGCCTCGGGTCTCCTTCTCTGAGTAATGATTAAAATCTTATGTCCCGTTCTTTCACTATATGCAGACTGTGAAGGAATGAGGTAGCCCCACTGTCTTCAAACCTACTGACATTTAAGTAACCTTTCTGATGTTAAGATGATAAATTTGTGTCTAGGAACCTCCATGTATCAAGGAAGACTCACAACTCAATCATATTTGAATTTTTATATGTTTTAGTGTGTTTGAAACAGTGTGTTGTGGTCAAGATAAACTTAGCATTTCATGCTTTTTATTTTATTATCTGTGAATCTTCAAGGGAAAAATGAATAAAACTTATTTTCTTTTTTATAATCTACTATAGAATAAAGTCCTTATCAAAATCTATGTAGCTGATACCAAACCTTGTAAATTAACCATGCTTTTACAACTAATGAACGTTGCTTTGAGTGAATTTAAAAAAAAAAAAGGTTTTTGTTTTCTTGTCTCTCTAACATATTTGCTTGAGAAAATCACAATTATCTCTTAATGGTATATTTACAGCATTTTAATGTTTTATGAACTAGCTCATATATATCATTTCAATAGATTTTAAGAAGAGTGCCCAAATTTTATAAAGTCAGACTGCATAGATTTAGCAAATCAAATCTGTGGGCAGAGAGTTAGATTCAAAATTGTATTTACGATGCAGTAAAAACAAATGACATCTAAGATGGCATTTGTATACAGTGCATCTGGCTATATTAAACTTTTGTAATAGATGATCTTGTTGACTCAGTTTCCACATTAACATTTGAATCCGAATCAACCAGCTCAGAGTCAGCATCTCGATGTGTACCTTTCCCTTAGGACTGACAGAGATTAAGTCCTTGACAAGAATTGAAGGTAGCAGAGCACAGCAGCCTGCAAGTGGAGAAGCTGGATAGAAATGCCTTCTCAAGATATGGTGGCGTACGCCTGTTCTCCCAGCACACGGGAGGCAGAGGCCAGCCTTCTCTGAATAGTGAATTCCAGATCAGGCAGGGCTACAGAGTGAGATCCTGTCTCAAAACCACACATACATACAAACAAAAAAGCCCATACATCTTAATACGTGTACTAAAAGAAATTTTATCACACAATGAAGATAAATCGCAAATCAAGTGAGCACACATACATTAGTTGGTTAATCTTAGGCCTTCTAGAAACAGGTTGAGATTCTGCCCAATGCTGTTTTCTGCTGCGACCAGTGAGACCAATACCCAACATGGGGCCACACATCACATCTTGACAGCTCCGTGGAGATGGCACTCAGCCGCACTCACCCAGAGTAGGCTGGCAGGAGGGTTTTATTCTCTCTGTACTCTCTCTGAAAGGGGGTTTGGAGACAGTACGGAGATGGGAGAAAGCCAACAGGCGTCTCCAGAGCAACTGAAGGGCCGCTGTCTCTCTGCAGGACTGGGACTGTGCGCCAGTGGTGTTGGGGGATGGAGGATTTTATAAGATTGGAAGGAAGAGCTTTGGGGATGGAAGATTATCTGCAGGTCACTTCCTCTGTCTGCAAGTAGTTGATCCCAGCAGGTTTGCTGTGTGGATCTCCTGATCTGATGTCTATAGATCACTGACCTTTCTAAAGTGTCAAACCTCCATCCACCCTTGAGGTCTGTAGGTCATTAGCCCTTCACTCTATAGTCTGGCAAATCCTTATATAGTTCAGTCCTTAATGAGGCTGCTGCTGTTCCCTCAAATGTTCAACCTTCATTAAGTTAATGACCATGCTCACCAACTAATAAAGAAGACAGCATATATACATACATAATTACATTCCGACCAGGGAATTGGCTCAGTAGGTAAAATCGGGACCTGAATTAATGCTCTGGAACCCATGTAAAAGAAACTAGACATGGTCCCTACATTGGTAATTCTAGCACTCCCAAAACAAGATGGGGAACAGAGACAAGAAACACTGGTAAGTTTGAGCTGGCTTGGAGCATATAGCATAGAAGAAACAAATTTTGTCTCAACAGGTGGAGAGAACCCACTCACTTCGTCCTTTCTGGCTCCCACGTGTGTGCTGCAGCACACACACTCCCACACAAATACACCCAATAATGACAAATCGAAACTAAAAATAAGTACAGGCCTAGAACGTAAGAGGGGCATGGCCAGCAAAAATTCTTCCAAGTACCTGGTGTCATGGACCAGTGTTTCCCACGTCTCCATGCTTTTCAACAGAGATCTCAGAGATTGATTCTAATGCTAACGCAGGTAGACAGTTTCCTATTCTTCCTTTTGATTCCACAGTGTAACGAGGACATCACTCCGGTGGCTATACCAGCCTTAGACAATGGAGAATGTTCTCTCCTATCAGATGGTAATGCAGAGGTGTACAAGAAGAGGCCAAAGGATTTTCACACCTCAGACTTGGAGATAAAGATTACACTACAATCCAAAACCAAGTGGAAAGTCACACTCTACAGAAAAGCAAATAACAAACCACTCAGCCAATCAGAACTGACCTTTCCTGCCAGTCACCAGGCAAGCATTCCATGACTGGCTCAACAGAGCCGTCAAAGGACACACATCTTAATGAGCTTCTTTGCAGACAGGCTGGCACCAAAAGCACAAGACAAACCCCAGCCAGGACCTTCCCAAATCATCAGGTTGGACAACTGGAGAGATCACAGATGAGACAAGATCGAGTAATAACAGCAGGATCTGGTGACCATGGGTTTTGCTCCCTGACAGACTTTGCCCTGGCACCTAGGTTCATGAATTTCTCACGATAGTTTTTTCCCTGCATTTCAAAGACACAAGGAGACAAACTGATAAAGGTAAAAGCTTTGCCCCAAAAAAGGCAGAAGACCCCGTGTATGTTCTAATCTGTCTACCTTTCCTGGGGCCCTACTACGGCTATGTAGAGAAAAGGATTAGAAGGCCAGGAGATATAGACATTAATTTAATTATGACACATGCCTTCCAAGTGTGTGAAGTTTCTCCCGGGGAACTCATGCCTCCCCTAGGGCCAGGGCTTTATAGATTTATGAAATTTCCTGGGATCATTCCAATTCTTTGTGATCCATTATTTTAGGATCCCCATCATCTCAGAACAGGTTGTGGGGTGATTTGGTTCTTAAAAGAGGGAATTTCTGATGGATACTCAATAAAGTAAGTGCATTTCTCCCTTTTTAATTCCTAGCTCCAACGAGTGAATGATATACTCTGTTTGTGCCATGGTTCTGAAAAGAGATGGATGGAGTCATTTAGATAGATAGATAGATAGATAGATAGATAGATAGATAGATAGATAGATAGATAGATAGATACATACATACATACATACATACATACATACATATTTGACAGACTTTTTTCACCCTCAAAGCATTCATAACTATTGGGATTGTGAAATCTCCAGTTCTAGGGGATCTGATGCCCTCTTCTGGCGTGCAGGGACACTGCATGTCGGTGCTGCACACACATGCATACCGACAAACCACCCACCCATACACAAAAAGTAAAAATAAGTAATTTTTTCACCTCCCAGTATCTTTTCAATTATTGCTTCCAAGTAATCTGTTTTTTATTTCTTTTATACCCCTAAGTAGAGCTTCCCATTGTCTATAAACAAATCCTTTTTCTATTATTATACCGTGGTATTTCTTTACCTCTGTGCCCAAACTGGAATGTCTCAAGACAAATTGGGACTAACGTTATTCTCTCTGCCAGCCACTATGCTTACCACGTGAAAATCTCTCTATCATGTGAATATTAATGGGAAATTGTCATCGGGATAGAAAATGTTCCAGCTCAGCAGTTCTATATTGTGTTTCGTTTTTAACAAAGAATATGTCGGATTTTTCTGCTATAAGATCTTATTTTGGATGAAGGTTAAGTGTGCTTGAAGAATGTGTCCTGTAAACAGCTCTAGTTGACAATGTCACCAAGCAGTGACAGCATCAAGCAAGGATCACCACAGATCTCTTCGGTTGTTTCCTTTCTCATATTAAATATAGAAAATCCACTCAGTTTCTTTCAAATGGCAGCTGAAGGCACTGCCTGGAGTCTTCCAACTGGTGCCTGAATCCCCCATTAACCAGACTTTTTCCCCAGGCATTTATTCATTTCTCTAACCTCTAGTGAAATGAAGAACCTTGGAAGGCCTGTGTGTGTGTGTGTGTTGTTGTTGTTTGTCTGTTTTTGATTTTTTTTAACAGAGTATGTATTTTCACTTTACTCTGTATTTGGAAAAATAATAATCATGATAATAATCATAATAAAATTATTATTTTTAGACAAAGTCTCAAACTGCAACCAAGGCTGGACTCATGCTTACAATAACCACCTGGTGTTGACCGCGTGGGTGCTACGGTTACTTTATGAGCCACCACGCTCGGGTAGAATAGGTTTTTATAAACAGGGAACTGTGTTTCCCTGGGAAGGAGAACAGTGCTGATGGAAGCCCCGCCCGCTTGCAGTCTGACACCCACCTCACCCAGGTTCATGTCATGCACTGTCGACTAGAGTTGTCACGTTAGGTTAGTAACACTTCTTGTTAGGATTTAATTTTTAATTTTATGGCTTTGTGTGCACACATGCGTGCATGTGTGTGCATGCATGAGTGTGTGTGTGTGTGCATGTGTGTGAGTGTGTGTGTGTGAACATGAATACAATCCTCAGGATGCCCATCGCCATTGAATCCCCTGGAACTGAGGTTAAGAGGGGGTTGTGAGCCACCCAGACTCGGGTCACCCAGAAGAGCCGCAAGCATTCTGAATAGCCGAGCCCGTCTAGACAACACCTAATTTAATTCTTACCACAAGAAAATCAGTACAAAAGAATGTTCTTGAGCAATTCCCCCCCCCCTTTTTTAAGATATGGCTGTGGATGGATAAGATTCGGTAGTGTGATCTAGATTCAGAAACCACAGGTCATCCCTGCTAAACTTAAACACATGAAGCAAATCAGGCGGTGAGAGCATGTGGAGTCGATCCTAAGCATGCTCCTCAGCTTGAAATAGAAATTCAGATTTTTAAAGTGTCTTTGTAGTGTAGAAGTTCGTATGATTAATGCCACAAATTACACCTTTCAAGTCACTGTTTCAAAATTTAAATCAAGCCAAAGTCTTTTGGGGATTTGCAGAGCATAGAGGCAGAATTTTAAAATCTCCCTGAAGTGCCTTCATTTTCTACCTCCACAGTAAAAGGAGACAGTTAGAAAGAAATGGGACTTATTTGAATGTTGATGCAAACAAACTGAAATCTCTTTTTCAAAGTAACCAAACCAAACCCAAAAGAAACAACTGCGCACTTGGAAGTTCTCAGAGGCTCTTCCACAGCCAGGCTTTTGACTGCTGAATGTAGCAGCCACGTTCTTCTTCATCCAGTGCCATGCACAGGCACATCCAAAAATAGTCGCAGATGACGGGCCGCCTTAACTTTCTCAAAAAATCCTTCAGGAGAGAAGAGCGAGTGGGAACGGAGAGGAAGCAAAGCCAGCCGTTTATCACAGTTGAAGTTTTCTGTGTCGGCATTCAGGTTAACCGCCCCTCTCCTCTTTTGATTATATTTAAAGACGCTTGCAAGAGAAAACTTACAGTATTTCAGAATAAATGCCCGCCTGTATCGATGACAGAAAATGCTTAAAAGCCATCTAAAAAGTCAAGCAAGACAAATACAAGGAAATGCGATTGATCTAGAAGACATGTTTCAGGGGGAAGAAAGGGCGGCGCTGTAGAGGGAAGGCTTGTGCCACCCCAGTCCCCTGTGGAAGCTGCCCTCCATGGGGGGCATTTGTGAACTGACCGCTTAGACTCAGCTAGGAGAGCTCCGCGAAGAGGGTAAGTGCTGTGAAATCAGGCTTCTCCAGAAGTGTACTTGGAGAGAGATTAACTGGGTACCTTCAAAAGGAGAGGCTGGGCTGGGAGTTGAGAGCAGGCAGAGCCAGCAGCCCTCTGCAAGGGTTCATTGTGTTAGCTGAGGTGTTTTTGGAGAAAGCAGAAAAGGACTGTATTTATAAGTGCTGGAACAGAAGGAGAAGAAAGTCAGGGGTTGGGAGTGACACCTTTGGGTGATTGATTGGTTGATTGATTTTCTAAAGACAGGAGGTTGATTGTGGCAATGGAAAAGGACCTTGATGCTGGATCTCAGCTGTGCTGGAAAAGGACTAATAGGGAGGACATACTGGAGAAAGTGGCAAATTCATTCTGAGACTAATCTAAGCCTCTGGGGAAGAGTTGCATGATGCAGACCCAAGAATGAATCAGGTCTTGTAGGATCCTGATGGGAAAAGAGACCAGGGAATGAAAAGTAAAAGGAGTCAGGCACTGACAGTTCTTCAGGGTTGGCCTCACAGGACCAGCTTGAGAAACAGGAGATGGAGAGTTTGTAAGGGCCTTTGCTGTCTGAGATCCTTGGTGTCTTGATTCTGCTGTCTGAGCCATGAGGAAGTCTGTGGAGAGTCTCAGGCTAAATTTAGAGGCCTGCCAACCAAGAATGGTGCCACCGCTCTAGTGACTCAGAGTCAAGAGGGACAGTTCTGTGCCACCAACCCTAATGACCTGCATGGTGGCTTGGCACTGAGGAGGGCCCCCCCCCAAATGGCTTAAAATTCCAAGAGCTTTCACTCTTGGACATGTAGAGAACAAGGCCCCCATAAGACCATGGAGAGCAGATCGTAGGCCCAGGGAAATGGCTGTGTTAGGAGATCCAAGTTGGTGTCATATCGAGGGTCAAATGTAACAGCTCTTGCTCTGGTCCTGGGAAGGACTCAGAAAGGTTTATCTACAATGAACCAACAAATTCCAATTCTTAGAAACCCTGACATGCCAAAGAAGGTCCTCTCTGTCAAGGTCTCCATAGTTAAAGTGAGGTCCCTGTGGTGACTGGAATGGCTCCTTGTGCTTTGAGTTGTTAGTCAGAGGAAATGACCCTGTTATAGGCAGCTTTCGACATATCCACATCTAGACATACGAGTCATATATGTTTCTCCAGCTGCTGTGTCTTGACCTTACTTCACACCACAGCGAGCACTCTCTCCTGTGCCCCTCTGCTGGAGAGTGGGCATTTCTTCTTACATGCCTTTTTCATTGAATACACTGTACTTTTGATTGCAGCCTATTCCAAG
The DNA here is from genome assembly GCF_037038515.1 of Microtus pennsylvanicus. Classification (NCBI taxonomy): domain Eukaryota; kingdom Metazoa; phylum Chordata; class Mammalia; order Rodentia; family Cricetidae; genus Microtus; species Microtus pennsylvanicus. The sequence continues at coordinate 19,622,506 of NC_134580.1, read as the reverse complement.
GACCTCAGAAAACGTTCTTTGCCGGCCTCGCTGGCCCAATCTGCAACCATCACGTGTCTCCTACATTTGTGAGCAGCCATGTAAAACTTTGCTGTTTCCCTGAGATGCCAAGATGCTAAGCATTGATGTCCCCTCTTATAGAATGGCCTTCCAAGCGTCACGTGGGTCTAGTGGTCTCTGATTTCCAACTCTGTTTCCCCGCAGGACAGCCCATACAGTCCATGAATCTCTGTGCACAATGAAAATGCAGAGCCTTTTCTAAAGTTATTTAGAATGTCAAAAAGAAAAAAAAAACACTCCGTTCTTCTAAGTACAAGGGTCTATATAGCCATACTGGTTGCAGATTAATAAGCTGTTCTGCCTCTCTGGTCAGCTAACAGTACCTAGCCCGTTAGGCTTTCTCTATCAGATTACCTTTAGAATATAAACTCTTTGTGAATGGGGAGCTCTGTGCCGCTTGCTGTTGAAGAGCTGGAAGGATAATCGGATCAACAGTTAACTCTGTTTCAAAGATAAGCCTTTATTTTCAACATAAAAATTTACTTTGAGGACAAAACCATTCTATAATGACTTGCATTATCTATAAATCGAGAAAATTCTAAGCAGTATTATGTGTGCGCGTATTTATTTTTTAAAAACATGCACTCAAAATGGCTAAAGGTTAGATCAGAAGCAAGAAAAATATCCTTCCTGTGAGATGCATGAAGATAGATTGTGGGGCCCAAAATAGACCTTCAATTATTTTTATTGTTGCTTGTTCCATTACATTAATTTGTATATTTATTTGGTGTTGTTGCTTGTTTGAAACAAACAGCTGTTATTGTATAGATTCCCAAAAACATAGAAGGCAGGCTATTGCTGGTAGCTATGAAGTTCGGCTCTATTTTATTATTGGGTAGAGAATATAGCTCAGGGTGTGGACTTCAGAGGTTTTCCTACTTTAAAAATGTTGGCGATATTGACTTTTGTCACTGGAGTGCTCTATAGGTGCTGGATGTCACCGCCCTTCATTCAAGGATAGTCAGCCCAGGAATGTTTTTTTTTTTTTTTAATAAGTCCTAAAATCAGAAGAAACGTATTTAAAGTCTCAATTTTTTGGATACTTCCATATATTAGGACAATTTAAAAACGATCAGAAATTATTTTTAAATCATTGTGAATATGTACATTTCTCATAAGCAAAAATAATTTATGATTTATTTTATTAATATACATTTTAAAAATTACAGTTACATTAATCAGTCCCAATTGAGATCTACACAGCAATGCTATTGATTAAAAGGTTGTAATAAACTGCCAGGTCTGTTTCTTACTACACATATCCTTTCCAAACTTAACTTGTAAAGCATATAATGATTTCTAATAATATTTCTATTTAGTCTTTGAAAGTTTCTTGCATGTCTAAAATGTATCTTAATCATACCCACCCTTCACTCCCCATATCCAGTTCTCCTCCATGACATCCCCAACACATGTCCTTCCAAACTTTAGGTCCTTCTTTTTTTTGTTTATTTTTTAATTAATTTATTTATTTAAGGATTTCTGCCTCCTCCCCGCCACCGCCTCCCATTTCCCTCCGCCTCCCTCGATCAAGTCCCCCTCCCTCATCAGCTCGAAGAGCAATCAGGGTTCCCTGACCTGTGGGAAGCCCAAGGAGCGCTCACCTCCATCCAGGTCTAGTAAGGTGAGCATCCAAACTGCCTAGGCTCCCACAAAGCCAGTACGTGCAGTAGGATCAAAAACCCATTGCCATTGTTCTTGAGTTCTCAGTAGTCCTCATTGTCTGCTATGTTAGGCTAGTCCGGTTTTAAAATGTTTCATTATGTTTTTAACCCACTCCATTCAATTACTGCCGGCTGTATGCCTAAGGATACAAAGTTATCCACTGAGACAGGGGAAACCTACCAACGGCTACCTTACCACCAAAGAAAAGAGATACCTGGATGGGTGTGGGGAAAAGTTATACAGAGTAAAGTCACACAGGCCAAAAAAGAAAACCACCAGGTGTTCTATATCACTGAGGGTCCTAGCTTCATTGGTTTTCCTTAGTGTGTTTAACCTGGAGTACATGGGAAGCTAGGAAACTGTAATCAGGCTATTGGGAGTAGTGGGGGCATGTTAAGGGAGGAAGGGTAGTAGAATATAGAGAAAATGGAAGGAGAGGTTCAAGCAGGCAGTGGAATGATGGTGATAGGCAGAAAAGGGAGCAAGGGGCAGAGGTAAACACAATGAAGTGTAAGTGAGGAACTATATATGATCTTGTAACTAAAAATAGGAGCAGGTAGGAGAACACATGTAACGTGAAAAACAGGGAGACATGCGCCAGAGGTTACACGTTCAAGTCAGGATGGGACTATAAGGGTGTAGAAAAGAAGAAGTAGGGGTGAGTTAACTAAAACTAAGGCATAAAGAGATTTATTAAGATCCACTAACAGGTAAACAAACTAAAAATTAAATTTCACATGACAAAGGAGTTTGAGCAGAAGTACCTATATAGGTTATTGAATAAAGCTTAAATTTCCTAATGATACGACAGGCAAAGTACAAGCAATCTTAACAAAAGTATGGGTAATCTAGCCCTGACTGCTAAGGCTGCCTCAGGCTTACAGAATGCAAATGTGTTCTGTTTAGCTTGAAATTTTGTCTTTCCAATCTAGTACCAACAGCATGTCTGCTTCTAGATCCTGATAGAATGTCTCCTTCTCATTTTTGTTTTCATTTAATCGTAATTTTTGACTCTTCGAATTAACAGCATTTGGCAATAGCAGAGTTTCCCCTCTGCCATTGTTAAACTCAACTCTTTTAGGGTGACCTCTCACTTTGCTGATGTCATCAACCAGTGTGTTTTCTGGGTATCTGCATTGGCTAGATTAATGATAAAATGTTACCTTTACAAATGCCCTTGAAGATGGATTAGTCCAAGGATAACCAATGTGGCTTTGTTAGTTTGTTTCACTTGACGTGGTCAAGCATTCTGACCAGAAGCAGTTTAGGAAGGAAAGGATTTATTCGCCTTATACTTCCATATCGTAGTCTACCATTGAGGGAAGTTACGGCAGGAACTCAACACCAGAGTCTGGCGGCAAGAACTGATGTAGAGACCACAGAGGATTGTTGCTTACTTCCTTGCTCGACATGGTTCTCTCAGCTTGCCTTTTTTAATAAAATCAGGACTACCTGTCCAGGGGTGACACTGGCCACAGTGGGTTGTGTCCCCCCCATAACAATCACCAATCAAGAAAATGCCCCACAGACTTACCCACAGGCCAATCTGATGGGGGGGGGGGGAAGGGGTAGCAGGGCTCTTGTGAATTGAAATCCTCTCTTCCCTGATAACTACAATCTCAGCCATGGGGAAAAAAACCTACCATCACGATTGAACGCCTGCCAAACACACACAAACACGTCACAATTAAGCCATAACCTTTCCTTTCTTTTATATCCCCCAAATCTCATACTTCTTATTCCAAGAGGGAAATGCAAAGTCACAGTTGCAATCTAATCAAAGCAAAACCCAATCCCGATGGTCAGACCTTGTGGTTATTTCATACCCGCTTGGTGAGAGCTGCATGAGGCTGTGACAGTTCCACAGTGGGGCCATTAGCAGCTGCTTAAAGACTGATTCTCACAGCCCTTAGTGGAAATCTTTAGTCTTTTCAATCAAAACAACCATGTCTCTGTTGATGTGAAAGAGACGTGGGCACCAAACCGTGAACAGTTGCTGCTGAGTGTCTGTGATGAGTGAATTTGCACAGTGTAATTAATTCCATTGTATATTTAGGTTTGCTCCTCTTGCAGAATAAAGTTGCCAGAGTGAGAATGCAAAAGGAATGAGGTTGTCTTCACAACTGTGAGAAACCGACCAAAATACTTAGGTGCCTCAGAAGAGATTGACTATTAGATTCTCTCCTAGCACTGCGCAATCATGACCTCTACAATATTTCCATATTGCTGTGATTTGTGTAAAAAAAAAAAGAAGAAGACCCCATTATTCTGGAAATTTACTACACTTTAGAAAAATAATATTGAGCTAAAACTGGAAAATGGCATTATAGTTACCATTATAGCTCAGGAAATGCAGAGCAGAAATCCAAAATAAACTGGGTGTGTGCTGGAAATGTTAGCACTTTACAATGTACTTAAAGATAATTATAACATTGTTGTTCATCAGTTAAGATGCAGGGAAATCCGGATGCTGGCTGGCTTCACTGGGCTTGATGATATAGCAAATATTTATAGCAGCAGAATTTACGCAAATAGTAAAGTGAATTATCTCCACTAGCCAGTGTGTATTGTTTGTACCCTACGCAAGGCTATTTGTTTTCAGTTTTTAAATATGATCGGAAAGCATTAATTTTTTAATTTTAATAGTATTTATTAGTCATTCTTATTTCTGAAGAATTCTCTACTCAAGTGATCATTGTGTATTCGGATCATGCTTTTCTCTTTTCCTCATTCCTCCCAACCTCCTATCCTCAGGCCTTTCCTGTTTCTCTCTTTAAAAAACAAACAAAAACAAAAAAGGAAACACACATAAAAACTAAAAACAAAATAAATAAGCAAAAGATCCATAAAACATGAAATATCCAAACAATTTTTAGACCAAAAATTCTACAAAAATACCATTGTATTTATCTGTGTTGGCCATCTACTCCTTGGTTTTGGACTTCTGAAGTGTGGTTGAAATACCCAATGAGACCCCATTGTAGGAAACTAATTTTTGTTCTGCAAACAGGTATTAATTGAAGATAGTTTTTGATTTGGTGTATGAACCCTTCTCCCTCTCAGTGCTGAAACCCAACCTTGCTTGAACATGGTCAGGCCCTGTGTGTGTGCCATCAGTCTCTTATGTCATAACCTATGTAGCTCCCACCAAGTGGGTCTTGAATAACCGTGAGGTCTGACCACTGGAGTTTGGTTTGACTTTGATTGATTAATCTTTTTGAGGCTGGAAGACACTGATTCTTGGAATCATCCATTACCTCTTGTTCTTATAATCTTTCTATATCTTCTACATAACCCCCTGAGCCCTGAGAGGAGGGATTTGATGGAGACATAACATTTAAGACTGAGTGCTTGAAGGTCTGTTACTCTCTGTACATTGTCTAATTGTGTGTTAGTTCCCATCGACTTCAAGAAGCTTCTCTGATGATAGCTAAATTAGGTACTGATCTTTGAGTATATCAGAATGTCATTGGGAGTCATTTTATTGCCATGTTCCTTAAGCAGAATGGTAGAATTTGATTTTCCTCTAGGCCCAGGTCTTATCCAGATGCAGGTTCTTGACCACCCTAGCAGTGTTAAGCATGGATTCCATCTCATGGGATGGGTCTTCAATCCAATCAAAGAGTGGCTGGTTACTCCCACAGTATTTGTGCCACTATTACCCCCATTATATTATGTAGACAGGTCAGCATTGTGAGTTTCAAAATTTGTAGCTGAATTCATACTTACCATTGCTTGTAGCGGCATAAATGCATGCAGGCAGATTGTAAAGAATATATACAGCTTTAATGAAGAAATAGACTTACAGGACCAAGGTTCCCGAGGAGCACAGGAAGCAGAAGGGGCGCACGGGCTTCCACGAGCCCAATTTATAAGTAAACATTCGCCTGAGGCAAGCCCGCCCCCTAAGGGGCTGGCTTAACCCTACAATTGCTAAGTGGTAGCATACAAAATACCTTCCCCTAACATGAACAGTAGTCGGTAGGGGTGAAGGCACTAGTTATGCATCAGCATGGGTTTCCTTTGTTCAATGAGATATTCAAGTGCTGTCTTCAGCAGTTGTGGAGTTAACCAGTTGTGGTACGTAACCAGCTACCTTGGCTATTAGTAGTCTGTGATGTTTGGGAGTTTCTATGTGGTCCCTTTGGCCAATAATTCAACTAAACGTAACCTAATCCTGGCACTGGAGGTCTCCTGTGGTAGTGAAAGATGTCTAGTTGGGGCATTTTCCTCCCCATTATTTGGTGACACCATTCAGATTTCTTCCATATAATTATATATTTTAGGAAAAAGCTAGCATTGTGTTCTGACTATATTAGCCAGCATTCATATTTAACTCCTCTAACTGAAAGACCAGTCTGAATATAGATAATTTTCTTAGGTATGTAGTATCCTAGCATTTTAGTGGCTAGGTGCTACACAGTTTCAGAAGGTACATTTTTTTTCTTTAGCAGTCTCTGGGTTCATATCTTCAGCCAGCTTACTATTAAACAAATATTGCTATTGAATGGAAATAGAAAAGGAAATTGGGGCTCATAAATCACTACATTCTTAAACTCTGATGGAATTGACAGCTCTACCTATTCTATCATGGACAGCAAAACTTATATAGTTCACTTAGGAGAAAGTGTGTGCTCCCTTATAACAATAAGAAAATATAAACTAGGTCTTAAGTGTTTCTGTTCGCCTGACATCAAGATTCATTTATTTACTCATGAATTAACATGTTTTATCTTTGACACTTGCTATTTTTTATTTTCAGGCAGAAATATATCATATGTTCAAAGATGTTTGTATTACTTAATTGTGAACATATTCACAATTATAGAAAAGCATGCTTTGGTTACCAAAGAGAAGGCCAAGAAAGTATAGAGATAAACACACTTCATTCCTGAAATAAGTAAGCAAAGTAAGTGGGAATTAAAATTCCAGATGGTAAAATCCACCTCCCGGACACCTCTGCACATTCAGATATGCTGATTTCCACTTCAGCTCCTTGCTACTGCCCTGTGGCAACACCCCACTCCAGTGGTCCAGAGCTATCGTGACCTCTCCATCTCTTGTCGGTGCCTACAAATAGCTTTGTGTTGTTTACTGTGTGTGCATTGAGAAATGTAAAAAACACCTCTTACCTTCCAGGTTCCCTTTTGGATCTAATTATTTTAATTGGTGTCTAGTTTGAAGTCATGGTTATTCAATATTTATTTAACTTATTCTGTTTTTTTATTCTCGTACCTTTGATAAAATATAGATTTATTTATTGAAATGAAGATTCCTTGAAGTTACTACCTTCAACATCTGCTCTGGACTACAAAAATATATGCTAATTTATACTACCAATATAGGGCAGTTTGTATTCCTGTTCATTTTGTTCTGAGACTTGCTGGTAGATAAAGTAGTCTTCTGCTACTTTGTCAAGTAGGAAAATGATGAATTTGGACTAGAGGGGCATCTGGGGTGGCACAGTCTATCAAGCAAGAGCTTGGCATGGGGTTCAGTCCTCAGCACTCGAACAAGAAGAGGAAAAAAAAAGAAAACGATAAGTTAATTTTAAATTGTCTATTGAGCCCAAGTGTGTTTGTGTTGTTTAATTACAGTGAGTGCACTTGGGGTTATGGCCGAGCTCCTGGGCCACTGGTGATGGCATAGAGAGAGGAAGCGGACCCAGCCAGGCTATGCGGACTCTTCGCCCAGTGAAATCAGGATTCTTTATAGGAGGCTAACTGGCCTAGTAGATGTGACATGATTTTCTGCAAACCAGGAAGAGATCAGCAGGAAAGATGGACAGTGAATTACTTTTCTCATTGGCTCTGACGAAAGCAGCTTAAGGAAGGAAGGGCGTCTTCTGGCTTACAAATTGAGGGTGCAGTCCACCGTGTGTGGTGGCGGCAGGAGCGTGCAGCAGCTGGGCAATGGCACCCACAGTCAGAAAGCTGAGGGAGGCGTGCTGTTTTGCCAGTCTTTCTCCTTTCCATCCAGTTCAAGACTCCAGCCTGTGGAATATACGATCAGGGTAGGCCTTCCTTCTGCAGCTAAAACCTTCCTGGAAATGTTCTTCTAGGATACAGCCAGAAGTGTGATTTCACAGGTCAGGCTGACCATGAAGATTAACCATGAGAGGTAGATTGTCAAACAGCTGTTACACTGTTTAGAAAAGTCGAGATGAGTCTTGTCAGTCTGTTTCATTGTTGACAGTCGTTGAGGCGTTTCATAGTGTCTAAGAACCGGGAGGAAAGAGGACCACGGTTAAAGTGCTTGCCTGTGAAGCTACTGTGTTTACCCTGTAGTAAACCGAGACAGAAATGTGCCCATGCTATACAGGTGATGGCTTCATGACATTGACTTTCTGCCTGCTCATCACTTAGAAAATTCTTATATTAGTAACTAATATTTGAAATACTACTTATATTTGAAATAATATCTGAGACTTTCTAGATGTATTTTCTAGTAACTTCTAGGGGAATTTTTTTAATTCCTTGCTGACATAACTACATCGAGAAAATCACAATGTAGCTTCGTATTTTAGCCCATTATTAGAAACTGCCAGGCCCTGTTATTACATCTGAATGGCTGTTCTGCTTGTCATACATCAGCTGCCTCAAATGAATTTTCTAGTTATTGAGATCACTATTTGATATTTCCAGCTCACGTAAGCACCCTTTCCATTCTACTTATGGACTTGAGTTTAGGATCAAAACTGATCCTGAGTCAGAAGAGTGTGTGGAAGCCAGAGGCCCGGCTCTGCTGACAGGCTCTCCTGTTACCCTCACGTTCTGAGAAGCATTGTGCTCCACTCACCTTAGCTAGTGACTTTGGCGCATCATTTGGTGTAGAAAGAATGCTAACTTGGGAGGTCTGAGACAGTTTTCATCCCATCCCTGTTTCCATCTGAATTCCACAAAAGCGAAGCACTCTGGAAAGAGGATTCCATACATACCTGAGCCAAGGGGATCGCGATGCTGAAAGAGGAAAAGTAGAATAGGGTTCAGATGACTTAACAATAATTAATTGTGAATGTAAATTCTATGTTTTCTTGACTTATTCACTATTTTTCTTGCATAAAATGCATCCATTTTGCCAAACATTGTATATTGTCCAAGATGGCAGAGCAACATGAGTAGCAAACAGTGTATCTGATGCAAGGCCCCATTTAGCAGCATCTCCAGAGACCCAGGCAATCTCAAATTGCCAAGGCTTCCAGAAAATGTGTATGTATCAATTTAGGGATATAGGTCTCATCTTAAGTATTTCATAAGGAAGACTGTAACTGTTTGAAATACCATTAGGATTAAGAAAGTAGAGTAGCCAGGAAATCAGATATAGAGCATAAACAATGTTGCCTTTGTCTCAGCTACAGCGTGGAATGACTTCTAGCAAGATGCTCTCAGGCACCAGGGTCTGGGCAAAAATGGTACATTGGAGTCCTCTAGCCCCCGCACTGGATGCCAGCAGAGGGCAGTGCTGCAGAAGATTGGGTTGAATTAAGCCTGTGCTCTGAGATTCTGGGCAAGCCAGTTAACCCCAGGGGACCTCATTTTCATTATAGTAAAGTGATTGTGCCAGACGCAGTGTTCTGATTTCCCTTCCTCTGCCATAGATTTCTGGTTTTGTTTGATGACCTATCTACTTAAGCCCACTGTATTTCTCATGACTCATAGATCTCATAGTGCATAAGAGAACTTGAGGCTGTTATCTGGAGGACAGGACGACACAGGGGATTGAACCCAGGCTTCGTATGTTTATGCATGTTGTATCACAGAGCCAAACCTTCGGCCCCACAGTTCCTTTTGTTAAACTTGTCCCCACCTCCGCGGAAATGGGCGTGGCTCCTTTTCACTTAGCTTCCTTTGTATGGCTGGCTGATCATAGAGAGAAATGAAAAGATGGGGGTGTTAGGGAAGGAAAACCTGCAGCTGAATAAAAGAAATAGGTTGCTTTTCCTAAGCAGCAAGCAAATGGATTCTGAATGATTCTCAGAGGGCTTCCAGAACATACGTCTAGTCGGGTACAGCAAAGTTGGGGTAAGTAGAATGCCCCCAAGGAGTCAGTGTGGGAAAGGCATCTTGGTGCAGCGGTAGAGATTTGTGGAACTGTCAAACACTCCCAGGAGCTTCTAATGTATTGTAAGTTACAGTGAGTGCTCTATTATAAACTTAGCCACCATTTTCTTAAAATTTTGAGATGCTGAAGTTCTTCAGTCTGTGGCTATTATACCTGGAGAGATATGCCTATTCACCCTAGTTAGGGCACCTTCAACAGACCAAAGAAACGATTCCACAAAATCTTCCTTAGTGATCCAGTCAGTTTGTTGAACTTATTTACAGCATTATAGGCAAGAAGTTGCTTACAAGAGCATGGATGCCTCAAAGGTAGCTGGACCACTAAAAACCCAACACAGTATAGGTGCCTCAATCGGAGTCACAACTTAAATCTGCAGTGCCAGGAATGATCTGGGGGAACTGAAGGATGGTGATCCATGTCTATAACTTTATACATGAGGAGGAGGGGCATAGTACCTTCCTGAGAGGGACCATGGAACTGTGAAACTCCCTGTTCTCTTGGGTGGAGGGGAGGCCCTGGTTCCTGTGTAAGTCATAGAAATTACTTGGAATCTCTGTATCAAAAGGAGGAGTTGAGCCTGTTACCACCATATCCTAAAAGAAACAAATTTTGTGTTAAAAAATACATCATTCTAAGAAGGGTCTCAGGATCAAACACCTTCCAGTTCTTAAGGAGGTAGTGCAGTGCAGTATTCAAGCAAACTAAAGGTAAATTTCCCATGATCCTAGGGGAGATAAGAGGAAAGGGACCCTGGGGGAAGAAAGTGTCGCTGGTGCCTACATGCAGAATCCTACAGATACTCCAATAGCTTTGGAGTGTCCCCTCCTCCACCATGCTACCAGGCATCTGCTCTGGTTCTCTGGGTGCAACCTACAGTAGGGCTAGCAATACTAGATTGAGCTCCTTGCCCTTCTGGACTTTTTCCTTCCCTCCCTGCTCGGGTTTGAACCAATCATCTGTGCTGTTCACTACTGGCCTTTAAGTCCCTCTGATGAGCATCTCAGAGCTTAATTCTTTGACCTCAGTGAAGTAGGACCTCTGCCTTAAGTATCCCCAAAAGGAAAGTATGAGCTCTTGGGGGTGCTAAGTTCGGACAGCAGGCTTGCTTACATGATGGTTTTGGCCCTCTTGCCAAGATTGCCATCCTGGTTAAAGAGCAAGTAAGCAGTCTTATCTTATGGCATTTACTTATTTGTTTTAGTAGCATCATGTTCAGAGCAATGTCTTACCACCTATGAGAATAAACCATGCCTTTAGGCCTGGAACTGTCTACAAGAAACAAACAAACAAAAGATAAGAGTGTGTAGGATGTGGCAAACTAGAAGGAAACAATGCATGGGAAGAAAGAGATCCAGGAAGGGGTGTGGTGGAAACCAACTAGAGTGGGGGCCTGACCTACAATGTACTGAACCCCCATATTCAGCCCCTAGACAGCTGTTAGCCAAGTCTCCCTCCCTTCAAGCTGTACCATGGCTTGCACCTCAGTTCTCAGCATCTGGACCCATTGGGCTCTAAGTTCATACTTTCAATCCCTGTCCCCACCAGGGATTATCTGGGTCGCTGGCAAAAGGAGCACACAAAACAACTGAACATTAGGATCCTGGGGTAAAACGTGCTACTGGCTTGCATCAGCACCTTCCACTCAGCACATCTTCCTGTATTTGGATCCAGTCCCTCCCTCTCTGTGACCATGGGTCTAACTAAGACATATGTGGGGCCTGAGACCAGGAGTGTCTCAGAGAGAGTACCTTGGTGCACAAAGGGCTTGGGCATGAGCTGTCTAGAGCCGAAGTCTGCCAATCCTTATGGATCTCAGGAAAAAAGAAGACAAAAAATGAAGTAGATATAGGAGAAAGAGATGATATTGGGGAAGCCAGCAATTATATGTGCTGTGGATTCAATGCTTCCTCATAGATGCCACCACATTGGCATCATGGTTACTGTCACTTCCATGTTGCCATATTGGTATAATGACTATGGACCACATAGGCAGTGCTGTCCTTGGCAAACTCAGATAACTGGCACCCACCAGTGACCACTAGACAGACATGGTTGCATCTGGCAGGCTGCCTCTGAGGTATGTGCCATGCTTTTTTTTGTCATGAGTTGGGGGAGTCATTGGAACAAGGACTGAGAACAATCCTAACCCACAGCTACATCCCACATTCGCAATAGAAGGAGAAATGGATTGGATCCAGTTGCCTGAGCTGCTATCAGAATCTCAGCTGCACCCCCCCCCACACACACACACACCTGCTTGGTGAGGTCTCCTTGAGCTGCCAAGGTAAAAATGAAAGAAATAGTGGAAATTGGGAAGATAGATGTGCTTGCTAAAGCAGAAAAGGAAGCAAAGTCTTCTAGGCTCCTTTATGGTGGCCCTGGAGTGAAGAGAAGTTTTCAGAAGATTAGAACTATAACCCTCACCTCCTGGCTCCCTGGCTTTACCATACCATTATAGGTGTTTAGTATGGTTCAGTGAGCATCTGATGAAATTTTCAGGTCCTTCTGCCTGGAGACCAAGAATTGAAAATATGAATAGAGGTCAAAGCGGAGACAATTTTTTAAGAAAGAGAGCACTTCTAAGGAAGGAAGTGGACCAGGGCTGACTTTTAAAGGTCAAAGACTCAATGATGTTTCTTCCCAGAAGACCAAACCCTTCACAGCTCGCTTATGCAGCATAGGCTGTTTGTGTGCACGCTTTGTTTGTTCCTTGGCAACCTTGATGCATGAAGTTTTCAGTCTCTCTCCCTGGCTCGTTTCTTCTGTATGAGAATTTAACCTCACTCTCTGCCTTAGCAAATGAAACCAGAATTACTGGACCAATTATCACTGTATCCTCCTTGGCATTCTGTTCTCATTTGTCTACCTATGTTCTGTGCACTTATTTTTCATATTCAGAGTGTATGAACCGCTGATACAAATCACTGATGCTAGGGTTTATCTATAAAACTAACATAAATGAAGGAAAAGAAAAAAAAAACCTTTAAACTCCAAGTCTCTAATGCTTTGATTTAGTTGCTCAGGAATCCTAAAGGTCATCCTTTTACTAGAAAGGAAAGTAGTTCAGGAAAGCTGCCATCCCCCCCCCAAAAAAAACGTGCCTTTATGTAACAATCCTATGCAAGAAAAGTACAAAACCAAGTACCAAGTGGCAGATGAGGCAATAGGGAATCCTCCATGCTTTCTTTCACATGGTATGCATGTCATAACTAGGGGCTCATAGGGAGGTCTTCTGCAGCTCTGTAGTTTAAAAACTATACGGCTCCTGTTAACATAAGGGATTCTGGGTTTTTGGTTTTAGGTTCTTTTGTTTTCCTATTATGGTGGCTAGAGTTAGTGTGATATCATCAGTCACTTTTGGACCAGGAACTTCCTAGTGCTTTCCATGGGATGCTCAGAAGTTAGTTAGGCTGGGGGAGTGCTTCTGTGCTTGAGAACTGCCGTGCTTACTTTTCTTCTGCTGTAACAAAGCATCGTGACCAAGGCAACTTACAAAAGAGAGAGTTTATTGGTATTGCAGCTTACAGTTCCAGAGGCTGAGTCCAATACCATGATGGCGGGAAGCCTTGCAGCAGGAGAACAGGCATGGTGCTGGAGGAGTGGCTGAGAGTTTACATCTGATCCACCTGCACAAGTCAGAGAGAGAAATCGGGAAATGGTGTGGACTTATGAAACGTCTCAGTGACACACCTCCTCCAACAAGGCCACACCTCCTAATCCTTCCCAAACTGAGCCACCAAACACCAACTATTCAAACATGTGAGTCTTATGGGGGCTGTTCTCATTCAAATCACAAGGCACTTGCTGCTCTTGCAGAAGACCCAAGTTAGGTTTCTATCACCTACATTGGGAGGCTCATGTCTAGCTCTCATTCGAGATCAAGGTCCACACCACCATCCTGTGGACTCTGCAGGTTCCTGAACTCATGTATGTATAGCCCCTGACACCCCATAAACATACATATGCATAGTTAAAAATGAAACACAAAGAAAGATGCATTATCACTGTCATTTGATTGCTTGGCATTTTCTTTTTTTCTCAGATGAGAATGAATGACATCTTTTACTGGGAGACACTCTCTGCTCCCTTAGTCACCATTTTCAAATGATGTGTCACCTCATCATATATTCCCACAGGTAAAAGAACTCTCAGAGCTAACCTCTAACTTTGAGGCTGGAGCTTGGTGATGTTGTCCCTAGACTTCCCACTCCCGAGGCAGGAATAGGCAAAGCATACTTTATTCGTGATCTACGGTAGGCAGTCAGCAAAGAAAGTGTGTCCCAGCACCCCAGCAGAGCAGGAAATATCTCACACAGGCCAGAGCAAGTCAGTGACGGCTGAGTTACTGCTCAGCGGTGAGCAGCTTGGATCCCACAGTTCCTCCGCACCAGAAATAAAACCAGAATGTCACCACCCACCGCCCCCAGTGAGTACCCTCCTGTCCTGCCCCAAAGTTGATCCAAGACGTTTTCCTCCTTGGGGAAGAGAGCAAAGTTCTGTGGTTTCCGATGAAGAAAAATGTGAAGTTCCGCTTTTTAAATAGATGTGTTTTTTTTTTCCTGTCCCCTTCAGTACAAAACGTGATTAAGTTAAATGAATTTGCTGCAGCGGTAGAGGAACGGTACAGGAAGTTTGTCTTGTGGCGGGGACAGGAGTGCGTTCTCGAGAGTAGCTGTAGCCAGAGCAGTTGTGCCCTGCTTAGCTCCTCTGGTGACTTCTTTGGTTTAAAACTGCCTAGCAGACTGGGGAGAGAGTTGTTCAACCTTCAGGGAGAGTGTTGAAGGCCCGTGGCTCTGACTGGAGCAGGGAACCATCACTGATGCGTTTGGGCCACATTAGGTTTCTGTCTGCTCATTCTGCTGGCAAATACACATTCTCACATGACCGGAATGAGGTATCACTTTATTCTTAATCACTATTTTTAATTTTACTACAAAAGAGTGGGCTTCAACGTGACATGTTCCCGTGTGAGCGTTATTGTACAGGGCTCCACCCTTACGTCCTCTTCCCGAGAGACCACTGTTCTTTGTCCCCCACACTCCCCCTATGCAGCTTAGCATCTTTCTTGATTTTGCTCCAGGATGGCATGGGCACGAGACCTCAACAGCACGGCTTCTGCTCTGCCCATGTCTACCTGCTTGTTCTCCTCAGGAACATGCGGTCGTGCCAGCCGTGGCTAGGACTGGTCTGCGGAGCAGGGGCACGCTGCCCTGTGGTGTTTGGGACACACATCTTAGTTCTGCGGTTGAAATGTCTAGTGTCTGCGCTGTGAAGGTCAAGAGTGATATCACAGCCTTAATCATCAGCTTGTCTGCATGCTGCTGAGTGTGTCTACCAGGAGGGAGCTCGGCGCTCTCCTGACAGTCACCCGAGGATGATAAGGAATGACAGGGTCTCTCTGCCCCGTTACAGCCTGTGCTGCCCTGGCAAGCACACAGTTCCCGTTAAAATACACAGACCATGGGCAAAGCACTGTGGTGAGAAAAATAGCAAGTTGAGGTTTTCAGAAAAATATCCATGATTTGTGAGCATCCCCTCCCCAGCAACTTGCCTGTCTGCCCCTCCCCCCAAGCTTTTCTGCCTGTCCGCTCCCCACCCTGCCCCCCTGGAACTTGTCTGCCTGAAGCCTTTCTGTATTGTTTTTTCTTCTTTCTCTTTGCTTCGTTTCCTTCTTTATTATTTTCTTACAGGTCGGATAACTCAGAAGCTTTTGTCTCAGGTGGGAAGTTAAGGTGGAGAATATTGATTTGGGGGTTTTTGTCAGCAGATGCCAATGGCTGCCTTCTGCTCACAGGTCTGCAGAGATACACGTCTCATTCATTGCGCAGTGACCACTCAGCTCCCCAGAGAGCCGTGATGACCAGAAGTTAAGATTCTTTTGCAGGAAAACAAACCACTGTTCTTTTGGGAGACAATTACCTATATCGTGTGTGTGTGTGTGTGTGTGTGTGTGTGTGTGTGTGTGTGTGCTCAATCCTTATCAATTTGTGCTTCATTCCTGTGCTCCAACTTACTCTTCCTTCTACTGCAGCCGGCCCGCAGGAACCCCACTTCCTGTCTCCTTCTACCCACCTCCCTTCTCTGGAGGCTCTGCAGGAGCCCCACTTCCTGTCCCCTTCTACCCACCTCCCTTCTCTGGAGGCTCTGCCCTTTGGCGCTCACCCAGCTTTGCTCCTCCCCACCTCTCTTCTTAGCCTCCCCTTCCAGCCTATCTGTATTCCTTTGTGTGAGCCCCCAAGCCACAAAAAAGCACTTCCCACCAGGAGTCCTCAGTGACACCCATGGCTGCAGGCCCAGGTAGATAATTTTCACTAGCCTCCCTGCCTCCATTCCATTTCTCTAGACTTAAGGTTAATCCTGTAGCAGCCTACCCACAGGTCCACCTCCTCCCACCTACTGCAGTTACAAGGAACTCTTCCTCTGGCTGGGGATCCAGGATCTCCTAGCTCTTCTCCATGACCCCTCTCAACTTTTCTTCTAGCCCAAGCCCATTCCTCTGTGTCCCCCACAAAAGGACCCCCTACCAGACACCAAATAGCGACCACACCTGCTTAGGATCCAGAGGGGACAACAGCAATCAAAGAATGGAATACCCACCCAATAATGACAAGACCAGATATATCTATATAATGAAACACCTCAAACATCATAACACTAGATGCCTAGATCCCAGCTCAAAAACACAAGCGTGAGCAGCCGAGACAATGTGCCTCCTCTGGAAGCCAATAACCCTATGGCAGTGGGCCCTGAGACATGTAATGTCACTGAAGCACAAGACAAAGACTTCAAGATAGCCTGCATTATTATATAAGGACCTTAAATAGGACATGAATAAATCCCTAATGAAGTCGGTGAAAATACAAATAGTGGAATTTCAAAACACAAAAATTAGAAATAGAATCATCAAGAAAACTCAAACTAAGATAAAACTGAAAATGAAGAACTTAGGCTGCTACACAAAAAGCCTTAGAGGTAAGCTTTGCAAAGAGAATGCAAGAACTGCAGGAAAGAATTTCAATTCTTGAGGACAACGTAGAAGAAATAACTCCATCAAAAAAAAATTCAGGCACAGAATATCCATAAAATCTGAAACACTATGGAAAGAACAAACCTACAGATAATAGGGATAGAGGAAAAAGAAGAAACCCAGGTCAAAAGCACAGAAAATATCTTTTAACAAAATCATAGAAGAAAATTTCTCTAATCTAAAGAAGGAGGTGCCGATTAAAGTACAAAAAGAAGATAGAGCGCAAAATAGAACCAGAAAAGAAATTCCCCATAGCATATATTAATCAAAACACTAAATGTGCAGAACAAAAAAAGGATATTAACATCTATAAAGGAAAAATACCAAGTCACATATAAATTCAGAACTATTAGGATAACACTGGACTCTGGATGGAGACTCTAAAAGCCAGAATGGCCTGTGCAGATATTCTACAAACTCTGAGAGTCCACATATGTCAGTCCAGACAAAACTATCCAACAAAACTATCAATCACAAATGGTGGAGAAAGTAAAACATTTAATGATAAAAGTGAATATAAACAACTACTATCTACCAGTTCAGTTCCACAGCTGGCACTAGAAGCAAAACTTCAATCTAAAGAGAGTAACCACACCCAAGAAGATACAAGGTTTAGATAAACATATAACAGTGTATCAAAATATGGGGGGACCCAGCCTGTAAAACAAATAAACAGGAATCAATAAAAACTGGTCATTGATAACTATCAGTGTTAATGATCACAATTCTTCAGTAAAAGTACATGATGTCCAGACTGGATTAGAAAACAGTATCCATCTTTGTGTTGCATCTAAAAATCCTGTCTCCAACGACAGATACCACCTCAGAGTAAAAAGATGGAAAAACCAAGTGGCCGCCCCAGAGGCAAGCAAGTATGACTTTTTAATATCTGGAAAAAAAAGACTTCAAAAATAATCAGAAGAGCTAGGGAAAGACACTACATACTCATTAAAGGAATGATTCACCAAGATGATATTGCAATTCTAGACATCTATGTGCAAAACACAAGGGTACCCGTGTTCATAAAAGAAACACTATTGCAGCTAAAATCACATATTGACCCTTGTGCTGTGATAATGGGTGACTTTAATGTCCCATGCTCATCCAAACAAAATCTAACGAGAACAGTGCTGGTGTTGGATGACATCATAAATCACATGGCCCTAACAGACATCTACAGAGCATTCCACCCAAATGCAAAGAATAGGTTTTCTTTCCAGCAGAAACTTTCTGAAAAATTGACCCAATGTTAGGACAAAAAGCAAGTATCAACAGATTTGGAAAATTAAAATAATATTTGGCTTCCTACCTGACCACCATGGATTAAAGGTGGATATCAACTACAGTAGAAAAATAAGAAAATATATAAACTCATAGAAGCTGAACAACTCACTACTGATGAAAAAAATAATTAAGACATAAATCAAGAGAAAAAAAACTTTCTAAAATTGAAGGAAGTGAAAATTCAACATAACCAAACTTAAGGTACACAATAAAAGTGTTTCTAAGAGGCAAGTTAACCAATCTGGAAACCCTAAAAATATTGATTTCTTAATATATATGACTACTAAACAATTCTTCACAGAAGTTAAAAACACAGTCTTCAACTTAATATGGAAACACAAAATATTCAGGATAGCCAAAACAACCCTGGATAATAAAAGACCTGCTGAAGGAATCACCATCCCAGATTTTGAGTTGTACTGAAATCTATATTAATAAAAACAAAAGGATACCTGTATTAAAACAGACACGTTCATCAATACGATAAAATGAAAGATGCAAATATAAACCCGAAGGTTTATGGACACCTAATTTTTGACAAAGAAGCCAAAACTACACTCTGTAGAAACGTATCAGTACATGGTGGTGGGCAAACTGGATGGCTGCCTATTGAAGAATCCAAATAGAGTCATACTTACCACCCTGCAGAAAGCTCAACTCTTACTGGATCAAGGACCTAAAACATAAGACCAGATGCCATGAATCTGACAGAAGACAAGTGTGGAATAGGCTTGAAATCATTGCCACAGGGAAACAGGTCTCTAAGTAGGACATCATTAACACAGGCATTAAGAACAACAATGAATAAATGGAACATCACAAAACTGAAAAGCGTCTGTATGGCAAAGGACACCATCTTTCAGGCAGAGTAGCAGCCTACAGACTGGGAAAAGATCTTACCAATTACACATCTGATAGGTGGTTAGGGTATAAAATATGTAAACAGCTAAAACCACTGAACATCAAGAAAACAAGTAATCCAATTACAAATAGGGCACAGAACTAAGCAGAGAGTTCTCAAAAAAAAAAAAAAGAAAGAAAAGAAAAGAAAGAAACCCAAATGCTTGAAAAAGACTTAAAGAAAAGCTCAACATCCTTAGACATTAGGGAGAGGCATATTCAAACTACTTTGAGACTTTATTTTACCCCAGACATAATGGCCAAGGTCAAGAAAACAAATAATAGCTCATGCTTGCTAAGATGCAGTGAAATGGAAAGCTTACTTATTGATGGTGCAAGGTCAGACTTGTATAGACACTATGGAAAGCAATGCAGTGTGGGTCCTCAGGAAACTGAGCATCAATCTACCTCAAGTCCAGCTCTGCCACTCTGGCGCATATACCCAAAGGACTCTACATCCTACCACAGATAGACTTGCTCATCCATGTTCATTGCCGCTCTAGTCATTATAGCCAGAAATTCAAAACTGCCTAGATGTTTGTTAATTGGTGAATGAAAATGTGGTATATTTACACAGTGAAATAATATTATATTTCATTTAAAATTGAAATTTACAGGGAAACATATAGAGCTAGGGGAAAAATCATTCTGAATGAGGTAATTTAGACCTTAAACCCCAAATATTGTATGCTTTCTCTGATGTGCATGTTACAATCAGAAGAGCCCCTGAGGCTTGGTACCTAGTAGGGAACTGAGTAAGAGAAGGATCTTCCAAGAAAAGGCAAATATAATATCTCGTTATGAAGAGACAAAGGAGAAACTGGAATAGGAGAATTAAATAGTGAGGGGGTGGGAGAGAAAGGTAAAGGAGGGAATGTGGAGAGGGGTTTACTAACACTGAAGGCCTTTTTGAAAATCTAGTGCCAGTACGAAGTTCCATGTTCACTGACGCGCATCCATGATTCTGAAAGGTACTCAGCACTCTACCGGAGAGAGGTGATGAGCGGCATCACCCAGCTACAAACCCTGTGGCCTACAACAGCAACCTGCCCGTTCCAGAAACTGCTACAATGATGGCATGATATTACAGGAGAATCAACCACTTCTTGATTGAACTTAAAGCTTTTTCTGTGATATGGAAGCCATATCTGACATTGCTAAAATGTCCAGGAATCTAGAAACATGTAGATCATGAGACGAGAAAACCTACTATTCTACCGTCTATAAAAGAACTGACTCCTGATGACATAAGCCATGCCCATAGATTAGTGCCTCACTCAGCCCACATCAGAGAAGCTTCTTATGGTATATGAGAATTAATACAGACAACCAAAGCTGAGACACAATTAGCAGAGAGTGAGAGACTTGGAGCAGTAAGGTATAAATGGTTTTATTTTTTAAATTGAATCCTTCCCTTCCCCTGCTCATAAAGTTACATGGAAGAAGATGTCACTGAGGGTGGGCTTTGAGGTTTCAAAAGCCCATGTCAGGCCCAGTGTCTCTGTCTCTCTCTGTCTCTCTCTGTCTCTCTCTCTCCTCTGTCTCTGCCTGCTGCCTGTCAATCAGGATGCAAAGCTCTCCGCTACTGCTCCAGCACCATTCTTGTCTGCTTCCCACCTTGGTGATCATGGGCTAGCCCTCTTAAAGCTGTAAGCAAGCCCCCAGTAAAATGCTTTCTTTTATAAGCAAGCGTTGCTTTGGTCATAGTGTCTCTTGACTGCAGTAGAACAGAAACTAAAACATTAGTTTTTGCTTATTTATTCTGATTTTCATTTTTTGTGTGTGTTTTGTGGGGTTTCTTCATGTTTCTTGCTTTGTTGTTGTTTCTTTTTATTGAAAAAAATTCATGTAACATATTCTGATCACGGTTTCCCCTTCCTGAACCTTTCCCAGATCCTACCCACATCCTCACCCACTCAATTTCATGCCCTTTCTTTCTTTCTTTCTTTCTTTCTTTCTTTCTTTCTTTCTTTCTTTCTTTCTTTCTTTCCCCTTTTAGAAAACACACAAACAGGCAAATTTTTAAAACGAGACTGAAATATACACACGCAAGTGCACACAGATACAAAACAAAACAGCACCTATAAGAATGCAAATCAGAGACCATAATATAAAGCAAAAGACTGAAAAGGCAAAGTAAGGTGAAAACAGAGCAGTATGAGAAAAAGGTTACAAAAATACCATTGAGTTCATTTTGTGCTGACCATCTTCTGCTGGGCAGGAAGCCTACCCTTAAGTGCGGTCTACATACCCAATGAGACTCCACTGGAGAAAACTAATTTTTCATTTAGAAGTGGATGCCAATTGAAGATAGCTTATTGGTTAGGGATAAGAGCCCATGTTTTTGTTTGTTTGTTTGTTTGTTGAGAGAGAGAACATGAAGTTTAGTGGCTAAGAGAAATGCCACAAGACTACTAACAATTTAGGAGATAAGGTTTAGGAATTAAAAAAAAAAAAGGCCGCATAAGTCAACTAGCATCTGAGTGGAGAATGCAGTGCTTCAGAATCTAAGCACCCCCGATTTTGGAGTCTGGCAGTGATAACATGAGAGGGTGTGGCATTTGAATAGCGGAGGTCTTATGAATCAAAGTCCACAGGGAAGAAGTTCCAAGGAAGAAGCTAAAGATGGCAGGAAGAGATGGCTGATAGAATGCAGGCCCAAGGAAGTACATGGAGCATGGGGAAGTACAGAACCCCTGAAGCCCCTCGGAAGGGTGACCAGAAGAGCTTGCCTCCATTTAAAAAGAACGTTCATGGAAAGTGAAAGAATAAAGAAACATAAAGGGGGAATTTTCAGGACTAGGAGAGAGTAGGGAATGTTAATTAAGGCTTCAGTTGACAAAAAGTTTATTGAACACCTCTGAGATAAGTAGATAACTCAGCAAAGAAGAAAATGGGGTATACAGTAAGTGTGCCTAGGAACAGAGAGGCTGTAGCAGAACTCCTAGGAGCCCAGGAGCATGGTCTCACAGCTTTACCAGCTCCAAAGTAGTGAGATATGGATGGTGTTCAGAGTGGTTGTGTCTGTAGGGCCAATTAAAGTGAAAAGAATTAAGCTCAGTTAGGCAGCCTGAGTCAAAGAGACTTCGCTTCATTGTTGGACACGGAAGAAGACATGCTCATCAGCCGTAGATGGCAAGAAGCAGGGACACAGGACAGAACTGCAAGTGCTACTTGCAATCATTTGTGATCATCCTTCATCTAGATGAGCCTGAAAATGCTAAGGTCTCTCCCATGTGTTACAGATGCTAGAACTCTGCTTCTGAAAGCAGGGTCCTTTTTTTTTTTTTTTTTTTTGGTTTTTTGAGACAGGCAGGGTCCTGACGTGACTGTGTAGCCGAATGCAGTGGGTTGACATCTTGGTGAGGGCACAGCCAAAATAAGCTGAGTCTAGACATGAGACCATGGGGGAACATTATCACCGACGGATGCTGGAGCAGGGGAACTACTTCCAAAGCCAAAGTGATGCTCTCCTTTATAACTGGAGCTTTCCCCCTGCCCACTAGTTCCCGAATAACCACTTCTGAGGTTTAATATTAATTACAAACTGTTCAGCTGATGGCTCTGGTTTCTTACTGAAATTAACCCATTTCTAATATTCTGTGTATTGCCAAGTACCCCGTGGCTTACTGGTAAAGCTCTGGCATCTTACTACTCTGGCGGCTGTTGGTGTCCCCCAGACGCTGCCTTCTTTTTCCCTGTATCTTTGCTTGGATTTCCTGCCTGATTCTATTCTGCCTGGCTTCAGTCCAAATCAGCTTCTTCAGTAACCAATGGTAATGGCACATAATCACAGCACACCAAAGTGTCACTCCTTAAACTCAGAAAGCCCAAGGTTTAGAGAGCCAGCGCCTAGTAACCCTCCACTAAGCGGTACGGAGCATGCTTAGTTTAAGGGCACAATTTTAAATGAAAATCTATTAGACACATTTAGAAGGGGTGTGCTTAGGTCAAAGTCATGGAGTGAGTATGTGAAAGGCAAAACACATGGACAGAAATGCCCTGAGCATGCTCAGCTTGCACCATTGAATTTTAGCCACACGAGGCTTTGGAGATGGGTGACCAGGAGTAGGCTCTTGAAAGGGCCTGCCCTCTTGGTCGCTCATAACCGCGTAGAGAACCTCTCCACCACAGTGTACTGGTACAGGACACGCTTGGGTGGCTCTGTCTAATGTAGCTTCGAGTTAGAAGTCAGGTCTTGTTCATGCTGTCTGGGTACAAAAGGAATTGCCTGGACACTCTGACATTGTATTAAGCTCTCGCTGTGTGCATCTCATCCACGCTATCCACCTCATTCTCAGTTAATGTGTTTATTTGCATATGGTCACGACAGGAGATCTCCAATTTCTGAGAAAAAGATTTTTACCTTTCTCCCCCCACTTAAAACACTGAGGAATTTCCAAGTACTTCCAACACAATCGCATTAAGTTCTATAGCCACATCCCATACCACTACATTAGTACTTGTTTTTCAGGTGTGACAACGAAACCAGGTTCAAAACAGAAGACGTGCACTGGGCCTACAGCTTCTGCCCCACCCCGTACTCCTGGACAGCGCTCCTGGGCCTGGTCTTATATCTTATCTTCTTTGCACCTGGTAAGTGGATGCTTTGTTACTTTTGCCCCGCGCTGTCCCCTCTTAGAAGAGGCTGGTTACTAGTTGTCATTCCACAGGGGATTTTTACTATAGTTTTAATGATTTACTTCCCAGGAATGGGACCAATGCCCTGGACGGTGAACTCTGAAATCTATCCTCTCTGGGCAAGAAGTACAGGAAATGCATGCTCAGCCGGAATAAACTGGATCTTCAACGTCCTGGTTTCATTGACCTTTTTACACACTGCTGAGAATCTTACATACTATGGTAAGAGCGTGGTTTTTTTTTAAATGTTCTCTCATTGTTATTTTTGATACTCTGTCCTTAGGGTACCCTATAATTTATGAGAGGGGCTATGTCATTCTATTTTGGCTCTTTGCAAATATCTCTATATAGCTTTCACCATCTCCAGGGGATCCGGGAAGTGTTTCTGAGAGAAGAGTTCTCTTTTCCTAAGCGTCTTGTCTCCAAGAGCCTATCTTATCCCCCATAATTCAAACCCTGAACCCCCCCCCAACCCTGCCAGGACAGAAGTCCTTACAGCACAGCTCTCAGTCTAACAAGGAAGCAAAGAAACGATGCCAAGACCATGAAGACAGGACTGATGAGATGTCCTTTGAGAGGGATGGAGCCCCACACCTCAGCAGCATTAGAGTACACCAGAAAGTAGCTCACCCATGTGGGACACTGTATCACTGAATCGTTTGTGCCACCCAGGACACCTTAGAGCCCAGCACCTACCACTTCCAGAAACAGGGACTTGACAAAAGCCTCCAAACAAAAATGCATGGAGACTGTGGCTTAAGGAAAACATTGGTAGGTAACAGCGCATGACAGAACTCCTTTGTGAAGCTACTTCAAACCTATGCTTACTAAAGTCAAAAGAGTTTTTTTTACTGTGTTTTTAACACACACACACACACACACAACTGCCTTGTCTGCATGACTTTATAAGCTGTGTTGATGTTTGTTAACTTGGCATAATGTTTAAAGGTGAAATGTAAAGTCATTGTTCTCACATCTCCTTAAGATCATGTGGTATATGATTGTCCGGTCCCCTCTTATTCCACCCCACCTGACCTCATCCCATGGTCTGGAAAAGGTTACTGACTGTCCCCACCCTTGCCACAGACCAGAAAGACCAACCTGGCCAGGGCTTGATTCATCTGCCTCTTACCTGGGGAATGGGAGAGCAAGCATCATGTTCACCTGTATAAGAAAGACAACTGCAACCAGGTGGTGGTGGTGCACACCTTTAATCCCAGCACTTGGGAGGCAGAGGCAGGCGGATGTCTGTGAGATCGAGGCTAGTCTAGTCTACAGAGCGAGTTCCCGGACTGGCACCATAGCTACTGAGAAACCCTGTCTCAAAAAACCAAAGCCAAAAAGAAAGAAACAAAGAAAGAAAGAAGGGAGGGAGGGAAGGAAGGAGGGAGGGAGTCTCTTCCTGTCATTCTTTTGGTGTGTTGTTTTATTTTGCCAGCCAAGACGAGAGATGTTTTCTTCACATGTTTCACTTCTATGCTTGTTTCTCTTTGACTGGAAATGCAGATGAGCCTAGCTTTCAGTCTGCTCTTAAGGAGATGACTTTCCCTCTCGGGTGTCTCTCCTGTGCCTGCTCCTAACTGGGGTTATATTATCTATGAACTCTTAAACTGTCAGTACTTTGAAGGTATTTCTTCTACTGAAATTGAAAATCATAAAGGAAAAACCATCTAGGAAATATGTAGGGAATAAAAGATGTCATCATGCCTCATCCACCTAGGCTTGCTGAGTATAGCTTGCTGACTTAAGCACCCCCAGGTAGTACCTGCGCCTACAGGTGTAATCTTCTTACAGCAAAGTAGAGTCCTCTGGTCTCATAGAACTCCCAGTCTACTGACAAGTAGCAAACGTTGTAGTGTATTAGTTGGGGATGCACAATGGAAAGGCAGAAGAAGGATGGAAGAGACTAAGGGATAGCTGGAACAGCAGAAGTGCCAGGGATGGTTCTTAAACACACGAATCCAGGGATGCTGAAAAGTGGGCATCCGTTGGTCATGTTGTTCCTAGATTTAGTTATTGCTTTTTTTGTGTGTATATGAGTGCCTGCATGGATGTCTGTGATCTGTGCCCGGTGCCTCAAAAAGGCCAGAGGAGGTGTCAGATGGCCCGAAACTGGAGTTACAGAGAGCTGTGAGCCACCATGTCGGTTCTGGGAGCTGAACCCTGGTCTTCTACCAGAGCAGCCAGTGGTCTTAACCACTAAGCCATCTCTCCAGCCCCTGTGGGTTATATCCAATGGGATCTCCCAGAAGATTGGCTATTGAGAAGGAGAGTTAAGTGAAAGGTTCAGGATGACGTCTAGACAGTGAGCATGAAGAACAGAAGAAGAGGCTCACCATGGGCTCCATCAATCCAGTAACTCAGCAGCAGCATCACTGGACCTGGTCCTGGAAATCTAGATCTCTCCTGGCCTTCCCTGCCTCTGAGAAGACAAGACAGACGTGCACATGTGTGTAGTAACAGGGCTCCCGGTTAGAATAATACTAAAGGGAGCGCTGGGGAAAGAGTTGGGAGAGAGCAATTCCCCGCAGCATGGAGTCTGAGACTTCCAACAAGAACTTGCCTCTGAGCCTGGCCTGTTCTGCTTCAGATTGCTCTAAAGTGATTTGAGTTTTGAACGGTTCATTGCATTTTAGTCACAGGACCAGAACAACCAGGTAAGGCAGGCTGGCAGACGTCATTGGGTTGCGTTCCATGCTCGTTAGACTCGACGTGGAATCAAGACTCTCCGACTTAAGTCCACACAGGGCTGTTCACTGTATTCTTTTCCCCTGCAGGAGCGTTCTTCCTCTATGCTGGGTTTGCAGCGGTGGGACTGCTGTTCGTCTACGGCTGCCTTCCTGAAACCAAAGGGAAAAAATTAGAGGAAATCGAGTCGCTCTTTGACAACAGGCTGTGTCCATGCGGCGCTTCTGACTCCGACGAAGGCAGATACATTGAATACATTCGGGTCAAGGGGAGTAACTATCATCTCTCAGACAACGACGCTTCTGATGTGGAGTAATTTTCAGCTGATGACATTTTAGTCACTGAATCGAGTGTGGGGAGAAGGCCAGCGCTCAGACACTGCCCTGCTCACAAGCTGAGTCTCCCCACAGTCCTTCCGAATGACTCCGTGTTCTAGAAGACTTGATGAGGAACTAAATACAACCATAGTGATGTTTATTTTCATAAGCAGAAATGCTAAAAAAAGAAAACCCACAGATTTTTCTTAAACAAATGTGTATAATCCCTTCCTGAGACAGTCTAAACATTACTGTTGTACCCAGTGACTTCAGTAGAACCCCTTTCTTCTAAGACCATATACAATTATTAGTAGCAATACAGTCAATGGTAATCTAGGCAGATTATATATGTATATTTATAAAGGATTATTTAAGATGACATAAAGGTATTTAATGCCAAAACAAGGCCTATTGACCCTAAATTTTCATACCAAGTAGTGGCTTTTCTATGATCGATCAATTGGTACAAAGTGAATTCCATTTACACACCCATCCACAAACTAAGAAGTCCTATAAGGACATGGCTGTCCCTCTCTCCTTTCGATTCCAGATGTTGGCTTCTGTCTCCAACACAGATACGATAATTTCTTCAGAGACTGAATACCCAGGATCTTTTGAACACTATCCAAAGCAGGCCCTCTAGGGGTTATTTTCATACTTTTTTGCATTGGTGATGAGTATATTTGCACAGATAAGCTAGCATGTTTTGATAAGTATATTTTATTGTCAAAGTGAGAAAGAGCAGATTTTTATATACCCCGACCCGTGCGTCTCAGTTGTGTGCACAGATGGAATGCGAGTATAATGGAGAGCGGTGGCCGGTCACCAGCTGTGCTCCAGGTGGCCGGTCACCAGCTGTGCTCCAGGTGGCCGGTCACCAGCTGTGCTCCAGGTGGCCGGTCACCAGCTGTGCTCCAGGGCCAGTTCAGCCCCACCAGACTCCGCACACTGTCACCCCCAGCCCCCTGCTGCTCTGTGCCTTCCTTGGTGTTAAATGACAGCTGCTGGCAGACTGGTTTTCTCTTTCCGAGACTCCAGAGGAAAGGAGGCAGTGGCAGAAACAGTTATTGACATTTAATTTAAGTCCTAGGCCTTCTTTCTCCACATGTTTTATTGGCTCTTCCAAAGGATGGGGGCATACCTCACTACTAATTACGTGTATTTTTCCCCTGAGAACATAAGCCAGTTTTAATTCTGTCTTCTTTGCTCATCCCTAATAATTTGCTACACAACCAAAATTCAGAGCTGTGTCTGTTTCTTTATCTCATATTTGGTTTGTTTTTTTTTCTTTGTCTGCTCTAAAAATTGAGATTTCTCCTTTAGAAAAGACGTGGATGGGTTCTAATGTTGCAGTCAGTAACGGTTGACTGACCTTTAGATATATCTCTCAAAGTATTGGGTGGTTTCTGTGTTCATTCAACAAAGAATTCCTAATTCTCACCACCCTACTAAGAGCTGCATGGCACAAGCAAAATTCCTTTGCTACAAAACCCATTTGCAGGTTCTGAAGCTATGGATGATCAAGGGACCAGTTGGGATCATCAGTTTGATGTTTCGCACGATGATTTAAACACTATTAGGTTCCATATCCAAGGGATAAAATGGAAAGATTTTTTCCAGCCTCTAAAACATTTATTCTTCTTCTAAAGTCTGACTTACTCTTAGAAAAATTCCCAAGCTAAGACTCTAGTGAAGGAAATTTATCCTCCGGTCAGCGGAGGTACTTACAGTCACTTCCGTGGCCTACAAATTCTTCAACCAAAAGAGAAAGTTCTCACTGTTTGGTTGTTTAATGTTATTTTAAAAATTAAATATGGTATTTTTGGAAAATTTTCTCTCAAATTAGGTGCTTTGAAATTTATTTATAGAGAATATTAGTACTGATGTTTCTCTAGCACAGAAGATATTATTTAATAGTATGTATTATTTGATATTCCCTATCACGTTAGAAGTTTCTTATCTCAATAGCATTTTACAAGATCAAATGAGCTATTATGTGGTATAGTTAGTGTATTATGGGAAGAAAACGATGAGCGAAGTTCTCCTTTTAACACGTATTTTTTTATGATTTGTTCAACTGGTGGCCTCAACTCTTCCCTTCATGGGCCACGTAGCCTTAAGCACACAGGTGTCTGCAGCTGGGCTGACACATGGGACCACACGTGACGCGAAGCGACCGCCAGTGTTGTTAGTCCTGAAAGCCAGGTGTGATCTGTTCTGGCTGACATAAAAACATGTCCATAAATTAACACAGTAATGGGAAATTGTCCACAAATCTCTCACCCCATTCCTTTCCTCATTTCTGAAAATTATTTGTTATTTATATAGTTACAATATTCCATACTTTTAAATTTAAAATACAAGACAGAGCAACCCATATAAGGAAGCTCCTCGATACTTGAAGAGGAGCCTTCTGTAATTCAGGTATGCTTTCAGACTTGGTGACCATTGATCGCACATTAAGAGTTCCATGGTGGAATTTTTCAGAGTTTTATTCTATTAAACACCTTGTATGTTTCTAGTGTCTCTGACCGGCACAGTCAACATATATTTCCTAGTATGGTTTCTATGTTATATAATTTGATCTGACACACTAAAATAGACAGACTAAGCATTGTACTTGCCGCTGTAATGATTGCTACACCTACTCAGTCACTATGTTAACCCTGGCTTTGGATATAAAGAGAGAAAATTTAAATAAAAGGTATTTCCTGGAGAATGACAGCAGAAACTTTTAAGTAAGATATCAGTGCAGCCCACTTTCAGATACAATCTTAGTACTTGCTAGATCCTCTAAAGTGAGAGATCGGGAAAAACACTGCTTTTGTGGATTTTTGCTGTCGTTTCAGTTTCTATTCAGCAGGGGGAAAGACCGGGAAAAACAAACTGACAACTTGCCCATTTACTTTATAATAGCAAAGTCAAATCAAAATGCATTGTGGATAATCCTAAATCTTGCGGCAGGGAGGTGATGTTTTAGATAGTGCTCCCCACACTTTAAAGCTGAGTGTAATATCTTTTTCAGCTATCAAGGTCAGACCGTTTCCCTAACTTGGAGTGAAAGAATTAGATGGTGCAACCAGGCCAAGAGTGTAGGATTCCTGGTACATGCTCTCTAGAAAACTATACTTACTACATTCTATCTTACGCTGCAAAGTTATAGGTGAAATTTATAGTTCAAAAGTAGCTACTGCCTATACAAGACTCAGCTGTGTTCTCTGAGTTCATTCTTCATGTCCTCCGGCCTCTGAATTTCTACCAGTCCTAGCGTCATGCACAGTAAGGTTGGACAGTTCCAGGTCCTTCAGTTCTCCAAGGCGAGTACCAATGCTGCCACCTTCTGGGAACTGCAATCAGTTGCAAATGCCAAACAGTGACCAATTCTGCTGTTCTTTGTATGCTGTTAGGGAAGAAAGTACTTATGTGCCAATAATCACCAGAGAGTCGCTTTATAAGTATTCACGTTTGGGAATACCAGGAAGTGTTTTATCATCATCAGACTGTGCTTGTGGGTACTGAGCAGTGTGATTCTCTAAATCTTCACATGTCCGGCATAGTCTATAGCACTTGAGTATCTGGTCAGCAGGATCTTCAATGCCGTTATTTACAGGTAATATTCACGTTTTCGATCATGGGATTGATTTCGTCATATTCATACAAACAGAATACGAGATGGACTGTGCAGATAATCAGTATTCAAACTTATGAATCTATACAAAGTTTTAAGATTTTTGCTGAATTCAACATTATCCCATTTCACTTAAAATTTAGACAGTATAATGTTAACTCTAGCCAAAGTAGAAATTTATGTCCTATATACATGTCTAGATTTTCTGGTGGCTCCTATACCATGTCTCACTTGATGTTACAGTACTGTTTGTAATAAATGTTCTAATTTCTACTTAGGAACTCTAAATATACATCTCTATTAAATCAGGAGTTTTATGCTTTTAGAGGCGTACGTATTTTGAGCTGTACAATTTAATTTTCTGAGTGCATGTTCTATACTGTTTAATACTTGACATATCTCAGCAAATATAGTCTTTTCATTCCTACCTGTGACATACAGACTATCTCATGAAAACTGCCATTGTCCCATTTACCAAATCATGCTAGCCTATGCTGTATCAAAAGTATGGTATATTTTATGGAGATTTAGTGATATACATGTAAATGTTTTTTAAGTTATTTTATTGAACTTCGATATTTACATAAAGTTACAATCTTTTTTTAAAGAAAGTGTCAGTGCCAGAACCGTATTTAAAAAAAATTATCAAATAAAGTCAAGATAACTCAGTCTCTTGTGCTCTTCACTTCTTTGCTTCTCATTTGGAACTTCAGCATCTGGGTTACATTGTGAACGCACCGCGGGAGCTGTTAACAGAATACTGTTTTTTATTCATTTGGTTTTTATGTTTTGTTTGCATGTGCATGGCTGGCGTCAGTGGAGGCCAGAAGAGGGCATCAGATCCCCTGGAACTGAAGTTACCGATGGTTGTGAGTGCTGGGAATTGCTTTGAAGAGCTACCACTGTTCTTAACCACTGAGACATCTCTTCAGCCCCCATATTGTCTTTTCTATCAAAAGGTTGAAAAGGGCAAAAATCTATTAACAACAATTGTCAAGAAGCCATTTGGCAGATATTCACGTTCCTGCAGGGTCAGTACCTGCTGAAATCACAATCTGTGCTCAGGTTTCCTTTCTCCTGACAGCTGCTTCTCTAGATTAGCCAATCCTGTAAAACCCTGCTGCCAGTCTGACCACTTTAGAGGGCAGCACAGTGCACTAGGAATAAAAACTCAGTTGACTTCCTCTGGGTAGACTTACCTGCCTTTTTAACCAGTGTAGCCAACAACATCTTTCTGCAGAAGTACAACCCACATTTGGGGGTGTGTAGTCATCTTTTGAGACAACTCCCACCCATTAGAGTGTAGCACCTAGCCTGGGCCTCTCTGTAATCACAGGTCTTGAAGACTGACACCTATCCCTCAATGTGAAGGCTGCTGCTTTGTTTTGGTAATTCTGGATATTGAGATAATCCCTGGTCCTAAATGTGGAGAAACAGGAAGACTAAATCAGCAATGCAGAGAAAAGGTCCCGATGTGAGCATTGGGGCAACGAGGTAACTTGATACACAAGGCAAAGTTTTAATATAATGGACTGAAGAAAGCAGACTCTCCCTTTCCTGTAGCTCCTCAGCCAGGGGAGGAATTTGACACCTTCCCCACCCTTCCCTGCTGAGATTTGTCTGGCTTGAGCTTGCCTCTGTCTTGTGCATGCTGTCACAATTTCTGTATGTCGTCATGTCTTGAAAACACTGTTTTCTTGAAGTCATCGTCTCCATCTCACTCTTAAAATCTTTCTGTCCTCGCCTCTGGCGGTTCCATGAGCCTTGGTGGGGGTGTGACACATAGTAGGCTGTCACACTGTAGGGCAGGCCCTGTTCCCACAACACACACCCAACTGGATAGGTGGAAACGGAGGATGGGGAGACTCAAAACTCAAACTTGGGTGAGTAGGGAGAGGAGGGTGGGTGTGGGAGGAGTCTGGGATAAATCTGATCAATGCATTTTATGAAATTCTCAGTTAAGAAAATTTTAAGTACTACTAAGTACTATTAAGTGTTACTAAATATTATTAAGTAAGTACTAAGTCTAAGGTAGATTATTGCTATACATGAAATACTGAGTGCTAAGTAGGATGGAGGAAATGTCCAGAAAGTTGATTCACATGTTACACATATATACCAATAGAATGATATAGGACTCAGATAAGCTATATATGCATAAATATGGAAATTTAATTTTTGGCAAAGTTGTCCAAAACATATACTGGTGAAAAAGCCTTTTTTTTTATAGTGATGACAACAAGTAGTGATAGCAAACTGAATATCAATCTCTAGAAGAATGAAAACAAATCTTTATTTCTCACTGCCCAATTCAAAGTTAATTCAAAGGAAATCAAAGACCCTGCTTTAAAAACCTGAAACACTGAAGCTGTAAAAGGAAAACACAGGAACATTGCTTCAGGACACAGGTACACAGGTATCAGCAAGAACTTTCTGCATAGGATCCCAATAGCGCAGGAAATAAGGCCAATAATTGGCAAATGACATTGATTACATGAAATTCAAAGCTTCTGCACGGTGAAAAAAACTATCACCAGAGTGAACAAACAGCCGAGATCATGGGAGAAAATCTTTTTCAACTCTGCTTTATAAGAGGGATTAATATCTAGAAAATATAAAGCACTGTGAAAAACAAAAAAATCCAAATGCCAGTCAATAAATGGGTCAACACTGAGCAGACAGTTCTCCAAAGGAAAAAAACAAACAAATGACCAGTAAACATTCTTTGGGGTTTTTTGTTTGTTTCTATTTGTTGTTGGTTTAGTTTGGGTTTTTGAAGACCCTGTGTAACCTTGGCTGTTCTGGAACTAGACCAGGTTGGCCTTGAACTCACAGAGATCTTTCTGCCTCTGACTCCCAGGCTCAGGCTCAGTAAACAGTCTTAAAACACCATTTCAGCATCCTTAGTCACCAAAGAAATGCAGGTTAAAAGTACTTTCAGAGTCCGTCTCCCCCTGTTAGATTGGCTACCATCAAGACAACAATGCCAACAAATGCTAGAGAGGATACAGAGAAATCAGGAAGCTTATTCATTGCTGGAAGTGTAAGCTGATGAGACACTGTGGAAATCAGTGTCAAGACCTCTCAAAATGCTGGAATCAGGACTACCATCTGGGCCTGTCACATTACTTTTGGGAGTATAGCTAAAGTCCAAATCTTACCACAGAAACATTTCACATTCTTGTGTGATTATTATTGCTTTTTCATAGAAGTAATGACATGAAATCACTTAGAGGACCATAGGCAGGTGAATGGACAAAGAAAGGGTGGCAATAGACACGACGGACTTATATTCAACCACAGAGAAGAATGCTGTTGTGAGATTTGCTAGGGAATGAATAGGACTGAAAAAATATTGTATGATGTCAGGTAATCAAGGCCAGAAAGACAAATACTGCATTCTCTCTCATATGTGGATCCTAACTTATAATTGTTCTATATATACACAGGAATGATGTAGTTATGAAGAAAAAGCCAGGAAAATGAAAAGGAACTCACGACTTAGGGAAAAGAGTCTTTAATGGAGAATGGTAGAAAAGATAGCGGAATACACGTGGCATGAGAGTGTCCCCAGTGATGGACATGGACGAGTACAAGGGAGAATGGGATGAGGGTGGTTGGGGAGGAGCAAAGGTGGGAGACTCAGCCACAGCTATTTACATACAATATGCCATAAGGACATTTGTTTTTGTGCCATTCTAAAAAAGGCAACACACCCTTGTGTCACAACTAAAATAAGAAAAGTCACTTTGGGAGTGAACCTCAGCATATTCTACATTTCCATTCTATAACAGCATACTTATGCACCAGATACTTGGTATCCATGGTATCTATACTCACAAAAGCCCTGCATGAAAAACTCTGTTTTCTGAGTGAGGAGATTGCTCAGCCATGGCTGATACTTCTATTGAGAACCACAAGTTACAGAACAGAATATGGACCCAAGTCAGGTTATAGTGGTATCATTTCTGCCACTGACCTTTGTCACTTCTTTTTTTTTTAACAAGGAGCTTCACAATAGAGATAGATAGATGATAGACAGACAGACAGACAGATACAAAGATAGATAGATAGACATACATAGATAGATAGGTGAATAGATATAGATTAGATAGATAGATATGCATAGATAGATAGATATTAGATAGATATAGATTAGATAGATGATAGATATAAATAAACAATATATAGATAGATATAGATTGGATAGATAGATAATAGATAGATAGATAGATAGATAGATAGATAGATAGATAGATAGATAGATAAAAAGAAGATCTGTAAAAACCTATGACTACTTGTAAAACATTGCAGCTATGTCCTCCAGTAGGGCCACTGATTCTAGATTTAAGAACTAATCATGAGTACTAGATACAAATTACAATGTGGTGGCAAATGTAAAAGCATGAGGATTTTAGTTGAGACCTAAAATGACCAATAATTGCACCCCACAGAAGAACGCAGATTTACTGTCGTAATGGGCACTGTCTCGAATGAGCCCAGCCAGTCTGTAATGATTACTGTTTACATGGTCTTTCCCTTTCTTCCTTCCTTCCTTCTTTTCTTCCTTTCTCTCTCTTTTTTTTTTCTTGCTTTTTCAAGACAGGGTTTCTGTGCATAACCCTGGCTGTCCTGAAACTCACTTTACCAGGCTAGCCTTGAACTCAGAGGTCTGTCTGCCTCTGCTTCCTGAGTGCTGGGATTAAAGGCGTGCACCACTACATCAACATCTTTCTTTCTTAATTTTAACTTCTCTTTATTTTTAAATGAGCTTTTTTTATTTTACAGTTGTATTTTTTAATTACTTGTCTATGTTTGTGTGTGTTTGCATGTACATGTGAGTGGCGATGCCTGCCCAGGCCAGAAGAAGGCATGGGATTCCTGTAGAGCTGTAGTTACGGGTGTTTGTGAGATACTTAATGAGAGTGCTGGGGCTGAACACAGATGCTCTGGAAGGCTGGGAAGGTTTTGCCCATAACCGCAGAACCACATCTCGAGACCCGCTCTGTGGCATTCCCTGGATGGGACTAGATTGCCTTGTGGGCACTGGCACTCAAATCTGGGTCCTCTGTAAGAACAACAAGGGATATTCAACAATGGGCCATATCTCTAGCCAGGTATCATTATTTCAAACAAATTTTCTTGTGAGGTCTGCTCTTCAGGCTGATGAGAAGAGGGGGGAGTTGATTGGGGGAGGGGGATGGATATGGGAGGCGGGGAAGAGACAGAAATCTTTAATAAATAAATAAATAAATAAGAAAAAAGAAACTAGAACAAAAAAAAGAGAAGTCTAGAAAAGCAAAATGAAAATATCTGCATTCCACTAGCCCCATAACTGGCTTCGACTTTCTTTTTGTAATTCTGGGTTTCTGATCTATGTAATTTTCCTTATGTACGACTCTCTGTTAGCTATGTGGGGGTGGCAAGGAAACTGGCAATAGAGTTCCCGATGTGTTCTGTTTGTCTGAGAAAAGATTTCTCATCCAGTTTTGAAGGGCAGCATCTCACGGTGCAGAAGTCTATGTTGTCATTTTTTTTTTGATGTTTCGAGACAGGGTTTCTCCATAGCTTTTGGTTCCTGTCCTGGAACTAGCTCTTGTAGAC
Source organism: Microtus pennsylvanicus (assembly GCF_037038515.1). Taxonomy (NCBI): domain Eukaryota; kingdom Metazoa; phylum Chordata; class Mammalia; order Rodentia; family Cricetidae; genus Microtus; species Microtus pennsylvanicus. The sequence continues at coordinate 19,586,631 of NC_134580.1, read as the reverse complement.
CAGGCTGGCCTCGAACTCACAGAGATCCGCCTGCCTCTGCCTCCCGAGTGCTGGGATTAAAGGCGTGCGCCACCACCGCCCGGCATATGTTGTCATTTTTTTAACCAACTAAACCTCCCTCCATTTTTTGTAGGCTTTTATGGTTTCCGAGAAGTCTTTGTTCCGATCTAATTCGATGACTCTTCCTTCAGCTCTTTCTGTGGGTGTGCTAGTTAGAATATGATGCACTGGAACTCGGGGAGGGTTGTTTCTGTTTTGCGTTTGTCCTGCTTGCCGTTCTCTGTGTTATCTGAATTGATAGCTTGCTTTGAGACATTAGGAAATTCCAAGTCATTATTCCTTCAAAAATGTCTTATTTTTTCTTGCTTCTACTTATGGGCGTCTCATTACTGATGTTTTAAACCTTCTGTACTTGTTCCACAACTTCCAGATATTCTTCCCTGCTTCCTGTCCCCTTTTCATTTCTGTCTTGTTTGGAAGACTCTAGCTCAGAGACCCTTCTATGCCCTGTGTCCAGTTTGCTATTGTGTCCACCAAAGATGTTCTTCACTTCCAGGGTGGTAGTCTTAAATACCATCATGTAAGATGTTCTCAGAGTTTCCATCTGTGCTCATGCGCTAACTACTATCAGTTTGTCTACTGTTTCTATCATGGCTCTTGCATATTAATCACACATGTTTTAAATTCTGAATTTTGCCATTCCAATGTCTCTAACTTATTGGAGTCGGGTTCTAATGCCTGCTCTGACTCTGGCTTTAAATTGTTTTGTTGTTATTGCTTGCCTTTTAGTATAGCACATGTATGTACTAACATATGTAATTTAAGTAAAATATATTTCGGAAAGATATATTGAATATAAGGTCGAATGCATGATAGACAAGTGTCTCTGTTGTGGAATATTATTTTAGGCAAATATGTGTTTCTATGGAGATGATGTAAGGATGTGGGTTTAATTATGTAAAGATATGTTGCATCTATTTCATCTTGCCTGCCTAAGGCACCTGATTGGTCTAATAAAGAGCTGAATGACCAATAGCTGGGTAAGAGTAAGGATAAGTGGGGCAGGCAAGCAGAGAGAATAAATAGGAGGCGAAACCTGGCTCCAGAGGGAAAAGAAGAACAGGAAGAATAAGAGAAGGAAAGAATGAGGGACATGTGTAGGACCAGAAGGGAGGCAGACGCCAACAAGCCAGACATAGAGAAGCAGTAGATGTAACATATATAGAAGCAAGAAAGGTAATGAGCCCTGAGTCAAAAGATAAAGAGAAATAGGTTCATTTAAAAGAGCTAGCCAGAAAGGCACAAAGGAGTCAAAACTAATACTAACTTTCCATGTTTCAAAAGTTAGGAGCTGGTTGGTGGCCCCAAAAGAAAAGGCCTGGTACACGTCTCTGTACCTTGTTTTTATGAGATAGCTTTTTGTCATATATCCCAGGCTGCCTCAAACTGTGGGCTCCCTCCTTTATTCTTAGAGCGCTGGGATTACAGCGCGCGCGTGTGCGCGCGCGCACACACACACACACACATTTTTTTTTATTAGCCAACATGCCTAGTGCCTTCTAAGGTTTATTTGGGGAGGGGTTTTGTTTTGCGTTGTTTAACAAACGTGATGTACCAGGTAAAAGAAACTCCAATGCATATCCTTTAATAAAATGGTATAAGGAGTACAGGGTAGGGGCAATGATCAGGTCTCAGTCCTCTAGTGTGCGCGCGTGTGTACTACTGAACCGTGACTGGATTGTTCTCACAAGTGCCTCTCATCCCTCCCCCGCCCAACAGGACTGGATAGATGATTGAATGGGACTGTGAATTTCCCTCCTCAAACGTGGACAATTGAAGGCTGAGGTTGGTTGCAGCTGGGCTTTGGTAAACAGCTTCTCCTGACAGTGGGCCATGTTAAAGGGGCTGCTCTGTTGTAATTTAAAGTATCACCTTTACCCACTCCCTGCCAGAAGCATGAAGGACTAGTATGCTATGCAGAAATGAAACTCAGACTTTCTGGAGATCAGAGAAGGGGCTCATTATAACCGGGTCCCTGGAGGGTTTTCCGTCACAGTTTTCCAGGTAAGATACTTGTCCAGTTACAGCACAGGAGTGCCCACCCAGACACTGCTTCCTGCAGAGGTTCTGACCCAGTACATCGTGAGTGTCTGTACCTGGGCTGTCACTCTAGTGGGCTTATCTACGGCCTTATCTCACATACAGAAGACCTACTGATGTTCAATAGTTCAGCTTGTGCCTTTGAAGACAGAATGTGACATTAAGCTTCTTCTCCATGATGGTCACAGCGCCATGCCTGCCCGACTATTCCAATGCTCAATGATGGTAATGAACTCTGAACCCTCTGGAACTGTAATAAACTGGAACTCAATAAACTCTTCCTTCTTTAAGTTAAAAAAAAATAAAGGACCAGTCCCATTGGGTGATTAAATAATATAGAACTAAACTTAATAAAACAAGGAATGCATACTAAAAACAATCATTTATAGAAGAAAATGCAAAATTTAAGCAAACCTGCAATGATCTGTTAGTGTTTTCTACAAAGTTGAAAGTTCAATTACTGGGCCAGGAAGATGGCTGAGGGGAAGAGGCACTTGCCACCAAGCCCACAACCTGAATTGCATTCCAGGAACCCATCTGGTGGGAGGAAATAAACTTCTCCTGCAGTTATCCTCCGACCTCCACCCCCAATAAATAAGTAAATTTAAAGTACATTTAAGATTATAAATCTTCATGAAAAGATTATGCATATTACGTGAAAAGAATAAATTGTAGTTTGTACATAACAAATCAGAGTTTCTCATGTAAATTATTGTCATCAGAGAAGAGAAAAAAATGACCTAAAAATGGAAATCATTGTATTTTCTGAATAGATAAATTTATAAATTTATTTACAAATGTCCCTCCAAAATCAAAGCATGGACCAAAAAAGAAAAATATTGAAAATGTGTAATATATTTAGTTAAAATGGAAATCTATTTCCTGTTATTTTGATAACTTTTTGGGAAGGTGACATGTCTATCCCATTTCAAACAATGAGCGAGCTAGCTTGAAATGACATGAGACTTGCAAAACCTCAAAGTCCGCCCTGGTTTCAAACCTCCTCCAATAAGGACTTACCCAGTCCTTCCTAAATAGTCCCACCAACAGGGGACTAAGGGTTCAAAACTATGAGTCTATGAGGTCATTCTCATCCAAGCCACCACTACTCTGAGCAACAACTTGAATGAGTTTCTAGTGCTTCATAACGGGGTATTTGTCAGCTAGTTAGTGGTTACTAATCTTTCACATTGTTTGCCCAGGCTTAGGCATGACAGCTGGAGTGGAAATCAAAGAAAAAGAAAGATGCTTGTAAGGCTACACGTGGATTGTCACAATGTCACATTCTCTAGGTTTCCACCCAGATTTCACAGGAACAGAATGATTTGATCTTTTGGTAGAGGCGATACAGCACAGGCCTGCACTACAGTGCACACCAAGAGCACTGGGGTAGCATGGTCATTCCCGCAATCCACAAGACTAGATTCGCTTATGCTCCTCAAACAGAATTCCACAAAAAATGATTCCTATGGGTATTTTTTCTCACACAGTGACATGATATTTGGAAGTAAAAAGACTTTTTATGATTTATAAGGACTTTAAAAAGATATTTTGAAGTTAAAGACTTCAAGAAGGCTTTATCTGAGTACAATAAAATATCTTTATTTAATGACAGAAAATATGATTGAACTAGAAATGTATTTACTGACTATTCCATATTTTGTGTTTCAAATTTACTCTGTGTCAAGATCATTTGAGAATGCAAAGTACATCTAACTACAAAGTTTAGAAAAGACTCCTAGACTGTGACATACTCAGCAAGATTCCACCTTTGAGGGTATTGAACAAATAAATCATCACTTACAGCCATTGTTAATAATTTAAGAAACGTCATTTAGAAAATTTGAAAGAGTCACTTTCTGTAAAGTTGGGCAGTGATTTCTAAGTACAAGCTGCTTGGTGACTTATAACCTGGCTTAAAAATAAAGTTCTTCTTCACAGTCAATTAAAGACAATTTTTAACTGAGAAATTTTAACCATAACCCACTAACAATATGTGATGGCTATTTTCATTGTCAATTTGAATGTACCTGGAATTAACTAAAACCCCAAAACAGGTGGGCACACCTGTAAGAGATTTTTGCTTCATTAAGTTAAAGTGGAAAGATCTACTTCTAATCTGGATCTTTGAGGTGGAAAGACACACCTTTAACCCAGATCTTCTGAGATGAGAAGACCCACCTCTAATCTGGGCCACACCTTCTGCTGGCAGCCTATGTAAAGAACATGGAAGAAGGAAGCTTTTGTTCCTTGCCTGCTTGTTCTTGCTCTCACTACCAAATCCATTCCTATTCAAAAGTCCAGCATATATTGAAGACCAGCTAAGACATCAAGCCTCGTGAACTTAACAGCTACTGGATTCTTGGACCTTCTTCGCAGGCAGCATTGTTAGACTAGTGTCTAAGTGTATGGTCAATTTTGGAGAAAGTTCCATGAGCTGTTGAGAAAAAGATATATTCTTTTGTATTTGTGTAGAATTTCTGTAAATATCTGTTAGATCCATTTATGATTTGTTAGCTCTAGTATTTCTTTGTTTAGTTTTTGTCTGACTGTTTTGTCTATGGGTGAGAGTGGAATATTTTGAAATCACCCACTATCACTGTGTGAGGGTCATTTGCTGGACAATGGTTTTACCCTGTAAACATTTGTTTCTTGGACTTGTTTAATAAAATGCTAATTGGCCGGTAGCCAAGCAGGAAATAGCCGAACAGCCAGGCAGGAAGTACAGGCAGGAGGATGAGAACAGGAGAATTCTGGGAAGAGGAAAGCTCATTCTACAGTTGTGACCCAGCCACAGAGCAAGCAAGATGTGACCACCTTGCCAAAAAAAATACCAAGCCATGTGGCTAACATAGACAAGAATAATGGGCTAGTTTAAAATATAAAAATTAATTTTAAAAAAAGTCTGATCTACTAGGCTGATCAGTTTATAACTAATGTAGACAGTCATTAAGTGGCTTAAACTATAGTAGTATCAGTATTTTTTTTTTGTTTTGTTTTTCGAGACAGGGTTTCTCTGTAGCTTTGGTGCCTGTCCTGGAACTAGCTCTTGTAGACCAGGCTGACCTCAAACTCACAGAGATCTGCCTGCCTCTGCCTCCCAAGTGCTGGGATTAAAGGTGTGCGCCACCACCGCACAGCAAGTAGTATTTCTTTTGTGAACTTGAGTGCCCTTGTGTTTGGTTCATAGATGTTGAAAATAGCAATATCCTCTTAGTGGATTTTTTTCTTTGATGAGTATGTAGTGACCTTCCCTATCCATTTCAATTATACTATTTGAAGTCTATTTTGTCAAACATTAAAATGGTTACACTGATTGCTTAAGTCCATTTGCTTGAAATATCTTTTTCAATCTTTTAACACTGAGGTGATATCTACCCTTGACTAAGATGTGTTTCTTGGATGCAGCAGGATGGATTCTGTTTTCACAAACATTTTGTTAGTCCATGTCTTTTTACTGGGGAATTGAGACCACTGATGTTGAGAATTATCTGTGGGCAGTGTTTGTTGATTTCCATTATTTTGATGTGGTGATATGGGTCTCCTCCCCTTTCTTTTGATTTGTTGGGTCTGATACTATTTATTCCTTATGTTTTCTTGGCTGTGATTAGCCTCTTCAGGTTGAACTTTTCCTTATATTGCTTTTTGTAGGGCTGAATTTGTAGAGAGATACTGCTTAAAGTTGGTTTTAATATGGAATCTCTCTCTCCTCCAACTATTGTGATCGAAGGCTTTTGTGGTTATTGTAGTCTGAATTGACATTTGTGGTCTCTTAGAGTTTGTAGAACAACTTACCAGGTCCTTCTTGCTTTTAGAATCTCCATTGAGAGGTCAGGTGTTTGGTCTGCCTTTATATGTTACTTGGTCTTTTGCCCTTGAGGTTTTTAATATTCTTTTTTGTTTTGTATCCTTGGTGTTTTGATTATTGCGTGCCATGGGGAATTTCTTTTCTGGCCCAGTCTATTTAGTGTTCTGGATGCTTCTTGTACCCTGATAGGCACCTTTCCTTTTACATTGAGGAAATTTTCTTCTATGATTTTGTTGAAAATATTTTCTGTGCCTCTGACATTGGTTTCTTTTCCTTCATCTGTTCCTAATATCCATAGGTTTGGTCTTTAAAAAGTGTCCCAGATTTCCTGGATGTTTTGTGCCTGGGCTTTTTTAGATTTAACATTTTCTTTTGCTGAGGTATACATTTCTGTGCTGGATATTTTTTTTTAAGATTTAATATTTAATTTGACTGAGGTATACATTTATCTTGTTATCAATGACTGAGATTTCTCTTGCACCTCTTATACTCTGTTGGTGAGGTTGACCTCTATGATTTGTGTTTGAGTTCCTAAGTTTTTCAATTTTTCACTCACTTTGTGTTTTCTTTATTGATTCTATGTCCACTTACTAGTCTTGAACTGTTTTTTTCATTTCATTCCACTGTTTTTATTTTGTGTGTGTTTTCATAAATGTCTTTAATGTATGTATTTCTTTAATAATGTCTTCTATGAAGACTTCTGACATGTTCATAAAGACTATTTGAAGTCCTTGTCTGTGCTTCAAATATATTGCATTTCTCAGGGCTTAATGTAGTAGGGTTGCTGGACTCTGGTGGAGACATACTGTCCTAACTGTTATTGGTTCTGTTTTTATGCTGGTGTCTAGGCGCCTGGGATTGGGGTGATTGTAATTCTAGGTGCTGATATCCTGTCTTCTTGGGTATTTTGTTCCTTAGTTTCTGTTGCCCTTGCCCTTCCTGGTTCTTAGTAAAGTGTGGTGGCCATGGGTTGTCTAGGAGGGAATGCTTCTGAGATCCTGATAAGTGTGCCCACTGTGGGGGTGATGCCCAGTTGGAATGTTCTTAGTATCGGAAACTGACAGAGATAGAGACTGGCTTGGGGAGACAGGGTAGAGAAGGTCCCTGGAAGGAGGGAAGCAGGTTCCACCATTAGGATCTGCTTTGTCTCCTAGAAATGGGGGCAAAAAGAGGAGCAACCACAGTTGATAGTCTGCTACAGAGCTGGGGATGAGTCTGGGGATGGGATTTGGAGAAAAAGAAAGAGCATAGAGTTCTGAAGACTGTCTACCTGCTTCCCTGGCCTGTGTGGCCTATTGTTCCACAGGGAGTACTTCAGGAAGTTGGAGACTGGGGAGGTTGAGACAAAAGGAGGGTATGGGCAAGAGGACCATAGGAGATCTGTATTGTCTTCTGAAGATGGTGGCAGGGAGGATGAGGAAACTGCAGCAGGGGTCTGCGCAGAGTTCCTGCACAGAAAGGGACTGGATTTGGAAGAGGAGAGGAGAGTGAAGATCTGAAGGTCACATGGCTGGCATGGCTAGCAGGTTCCCAGGGAACCCATCTTAACATCTTAAAGAGAACGTTTGTTGGATGACTTAACTATATCAAGTTTTAAAATAATTATCAACAGAAATAAAGCAGCTATATATATTTTTAATCCAAATAAGGTTGAGTAAACATGAGAATGGCAACATATATGTTGAAAATGGCAGCATATATATGAATTTCTACAAATAAGGCTATTAAAGAAATGCCTACATAAAATATTAAAAACAGAAATATTAAAATTGCATGGAAACAACAGAACTTAGAAACTCCCCTTTAAGCTCAGCCTCATTTTCTGATCACTTACTACATTAATGAAGACCTACACATGTCCTATTGTCTTCCAAGGTTAAATGAAATACGACGTCCTAAACTGAGATTTTAGAATGAGTTATCTTTAAGTGTTTCCTGCCCTCCAGTGGTATCTGTCCTGATATCTTCACTGTAGCTGCCAGCCTTATGAAGGGAAGGTGCCTCTTTTACAGGAACATTGGGACTACTTTTACATGAACATTGGGAGATTATGGTACACTGTATGGCAACATCAGCTGTTTCCCCCATAGCCAGCTCTTTCTCTGTCTGTACCCCTACATCACATCTTCTAGCCTGAAGCACACAGTTGTTACTGATTTTGTTTTGTGAGGTATGTTCTAAATTGTACTGAAACTCTGGAAATGTATCAGTATTATTTTTCACTGGAGACTCATGAAAATTATGAATTTTGACATTGTCTTCCACAATTATGTCACCTAAATGATCTACCACCTTTTCTTGACAAAAATTATCAGCTGTTTCTGTGTCTTTCTTATTTGAATCTTCAATTTGCTGCTGGATTTGATCTTCATCTTCAGATACCTAAAAAAATGAAAGAAATCTATGGTAAGTTTTAAAAATGGTCATTTCAAAACAGTCTTTAAATTCACAGTCTAAAAATTTTTTGAAAACCAAAGAAAATTTGTTAAGTTACAAATGAAAACAGACATGATATCAAAGGTTAATTGAAGACTCTCCCACGGCTCCCAGAAAGCTATAGTTTTATAAATAGGGCTGACAGCAATTGCTACTGCAGTAGAAACACAGAAGAGAACTCTGTCTCCTTCTCGGGACTGCAGTCACAGGCCTCGCTATCCCACAATACTCTTCAGCTTCTTCTGAAGGGCAGAGAAGAAACATGTTCCCAGGGACAGCTAAGAAGTTAACCTTGTTCACTCATTGGCTCCTTAAGTGAAGCATTTCAGTCACATAACTGCTATTAGGTTCATCCACGAAAATAAAGAAAATGAAGCTATCAGATTACTGGAAATTGAGTGGTTATAATAAATACTGCAACTGTTACATAAAGGAACAAATTTTGTTGACTTCTTAACTTTATAAAAATTTTATAAAGATTAATGAAAATACCATATGGATATTGTAGTTAAAATGTATTGTTTGCTGGGATTGTAGCTCAGTAATAGAGTGCTTGCCAAAAACGTGTGAAGCTAGCATTTCTATCACTCCAATGGTGAAGAAAAATAGAATACATATTGATTATTCAAGCTTGGAAGTAGATAGTCATTGTTTGAATAACAGAAAACTAAAATTAGGTCTAGACTTCAGTGGATGGACCTAGGAAGCAGAAGTAGCCCATGGAATCACTGAAGTCAGTTAAGCTACACTGGACAGAACAGGTCCTATGCATCTCATCTCGTCAAAATGAGTGACAGATGCACTCATATGAAGAAGGAACACAGCTGCTGCTTTCTTAGACATATTCTGTGGGAAAAAATGAAATTAATCAAGTGACCACACACCTGAAAAACCTGAGAAAAGCATTACGAAGAAAAAGAAAGAAGCACTTTGTAAATGTAGCTATGAGGTCTCATTTAGACTAGGGAGTCACTGAAGAACTCACTACAAAAATACTGACATTTGGAACACAATGAAGATGAGACCCAAGAAGCAAAATATATGAAGGAAGGGTCAAAGACCTCAGTGTGAAACGAAGAAGAAAGCAGGAAGTACCCTGCACAGTAAAAGTGTAGGAAATGACTGTCCTATTAGGACTCCATTTGTATAGTGATATTTTGTTTATAAAGCTTGCCTGAAGATCAGAGTGCAGAGCTAAGCCACTAGTTAGCCATAGGGGCCAGGCAGTGGTGGACATTCCTTTAATCCCAGCACTCAGGAGACAGAGACAGATGGATCTGTTAGTTCAAGGCTACCGTGAACTACACAAGATTGACTCTGTCTAAAAGAGAAACAGTACTCACACAAAGGTGATCCCAGCACTTGGGATCCCATGCCTTTAATCCCAGCACTAGGGAGGTGGAAATAGAAGTGATATGGCTGGGCAGAGAGAGGAAAATGAAGCAGAAAGAGACAGAAGTTCAGGGCAGTCTGAGGATTCACAGGGACAGGATTGCCCTTTAGTCTAAGCACTAGGGAACATAAGAACTCTAGTGGCTGGTCGCTCTACTTCTCTGATTCTTCAGCTTTCATCCCCTGATAGCTGACTTGGAGTTTTTATTATTAAGGCCAATGAGAATTTGTGTTACACATTAGCTCAGGAATTAGGACCAATAATTGTCAGTTGGAACCTCATAAAACCAAAACAGAGAAGAAACTGGAAAAGCAGTCTGTGTAGATCAGGAGAATATTCGATGCAGTCAGGAGCCAGTTTTCACAGTTAGGAGCTGCTGTAAAGAGTTTAGATGGGTTAGTAAAACAGGAGCCCACTGAAGGTGGTTAACATGATTGCATTTGTATTCTTAAGATAGCAATGAACTTTGCTACCTAAGTTGAAGCAAAAACAAAATACTAAGATTGTTTGAGAAACAACCACAATCATTCAAAAACAAACTAGTGAGGACATAGAATTGGGCTCTAGTGAGAAAGGGTGAGAAATAGGTAAATTTTCAATTGATCAGGTAAAGGAATGACTATGGGAGGATGTTGACAGAGGTTTCTGTCCCTCCTAGTCCCACAGTCATTTAGTCCCAAAGAAACACACAGAGACCTACATTAATTATAAACTGGTTGGCTTATTAGCTCAGGCTTCTTATTAACTAACTTTTACATCTTAAATTAACCCATAATCCTTATCTACGTTAGCCACGTGGCTTGGTGCCTTTATCAGTGAGGCATTCTCATCTTGCTTCCTCTGAGTGATGACTGCAGACTAAGCCTTTCCTCCCCAGAATTCTCCTATTCTGGTCCCCCTGTGTATACTTCCTGCCTGGCTACTGGCCAATCAGCATTTTATTAAACCAATGTAAGTGACAAATCTTTACAGGTTACAATTTTATTGTCCCACAGTAGGAGGAGGCAGAGTGAGGTTAACTGTTTTTCTAGGCTTCTGAAATTAACACTTAGATATACTGAAGTACTTAATGATATGGGAATTACCAGAAAAACTTAAAAGAGGATTCAGTTTGAAATTCAAAAGGGTATAGATTCTCTTAACTACCCAAGAACTGTTCAATAGAACATTTAAAAAGGCTCAGAGCTAAAGCTATCAAGCAGCACAAGTACCATTCTAAGGTTTGCACATCATTGCCGCTGCAGGGCACAGAGTGGCAGAAGATCCTATATAGAGTTGTCATAGTATCATGTAGGGAGGACAGAGGAGAGAATGATAAAGCATTCACTCTATGCTATGGTATAGGTGGGAAGGTAGCTAACACAGCATCCTAATGATGAAGGAGAGACAAAAACTACTTCATTTGTTTATGGTAGTTGGAACTGAAGGGAGGGCAAGTGCTCTAAGTCTCACATAAATGTTTTCGAAAGATAAAATAATTTCCATCAAGATCAGGAGTCCTTATAACCAAAGGCTCAAAAGTTTGTTTGCTATTAGTCAACTTAACGCAGCTGCAGTCATCTGAAAGAGGGAACATTCACTAATTAAGGGAATGCCTCCATCAGATTTCCTGTAGGCGAGTTTATACGTTTTTTCTTTGATAAATGATAGATGTGGCTGGTGGGGTATGAGGAGCAGCACTCTTTTAGGTGGGGTAACCCCTGGGCAGAGGTTATAAGAAAGCAGGTTGATAGCAAAAGTTTGGCTTCTTCCTTTCCAATTTGAATCCCCTTGATCTCCTTTTGTTGTCTTATAGCTAGAACTTCAAGAACTATGTTGAATAGATATGGAAAGAGTAGACAGTCTTGTCTTGTTCCCGATTTTAGTGGAATCGCTTTGAGTTTCTCTTCATTTAATTTGATGTTGGCTGTAGGCTTGCTGAATATTGCCTTTATTATGTTTAGATACATTCCTTGTATCCCTGATTTCTCTAAGACCTTTATTATGAAGGGGTTTTGGATTTTGTCAAATGAGACAATCATATGTTTTTTTTTTCCTTTTAGTTTATTTATATGGTGGATTACATTGATAGATTTTCATATGTTGAACCATCCCTGCATCTCTGGGATGAAGGTGACTTGATGATGGTGGATGATTTTTTTTTTTTTTGATGTGTTCATGGATTCGGTTTGCCAGTATTTTATTGAGTTTTTTACATCAATGTTCATGAGTGAGACTGATTTGTAATTTTCTTTCTTGGTTGAGTCTTGGTGTGGTTTTGGTATCAGGGTAACTGTAGCCTCATAAAAAGAGTTTGGCAATGTTCCTTCTGTCAAATACTTAGTTTTACTTTTTGTTTACATTTTCTGACATTGTTATATTTAAAAAATGTTTTTAACTTTGAAAATTATTTTTATGTTATTTTTATTTCCACTATTGGCTCATTTCTTCTCAATGTAAAAAGAGAAAAAACATTTTGAAATTAATATAGCAAAAATTAATAATTCCAAAAGGAAGAGCTTACCAAATCAGAACTCGAGCTGAATGTACTCTCCATCAGTCGTGGAGAGTAGCTGGCGGACTGGCTGCTCTGCGAAGACTCCAGATCTGAAATAAAGCTTCCACTCATGAAAGATGGGACCACTCATACTCTAGCAAGGTAGAAAACATCTAAATTTCACTAACATAACAAACAGCACTTTAAGACGTGCCGAGCTTGCTGAAATTTTTGATGAGGGCAATTATTTCTGATGAAGAAAAACTGAAAAAAAGTGAGGCTTGATCTGATTCTTAGCAGTGTAATCTAAGGCATTTTCCTCATAAGGTTTGGCAAGTCCACAGGCACTGTGAGCCCAGAACCAGCAAGGAAGAAGCAAGCCTGTCTGTGCCAGGGATCCTCTCCATAATGGCATATGAAGGGCATGAAGACAAAAATGAAGGCCTTCCCTTGGCTCTGGTAATTTAAGCACCTTTACACAATGTAACTCTGACTGAGGCTCTGAGCAGGTATGGAAGCCTGCCAGCCTGTGTGTACCTGTGTCACATCCACTGGAACAATGCACAAAATTCCTGAGTGAACGTGTAAGGAATGAGTGAAGTCCCCAGTAAATGCGAGTGGTTGGCATAAGCACAGCCATGTCAAGGACTCCAGTGTCTCAGACTCACAGAGATGGCAAACCATCCTCGGCCTGTGTGCAGCACTGACAGTGTATACAGAGTGCATTGACAGCAGCATCTTTTCCCTGATGTTTAGAGCCTCAGACTGCTCCCCCACAGAGACCTCCTACTAAAATGAAACAGACCTGCCTCCTTGTTTAGCTGCATATGAAAACCTTCCTCCTTGAGTCAGGTGTCTAAAAGAAAGGCTGGCTTTCCAAGTTACTGTTGTCATGTACTCCATAGAGTGCAGAATGCACCCAGCTCGGCTATTCTCAACGTGAGTCTGCCATTTCTTCATGCTCAGCTACCCAGTTAGGTAGGCCCTAAAGTCATGCAGCTCGTGGCACTTCATAAATTTCTTCTGTTTAGTATTTGCCTCTTTGTGCTTTGATTATTCCTTTGTTGTGTTTCAACTTGTATCTTCCAGGAAAGACTGCTCTGCTATTCTTTCTCTATACCTACTTGGCAACACATTGGACCCCTACACTTGCCTTCTTGTTCTTACTTTTTATTCTCTTGTTTCTTCTTTCCCCATTATTTCCTCAAAACAAAAACCAAAAAAACCCACCTCTAAACTCAATTTTCCCTCAGGACTACTCTAGTGCACCTGTCTCTGAATTTCAGGAACAAGGAGCAGTACATAGTTTCTAGCTCAAGCTGGCACTGGACTGCTGTTGGATCCCTGCATCTTTACTGCAGTCCACTTCCCCCTAAACAGCAGGAAGGAACTGAAGACAACTCGCCAGGACTCAGACTAAATAAACAAAGTAAGCAAACAAACTTGGACTTGCCAAAGGAGATGAAACAATCAGTAATTTTGAAGCAAAATTATAGAGGTAAAATCTAGCCAGGAAATGGAAATAACCAGAAAAAAAGAGAACCTAACAGAAAATTTGGAAATAAGAGGACCAAAAAATCAAATAGATCAGAGGGGAATTATCAACAGATAAAACCACACAAAGAAAATTTCAAAGATGGAGGACAAGTTAAGACAAAATACACTATAATACATCAAAAGAAAAAGCGGAGTGAACGTGACCAACATGTTCAAGAACTCTGGGACATGTACAAGAGGTAAAATCCAAGAATCCATGAGGGAGAAGAAATAACTAAGGTAAAAACTAAATTAAAAAAAATGATAGCAGAACAAATTACTAAACCCAGAGAAAGAAGTGGATATCCAAAAGTGTGAAGGATAGAATTTAAAGCCTCAAATACACATCACAGTTAAGATGTTGAAAATACAAAGAAACAACATTAAAAGTTGTAAGAGAAAATGTCAATGTATATAGAAAGGCAGAAACAGCAGACTACTATCACATTTTTTGGCAGCTTGGAAAGTAATTAACTGTCAATCAGAATTACTATACTTAGAAAGATTTCTTAAAACTGGTAGAGAAATAGCCTTTTAAGATAAGCACAAAGATAACTCATGAAAACCAGGACAGTTATGCTAAAAATATTTAAAGTAAATAGAATAAGAAAAACAATCCCATCCATAAAAATAAAAGAAAGTAAGCCAGAAAAAAATCCATCATGTACAACCCAGTAAATTTCTTCATTCAGGATTCAGGGAACCCAATGGAAGGAGAGGCAGGAGTAGAAGAGTCATAGGGGACAGAGGACACCAAGAAAACAAGGCCTTCTAAATCAACATGCTCAATGCACATGAACTCAGAGACTGAGGCAGCATGCACAGGGCCTGTATGGGTCTACCCCAGATGGGGTCCTAGAGCTGAAAGGGGAACTGCACACAACCTCCATCCCTACCCAGAAGCTATCTCCAACTGATAACCACTTGGAAATGAAAATTTAGTATTTTGGTTGGGAAGTCTCACTGGGGAAACTACTCTTCAGGGCAGGCTGCATGTCCAGAAAATGAACTCACAGGCACTATTGGAGGTTCCTTGTCTCATTATGTCATGTCAGGGACTTTCCTTTTTATTAAAAATTTACTATAATTTTTATCTTTTATTTTTAAATATTATTTTCTTCAATCATCCTACCCTATGGGTCTTTTGCATAGATCCTATGTCTTCCAATCGAGTGTTTCTGTGGAGTCCTGAGTGCTAACAAGTGGTCTCTGTCTCTGTGCCTTCACTTGAGCTCTCTTCCTTCTGCTTGTTTGTTCTGGCATATTCCAATGTGTTAGTTTTTGTTATGCTATTTTATCTCATTATATTATATTATTAACCCTTAGAAGCCTGTTTGTTTTCTAACGAGAGATAGAAAGAAATAATGGATCTAGTTGGAAGGAGATGTGGGAAGAAACTGGGATGAATAAAGGAAGGGGAAACCACAATAAAAGGGGAAACTTAAGATATTATAAAGTGTCTGATGAGAAAACCCATTAATTTTTATGGTAATTTAAGAGTTTTTTGTTGGTTTGGTTTTGTTGTTGTTGTTTTGTTTTTTTTTTTTTTTTTTTGAGACAGGGTCGCACTTTATAGCTCTGGCTATTCTGAACTCACTATGTGTGCAGACCAAGCTGAACTCAAACCAAAGAGATCTACCCCCTCTGCCTCCCGAGTGCTG
Source organism: Microtus pennsylvanicus (assembly GCF_037038515.1). Taxonomy (NCBI): domain Eukaryota; kingdom Metazoa; phylum Chordata; class Mammalia; order Rodentia; family Cricetidae; genus Microtus; species Microtus pennsylvanicus. The sequence goes on along the minus strand of NC_134580.1, from coordinate 19,571,221 downwards.
GGATGAAAAGTGCACACCACCACACCTGGCTCCATTTTCATGATAATTTAAAGTAATAAATTAATAAAAATTGTAAAAGTTCACAAAGGTTTCTAAGTATCCTAGCAGACCAGATAACAGGAAGAGCTGTTCTAGAACCAAAAACCTATGACATGCCTAGTAGGCATAAAACTTTTATGAACAGAAAGTTACTCAGATATGAAACACTAGCATACACAAGCTTATAAACAATTAGTATGCAAGATTTATAAAAGACACATAGAGCATAGCAAATATAGCCAGGAAAAGACACGCTCCTTCATGAGAAGCAAGGATCTTAAATGCAGCAAGAGGCAGCATAGCACGCTCACGAGCAACTGTTTTCCAGATGTCGAGAGGCAGAGGCAGAGTGACGGTGGACTGCAGTGAGATCTTGTATCCAAAAGCAAAACAAAAGGTAACACGAGCAAAACATGGAACATGGCTGACCAAGTAATCTAATTAGTAAGCAGAGACGTAAAATATTAAAACTACCAAGAGCTATTAGGTTTAAATAATGATGAAAGATTGATATAGCACAGGTGACTATATGACTTTTCCTGCTGCCTATAGCAGGCTCAAGTGGACATGTAAGATCTAGGAAACAAGCGTGCATCACCTTAGAAAGGTAATGCATCATGTGAAAGTGGTTGGTTCCATTCCCAGAAATATACCCAAGAACTTTCATGTGTGTTCCAGAAATGTCAAGAGTGGACAAAATAGCCAAGGACAAAATATCGGGGACAATGTAAGCAAGTATCTGTTGCCAGAAGATGCATGAGTCAATTAGAGCGTGTTGATGTAAAGAATGTTGGGTAGCCGAAGAAACTAATCTGTAAAAGCCACAAATTCCAAACACGTGGTGAAAAAGGAAAACTGTGCCAAAAACAAAAACAAAGAAAATAAATAAATAAAAAATAAACAAATAAAAGAAAACAGGTCAATAGTGACCTCTAGGGAGCATGGTAGGAAATGCAATAGGGCATGTTTTTTAAAATACTGTTTGTATTGTCTCAAACTACCGTTGAGTATAAAACTATCTGTGAAATTGTAAATTTATATTCTATGTGTTCATCATGACTATTTTATAAAAGGAAAGAGAAATTTTAAGGAATCAATTTACTGGGGTCTGTTCTAAAACATCTATTAAATATTTGTTTGCTGGTAAAATCTTTAAAACCTTTAAAATTTGATGTCTATTTCTTTCTTTTCTAAAACAAAGATATCCTACAGTTACACGCACAGACTCTCTCAGCAGACATCGGCCTCCCTTTTAAAGGACACACTCCTCTTCTTTCCATTGGGATCTAGAGGAAAGAATCAAGATTATAAGCATCCAAGGTATTCATAGCACTCTTCACATATCCAACCAACACCACCATTTCATCCTATAGAACTTTCAACTAAATTTAAACTCCAATTCAAATTTGAACTATTAAACTAAATTTAGAAACATGGAGAGCAGAGTAGGCAACTGCTAAGAAATGCATTACTATCAAAAGGCAAAACGTCATACTGTTATGGTGCTTGTTGTTAAACAAATTCAAGATATTAAAGTCCTTGGGAATGTAGTATGTTATACGTTTTTTGGGTTTTTTTTGGTGGGATGTAGAATAAATAATAAAACCCCAGAGACAGTTATTGGGATTCAACCCCAAAAGCAAAAAAGCAAAGCAATCAAGCCACTAGAAAAGTCTTAACCTCTACCTACCAAAGGCTGGGTGACCACAGACTAAGCCTCTCTCTCCTCCCATTTTATATTCCCTTGAGTGCTGGGATTAAAGGCATTTGACTCCCTAGTACTAGAATTAGGTGTGGGCTATCACCACCTGGATTCGTTTCTGCATTGATCTTACCTGGCCCAGAGTGGCCTTGAACTCAGAGAGATCTCTTTGTCTCTGTCTCCTAAATCCTGGGATTAAAGGTGTGTGCCACCATTGTCTGACCTCTAGTGGCTTAGCTTTACCCTTCTGATCTTTAGGGATACCGGGTAGTATTTTTCTTTAAAAAAATATAATCAAAGCTTAGAACTATAAATCATCTATGGAACACACAGTTGGCTGTAATTTTATCACTTTCTAAATAATTAATGATTTTTGTTTCCTTTCTTGTTTTTAAAAACCAGAATGTTCCCTAATTTCTATGAACCTAAAAATATTGGACAACTGGGTTTATTCTATTCTGCTCTGTATTTTTATAAAATCTGATGGGAGACTGGCTACAGGTGCCCCTTCTGAGTGTCTGAGGTGCATTTTACAGCTGACAGACCATATGACAGACTATATGAGAGTCTGCATGAACTGAAAGAAAGGCTGCCTTTCTAGCTTCCTATATGACAGACTAAGTGACAGTCAACATGGACTGAAAGAAGTGCTTTCTATGTCTTTTGCTGGGACACAGGGCTATAGATAAGTAGACACTGCCTGCTGCCTCCCTTTCCTCTTGAATGTAAAGCCACCTTACATTTCTAAGTATGTCTTGAATTTGATGTAGACTTTATATAGATATTATGAAGAATTTAATTTCTAGACATGAGCAGAAGTAACATGCAGTATTCCTAATGCAAAACCAGTAAAATCTCAAGCATGTTCCACTCAATGTACACTAAAGACCACTCAGAACAAAAGTCCCCAACAACAGCAAGACTTGAACAACAAAATATAGATTAAGCAGAAGAAAATGACCCAAAAATAACTCTAGGAAAATGCTTGGGGTCCTTAAAGAGGAAATGAAAAATTTCCTCATAGAAATGGAGGAAAAGACAAACAAAAATCGGAAGAAATAAACAAATCTCTTAAAGAAAGCCAAGAAAAAGAAATCAAACAGATGAAAGAAACAATTCAAGACTTGAAAACCAAAATAGAGACAATAAAGAAAACACAAATTGAGGGAATTCTGGAAATAAAAAATATGGGGAAAAGATCAAGAACCACAAATGCAAGCATAAGCAGCAGAATACAAGAGATAGAAGAGAGAATCTCAAGCACTGGAGATACAATAAGAGGAAATAGACTCATTGGTCAAAGAAAACATTAAATCTAACAAAAGCTTAACACAAAATATCCAGGAAATATGGGACACCATGAAAAGACCAAACCAAAGAATAATAAGGATAGAAGAAGAAGTCTAATTCAAAAGCACAAAAAAATATATTCAACATAAGCATAGAAGAAAACGTTCTCAACCTAAAGAAAGATATGCCTATGAAGACACAAGAAGCTTACAGAACACTAAATAGACCGAATCAAAAAATGTCCCCTCACCACAAAAATATCAAAACACTAAACATACAGAATAAAGAATGAAAATTAAGAGCTGCAAAGGAAAAAGGCCAACTAACACGTAAAGGCAGACCTATCAGAATGACACCAGACTTCTCAATGGAAACAATGAAAGCCAGGCGATCCTGGTAAAGCATTATGGACACATTAAGAGACCACAGATGCCAGACCAGACTGCTATACCCATCAAAACTTTCAATCACTGTAGACAAGACAAAACAAGATATTCCACGACAGAATCAGATTTAACCAACAACTAGCCATAAACTCATCTCTACATGAAGTACTAGAATGAAAACTCCAACCCAAGGAAGTTAGCTACATCCATGAAAACACAGACAATAGATAATCTAACAGCACCAAATTCCAAAGAAACTAAAAACACGCAAATTAACATCATCAGCAATGAAAACTAAAATAACAGGAGCTAACAATCACTGGTCATCAATATCCCTTAATATAAACAAACTCAACTTACCTATAAAAAGACACAGGTTAACAGATTGGATATGAAAACAGAATCCATCTTTCTGTTGCATACAAAAAGTACACCTCAACCTCAAAGACAGACATTGCCTCAGAGTAAAGGGCTGAAAAACAATTTTTCCAATCCAATGGACCTAAGAAACAAGGTGGTGGAGCTATCCTAATATCTAACAAAATAGACTTCAAACTAAATTCAATCAAAAGAGACAAAGAAGGACATTTCATATTAATTAAGAGGAAATCTCAATACTGAACAAATACAAGAGTACCCTCATATGTAAAGGATACACTACTAAAGTTTAAATTACACATTAATCTCCTAATAATGGGAGACTTCAACCCTCCACTCTCACCACTGGACAGGTCTATCAGACAGAAAATTAAAGAGAAATGTTGTGGGACAATGGTCTGTACCCTGCCACTTGTATTTTAAATAAATGCTGACTGTCCAGTAGCCAGGCAGGAAGTATAGGCAGGGCAACCAGGCAGGAAGTAGAGGTGGGACAATGAGAACAGGAGAATCCTGGGAAGAGTCAGTCTTCGGTCATCACCTAAATGGAGAGGAAACCAGACACAGAGCAAGCAAAATGTGACTGCCTTGCCAAAAAAGGTAGTAAGCCATGTGGCTGACACAGACAAGTTTTATGGGCTAATATAAGTTATAAGAGTTAATAAGAAGCCTAGCTAATAGATCAGGTTTATAATTAAAGTAGACCTTTGTATATTTCTTTGGAGCTGAATGGCTGCAGAACCACACAAGTCAGAAACCTTTCAACAGAGAAATAAGAGAACTAACACATGTTATGACTTAAACGGAACTAACCAACATCTATAGAACATTCCATCCAAACATGAAAAGAATATATCATTTTCTCAGTACCTTATGGAACCTTCTCAAAAACTGACAACATACTAGGTAACAAAGAAAACCTCAACAGATACAAAAAATTGTAATAACCCCATGTGTCTTATGCCTTTGTTAGGGTTACTATTACTGTGATGAAACAGCAAGACCAAAGCAACCTGAGGAAAGGGTTTGTGTGTGTGTGTGTGTGTGTGTGTGTGTGTGTGTGTGGGTGGGTGGGTTTTTTTTTTTTGGCTTATGCTTCCACATCACTGTTCATTATCAAATAAAGTAAGGACAGGAACTCAATCAGGGTAGGCAGGAGCTGATGCAGAGGCCATGGACTGGTACTGCTTACTGACTTCTTCATCATGGCTTGCTCAGCCTCTGTTCTTATAAAATTTAGCACCACCAATCCAGGGATGGGACCACCCACCATGGGCTGGTCCCTCCCCTATCAATCATACTTAAGAAAATGCTCTATAGCTGGATCTTATTGAGACATTTTATCAATTGAGGCTCCCTCCTCTCAGATGACTCTTAACTTGTTTCAATTTGACATAAAAATAGGAGCACACTTACTGAGGAAAACTTGTATAGTTAAGAGTATCAAATTACGTAAGCTAATGGTTCAGTTCCTGACTCAGTTGCAAACCCAAAGCATTTTTTAAATAAAATCTTATAGTGCAGTAGGAACTATTTTAAATGTGTCTAGATTAATTTGTCTCAAATGAATAACATTATTTTCTAACTTTAGGCCATAACTTTTCTAGTATAAGAGAACATGAGTATACATAAAAATAAATTTACAAATAAAAGATATCTTAAGTCAAGGTAACCTAAGTGTTATGTATGACACCACAAACTAAAAAGACAATGTGACAATAAACTTTACCTCATTACGGTCAAAATCACATGACTGCTTATGATGTAATTCGTTCAAAGGAGCATCACCCCTAGGAATTAATAAAAAATGTATTAAAGCATATTTCCTCTGACAGTTATTATTCTAAGTTTTAGTTTCAAATCAGAATTATGTGAAAAGCTTCTTAAAAGTATGATTGACAAGTACTATGCCAAACTATTCATTTAATATGTATGTTAAATGTCTATATTTTCTATGTACCTGCATATTGTATATGTACACAAGTGTGTGTACAAGCATGTGTGTGCACATGCAAATCAGAATAATGTGGGAATCTTCTTAAAAATATGGATTTGAGAGTACTATGTCAAAATACTCATTTATTTTAGTGTGTAGGTTAAATGTCTATATTTTCTATTTACTTGCATATTTGTGTATGAACATAAGTATTGTGCACAGCATGTGCATGCACAGGTGGATGCCAGAGTTCAACCTCAAGTGTTGTCCTTAAGGAGGCATCAGTGGGGAAAGCCAGCAATCCATAGGCCCCGGAGATCCTCCTGTGGTCCTCACTCCTCAGTGCTGGGATTAGCAGCGTGCACCAATGCACCTGGCTCTTTTACATAGTGCAGGAATCAAACTCAGGTCCTAGTGTTTGTGCACCGAATCATACTGAGTCAAATTCCCAGCCCCGAGACATCTATATTATAACAATTGCTCCAAGGAATCTAAATCTACGCTCAAGATTCAGAATCAGGTTCTTGTTTTCTTTTTCTGTTTTGTTATTGCTCTTTTGAAACATAGTGCCATGCATCCTAAGTCACTTTTTAAAAGCTGAATTTAAAACTCGAAGTCAAACAAAATGTTTTACTCATAAACTTCCAGATATTTGAGAAACAAGGAATTTAATTTCTCAATTTTAGAACTACATTATGTACCTGAGTTTTAATTAATAAATCCACTTCCATTAAAATGGCATGTTTTATTTCTTCTATCAATGGATACTTTAAAGATTTCCATAAGCCAGGAAGTAGTGACACACACTTTTAATCCCAGCACTTAGGGGGCAGATGTAGGCAGATCTCTATGAGTTCGAGGCCAGCCTGGTCTACAAAGTGAGTTCCAGAACAGCTCTCTGTGACACAGAGAAAACCTGTCTCAACCCCAACCCCCAAAAAAGATTTCCATAAGAAATCACTTTTACAATAAAAATGTGAATAAGTAAATTTTAACTCATAAAGATCTGACTAAATTATTATTACTAAGAAAAATAGGACTACTCAGGAACTATGAGCTAAAATAATGTTTCCCTCATTATCTATAATTTTGTAGGAAAGCCAGCAAGGGTATCCTCAAAACTCAAAGGAATAAACCATGTTTGTTGATCCAATTAAAACCCTTAAGACACAAAATATGTTTTATATCACCAAAAGTAGAAAGCTAGATCTGGTAATACATCGTTGTTTCCATGTAACAAAAGCATAAGAATGATGAAATAAGGGACAGCAACCCTCAGCGTATCTATTCTGACACATACGGAGACTGTGGGAGGGGAATGCTAGCATGCAAGGATGTAGAACACAAACTGTTGCATAGTGGAGATAGTCTTGTTTATACTGCCTCACTGAATTCTCATACTCCATGCTGATTCTATACTAAACAAGCAACAAGTGAGACAATATGTTGTTTGTGCTAATAAGTATTCTACCCATGTGATACGTCTTTCTCTGTTATTCAATGAATTGCTATTTAGAAGATATATGGTGGATAGTCAACACTAAATGATCAGTTAAGGTCTTAGAGGCCGGAAACTGTGAACACCATAGGCTTAAGAAGTTGCTATTACACATAGTTAAAATAAAAAAGTAAGACTTCTTTGAGACTAGTTTGCTCACCACCCAACAAAACCATTATCATCTCATGTTCTGTTTGCTCATTTGAATACATTTATTATACTAGATCTTAAGTCAAAACTTACATAGAGCACATTGGGTATTCCCAGGTATTTCTCTGCACTGCTTTTTCTTGGTTATTACTTTCAATTTTTCCTTCAAAGAAAAAACTGAATTACATTTAGCAACATTTATTTTCATTTTTAGTTCAAAGCATATTAGAAGGATGCACAGAGGGAAATTGGTGGTCCATAATATAATACTGTAACATGAGTCCCAAAGAAAATCACACAGAGGTCTCCATAAGATTATAAACTGATTGGCCCATTAGCTCAGGCTTCTTATTAACTCTTGTAACTTATATCAACCCATTATTCTTATCTATGTTAGCCACATGGCTCGGTACCTTTTTTCAGCGGGGCAGGTCACATCTTGCTTCTTAGGTGGTTGAGGCAGGACTCCCGAGGGAGCTTCCTTCTTCCCAGAATACTACTGTTCTCATTTTCCTGCCTCTACTTCCTGTCTGGCTACTGGCTAATCAGCATTTATTTAAAATGTAATTGACAAAATACAGATAATTCTTCCACACCATAATACAATAAAACATTCTAATTGTGACTTTATGCACCTCTAAGCATATTAAATATACTGTATATACATAATTGTACACACACACACACACACACACACACACACACACACACACACACATATATATATATATATATAATGTACTTTACATTTATCCCCTGGTATCTGATAGGAATTGATTCTAAACCTTCCCCACTACTCATTATCCCCACAGCCACTGAAATCCCTTGAAACACCAGTATCTTGCATTAAATGGCTCAATCTGCTGAGATAATGTATATACTCTCATATTCTTTATATAATCTCCAGGTGACTTAGACTATCTGATACAATGGAATGCTCTTTATGGAAAGTTGTTTGTTTGTGTGTGTGTGTGTGTATGTGTGTGCGCACACGCGTGCACACATGCATATGCATTCACATATGCAGTGTGTGGGTGGGGAAGTCAGAGAACAATGCTCAGGAGTTGGTTCTCTCCTTTGACCTTGGGATCTAGGATTAAACTCAGGTCAGGAATAAGCCATCTCGCCAACTCTGAGGATGATGTTAGTAAATAGCATAAATACTCTACTGGTTATGGAATAATGATAAAAACGTCTGTCTGTATGTGTTCAGCCAAGACATCTTAGATTTTATATAGTTAGTTGAATCTAAAAATATAGAACATTTGGATATGGAGAGCCAACTATATGTATATAATTAAATGAAACATGATAATACATATTTATACAGAGAGAAACTAAATGTGCAATACCAACCTTTTCTTCCACAGCTGGTTAGGTGACAGTCTTTCTCAAAAGAGCTTCTAAATTCATTGATTTCACTATCGCTGTACTCCTTCTGGTAGGGCTTCGTTGCCCGACATGTTCCTAAGTAACTTGTACTAAGTGGAGGACTATGAGAAGCTGTCCGAGGAACTGTCAAATCCCCGTTCATGCACCCACCAGTGTAATGGCGTCCATCAGAAAAATCTACACAGGAGTCACTCAAACTACCAGAGCCACACCTGTGGAAGGCTGACATTCTCCCCGGCTGATCTCTGCTTAGTAAATTGATCATATTGGGACTCACAAAGGAGTCCATGTCATGATTGGATGATGGATGACTCTGAGTTGGCGGGATCACATGTTCTAAAAAATTAGAGAATGCTTTCCCATCATTCCTCCAAATCTGTTGCACCACTGTTTTTTCCATAGCAAAGTCTGGTTGTCTTCGTTCACACAGGCTTCCACAATCTTCACCCATGAACACAGATCTTTTAGTAAGGAAAGCACCAGTTTCTGGACTTTGGAATAAATAGAATCGTATTTAGCAGGAAAGGTTTGATCATTTTCATTTACAAACACTAGCTTAAATTGAAAACTAACAAGAGTTTACTGAATAATGACTAGCATTTTTCCAAATGCATTTTAAATTTACTATTTAAAAATACAAATAATAATATTTTAGTGGAAATTTATTTAATATATTCTAATAATAAACTTGAAAATAATTTAAACATGGTTCTGTATTTCAATGTGAAATTTAGTGCACAGTTTTATTTATTGTTATATTAGTGAAAAAATAACGTGATACTCAATAGTCTGATTTCTACAGTACAGTCTAGCAAATAACCTAGTGTACCACTGTCTGCTGCTACTGTTAGTCAAGCAGAGAAAAAAGTCTGAAGACTAGAGGGAGGGAGGAAGCTATCTCATGTAAAAATATTTTTTAAAGAGTTATAAAAACATTATCAAAGATATATTCCAATTTAATAATTGGGATAGTTACAAAGTTCTCAATGAAGAAAAGCCAGAAAAGTTTTCTACCATTATAAATGGGGGAATAACCATAGAACATGTCATAAGTTATAAAGCACACTATATGTTGAAATCGTATTTTATAATTTATTCCCAGCACTATAAAGGAAGAGTTACTAAGACATGTATAAAACAGAAGCAGGCACTCCCAAAAGACCTGTAATATAGTAAGGAAGGGAAAACAAAGATCACAGAACTGTTATCCTGGAGTCCAAGGCTAATGTGATAAACAAAGTGTCTTCTACCCTAAGAAAATCATTAAGGGGCATCATCTAATGTGGGGGACCTCTTCAACAAACATTTCTGGGAAATTCAGTGTCTACTTGCAGAAGATTAAAACTTCAATGCTACTTCCCAGCTTCTATAAAAATCAACTCACAACTGAACAAAGAACATATTAGAGAATATGCCAAGATACTAGCAATGGTTTTCTGGGCATTGCCATAAAGCACAGGAAACACAATAAATATTGACAAATGGTTTGTAGAAACTAAACAATAAAGAGAGTGTAGAGATAACCTACAGGATGTGAGGAAATATTTTCCCATTATTAATCTGTTAGAATCCTCCCTAAAGTCCACATAACCAAATTTTAAAATGAGAAATTAGGCTTGAGAAAAGTCTCAGCAGTTAAGACAATGGCTGTCCAGACCCGAGTTTGATTTCTAGCACTTTGGTGGCTCACAGCCATCTATAACTGTCTTCCCAAGTGATCCAACATCCTCTTCTGGCCTCCTTCTGGCACCAGGCACACATGTAGGGCACAGACATACATGCAGACACACATTTATGCACACTGGATGAGATAATTTTTAAAAACTTTTTAAATGAGCAAATTATTTAAATAGATGCTTCTCAAAAGCAAAAATATGACTAAAATATATGAGAACACACACTCAGCATGATTAACCCTCAGGGAAATGCAAAGTGAGGCCTCAATGAGATACCATCCATGCCAGTTACAATGGCTACTTCTAAAAAAGAAAGTATAAACAAAAAATAAACAAACGCTGACCAGGAGATAAGCCGGAATTCTTACACATGTATGGAAATATAAACTAAAAATAGCATTGCCACTATAAAAGAACAGCATGAAGGTCCCGCAATGCTGCAAATGTAGCAGATGATCAAGCCAATTTTCTCCTTGGTATCTCTTCAAAGAAATGAAATCAGCATACCCACAGTGCAGCTGCACAGCCACATATATATTGTAGCACTGTTCACTACATGAAGACATGAAATCAGGCTGCATGCCCATCAGCAGATGGATAGTTTAAAAATGCAGGATATCTTTCTAGAGTAGTATTTAGCATTAAAAAGGATGAAATCCTGTTGGTTATATCAAAATGGATAAAACTAGAAAAGATTTTGTTACGTGACAAACCCAGAAGGAGAAGGGAAAATATTCTTTCTCATATATAAATATAGAAATATTCTTTCTCATATGTCGATGCTATAAAACTATACTTTAGACTAGAAGAATGATTCCTAAAAGCTGGGAGAGACGCGGACTGCAATGAGTGGGAGGGAGAGGCTGGAACTGATATGTCCACACAATATTCACGTACAGAACTAGCACCCTGAAACTTGCTAGTATACACGGTATGTTAGTGTTTAAAAGGACAAAATTAAACTAACAAAAGGATGTGTTTCATTATAATGGTCTTTTTCTAGAATAGTACTTATATCTTCAACTAAAAATATTTATGTCCTTCTAAGAGCAAAGTACTGATGCAGAGCCCAGCACTCTGTCCTTTCCTTCCACATTCTACTCACCCGTTTATTCTCTCAGATGATTCTCCAAACTCTGCTCTTTTCTGAGATGAACTGAAAATATCTTGATGCTTATTTAATTTGTAAAATAAGGAATCAGAAAAATCTCCGTTACTGAACTAAAAAAGGGAAGAAAATAACAAAACAATATGTACATGTTTATAATTTAAATTGTATTTACCTGTTTGCAGATAATTGCTAACTAATGTGTAATTATAACATGTATAGTCAAGAAGATGAATACTTAAGTATGTATCATATAATGTTTTGTTTTCTATTCTACAAAGTAAATAATAGAATATAGAGTTTAAGCTGTATAAACAAAATTTTGTCTCTAAGATATAGGTGGATTCTCAAGGTGAATTCTCTCAGCCCTCCTTCTCATCCCTCTGTGGTCAGTTGACAATACCAAGAAACACTCTCTACCTGGGACCTCAGATGGCCAACCTGGCTGGGACTCAGGTAGTTGATTTTGACTTCGACTCTCCATCTGATCTCCCATTCCAATCTCTCCAATCTCATTCCTAGCCTTGTAGCAATTGCTTTCAGGTGCCTCTCCTCCTACCTCAGCTTCATTCATTGTAGACGCCAACTCCTGGTCCAGACACAGAGTCCCCCTAGCTCTTTCATTTTTGTTTCTCTACATGACTTCGCTGCAGCCTACTTTCCAGATCCCCTTGGTAAAACCATCACACCTTCACTTCTCTGGGGACCCATCTTTGACAGCATTCTCTCGGTTCTTCCCATATCCGCACTCAGCCTTTTCTCCTAGCCCATTTCTATTCCTCTCTGCCACTCGCTGACCTGCAGGAGCACTCTCTCCAGACAACAACAGTCAACACATATTCCTAATATCCAGAAAAGGTAACAGAAACCATGGAGCAGAAAAAACACACATCACCCCATAACAAGACCAGGTAACGACACCTAGGAAAACCTCTGTTCTCCCAGCTCTAGCTGCCTGGACACCTGTACAAAAAAAAAAAAAAACACTAAAGACAATATGTCATCTCCAGATCCCAGTAAGCTTTCTATAGTAAGTCCTGAGAAATGCAATACAGCTGAAGCCCAAGAAAAGAGCTTCAAAATGGCAAGTATGAATATGTTCAAGGATGAATAAATAAATGACTTAAGACCATAAAACCATATACAAACAATGAATGAAATGTTGGGAACAAGACATCAAAGTAGAAACAGAAACACTAAATAAAACCCAAACTTGCATAAAACTGAAAATGGGAATTTAGGAATCTAAAGAAAAACATCACAGGTAAGCTTCATCAGCAGAGTACGAGACATGGGAAAGCAGCACTGAGGAAAAGGGAGAAGAAATGGATCTCAGTTAAAGAAAACTTTGAATCTGAAAAAAATCCAGGCACAAAACACCCAAGAAAAATGGAAGACTGAAAATACCAAACATATGAATAAAAAGAATAGAGGAAAAAGATCCCCAGGTCAAAGGCACAAAAAATATTTTCAACAAAATCATAAAAGAAATTTTTTCTAACCTAAAGAAGGAGGTGCCTATCAAGGTACAGGAAGCAAACAGAACATAAAGTAGTACCAGAAAAAAAAAACTCTCCATAACACATAATAATCATAACACTAAATGTATGGAGCAAAGAAAGAATATTAAAAGCTATGAAAAAACAATGTAACATATAATGTCAGATCCATTAGAATAACATCTGACTTCTCAATAGAGACTCTAAAGCCAGAAGGGCCTGAATAACTAGTTCTAGGAACCACACTGATCAGTCCAGAACAGTATTCTCAGCAAAACCATCGATCACAATAGATGAAGAAGAACATTCCTAATTATTTTATTCCAGAATTAAAAACATAATGAAAACAAAGTTAAGTAGTATCTACTATGTACCAATACATCTCTACAGAAGGCAGTAAAGAAAAACTTCAATCTGAAGAGGTTAACTACACTCAAGAAAACACAAGGACTAAAAACTCCCAAACCACTAAATCAAAACAGGGAAATTCACACTAAACCAACAAAATAATCATAATCGATAAGCACAGGTCATTGATAATTCTGAATATTAAAGATTTCCTTCTCTATGATAATTCTGAATATTAAAGATTTCCTTCTCTAATATAAAAACACATCCTAAAAGATTGGATTAGAAAACATCTTTAGGTACATCCAAGAAACACATCACGAAGGGTAGAAAATACTTCAGGGTAAGAGGACTGAGAAAGATATTCCAAGCAAATGGACCCAAGAGAAGTAAGCAGATACAGCCATTTTAATATCTGAAAAAAATAAACTTCAACTCAAAAATAATCAGAAGAGATAGGGAAGAACACTACATACTCATAAAAAAAAAAGGTAACATCTATACACCAAATATGAGGGCATCCAAGTTCACACACACACACACACACACACACACACACAAAATCATCCACTACAGGCTAAATTACATATTGACCCTTATATATTGATGATAGTAGGAGACTTGAATACCACACTCTTGCAAATAGGTCATTCAGATAAAACTAAACACATGACTTAGAAAATATTAGACTTAGAAGGTCATTAAATCATATTAGACTTAGAAAGTCATTAAATCATAACAAAAGATTCTCAGTACCTCATGAAACTTTCTCCAAAACTGACCACATACTTGGACATAAGTCTCAACAGATATAAGAAAATTGAAACAAAACAACCTGTTTTGATAACAGAGCATCATGGATTAAAGTTGAATATCAACAGCAAAAACAACAGAAAGTATACAAACTCATGGAAACTAAAAAACTCATTAATGAATGAAAACTATATCAAGACAGAAATTAAGAAAGAAATTAAAAACTTTCTAGAATTAAATAAAATTAATTAATTAAATGAAAATAAAATCACAACATACCCAAACTTACAGGACACACAATGAAGGCAAGTTCATAGCACAAAGTTCTTAAATTAAAAAGAAATAAACAGAGTGAAATCGTGTTATCAACTTAACAACACACCTGAAAGCTTTAGAATAAAAAGAAGAAATAACGCTTAAAAGGAATAAATGGCAAGAAGTAATCAAACTCAGGGCTGAAGTCAATAGGAGAAACAGAACAAACAATACAAAGAATCAATGAAATGATGAATTGGTTCTTTGAGAAAAATCAGTAAGATTGGTAAACCCCTAGCCAAATTAATCAAAAAATAGAGAGAGAAGATTAAATTAATAAAATTGGAGACATCACTACAGACACCAAATAAATCTAGAGAATTCTAAGGACATACTCTGTGCTCCATCAAACTGGAAAGCCTAAAAAAATAAAACAATAAATTCCTTAATATATTCACTCTAACAAAATTAAACCAAGATCAGATCATCGATCTATACATACTGATAAAGCCTGAATAATAAAGAACTGTTGGAGGTATCACCCTTTCTCATTTCAAGCTGTACAACAGTATGGTGCTGGCATAAAAAGAGACATGTTGATCAATGAAATTGAATCGGAGACCCAGACAGAAGCCCACACACATATAGGTACCTGTTTTTGTTTTGTTTTATAAAAATGTCAAAAAAATACATGCTGGAGAAAAGACATCTTCAACAAATGATGCTGGTCAATCGGGATGACTACATTTAGTAGAATAGAAATGGATCCATATTTCGATCAAGGACCTCAACATAAGGACAGATAACACTGAATCTGATACTAGAGAAAGTGTGAAATAGTTTTGAACTCATTGACAAAGGAAGGAATTTCTGAAGAGGACACCGAAAACACAGGCACTAAGAACAACCAATAATGGGACCTCAGGAAACTGAGAAGCTTCTGTATGACAAAGGACACCATTACCTGGAATAATGCCAGGCTACAGAATAGGAAAAGAGATTTTTACAATTACTCGTCTGATAAAAGGTTAATATCTAAAATGTATAAAGAACTCAAAAAATTGGACATCAAGAAAAATATAACCCAATTAAAAAGGGGTACAGAACTAAACAGAGTTTGCAAAAGATGAGACACAAATCACTGAGAAACATTTAAAGAAATGTTCAACATCTTTAGTCATCAAAGAAATAAAAATCAAAACATCTTATACTAGTCAGAATTGCCAGATTAATAAAACAAAGGATAGCTAAGGCTGGTAAGGGTGTAGGAAAAGGGGAACACATATTCATTGCTACTGGGAATACAAACTAGTACAGCCACTATGGAAATCAGTGAGGTGGTTCCTCAGAAAGGTGGGAATAGATCTATCTCAAGATCCAGCTATACCACCCTTGGGCATATACCCTAAGACTGTACATCCTTCCACAGGGACACTTACTCATCCATGCTCATTGCTGTGTTGTTGATAATAACCATAAATTAGAAATAACATCATTTAGCTGATGAACAGATAAAGAAAATGTGGTACATTTACACAATGGAATACTATTTGACTCTTTACAAACATGAAATATAAAATTCACAGGTTAATGGATGAAGCTAGAAAAACATCCTGAATAAGATACCCCAGATACACAAAAAAATATTTTATGTATTATTTTATTATGTGGATGTCAGAGTTTAAGACTTTGATAGGAATGCTATAATCCATATAACCACAGAGTTAGGTGTAAAGTAAGGGACTGTGGGGAGAGGAGGATCTCACAAGGAAAGGAAAATGGAGTGCATAGTTAAAGAGAGACTGGAGAGACCTGAATGGGAGGTTAAAATGAGGAGGGGGGATGGGCATAAGGTGAAATATTATCCTTCATTTATCACCATAAATTTGAAACCCATCTAAGTCAAATTTATGAAAAGGAGAACCTGTTATGGAAATATGACATCAAAGAAGTAATAATCCCAATGTACCTGCTCATTTTGCTTTATTTCAGATGCAAATTTCCAAGGATTTGGTGCTGTCCTTGGGGTGGAGTTTTGGTTTGGAATATGTTTGTTAGATGGTAATTCCACTGGAAGAGAGGGTGGAATACAACTGTAGTTTTCTGGTTTTTTGAACATTCTGTATGAGTTCATGTTTTGTGATGACTGTAGGAAAAGAAAAAGCAAGATCACAAAAAGTACAGAAACTAGAAGTCAAAATAATAGAACTAAAATTAGGAGAAAAGGGGCATGACTCCAAAAGGGGAAGTCCTATGGAAAGGCAGGTCATTGGTACTTCAGAGGAGTCATGGAGGTCAGTGTCTACTTCAGAATGCCTCCCTCTGCTTTCCCGATCTGCCTTCTTCTCTCAAGCTCCTTTCCTGAATGTCACTTCTAATGGCATAAAATCTTAGTTTCTCTAACCCATAAATCAGATGACAGGATGTCCAAGATATTTTATTACTATCATCAGCTTCCACTGCCTTTCTGATCTAGTTTAAACCTGACAATTCAAAGATAAAGAAGAATAATTAATATAGCATTGGGCGTTAAATAGAATTGCAAGTTTTAACCAACCTGTGTACTTTCTAATTCATTATGATTTTGTTTGCAAAAAATGTTATGCTTTTAAAAATTACCTTGTGATAAACATGAATTCTTAACATCATATAAATATAAATTGATAGAAATAATATTTTCATTACATTTGAACAAATGAACTGATCAGTAAATGTGTGAACATAACGAAAGACTCCCTCAGTGAGAGGTGGAGAAGACTCTATCAGTAAACTGCTTGCTAGGCAAGTATAAGGACCAAGTTTGACTCCCCAAAACCTACATGTCAATGCACATTTGCAATTCCAGTGATGGAGAGGGAAGAAGCAGGCCAATTCTTAGGGCTCACTAGACTTGCTGGCCAGTTAGTATGACTGAATCAACCAGCTCTAGTTGCAGAGAGACCTTGTCTCAAAAAAGAAGTTGGAGAGTGAGTGACCTCTGATCTCCCATGCACACATACATATGCAACTACCTACTCACCAATGAACACACACACAAATAAATACTTAAAAATAATCTCTATATAAATTGTGCTTTGTAACTAATTCTTTGATAACTAGAAGACCCAAGTGTGAAGTATACAAGGCCAACCACATTTCTATTGCTCCAAGGAAACTTAATAATCAGAGTATTCCTTAGGAGTAAATTTCCTATATGTGAAAACTGCAAAAGGAATCACTCAGAAACTATAAAATAGTTAAAGGCTAACTAATTTTGCCTAGTATTTTAACAGTAAGATCATCTAAGGGCTGGGAACAATTGTTAAAACAACTTACAATTTTCTTTAAAACTCACCTGACCTGGGTCAGTTCCTTCTGTGCGACATAATCTTTGATAGGGTACACTAAAGAAAACAAAAAAAAATCAAGCACCCACAAAATATATCTTCTGTATATTAAAGTTTCTCAGTGTCTACACAAGCACTCAACATAGAAAACTCTATGTAAATTATGTAAAAGTAAGTTTTAAGGAAAATATATTAAACTAGGATAGACATTTTCTTTACTTTTTTAAAAAAACATACTTACTGTATTTCAATCATTGGTGGTTTTGCCTGTGTGTTATGTCTGTATGAAGGTGTTGGATCCCCTGGAACTGGAGTTATAGACAGTTGTGAGCTGTCATGTGGGTGATAGGAATTGAACCCAGGTTCTCTGGAAGAGCAACTAGTGTTCCCAACCACTGAGCCACATTCCCAGTCCCTGGCATTTTCTAATATAGAAAGTCAAATCACATGCACAAAACTCCATAAACGCATGTCCTAATGATTTTATAATATCATTAGACAAACAAGAACAGGAACTGGAAGGTAATGTCCTTCTCAATTTCCCAGCAAACACACAAGTTGATAGTTAACTTCTCTCAGTTAGTCACTGTCTTAGCTAGCACTTACTTAGTCCCCATGTCATCGATGCACAGTTTGGAAGGTACACAATGAGGTGACATTGGAAGTTCTAACGCATGCTTTCTTAGTGGAATTTTCCAGTCTCTATTCATATTCACATGTGTTGGTCTTTTCATGGTTTCTAGAATAAAAAAAAATGTTAAATAATAACTTTGAAATAGAAGCTTTAAAATCTTTTGCTATATCATTCAATTGATCGTGCATTTGAAAATGTTCTTCTAAAACATGTTCTTTACATGTAATTACAGAAACTGACTGCTAACCACTATTAATGAAATCTAATTTTTCCTCCTGCATTTTAGCCATCTATAAAGGGGCTCTACTAACCCAACACAATGTCCTCTTTCTGATCAATAGACTGTCTCAGACACTGTACAACATCTCCTCACAGCACTCTGTGTTTTCTCTGTTTCAGCACTTTGCACATTTTATTACACTTGATCAACCCTATCACCATCAATAGACTGTAAACTTCTGAGCAATGCTTCTTAACCATGGGTCATTACCCTTTGGGGGTCAGGCGGCCCTTTGGCAGCTGTCTCTTAGACTACTGGAAAGCACAGATATTTACATTATGATTCAAAAGAGTAAAAATTACAGTTACAACTTAGCAATGAAATAACTTTATGATTGGGGTCGCCACAACATGAGGAATTGTATCAAATCGCAGCATTGGGGGCTGTGGCATTATGAAGGTTGAGAACCACTGTTTTAGAGGAAGGAGTCTCATATCATTTTATGAAGTAAGATCACTGTTTTATTTGCTCAGTACCCAGCCCACCTACCAAGTTCTAGTGAGAATGTTCTCTCTTTCTGTACAACAGTTCAGAGGTAGCCATTTGGGCAAAGAAAAATGATTCATAGACTTCTGTCCCTCTGACCCAGTGCAACTGAGCAATTACTGGAGTCCAGCAGTAGCAAAAAGCATCTTCTAGCAGAACTTGAAAATTTGGAATGAAACAACCCATAGTCTTTCTCCTGAGGGAACTGTGCATGAGAAATAGTGGTTTCTTAAGACCAGCTTTTAAATGTTCATGATGAAGACAATCTTCATGAGGTATGGTGATATTTTGTTTGTGCTATAACAAATAGAGCTGCCTGAGGATCAGGGTGTGGAGCTAGCCACTAATTAGTTATAGAGGCCAGGCAACGGTGACACAGGCCTTTAATCTCAACACTCAGGAGACAGAGGCAGATAGATCGCTGTGAGTTCAAGAACACTCTGTGCTACAGTAGATTGATCCAATCTCAAAGAGAAAACAGAGCTAGGCAGTGGTGGCTCACACCTTTAATCCCAGTACTTGGAAGATACATGTGTTTAATCCCAGCACTAGGGAGATGGAGACAGGGAGAGATATGGCTGGGCAGAGAGAAGAATATAGGGCAGAAGGAGATAGGAGCTGACCACACTGAACCTGATAGAAGATAAAGTGGAAAGTAGCCTGCAATACATGGACACAGGAGACCACTTCCTTTGTATAACCCCAATAGCACAGACAATGAGAGCAACAATGAATAAATGGGACCTCCTGAAACTGAGAAGCTTCTGTAAAGCAAAGGACACAGTCAATAAGACAAAAAGGCAACCTACTGAATGGGAGAAGATCTTCACCAACCCCACATCAGACAAAGGTCTGATCTCCAAAATGTATAAAGAACTCAAGAAACTAGACATTAAAATTATAAATAACCCAATTAAAAAAATGGGGTACTGAACTGAACAGAGAATTCTCAACAGAAGAAGTTCGAATGGCCAAAAGATACTTAAGGTCATGCTAAACTTCCTTAGCAATGAGGGAAATGCAAATCAAAACAACTTTGAGATACCATCTTACACCTGTCAGAATGGCTAAAATAAAAAGCACCAATGATAACCTGTGCTGGAGAGGATGTGGAGTAAGGGGAACACTCATCCATTGCTGGTGGGAATGCAAACTTGTGCAACCACTTTGGAAATCAGTATGGCAGTTTCTCAGAAAATTGGGAGTCAACCTACCTCAAGATCCAGCAATACCACTCTTGGGAATATACCAAGAGATGCCCAATCATAATACAAAAGCATTTGTGCAACTATGTTTATAGAAGCATTATTTGTATTAGCCAGAACCTGGAAACAACCTAGATGCCCCTTAATGGAAGAATGGATAAAGAAAGCGTGGCACATATACACATTAGAGTATTACTCAGCAGTAAAACACAATGACATCTTGAATTTTGCATGCAAATGAATGGAAATAGAACATACTATCCTGAGTGAGATAACCCAGACCCAAAAATATGAATATGATATGTACTCACTCATTAGTGGATTCTAGACATAAACAAAGGACATTGAGCCTATAGTTTGAGATCCTAGAGAAGCTAAATAATAAGGTGAACCCAAAGAAAAACACATATAGATCCTCCTGGAAATTGGAAGCAGACAAGATTTCCAGGCAAAAGGTGGGAACATGGGGGTGGGGGGGGGCAGGGGGAAGGGGAGAGGGGGAGAGAAGGGAGAAGGGGAGGATTGGAGAGAGCTTGGGGGAGCGGGATGGTTGAGATGGAGGAAGGGCAGATATAGGAGCAGGGAAGAAGATATTTTAATTAAGGGAGCCATTTTAGTGTTGGCAAGAGATTTGGCTCTATAGGGGTTCCCAAGTGTCCACGGGGATGTCCCCAGCTAGGTCCTTGGGCAGTAGAGGAGAGGGTACCTGAACTGGCCTTGTCCCATAGTCACACTGATAAATATCTTGAGTATCACCATAGAACCTTTGTCTAGCAATGGATGGAGATAGAGACAGAGACCCACATTGGAGCACTGGACTGAGCTCTCAAGGTCCAGTTGAGGAGCAGAAAGAGGGAGAAGATGAGCAAGGAAGTCAGGACGGCAAGGGGTTCATCCACCCACTGAGACGGTGTGAATGATTTAAAGGGAGCTCACCAAGGCCAGCTGGACTGGGACTGAATGAGCATGTGATCAAACTGGACTCTCTGTGGCTGACAATGGGGGCTGACTGAGAAGCCAATGATAATGGCACTGGGATTTGTCTCTACTGCATGTACTGGCTTTTGGGGATCCTAGTCTGTTTGGATGCTCACCTTCCTAGGCCTGGATGGAGGGGGAGGGCCTTGGACTTCCCACAGGGCAGGGTACCCTGCCTTCTCTTAGGACTGGAGGGAAAGAGGGGAGGGTGAGTGGGGAAGTGGGAGGGAAACGGAAGGAGGGGAAGAAGTGGAAATTTTGAATGGTACTATTTATAAAGCAATAAAAATTTAAAAAACTGCTATTCTTTCTGTATAAATTTCCTAAGTAATATGAGATAATAATAACACATTCATTATTTTTTCTCAAGCTAAACTTGAAACTATTTGCCTAAAATTAAAATAAATAGATAAAACAATAAAAGATCTTAATTCAAATATTAGTTAAGCTTATAATTTTAAAAGGTAATAAAGTTTTAAGATAAATTTTCCATATGCTTTGAGTTCTGGAATCTCCAACCAATTAGACAACTTACATTATTATGAATTACCACATGAAGACAAAATTAAAGGCCTTCGAAAGACTTACCAGGTGTTTTCTTCTTGGACGCTATCTGATTTACCATGTACAGGTTAAGAAGGTCTAAACTGGCAGTGGGGTTCTTGACAGGTGGACAAACTCCTAGAGATTTCATTTTTGATTTTAACTTATTCTTTTCAAAGTATTCCTGAAATAATTAAGAATTAAAAATATTAATTTCCCAACATAACAGTTCAAGGCAGAATCATATAAAAAAAAACCCACTGAAGTCACTATGCCACTGACTTCATGTGTCATACTTGTGACACAGCATGGGAACGGAAATCAATAATAATAGCTTGTAGCTTAGCTAAAGACTTTAAATCTTGCAGGTAAAATAACATATTCCCCTATATTTAAGAAAACTCAAAAGATATAGCAAGTGCCTACATAAAGACTAAGAGGGCAGTGAGACAGCACAGAGATCAAAGCCTGAGGACCTGAGTTCTGTGCCCTGACCCTTAGTAAAAGATAGCCAAGTCTTCTTTTGAAAGTTGTTTTTTGACCTCTACAGACATGCTATGATACATGTGCATCCCATCCCCACTTGTACATGCACATATACACACACATGTGTGCACATATACACACACATTAATAATAATAATAAAATTGTACAACCAACTAAGAGGAAAGCAAAAGCTACGTGAGAACGAATTGACAACTAATGCCAATTTAACTCACTGTATCACAACTGCTTAAGGTTGTCCATAAACCAGACTTACGTATATATATATCCAGTTTATATTTCCTTCCTGAATTTCTGAACTATAATTATTCTTCATTCTTTAGTTACATCCTCCACTTACTTAGTTCAAAGACATTTTAATTTTTAAAAAGTATTTATATTTAATTGTGAGGGAGCACATATGTGAGTGAGTATACCCGTGGGGTCCATAAGATTGTTGTGGATCTGCTGGAGCTGGAGTTGCAGGCTGTTGTGGGCCATATGATATGGGTGCCCGAGCCAAATTCAGATCCTATAAGGGAGTTCATGCTCTGAAACACTGAACCACATCTCCAGCCTTCTTTAGCAACATAATGAGCATCACTATTCCGTTTTCATAAAGATTCTAGGTTTCTTGATTTTTCCCTTCACCCCCTCCTCTTCAGACACCATCCCCACTCTTACAGGTTCAATACAGGAAAGAAGACATGCAGTATTTGTCTTTCCAAGTCTAGCTTATTTTCACTTAATTATTTTCAGCTCCACTTCTTCCCTGTAAATGCCATGATTTCATTCTTCTTTATAGCTAAATACACTCCCATGTGTATATTTTCTTTATCCATTCTCCAGATGATTGTGTACATGCAGGCTAGTCCCATTCTGAGCTATCATGAATAGTATAGCTATAAACATGGCTGTGTAAGTGTCTCTGTGATACGGTAATTCAGTGGTTTTCAACCTGTGGGTTGCAACTCCGCTGGACTCACAGGGGTCACCTAAGACCATGGGAAAGCACAGATATTTACATTATGGTTCCTAACAGTAGCAAAATTACAATTAAGAAGTAGCAACAAAAATAATTTTATAGTTATGGGTCACCCCAACATGAGGGACAGTATCAAAGGATTGCAGCATTAGAAAACTTGAAAAGCACTGCATTAAGAGCCCTTTAAATATATCCAAAAATGGTATCATTGGGCCTTGTGGTAGTTCTAGTTTTTTGAGTAACCTTCACACTGAGTTCCATAGTGACTAAACTCCCATCTACTGGCATAAGGGATACTTTTTTCCTGTATCCTGGCAAACATTTGTATTAGTTTTCTTGATGCAAGTCCTTCTGACTGGGATGAGATGAATAGATGTTTCAGTGCTTTTGAGACAGGGTCTCACTCTGTATCTTAGGCTAGCTACAACTCATTATTCATCCCAGCCTGGGCTTTGAATTCATAGCAATCCTGAGCAAACCTTCTGAATACTGACATTGCAAAGATGTGTCTCCAAACCAGCTGAGGTGGAATCTTAAAGTGCTTTGGATTTGTATTTCCCCGATAGTTAAGATTGCTGAACATTGTTTTCAAGAGTCTACTAACCATATATTTCGTCTTTTGAAAACTGTTTATCCAATTCATTATTCCATTCACTGATTGTGTGACATGATTTCTGGTGTTTACTATTTCAGATTTTATCTCCACCAGATGTACAGCTGGCGAGGTTCTCTCCCATTCATTAGTTTTAATTTTTATCTGCTATTATGCCCTTGACATGGTAACAGACTATCTTCAAAACATCTTCCACTAAGTATTTCATAACACAGTGGCATAAGATTATGTACAAATGAATTGTTCAAGCAGAAAAGTTCAAAATGACAAAAAAAATGGAAGAGGTCACATATGCAAGTAGTTACTTAAGTTTTCAGGATATTAAGGCAATATGTCTCAAAATATTATCAATTACAAACAACTTTTAATATTAGATAAAGGCCCTTCACCAAAAAAAAAAATCTTCTTGTAACAGACAGAGATCATTACAGAAAACCACAATCAATCAAAATGCAGAGAGAAAGTGCCCACATGGTGTCCAGCCTCTATTGATACATCTGTATCCAAGTCCCACGGATCATAGCAGAAGAGACAGAAAGATTGTAAGAGCCAGAGGAATGAAAAGTTTGCTTTGAGAGTGTGTCTCCTAGGTCTTCCCACATAGGCATGGATGACCTGGAACTCACTCTGGAGCTCAGACTGGGCTTGAACATGCAGCCATCTTCCGGTGCTTAGCTACAATTATAGCAGTGTGCCACTACGCCTGGCCATGGGGTGAACTGATTAATGACAAGGAGTGATTCAAGAGATTAATGTTACATTTGCTGTGACAGAGCTCTCATCGCCCAAATGACAATGACCTTACCTTCTGCTTTCTTCTTTCTTGCTTTATTAGAACCCTGGTCCTAAAAAGATAAATAGGAAGAAACATACAGTTACTAAAGAAACAGATCACTTCTAATACGATTGGCATTTTTGTTGAAAATCTGAAATTAAAATGTTTCTATTATTTTCTGGAAATATTTTAAAGCATTTATAGTAATATTTCCACATAAAATTCTTAGGAAGTCCAAAATGCAATAAAAACTATTACAATAATTAATAACTTATACAAAATAAATATGAGATAAGCAAAAGGAAAGGAAGGCATTAGAAATACTATATTTCTGAACCATTTCTCATCTGAAAACAAAATTCTTGGTCAACAACTCCAGTTTCCTTTGCTTTTCTTTACATTTCAACATTCTGGTTATATCACTCTGGAACAGATAGAAAACATCTTCAGGTTCTAAGGAACAGTGGAGTGTATTGCTAAAGCAATTCCAATAGAACTAATGTATCAGTTATCTCAGCACTGAGCATTATGACATACACCTGTAATTCCAGCAGTTGGGATGCTGAGGCAGGAATACCAGGCCTTTGAGGTCACTTTATCCTACAGAGTTGTTCAGATGTACTCTGAGCAATACAGCAGGAATATGACTCTAAACACATCGAGGTCTGGAATGTTACACCAGTAGAACACCTGCCTAGCACCCACACAGCATTGCAGAAGGCAGAAGGAAAAAAGAAAGCACTCCCTGCTCTATGTCAATTTAAGTTGCTGTAATAAAATACCACAGTTGGGTGGGTAGTCGAGATTGGTGCACAAAAAAACTCTATCCCAAGGTATGCTACTTTGGAATGATAAGTACTTTGAGGAATGCAATACTCAGGAGAAATGTCTTCCTCTGACCTCTTTATTGCCTTCCTACTATTGCCATCTCTCCCACACAGTGGATCATAGAAAATAGAACCTACTTTATACAGTCAGCCATAAAGTCTAGAATTAAACTTAGAGTTTTATGTAAGAGCTGGCTATCTTTCCCTGATCTCTCTTATTTTATATAGATTGTAGAATTCAGTTTGGAAGGGATCTTGGCTCATACCTGTCAGGAAAGAATGCTACATAGAGAATCTAAAAACAGGCCTTGTGGGTTTCTACTCTCTATCTGTTATTACTAAGTCATTCTTTTCATGGCCAATCACTCATCCTCATGGACGTTGA
This sequence comes from Microtus pennsylvanicus, assembly GCF_037038515.1. Lineage (NCBI taxonomy): Eukaryota > Metazoa > Chordata > Mammalia > Rodentia > Cricetidae > Microtus > Microtus pennsylvanicus. The sequence goes on along the minus strand of NC_134580.1, from coordinate 19,545,290 downwards.
TTCTTCAGCAAGCCTGAATAGGAATGAACACTGTTCCCTGGAATTTTGGTCTTCATTTCTGAAGCGCCCCTAGTCACAGGAAACTGAGTAAAATAAATGTGCTACACTGCTCTCTTCACAGTCTGGCTTATGTACAGGTCTGTGGCGGCTGTGACCTTTATAATGAACAGGAAAGAGAATTTACTTTTCTGCCTAAACTGTAACAACAGAATTTCTCCCAGCTCTAGCAGCTGTACAGACTACAGTCAAAATGTCCAGATCCACACCTACCTAATAGATGCCCATTTTCTAGTTCACAGATGAAGACTTTATGTATTTGGTTACATAGTAAAGGATAGCCTGGATCTCTGGATCGTCTTTTGTAAAAGCCAGAATCATAATCATAAAGGTCCCTGTCTTACAATTTAATCACATACCATAGATCCCAAACCTCCCCACACCATAACCTAAGGGTTAGGAATATTCAAGTCCCAGTCCTAGATGGTGTCAGATATGTAAGACCATTAATTGGGAGGTAGGTGTGTGAGAGGGCCCTACTGAAGCTGAGAACTTTGAACCCTCAATTTTCAAGGGTTTCTCTCACCTGAAGCAGTAGTCTCTCCAGCGACTCAGCAGATAGACTCTCACCCTACTCCCTAAAATATTGCCTTTTCTGCCTTTGACTGGGGAAAATAGTCCTTTGCTGTCAGATAAACCAGAAGTGACTTTTCCTGAAGAAGTTGCCAGGCAAGACAATACTGATGTCCCTCAGAGCTCAGCAATAATTGCCTTTAGACCTAGAACCAGACTGAAGGCTAAGCAGGCTCCTAGAGGGGAGCTAGAAAGTGTAGTCCATGTGCAGGTGCACTACATGACTATAGAGTGCAAGGAGTTCGCTAATTCATTCAAGTAGAGCTTGGAAAATATATGTGGGAATGGATTTTAAGGGTGTGGGATATTGTTAGACAGAACATAAAACTGGATCAGGATGAGTTTATTGATATTGGCCCACTGAAGGGAGATTCTATGTTTTTATATGGAAATACACACATTTAAAAAAGGTCTGAGACAATGGGGATGTTCTATCGGGAACTCACCAAGGCCAGCTGGCCTGGGTCTGAAAAAGCATGGGACAAATCCGGACTAGCTGAACATAGAGGACAATGAGGAATACTGAGAACTCAAGAACAATCGCAGTGGGTTTTTGATCCTACTGCACGTACTGTCTTTGGGGGAGCCTAGGCAGTTTGGATGCTCACCTTAGGAGACCTGGATAGTGGTGGGCGGTCCTTGGGCTTCCCACAGGTCAGGGAACCCTTATTGCTCTTAGAGCAGATGAGGGAGGGTGACTTGATTGGGGGAGGGGGAGGGAAATGGGAGGCGGTTGCGGGGAGGAGGCAGAAATCCTTAATAAATAAATAAATTTAAAAAAAAAGGTCTCAAAAGTTTGTTTGGGTGGTCAGATGAAGCATTTGTCAAAAGGTGGACTACTGAAAAGGAGCTGGAGATGTCTGATACCTCATGGCTTAGTGTTGATGATCTTGGTTTGGGGAAATTGCCATCCAGAGTGGGTACACTGTATAAGACCTAGTTTCCCCAATGGGAAAGCCCAAAAGACATGCCCTTCACTAATCCTATAAGACGCCAAAGGGTGACAGAGACACCTGCACATTTGAAGAGCTTTGTTGTCACCATTTTCTTTGTGTCAAACCTTAGGGTTGAAGATGCTATTGTTCCTTTGGATAGGCTAAATGCAATGGGTTAAACTGAGGTAACGGGCCGAGTAGCACTGAATCACCAGAGCTAAAGTGATCATAGTTATGGTAATAGGCAGCACAGGTAAAGCAATGTTCATAATGACCTGACTGTAACGGTCAGCACAGGCAAAGTGAATTTTACGATGGCCTGACTCATCTGCACCTTTAGTACTGGGTAATCAATCATGGTATTTCCAGAGACGAAATATATTTTTAAAACCCTACTGTGTTTCTGTTATCTATAGAAACAGAAAACTTCCCAAACAACTTAAAGAAAGTCTCCATTTGGATTATAGCAAAAGGGAATCTTGGCCTGTTAACCAATTTCCAGACTGAAGATCTAGAACCCCGTGAGTAAAGGGATGGCCAGGTTCCACTGAGGAAGGACCTTGATAAAATATGTAAGAATTTTATTGTTAGTCTTTCTCTAGTCCTTTCCCAGAAGGACCTAAGGCCTTTTCCAAAGGCAACTGTATACTAGGGAAAAGGAAATAAGCAGACTTTCTAGGGTCTATTGTGTACTGGTACAGAATTGAGGATGATTCTGAAAAACCCTGAGAAGCATTGTAGCCCTCCAATTAAATTAGATACTTATGGAAGTCAGGTCACTAATAGAGTTTTGGATGAGGTCCAACTCACAGTGGGTTCAGAGGTCCCTAAATTCATTCTATAGCTATTTCCTCAGTTCCAGAATGCATAACTGGGACTTAGAAGTTGGCAGAATTCTCACATTGGTTCCCTGACCTCTGGGGTGAGGGTTATTATGGTTGGAAATGCCAAATGGAAGCCACTGGAGTTTCTTCTGTAAAAGAAAATAGTGACTCAAAGACAATATCATATCCCAGGAGGAACTGCAGGAGTTAATGGCACCAACAAGAATTTGAAAAACAGGAAATAAATCCAATCAAAATTCAAGGACCTACTACCTCAGTGAAAGCCTGAGAAATCCAGTGGTGAGGGGCATGCAGAGAAGTTCCTTCTAAGGTGAAGGATACGTTATTGTATCTGGCCCCTCCCACCACCAAGAAAGAAGCACAACTGTTAGTGGGCCTATTTTGATTCTGGAGACAGCACATTCCTCCCTTGGGTGTTATTCTGACCCATATACCAAGTAACTCAGAAAGCTGCTAGCTTTGGGGATGGGGGGAGTTTGGAAACAGGAGGTTTCTCTTCAACAGTTCCAGGCTGCTGTGTAGTCTGCTCTACCACTTGGACCATATGATCCAGCAGACCCGGTGGTAGATAAGAATGCTATCTGGAGCTGTTGGCAGGACATGTGAATCATAGAACAAAACTTTGAGGTTTTGGAGAAAGGCTCTATCATCATCTTCTGACAATTATTCTCCCTTTGAGAGACAGCTCTTGGCCTACTTTTGGGCCTTAGTGGAAACTAAACATTTGACAATGCGTACCAAGTTACCATAAACCTGAGCTGCCCATCATGAGCTAGGTATTATCTGACCCACCAAAGCACAAAATTGGATGTACACAATAACAGTTCATTTTCAAATGATTGGGCCCAAGTGGGTCCTGGAGGCACAAGAAAGTTATATGAAGAAGGTTCCCAAATGCCTATGGTTTCTACTCTTGTTACAATATACCCATAGGCTCATGGCATGAGAAGACTAGGGCCTGGTTTCCTGATGGTTCTGCATATTGTGTAGGCACTGCCCAGAGGTGGACAGCTACAATACTGAAGCCTGTTCTGGGACAACTCTGAAAGACACCAGTGAAGTAAAATCTTCACAGTGGGCAGAACTTTGAGAAGAACACATGGTCTTACATTTTGTATGGGAGGGGAAATAGCCATATGTGAGATTGTTCTCTGACTCATGAACTGTACCCAATGCCTTAGCTAGATGCTCAGGACTTGGGAAGAGCATGATGGAAAACTTGGTGAGAAAGACATCTGGGGAAGAAAGTAGATACATCTCTTCAAATGGGTGAAGAATGTGAAGCTACCTGTGCCCATATAAGTGCTCATCAAAAGTGGCTCAAACAGCAGATGAGTTCAGTAATTAAACAGATTGAATGACATGTTCTATGGAAAGTTGGTCTCTCTCCCCAGCCTTCCTTGCCATTCCCCAATGGACCCATGAACAAAGAAGCCATGGTGGCAAAGACGAAGATTATGCATGGTCTTAACAACATGGACTGCCAGTCACCAAAGCTGACCTGGCTACAGTTGCTACTGAAAGCCAGATCTGCCAACAGCAGAGATCAACACAGAGCCCCAGATATGGCACCATTCCTCAGGATGACCAGTCAGCAATCTGGTGGCAGGTTTACTCCATTGGACTACTTCCTCCATGGGAAGAACAATTCTTTGTCCTTTTTGGAGTAGATACTCATTCTTGCTCATGGATTTGCCTTTGCTCTATGTAATACTTCTGCCAAAATTAACACCTGTGGACTTACAGAGTGCTTTGTTCAATGTCATGGTATACCATGCAGTATGTCTTGTAATCAAAGAACTCACTTCACAGTCAGAGAAGAGAGACAGTGGCCATACAATCATGGAATCCACTGGTTTTACCATTCCCCATCAGATGAAATGACCTTTGCCTTACAGAAGCTTCTCAGTTTCAGGAGGTCCCATTTATTAATTGTGGATCTTAGTCAATCTCAGTGTCTGTGCTACTGGTATTATATTTAAGAAGTGGTCTCCTGTGCCAATGCATTCAAGGCTACTTCCCACTTTCTCTTTTATGAGGTTCAGTGTGGTTGGATTTGTGTTGAGGTCTTTGATTCATCTAGACTTGAGTTTTGTGCATGGGAATAGATATGGATCTATTTGCATTCTTCTACATGTTGATAACCTGAGTGAACTAATCCAGACCCAGAAAGACAAACGTGGTATGTACTCACTCATAAGTGGATATTAGACATAAAGTGAAGGATAACTAGCCTACAGTCCACAACCTCAGAGACGCTAGGCAACAAGGAGGACCCTAAGAGAGAAACACGTGGATCCCCTAAGAAAGGGTGATAGACAAGATCTCCTGAGTAAGTTGGGAATGTGCAGGGGGTGCAGGAGAAAAATGGGGAAGGAGGAGGGAAAAGGGGAGGAGAACATGAGGGATCAGGATGATTGAGTTGGGGGAAGGACAGAGATAGAGAGCAAGGGAAGAGATAGCTTGATTAAGGGAGCCATTATGGGGCTATCAAGAAACCTGGCAGTAGGGAAATGCCCATGAAACTACAAGGATGACCCCAGCTAAGAAGCTAAGCAATAATGAAGAGGGTGCCTGAACTGGCCCTCCCCTGTAATCAGATTGATGCCTATCATAATTGTCATCATAGAACCTTTATCCGGTAAAAGATGGGAGCAGATCCAGAGATCTGCAGCTAAGCACTAGGCAGAGCTCCGGGAGTCTAGCTGAAGAGAGCGAGGAGTGATAACATGAGCAAAGGGGTCAAGACCATGATGGGGACACCCACAGAAAGAGCTGACTGGAGCTACTGGGACCTCACTGACTCTGAGCTGACAGCAGTTGTGTGGCTTAGGCAGTTTGTGGGGTCGCTGCAACAGAATCTATCCCTGGTGCATAAACTGGCTTCTTAGGAGGCCATTCCCTATACCTTGCTGAGCCTAGGATACAGGGAGTGGCCTTGGTCCTGCCTCAAGGGATGTGACAGACTTTGTTGACTCCGCATGGGAGGTCTCACCCGCTCTGATGAGTAGATGGGAGGGGTGGGATGGGGGAAGGGGATGAGGGAACTAGGATTGGTATGCAAAATTTTAAAATTTTCTAAAAAATATTATTTTAAAAAAGAAAAATAGAATAGACTTTTGAAGGCACAGTTACAGTGCCAATTTAGGTAGCAACAGGTTGGAGGGCTGAGGCAGGGGTCTTTAGAAGAGAGCATAATGCTTGGAATCAGTGTCTAGTATATGATACAGTTTCTCCCATAGCCAGGATCTACAGGTCCAGGAGTCAAGGGGTGGAAAAAGGAAATGTTCCACTCACTACCAACCCACTTGGAAAATTGTGTCCTTCCTTTTCCTACAACCTTAAGTTCTGTTGGACTAGAAATTTTGGTTACAGATTGGGGAGTGCTGCTGCCAAAAGACACAACAAGCATTCAGTTGTCTGTAAGCTTAGACTTCCCCTAGGTACTTTGGGCTTCTCAGGTCCTTAAGCAAACAAGATAAGAAAGGAGTAACATTTTGAGGAGGAGTGTTTGGTCTAGATTACCCTGGGGAAACTGGATTGCTTCTCTGGGATGGAGGTAAAAATGGTTTTGTCTGGAGTGCAGATCCTTTAGGGAGGGGAGCTTGCTGTAAAGTCCTGTCTCCAAGTATTGTATGAAGCCGCAGCCATAAAGTCTGTCTTACATGACTACCTAGACATGAGCTGAACAAAGAAGACACCAATGGACCCACCAAAGTGGATGGAAAAATAAAACAAAACAGGAGGCTTCAGCCACATAGAGAACTACAGGCAATTGAGGAACACGGGAATGGGAGAAACAGTTTCCTCTAGAGCAGAGCACACCAATTGGTTGTCCAGTGCCAAATGGTCAGCACTGAAAACAAACATATAGGGAACATTGTACAGACTGAGCAGGTGGCAGCTAAGAGTATATATGTATATACATATACAATATGAATGTGATAGGGGAGGGTTTGAAGGAAGAAAAGGGAAGAGAGATGTGCTGTAATTATATTATAATTTGCAAAGAAAATGTGTTAAGGGATAGAAGAAAAAGAAAGGGAGAGAGAAATAAGAACAGATTAAAAAACATGCTGATTTCAGGATTCATATGAGATTTTTCTGCCACCTTTAATTCTAAGAAGAAAAAGTAAAAAAAAATAATTCTCAAGAGATATTCCTCTTAAAGTTAAATACGCAAAACGCTTGTTAAAGAAATGTAAAATCTACATTTTAGTAGACAGATACCAAAACTATATTAGTAGTAAAATACTGTGGACATCACAGAAATGCCTTACATCGTCAACCTAAAGTTGTTCCTTTAGTTTGCTTTTGTTCTTTGACTTTCAGCTTACTTTATGAAGGGCCTAGAGGCTGGAAAACAAATTGTTTCAGAAAGTCAAGATCTTCTAAATTTTACAGGTACAATTACAGTTGAAAAACATAAGCAAATCAAGAGCCTTAACTGTAACTGTAAAATAACACTTCAGAACTTGTGTTAAACTGACACATCAAAAGGTAACATTACTAGCTAATGAACTTATTAAGATTCAAAACAGCATCTAGCCTAGAAAAAGTACTTACATAGGCTGTCCACAAAACTAAAGCAGGTCATCCTGATGTGTCAGGAATAGTGATGGTAAATGTCAGAATGCTGTGTCTTTAAGTGCATCCCATAATAAGCCAAAAAAGGCTTTTGGAAATGCATGAACTACAAAAAGAGACACCAAGGGAAACACCCTATAAAAACCAATACAGTAGAAATCTGAAATGCTTTGCTCCTTTTTGATTCCCTGATACTTCAGACTCATATTACTTTCTCCAGCTCCACATCTACTTCTATCTACAGCTATGTTATTTGTTTTTTAATAAATAAAACTTGCCTGAAGATCTGAGGGCAAAACAGCCATTCTAGTCAGTCAAAGAGGCCAGGGAATGGTATCACACACCTTTAATTCCAGGACTAGGGAGACAGAGGCAGGTGGATCTCTGTGAGATCAAGGTCACCCTGGGCTACACAAGATTGAATTTGTCTAAAAGAGAAACAGAGCTCACACAAAGGTGATCCTTGTACTTGGGATCCCACCCCTTTAATCCCAGCACTAGGGAGGTGGAGATGGGAGCAGTATGGCTGGGCAGAGAGAGGAATATAAAGGGGAAGAGACAGTGGAGTGTGGAGCCTGAGGTTGGCAGAGAGCATTGCAGGATCGCCCCTTTGTTTGTCTGACCGTTGGTAAAGGTAAGAGCTCTCTAGTGGCTTGACTGCTTTGCTTTTCTGATCTTTAGGTTGAACCCTAATATCTGCCTCTGGGTTTTCATTATTTGTGCTACACACTGCTATACCCATGCTAACCTAACTCATGTCTCTTTTTATTAAGCTGTAGCTACTCTCACATAATGTTTTCTGAGTGTCCCTATTGCTATATAAGGTCAATGCATTTTCTATATCAGACTATGAAAGTAATGCAAAACTTCCTTGGTGAATTCTTTTGGTTTTGAGGTATTACTTTACATAATGTATTATCTGGGCCCTGCAGCCATGTGTCTTCAACACAATGTAGCCAGAATCAACAGCTTTCTTTAATTTCCTCCTAGTCACCCCAGATCCTTACAGAAAAGAAATTTATGACATATCTGAGAGATATGAGTTTCAATTGGAAAAAAAGTAAAGTTTGACCCCTCCCAGTCAAAGCAGTTTGTGGGTCCTGACCCTCTCTGGTCAGGAATCTTAATCACTGTTAAGGTTTCTTCAGAAATGGAGGGAGCATGTGGTCCTTGGTTCTATCAACCATAACTCTGGAGTTGAGAAAGGAGTGCTCTGTTAATTCCCAGATCTATTGATTTGTCTCTCAGATGCATTCCATGTTTTGTTTTGTTTTGTTTTTTTAACTACTGATTTAAGTCAGTCATGGAAAACATAGGAAGAACTCAACAATGCTGTGGGGGTAATGGCCATGTTGGTAAGGATGGCTCTACCTGAAAGCTTCATCTACTCTTATGCTCACTATGAAGGAAGACAACATAGGTTTCAGGGTCATGATAGTGAATGTGGTTACTATGAATGACCTCTCAAATGCTCACTAATGGGGAGAGGAGAAATAATGGGGTTATAAGGATGTCCTGGTGTAGGGGGATAAAGAAGAAACTGGAAGACATTCTAATATCTCCTGTTGGTCCTGGAGATGGTTAACCATCCATCACTCATTTGACCCACAGACCTTGAAATAATCTCCTTATATTCTTCTGCACACTTGAGCTTTGCCTGAATTTAAACTGATTGATGGGGGGGGGGGGGAAGTGGCCTCTAAAGGGAAATATCATTCATAGTCTTGTGTTTTTGTAGGTGATACTGAAGCATGAATCTATTTAATCTTATCAATAAAAGCCAAGGGTCAGACATTGGGGCAAAAACCTAGAAGAACAAAGAAGCAGGAGCCATGCCAGTTCCTTCCTTTCTCTCTCATTCCTCAGTCTGAAATGGCCCAGATCCTGTCTCTGCCCTCACCTTACCACTTCCTTTCTCCACTTCCAATCAATGGAGTTATCTTAAGTTACTGCTCTGCTCTTCATAAAATTTAGGCTTGACTTCAGAAACCAAAAGTGCGTGTGATCAGCTTTACTACTCGCACAGCTGAGTCCTAACAACATCTAGATCTGCTTTAAAGATGGAATTTTGCCCAAGCTTCATCTAAAAACTCCACAAAAGTTAAATGGTGCCTCTCTCCTTTGGAAACTTGCATAGCACCTTCTGGTATTGTGAAAGCTACTCCTCAAGGAAGAGGCTTTCAGGACAGATCCAGCTTGAGTCCTTCTGGCCCAGTGTCCAAAGCGTATCATGTCTTCAGAAATGGGGACTTACCTTCTGATGGAGGAAGGTCATTGGTTAAAAAAATAAAGAAACTGCTTGGCTGGCCCTCATAGGTTAGAACATAGGTGGGTGGAGTAAGCAGAACAGAATGCTGGGAGGAAGAGGAAGTGAGCTCAGACTCGACAGCTCTCCTCTCGGGAGCAGATGCCTCAGAGAGACGCCATGCCCCACTCCCGGGCAGACACACGCGATTCAGCTCCAACCCAGGATGGACGTAGGCTAGAATCTTCCTGGTAAGCGCACCTTGCGGTGCAACACAGATGATTAGAAATGGGCTAAATTAATATGTGAGAATTAGCCTAGAAGAGGCTAGATAGAAATGGGCCAAGCAGTGTTTTAAAGAATACAGTTTCCGTGTAATTATTTCAGGTAAAGCTAGCCGTGCGGGCGGCCGGGTGTGGGGGATGCAGCCCCACCGCTCCTACTACTACAACCTTCCATCTCTGAGAGGCAACCAAAAGCAACAGCAATAGCCTATAATATTTTGGGAGCCTCTGGGGGCTCCCCTGACTAACAGCTCAAAGAGGGGGCTTCTCAGTCCAGGTGCTGGGCTTTTTGCTAAATGGTCTATAGCCCTCAGGGGGAGCACTGTCGGACCAGAAATAGTTTTCATTTAAACCATATATGTACATTATACACACACTTATGTGTATTACATGAAATATTAGGTCAATAATCATTCCTTTCAAACATCTTTACTGCTATTTTACTCTCCTCTCTCCCTTTTCTTTTCGCCTCCCTAATTAAAAGCCCTTCATTTTTCCCATTCTCTCTTCAAAGTACCTATACCCTGCTATTTCCCTCTCTATTGCTCCCCCCACCTCATGGTCTGTTCTTACTTTCCTGGCTTCTGTAGTTACTCCAGGTTACACTCGCATGTGAAGTCTGGAGCTAGGAACCATGGATGGAGGAGAACACGTGATATTTCTCTTTTTGGATCTGGTTTACTTCATTTAGTACTATCTTTTCTTGTTCTAGCCATTTATCTGAAATTTCATAAAACAAAATGCTCTACATTTTCATTGTCCTTTCATCAGTTGATTGTGTGTGTGTTTGTGTGTGTGTGTGTAGCATGAATTCTAATTGATCTTAATAATAAAAATGCAGAGTCAGATATTAGAGGGTGAAAGCAGAGAGATCAGAGAAGCAGGGTGGCAAGCCACTAGAGAGTTCTCACCTCTACCAATGCTCAGACAGAAAGGGTGATCCTGTCCTCAGTCTGTGTCCTCAGATTTACTGCCTAGACTGCCCTGCTCCTCAGACTGTACTAAGTTCATGTCTTCTCCTGCCTTAGGTTCCTCTCTCCACCCAGCCATAGCACTCCTGTCTCCAACTCCCTAGTGCTGGAATTAAAGGCGTGTAATCCTAAGTGCTGAGATCACCTTTGTGTGAGCTCTGTTTCTCTTTTAGACAGATTCAATCTTGTGTAGACCAGAGTGACCTTAAGCTCACAGAGATCCATCTGCCTGTCTCCCTAGTCCTGGAATTAAAGGTGTGTGACACCACTCCCTGGCCTCTAGTGGCTTAATTCTGCACTCTGATCTTCAGGCATTTAAAAGAGAGAAAGGGGTACATGGGTTGGGGGAGTAATGTAAAGGAGGAAAATGATGTATTTGTCCTCAATTTCAAATATAAAAATTACGACATTGCTGTAGACTATTTAAGTTTCAACTACAAGAATTTGGAACTATTGTACATACACATGAATTTGTTGTGGCTTAGTCAACTGACACTTGAGATTTCATCTGAAATGAATTGTTACATCTGGCAAAGACACCGAAAACTAAAACACTAAATCCAAAAATCCAACAAGGTATATAATTTAAGGGGAAGGGTTTACTTTTCTAGCTACAAGCTCTTTCTCTTATAAAAGACATTTTATGTGGGACTGATAGAAATCTAAACCTAAGAGCTCTTAGAGGTCAAATGTCAAGTTTGTTTTAAATGAGACAAGTTGTGAAGATCTTTCAGCTACCAAACTTTGATGATATCCCATCAATCAATTCTGTGATAAAACTTACTGTCATTTCTGCATATGAGGGCATTGTTTCCAATGAGCACATTCAAAAGATGCCTTCTACCAAACAACAAACTTACTGTAACCTGCTTCATTCATGTAACAAAAAAAAATGTATGCAACCCTTTATTGTGAAAGCATCTTAGTGGAGACCCACCAACTAGCTTCCAAACATTCAAGGATTTTTAAAGCAGCACCTCCCCTCCCAACCTGTTTCTTTCAGGAAGTCTTGCTAAGAAGTAAGTCTTCAATCTCATCATATATTTATCTTCTTTTCAACTTTAAGAACCTTTGTTTTATTGCTTCAATGGCATTTGTCTTCCACAATATTGATGTCATTTAAGATGTCGTAACTTCCAGTTTCTTGCCTTTGAATTTCCACCACTATCTGTGAAACCTTTACAGTATTCATCCTTTTACGCAACATATCTGACTGATAGGCACACTGAACTTACTAACAAATCACTTAACACGAATATGCTTCAGTTCCCCATAACTTTACAAGGTTCTTATATTTAAAACAATACTTGTTACATATGTATGATTATTTGTTTCTACTAATATCTCAATTTACATAATTCAAAATGCTATCATAAGGTGCTTTTGTGAAGTCAAAATTTTATATATATATTTAATCCCCCTGCATAGCTATGTAAAACAGTCGTGTATGTAAAAATGTTCTTGTTGAATTGACTTGCAGTGCTCTGGGGTTGTTCTCAATGAGTATTATAATTGCTCTCCAGTCAATTATCAAAATGTTAAGTTGCTAACAGTTCTCAAAATTTTTCAACTAAAACAGGCCCCTAGCAACCAAGGACTCAAAGACAATTTGAAATAGGAATTAAAAATTCTATGCTGCAGCAGCTTTAGTTGGCTTCCATTGCTCAATAAAAGTACTCTCAGGCTGAGGCCTTTAGGATGACCAGAGAAGCAAGAGCAATTGGCCTGATCTGCTGTCGCCTGCTCTCACAGTTAACACAGGAGATACTCATTTGTTTAAATCAGTACAGGGCTTCACCCTATAGAGCCCCATCTTTCCAAGAAAATTGCATTTAAAATTGTAATGTAATTCTTTTTTTAAAAAAAGTTAACTTATTTGTGTTTGTATGTACATGTGAACACATATGCAATTAGAGGTCAAAGGACAACTTCAGAAGTCAGTTCTCTCCTTCTTCTGTATGGAGTGCCACGAACAAACTCTGCTCCTAAGGTTTGACAGCCAGCTGAGCCATCTGCAGCCCTCACGGATCTTAGATTTTCACCTGTCTTACATTTCCTCTACAATGTATCAATGTTGGTTTACATTTAAAGGATGGTTTCCCCCTTTTAACCTCTAATCAAAACCAAAGTGCTAAGAAGTTGTACCCATGTTTATTTAGTCTATGATTTAGCCCTTTGGTAGTTAGCACTACTTGATGTTGAGAAAAACAACCTTAGCCTGAGTTTCCTTCAGGACACTGCTTTTGCACCCTTCCAGCAGCAACTAAAGCATTAATCTCAAAATAGCTGATAAGTTAATAATATGACAGTAATAGTTGCATTTTAATAGTTCTGAGGTTTTAAAACTTGTCATATAAATAATATTTATTATATACATGGCATATTATATATATAATTTTAAATTATATGTATGTGCACATGAGTGCAGAGGGTATTTTATTACCTGGATCTGGAGTTAAAGGCCATTAATATTCTCTTTAAAGACAGCCAAATTTGAATATATTACATTATAGTCATGTATCAACTATATTCTATTGAAGCCTGTAAGTGAATTTCCACTTTTCTCTAATGTGAAGGTAGGCTAGTAGGATACTAGCCAAAATAACCCAGGTAGATTTGTTTTGTTTTACATTTGGTTTTTTGTTTTCTTATTTGTGTGTATTGTGTAAGCATGTATATGCCACACTGTGGTGTAGCAGTTTCTGCCAAGATTGAAACATACTATCGATCCAAGATTGAAACATATTATCTATCCAAGATTGAAACATACTAGCCATCCAAGATTGAAACATACTATCGATCCAAGATTGAAACATATTATCTATCCAAGATTGAAATATACTATCTATCCAAGATTGAAACATACTATCTATCCAAGATTGAAACATACTATCCAGCATAGACCCTCCTCAAGCTGGCAGATAAACAACTTGAAAGAGCTCCCTGAGATCCCAGAAAAAGCCCATATTCACTAGTCCTACCCCACCCAGTGTTTAAGACAAGCTGAAATGAACTCAGACCAAACAAACTGACTGGAAGAGAATCAGACTGCGAACGCTGGGCTAGGACACTCTCCAACCTGTTGAGCTGCCTGTAGGCTGTGCAGCATGCTCTAAGTTCCCAGCGTTTGGGAGCTGTCACCTATGCTGGGGAGGGCTTTGGTGATTCAGCTGTCTTTGAGCCAGTTCTGCTACTGTAAGTAACCCTTCACCGATATTCTTGAAAGAAACTTCAATAAAATTCATTGGTTTACTAAGTTGGACTTTTGTGCTATATGTACTTTGGTCTGTCACAAACTCCCCATCTGGGGTAAGTAGGCCTGTGTTGTGTCCCCAGGAAAAGCTTTGTCACAAACACACATCCTGTGTGTGAAGATCACATAACAATTTTTCCTTACTCATTTCTCTCCTTATACCATGTGGGTTCCAGGGATTAAACTCAGGACAAACATCTTTGCATGCTGAGCCATCTCAAGGGCCTTGTTTTGCTTTTTGAGACGATATTTTTGGCCTAAAACTGATAGAGACCCTCTCACTATGGCCATGCTACAAGGAATTACAGGCATGGGTCCTCACACCCACTTTAAAACTCATACACTTTTAAATACAATGCTAACATACTCAACGAAGGTGCTCCTGTTAAAATACTAGTCATCTTTCCCCTATAAAAGTCTCAATATTGCCGGGCGGTGGTGGCGCGTGCCTTTAATCCCAGCACTCAGGAGGCAGAGGCAGGCAGATCTCTGGGAGGTCGAGGCCAGCCTGATCTACAAGAGCTAGTTCCGGGACAGGCACCAAAAAGCTACAGAGAAACCCTGTCTCGAAAAACAAAACAAAAGTCTCAATATTATATTAATACCCTACTATCCTGGGATCTATTTGTGATATATATATAGAGATATATGTATATTATATGCATAATCTACATACATATATAAAATGTATATCATATATACATATCTATCAAACAATGAACAGTTATATAAAAATAAATTTATAATGAGTATTTTCTGGTATTAATCCTGAATATATGAACAAATTATAAGTCCTCTTTATTCAAAGTAAGTTTTCACTGTGTTTGTCTTTTAAAAAGCAAGCTATGGGGGTTGGAGAGATGGTTCAACAGTTAGGAGCACTAGATGCTCTTCTAGAGGTCCTGAGTTCAATTGCCAGCAACCAACCACATGGTGGCTCACAATCTGTAATGAGATCTGGCGCCCTCTTCTGACCTGCAGGCGTACATGCAGATGGAACACTGTATACATAATAAATACATCTTTGAAAAAAAAGAGACAGATTCGGGCAAAATAAATAAATAAATAAATAAATAAATAAATAAATAAATAAATAAAACAAGCTATGAGCTGGGCATGGTGATACATGAGTGTGAGCCCAGCTCTTTAGAAGCTGAAGCAGTAGGATTATAGAGTTCTAGGCCAGCCTAGGCTTAATAGTAAGACAAACAAAACTGATAATAATAAATTTTTTAAAGTTATACTTTGAAAATTTGGTAATCTGCTGCCTTGCCATATATAAGCACAAGTGGATATAGACTTATTTTGAAATTATGCAAAGACTGTATCCATGCCCAGCGATCCTCACTAGACGGGGGTTCCTGGGGTGGAGGAAATACAGCAGGAACCTCGCCCTGCCGATCGCTGCCCCTCAGAGAAACCAGTGGAGAGTGGGAAGCAGGAGTTTAGGACCCTGGACAGTGCTGAGGCCCCGGCATCCACCAGCGAAGCCTGTGACCTTGCGCTGGGGCCTGGGAGGTGGCGACACGCAAGGCCCACGGGACTGGGTCTCAACCGGAGCGTGCACCTTACCGTGAGCCCCCGACCCAGTTCATCTCTCTAGAGCTTCCCGTGCTGGGCCCTCGCAGCTCGGCAGCAGAGCCACACAGCCAGATAGCCGCCTGGACTTCTCCCGACAGCCTCTGAGTGAGGGCGTTTTTCTTCCGGGGTGGCCCCAGGTCCCGCTCCATGCACTTCCGGCTAGGCACCCATGGCCACCCAGCTTTGCTTCCGTTTCTGTGCTGGGCCATCAGCTCACCTGGTGTCTTGGAAAGGCGGCCCTCTACCCATATCTGCATGAGTAGCTGACATTGCCATTCCACCGATCCCACATTCTTGGCCTGAATTTGCAGTACGGTCTTAATATTTAGAAAGGATTGTTGAGAAGAAACATCACGCTGTACGAGCTTAACTGTTGCGTGCATTTTGTGAATCCCGCAGAGTCTTAATGAGCTTCGATTAGCTGTCAAAGTCCTAAGACATTAAATTCCTTTCTGAGGAAACACAACAACAAAATCCCAAAACAAAAGTTGGATTTTTCTGCTCATTTCTGTGTGGTTTCATAGTCTTCACAAAACAGTTCCCTCATTGAGAAATTTCTTGTCCCGAATAAATGTACAAACTTTTATTTTTCAAATTGCCATGACTTTTTTATCCTGAAAAACTATCAAAATAGAAGTTGTTAAGAAATAGTACCTAGAATAAATATATCTTCTTTAATAGCATTAATCCTAATTTTTATAATAAAACCCACATGTTATATATAATTTAATCAAAAAGGTGAATTCCGCATTTCAAAAAATCATGGAATGCCTCTTGATTTTTAGGTAACCTTCATCTTCCTACTTATGTTTTAAAACTATTGACTAACTAAAAGGGGAAACTTTTTTTTTTTTATTTTCGAGACAGGGTTTCTCCGTAGCTTTTTTTTTTTTTTTTTTTGGTTCCTGTCCTGAACTAGCTCTTCTAGACGTGGTGGCGCACGCCTTTAATCCCAGCACTGGGGAGGCAGAGGCAGGCAAATCTCTGTGAGTTCAAGGGGAAACTTTTTAGCTAATACATTATCTTGTTTTTTTATTCTTTTTCTTGAAGATACACAAAAAGTCTGCTTTTTTGCTGAGGAAAGTGAAGGACTGAAAACCTAGATAAATTATTTCTTCTTCCTGAATGAAGTCCTTTTGTTTTTATACTCAAAAGGGTGCAATGGGAATGTGAACCAGGCTACAGATTAACACTGAGACACAGGCTTAAACAAGATATTGCCAGGGTTGCATTCACAGAAAATGGTATCTCCCTTGGAACATGGGTACAGTTGAAATATTGAGTTAAGATGTTAGGGTCGATGTTGTTTATGCCTTTAATAAGTAAGGCTAGCATAACTGATACATAGAGTTTTAACACCATATCTAAGGGCCAAAATTTCAATTAAGTAATCATTTGGGTTTGAAGTCAATTCAAGAAAACAATGTTGTATAAATAAAATATGATTTATTTTTGAGAAGAAAAAAATCACTCAAACTTCTTAAAACTTTAACAATTTATCTTTTATTTCTAAAGATAGATTGCTGATTTATAATAGGAGCATAAACACACTGTGTCATATATTTCTCTCTATAATAGTTCTCTTCATTAGAAAGATGTTTCATACTTTATGAAACATTATATATATAATATATATGTTTCATGTTTTATAAACATATGTATATGTTTATATGTGTATATATATATATGATTTTTAATTCTGCTCTTGATACTGGTGATCCATGAGAATATCACACTTTTTAAAACCAAGTGATTTAATTACTGCATTCAGGAAAAGAATTTAAATTTTTTTTATTTTATTTGTGTGAATGAGTGTCTTGCCTGTACATATGTGTGTGTACCTCTTTCATGCCTAACTATCCTCAGGGGCCATAAGAAGGAATGAGGTCCCCTGGAACTGGAGTTACAGACAGTTGTGAGTCACCATGTTGGTGCTGGAAAACTGGGTCCTCTGCAAGAGGAGTAAATGGTCCTAACTGCTTATCTAGCCATCTCTCTAGCCTTCTGCATTTATAAATTTTAAAAATTAATGCAAATATTTTTCTCAGTTATTTTCCCCCTTGAGAAAATGTTAATATTTCCCATGTGAAATTACATAAAATTTAGAAGCTTGAGTGGAAATTTAATAATGCTTACTATAATAACAAGTGGGTTTTTTTCATTTCCATTTTTGCTTCTAATCTGGAATTCAAACTAAAATTAAATTTCTCATTGCTTTAATTACTACCAATATAAAAAAAATTAAAAGAAACCCCCTAGCAATTGTTGTGGAATACTAATTTAAGATGTGTTATATTCATTTATTCTGTGGAACGTTTGTTTAATGATGCAAAAATGTATTACATTCTTTTATGTTGCAGTTGTTTAACTCTGTTAAGCTGTGTAACTTTGCCTGTCTAAAATACCTGATTGGCCTAATAAAGAGCTGAATGACTCATAGCAAGGCAGGAGAAAGGATAAGTGGGGCTGGCAGGCAGAGAGAAATCTGGAAAGAAAAGGTCAAGGAGCAAGAACAAGGTGAGAAAGAAAATAGGGGCCAACCACACAGTCAGCCACGGAGTAAAAGCAAAAGTAAGATACACAGAAGTAAGAGGGGAGGGAAGAGGGGCAATGGCCAGGGGCAAAAGGTGGGGAGCAGTAATTTAAATTAAGCTAGAAACAAGCCAAGCCAAGGCCTGAAATTTATAAGTAAAAATAACACTACTTGTGTGTGTGTGTATTTATTTAGGACCTGGATGGTGGGACCCCCCCAAAAGTGAAAGAGCAAAAGTGAAAACAACCCATTACAAGTAATCTTAATGTTTTACTTTAAAAAGAATATGTAACCATATATTGTTTAACAATGGGAATAAATTTTGAGCATTCATTTTAGATGGTTTTATCATAGGTCAAACATAAAGAGAACTTGCACAAAATTAGTTAGAACAAATAAGTTATTTTGTATGCTCCCTTGAAGCAACTAAGAGATACAATTACATGAGAAATGTGAAACTTTTAAATAGTCAGGGTTAGGGCCGGGGGATGGTGGCCCACGCCTTTAATCCCAGCATTCGGGAGGCAGAGGCAGGTGGATCTCTGTGAGTTCGAGACCAGCCTGATCTACAGAGCTAGTTCCAGGACAGGCTCCAAAGCCACAGAGAAACCCTGTCTCGAAAAACCAATAAATAAATAATAAATAGTCAGGGTTACCCTGCAAAATAGCAATTAAAATAGTATAGTAGATACATGAACCAGTAACAGTATCATAATAAGCCAGTATATGGGGTTTAGGTTGCGCTATGTTCAAGAGCACAGTAAGTCACTTTACCACATCATAGATTCAAATTCACAAGTAATCCTTTATGCTATGACATTTATGGTTACAATGGCTGCAATAAGCAACAGGAAAAATTTCATTTCTTCATTTTTCGCAGGATCACATAAATATGGTCCATTGTTGACTGGAATGTTTTGTGGAATTTTTCTATCTTAAGTCTTAGTTCCCACTCTTCCCCATTTGAAGACAGTGCAGGGCAGAGGATAATAGTGAGATTTAAATTATCAACATCTGTGCCAAATTGGCTCATGCTCAACTCAAACTGCACACTGACCATTTTCATAATTCTAATAACCGACTTTCAACCTCCCTTGCTTGTATCACAATTTTTATGCCAAATTCTTTTATCTTGGTTACCTAATTATTCTCACAAGTCTCTTACCTCTGGAATTCAAAGGTTGCCTCTGCTAGCCCATTATATCCCAAAATATTCATTATCTGGCCTGCTCTCTTAGGGTGTCTATTGCTGTGAAGAGACACCATGACAACAGCAACTCTTATAAAGAAAAACGTTTAATTGAAATTGGCTTATGGTTTCAGAGAGTCAGTCCATTATCATCATGGTGGGAAGAATGTTGACACATAGGCAGACATGGTGCTGGAGATGTAACTGAGAGTTCTACATCCAGATCCAAGGGAACAGGAAGAGAGAGGGGGGCTGGGTCTGGCATGAGAATTTGAAACCTCAAAGTTGACCCCAGTGACACACTTCCCCCAACATGGCCACACCTCCTAGCAATACCACTCCCCTGTGACCAAGCATTCCAATGCATGAGTCTGTGGGGGCCATTCCTATTCAGACCACAGACCTACCTACTGCAGCTAGGTGCTGTAGTATTTACATCTTTAGTGTTCTTTCAACTTAGATTTCCTGCTTAGTCACAAGACTGCTTTTCATTTGCCAGTGATGAAAGCTACTTCCTCCAACTGCCAGCTGCCATATAACCTAGGCATCCAGCCTGAATGAGCATCCTGCTATTACCCCCAGTTAGGTATATACTGGACCCCCGCCCTCTCCAATTATACTTAACCCATCTATGTTTAGCTACCAGGATGTGTGACATAAATGATTCAGTTTTATGTGTGTAAAAGTCTTATTTCCCACACACCAATAATATGATCTGAAAAATAAAATATTTTTTCAATAACCATGACAACTCAGGGATTTTCACATTTGGGCTCCTATCAACCTCTCCCCCAGTGTTGTGACTCAACAATCTCAAAACCTTGAGTAAATCTCAGGCATTTGCCACAAAGCCTCACAGCAGCCCAGAAAGTTTTCCTTTTATTTTTATTTTTTTAAGTTAAAATATAGATAGATCCCCATCAAACTTTTCCTCCCTCCAACCTTCTATGTCGCCCAACTGCCTCTCAAATTCATAGCTTCTTTTTCTTTAATTGTTATTGTTAAACTGCATAAATATATAATACAACCTGCTGTGTTCATTTAGCATTGCTTCTATGTATTTGATTTATGATTTCACCAGTGAGCACTTAGTATTGGATAGCCAGTTAAGGAGTTCATCCCTGGGGGAAGACTCTTTCTTCTTCTTTCAGCTCTCCTTAGTTGCCTGTCATTCTTTGTCTAGTAGTAGGGTCCCACGTCTACATTAAAAAGTTTATTGGAGTGGTGTTTGCACAGATCCTGTTTACGCAGATATATGGTTAAGGGATCTTGAGTAAAGCATTCCTATTGTTTCTAGGAAACATACTCTTAACAGCAGATGTTCTGGTCCTCTGTGTTTTTGTTCTAACTCAACTTTGATGTTCCCTGAATTTTAAAAGCAAGAGATGTGCTGTAGTTGTATTCATTGGCAGCCCAGCAGGTCTTAATAGCAAGACCAAGTACATTGCTAATATGACCAAATACCAATGCTGAGGTCATCTGTTTCTCACCCATATATTAGTAAATCTGTTGAGTTGAATGTAAACAAGTGATCTTTGTATAACAATTCTTAGAATTAATATATGTATATCAAAGGGGTTAAAAAATAGTGTTTAAAGAACCTTCTTATAAAAGTGAGGGCAATTCTTTTCATGACTAACTGAACAATGAAGATCACTCAACACTGGGACACATATTTTATCACTGAGGGTCGCATAAAAGAATTCTTAGTTTAAGGATCATGCAACTGTTACAGGAGGGTGCTTGTTCTTCCTCGTCACCCGGCTAGCTTAAACCTGAAATAATCACACAGAAACCATATTATTTAAATCACTGCTTGGCTTATTAGCTCTAGCTTCTTATTGGCTAACTCTTGCATATTAATTTAACCCATCTCCATTAATCTGTGTATTGCCATACGACAGTGGCTTACCAGCAAAGTTTCGGCGTGTCTGACTCTGGCGGTGGCTCCCTGGTGGCTCCCTGACTCCGCCCTTCTTTCTCCAAGCATACAGCCTAGCATTCCAACCTAGTTCTGTTCTTCCCTGCCATAGGCTCAAAGCAGTTCTTCATTCATTAACTAAAGAAAGCAACACAGAGACAGAAGGACCTCCCACACCATACAACATGTAGAAGGTTTAAATTGCCATGCTGTGTTCTGGCTTAAACACACACTTCAAGATAAGTAGAAGTTCATGCCATTTGTTGGAAAGACAGAAGAAAAGAGTAGAAAAATAATCAGTCTTGCAAAACCACATTTTCTTTGCCATTAAAAACAACCTTCACATTTTTAAATATAAAAGGTTTTGCATAACTATTGACTATTTCACTAGGATTGTGAATAATTTCTAAATAGACTTGATTTTTAGCAAATAGCAAAAAAAATATTCATAGGAAGAAATGAGTAGTTTGCCTCTAAGTCTAAAGAAAAGGTTGGAAAAAAAATCTTGTAGAAATGCATCTGCCTTTTCCATCATCTAATTCCAGTTCAATTCCCAGATGATTAAATTCTTTATTTTATTTTTAAAATAATCTTTTCTCATTTTACATACCAATCCCAATTCCCACTGCCTCTCTCCCCTCCTCCCGCTCTTCCCACCTTCTCCCTATCCACCCCTATCCACTCCTCAGAGAAAATAAGACATCTCATGGACAGTCAACAAAGTCTGGCACATCTCTTTGAGGCAGGACCAAGGTACTAACCCCCTAGTATCTCTCAAAAGAGAATGGGCTCCAAAAAGCCAGTTCAAGATCCTGGCCCCACTGTCAGAGGCACCACAGACTGCCTAATCCACACAACTGTCCCCCACATTCAGAGGGCGTAGTGTGGTCCTATGCAGGTTCCCCTGCTGTCAGTCGGGAGTCAATGAGCTCGCACTAACTCAGGTCAGCTGTTTCTGTGGGTATCCCCATCATGGTCTTGACTCCTTTGTTCATATTATGCCTCCTCCCTCTTAGGGCTACCTTACCTCCAAATAAAAACGCAAGGAAATTTTTAAGTCGGTTTGTAAACATATGTGTCGGGTCAACATTGCTAAACATGACAATTACGGAGCGAGAAGATTTTTATTATCAAGACAAGTTAATGCAGGGGAGAGTGGGGGAAAGGGGTTCTGAATGTAACTCTTTTCTGTAATGCACAGCTTGCCTCCAGTTTATTTACAAGGGACACCCTCAGTCACGCTCTAATAGGTTCTGGGAATATCCGAGAAAAACGGGAACAAGGGAACGCGGCGGGGTGGGGGCGGGGCGGATGAAGACACAGTTTCAGAACAAAACATTCTCAAGAATATCTGCCTTTGCTACTTTGTTTTGGGCTCTAGCGCTTATCACTGTCTTGTCTGACTCCCTTCCCTGGGCCCATTCCGTTAACCTTCTTGTGACTCCATCCTCCTCTCTCTGGGTTCTTTCTCTCTTGGTTCATTAAAGCTCCAGCAAATCTTCCTATCCGCCTGCCCCTCCCCTTGTGGAAGAAAATCTTAGGGACGGGATGTATATTCTGAAACTTCTGAGGGTTTCTAAGTGACGCTGAGCATGCTCAGTAGCTCAAAGGCAAGGTTTCTTTTTCAGCAGCTGACCTGGTTCGACCTCTCCAGAAATAGACATTTAACTCTCTGAACCCCTGTTTAAGGATAGAATTCGTTTGGGCTCTCTCTTCATTTTTAAGGTTCAAAGAGAAGACGCGAGGATTCCAGGGTCTCGCCGCCATCGCAGCCAATGAGGAGCTTGGGGGAGGAGCCTGGCCAGCTCTGGCTGGTGAGGGACTCGCCCCCAGTAGATGCGGTGGAGTTTGAGCTTTGCTGCATCCGTCACTGAAGAACAAAATAAGAGTAAAGGAGACAGGCTGCAGAGCATGGGAGGCGGTGGGGTTTTCTGAGACGTTTCCTGGGCTTTCCGCGGAGCATGAGCTTTTAAAACGAATTCTTTTTATAGAAACTCATTTGTGTAGCTGGGAAAATGATACATATGCTAAACGCAGCAGCCTATCGGGTGAAATGGACCAGATCCGGCGCTGCTAAGAGGGCTGCCTGCCTGGTGGCTGCGGCATATGCTCTGAAAACCCTCTATCCCATCATTGGCAAGCGTTTAAAGCAGTCTGGCCACAGGAAGGAAGAAGCAGCAGCTTATCCGCCTGCAGAGAACAGAGAAATACTGCATTGCACAGAGATCGGCTGTAAAAAGCCTGCGCCGGGACTGAATGCAGATTTTTTCAAACAGCTACTAGAACTTCGGAAAATCCTCTTTCCAAAACTTGTGACCACTGAAACGGGGTGGCTCTGTCTCCATTCGGTGGCTCTAATCTCAAGAACATTTCTTTCTATCTATGTGGCCGGTCTGGATGGAAAAATAGTGAAAAGCATCGTGGAAAAGAAGCCTCGGAGTTTCGTCATCAAGTTGATCAAGTGGCTTATGATTGCCATTCCTGCCACCTTTGTCAACAGCGCTATCAGGTACCTGGAGTGCAAACTGGCTTTGGCCTTCAGAACTCGCTTAGTAGACCATGCCTACGAAACCTATTTTGCAAATCAGACTTATTATAAGGTGATAAATATGGACGGGAGGCTGGCCAACCCTGACCAGTCCCTTACTGAAGACATTATGATGTTCTCACAATCTGTCGCTCACTTGTATTCCAACCTTACCAAGCCTATTTTAGATGTAATCCTAACTTCCTATACTCTCATCCGGACTGCTACGTCCAGAGGAGCGAGCCCAATAGGGCCCACGCTTTTAGCCGGACTTGTGGTCTACGCCACGGCTAAAGTGCTGAAGGCTTGCTCTCCTAAATTTGGCACACTAGTGGCTGAGGAAGCTCATAGGAAAGGCTATCTGCGGTACGTTCACTCCAGAATCATAGCCAACGTGGAAGAAATTGCCTTCTACAGAGGACATAAGGTAAGACAGACATTAAAGCAACGGGTGAAACGTAAGACTGGCCAAGCAGCCACGGCAGGGCTAGATACCATCTGTTATCCTATTGACAGGCCCACTTTCTGAACATTACAGTGTTCTCTGTTAGCTAAACGTGTTCTAAAACAGAATATATTGCAGTAGCTTTTTAAGTCACCTACTGTTGAAGATTAAAGAGTCCAAACTTTTATGAAGTTTCTGGAGATTAAAATTTCAGTCCTCTTTAAAAGTGTCTGCATAGCCTCAGTTACTCAAATATAGCCGGACTGACCTCAGAGGCATTTCCTTATAATTCAGTACTAAGTTGGTAAGTGGCTCTGTACATATGAAGAAAATGCATATTTGGGAACAAAGAGTAAACCTCTTTGGATTGAGATGGAGGTGTGGGGGTGCTATTCTTTGTTGTTCTTTTGTGTTCAAGATGGGGAGAGGGCTTTCAAAGAGAGAACAGTTTGGGCAGTTTTGCAAGACTGATCAATGAGAAAGCGCCCTGAAACTGAAGAAATGCAGACGGGTGTCTAATGAAATCGCATGTCCCTCACTTTTACTTCATGTCGAGCATGTGCTTTCGACAGATATAATTAAATTTTGTCTAGTAGAGAAGTGAACACTAAGATTAGAGGGGACAGGAGTAGGTAGAACTAGGGTGATATGTTTAAATGTTATGAATCTTCAACAGGAAAATAATTAGCCCAAGTACATAAAATTGTTGCATATTATAGTTACTTCAGGATGTTGAGTGTGATGTAAATTGGGGGGTGGAAGCCATGAAGTCTTAAGATCGATGGTTTGGCAGTACATAATGAAGTGCTTAAAGTTATGTTTTACTCACCAGGCAGAGTGGGCTATCTTTTAAAGCATCAAGAATTAGCATTGTTTCTTTTTCAATGGCAGAACCAACCCAAAGAAAAGTTTAAAACTAATTTAGGGCCTCTATTCCCACTTGAAATTGACCTTGTGTGTTGTGTTAACTGTGCTGATTTGTTACATTCAGATCATTGAACTCAATGTAAATTAGTGGATTCCTTGCTTAAAAGACAAAGTCTGGGAAACTGAGTCAATCAAAAAGTAGTCTATGCACGTTTTGTTCGGTTTTAGATATTTTTTAGAGTTCTCAAGAATGATATGTGTTTAACATTCTTACCCATACCTTTATAGAATAGTATTTAATTTTAACATCTTAAAATTTAAAATTAAACTATGACTCTCTCTGTCTCTGTTCACCTTCTCTCTGCCTGCCTGCCACTCTCTCTTTCTCTCTTACTGTGTGTGTGCGCCTCTCTGTGTCTGTCTGTCTGTCTCCCCTATTTTCTCTCTTTCTTTCTCTTCCTCTCCCTCTGTGTATGCCTCTCTGTTTCTGTTTGTCTGTCTGTCTCCCCCACCCCCTGAACTGTTGAGAATTGTACCCACAGCCTCATGTGTGTCAGCAATAAGAACATGTTCTAACACTGGGCTATATTCCATGTCACTCCTGTGTATTTTAAACACTATTATATTTACTGGATAGCGTGATTTTAAAATAATACAAGTGGAAGCTAAACTATATTATGACTAGTTCTAATATCAAGTTACATTTATAGGTTATAGAAATGTAGCAACAAATGCTGTGCTAAGTAAAGCCAAACAATAAACCTACATCATTAAAGAGAATCTTTAAGTAATTACAGAATTAATTTCTATGCTACACTAATTCTTCTCTTTTCCCCTTTTTAGGTAGAAATGAAGCAACTGCAGAAAAGTTACAAGGCTTTAGCTTATCAAATGAACCTCATTTTATCCAAGCGTTTATGGTACATCATGATAGAACAGTTCTTGATGAAGTATGTGTGGAGCAGCTGCGGACTAATTATGGTGGCTATCCCTATTATCACTGCGACAGGCTTTGCAGATGGTGGTAATAACATTCATACTTAATTTTAAATATATGCTTAACATTGTTTCTCTTTCCGATGCCGTTGCAGGTTCCCTGTGTTACTGGGTAGACAGCCATTATCTGTAGTTACTTGTACTAAGAAACAGTGGCAGTTTTCAGTGTTCAATATTAAGACCATCAGTATGGAAGAAGCAACAGATGGCTTAAAGGACCGTGCCAAGGAGGTCATAGGTCTGGCATAGTTTCCCTGGAAGTCTATCTGTAATCATTTTAATTACATTACCCAGCAACTTTTCAGTTTATATTTAACCACAAAGTGAACTGATACCTCCAGAAAAAGTATAACATAAGCACATCTCATGTTTTGTTGCTAACATCCTATAGCATAAGCATATGAATTTCCTATAACTGAATTTGCCCTGATTTGTGATTTGAAAGTTGATTGGCTAAATTATATAACCAGGAATGCTGTGTCAGGGTGCATGTGAGTGTCATGGAATGGGTTCTCTATTTGTAGTAATCCAGATACTTTCCCATGACATGATTTGGTGATGGATGAGGGCAGTGCATATCAAGCTGCAGGTATTTAATTCTATTCTCTTTGTTGCAACAGTTTTTTTTTAAAACCAACTTTTCTTCTTTTGGTATAACTAAAAAAGATAATGGCAAGAAAGAAAATGTTACACTGTTCTTCATATAAGAAAGCTTGGATCTTTCCTGTTAGAAATGAAGAGGTTACAGTTCGAGGTCAGCTTTCATAGATCCACATTTAAGGATTCAGTCAAGCACAGAGCAGGAACGGGAGTCCAAAACAAAAACGGAGAAAATCTGTCCATCATCAACACATACTTTTTATTCCCTAAAGAATTCAGGGTAACGACTGTTTTCATAGCATTTGTCTCACTTGAAGTATTATAAATCATTTACAAAGCATTGTAAAATTTTATTTAAAATTGTCAAATTTGACTCATTATTAAGCAAAGTATATTCATGTCAGTGAACTGTGACTTGTCAGTCCCTCTTTGTGGTCAGCACTGAATACATAATGAATGTGTTCCACAAGGAAACTTTCAAATAGGAGCTGTGAACATTGATTTTTATCACTTGAATATGTTCAACTTTACCAAGAAATGATTTTAGATTTGTATTTTAAAAAATATTCTTAGTAATCGTATTCAAAACATAACCCGAATAACTACTTTTCCCAAGGAGTGTTTACAGTGGGAAGAAAGGCACTGCAAACATGTGCTCTTCAGATTGGCTTTGCTAAGAAATTGGTCCAAACGTAAACTGAAAAGTCATCTCTTAAGCTAATAACATTCACCAAAAAGCTTCATGTTTAACGTGCATTAGAGATAGTCCCAACAAGAAGATTATACTACAATGTTTGTTAGCAGTGTTTGGTCTTATTAGAAAACCCTAGTGTAATCGTCATAGAATAGAAAAAAAATGCATCTATTAATGGTGGCAAATTAACCCCACTGAGACTAGCAAGAAGTAAACATGTATGCCACAAAACTAACTCGCTTACTTACCAAGGGGTAATGAGATGTTTAAAAATAAATACTACAAATCTGGCAGGCAGTACCAGCTGAAAGGGACATTTTATGTTGGAATCGTAAGTGAAACAAAGTATCATGTAAAGCTCATTCCAAAGACCATCCTGCAGAGGTGGACAATGTAGGGTCCTCAGAGAAGAGCAATGATTGTTTCAAAGTCTGCAGAACTGAAGGTTGCTGCATGTGTCCTGTGTGCCCACTCTACTAAATATATTTGACCTCGGGTAACTTAACAAGTGAAAATACCATTTCACTCAGCGAAAATATTTTTTTTTCAGATACTGATATCAACTTCAGGTTTCAGATCAAGAAATTATATGCCATATTTTTTTATTGAGCTCTACATTTTTCTCTGCTCTCCTCCCTGCCTCTCCCCTTTCCCCTTCAAGTCTCCCCCAAGGTCCCCATGCTCCCAATTTACTCAGGAGATCTTGTCTTTTTCTACTTCCCATGTAGTTTAGATCCATGTATGTCTCTCTTAGGGTCCTCATTGTTGTTTAGGTTCTCAGGGATTGATTTGTAGGCTGGTTTTCTTTGCTTTATGTTTACAAACCACTTATGAGTGAGTATGATAATTGTCTTTCTGAGTCTGGGTTACTCAAAATGATGTTTTCTAGATCCATCCATTTGCCTGCAAATTTCAAGATTAAAAAAAACCCAAAATCATATTTTCTAATATAATCTTAAATCTTAATTTAAAGTGGGGTATGGTGGTGCAAACCTTTAATCCCAGCAGCATGGAGTCAGAAGCAAGTCTATTTCTGTGAGTTCCAGGACATCCTGGGTCTACAAGCCAGGTTCCAGGACAACTAGGGCTATGTAGAAAAGAAAGAACATATGTAGTGTGTGTGTGTATGTATGTATGTATGTGTGTATGTATGTATGTATGTATTGAGCCTAATCACTTAGTTGTCTCTCATGTTACAGATAAAATAATTACATGATACTATATGTTTTATGGCATAAGAAGGTGAAGAAGTGAGTGAAACAATGGCTTGAGACACAGTTCAGCGGTTAAGAGCACTTGCTGCTCTTACAGGGAACTAGAGTTCAGTTCCCAGCATCCCTACTGAGTAGCTCACAGGTGCTTATAACCCTAATTCCAAGGTAGTTAGCATCCTTCTCTGGCCTGCCTGGGCAGTATCTGTCCTCATGTGCACATATCCGCCTTCCCCCGCACATATACATAATTAAAAATTAAAGTAAAATGTAAAAATATGAAACAAAAAGATAAGAGAATGATTAATTTGGAAAATGAGAATGAGGTGGGGATAGAAAAAAAGGAAGTGGGGAAAGCCTTCGCCTAATGTAATAGTTAACCAAGCTTTGGGAAGACTGTCTAAATTTATAGGCTTTAGTTTTCTTAAACATGTGGGTAATTATACATATCATTTAGAGTTGCCGTGAAATGGTAATGTTTCAGTGTGCATTGTTCTTGGGAAGGCTAAAAAGTGAGTACCCGTTCTCGGCAGCATTTATTACACTCCAAACCTGTGAGCTCTAGAGTTAGAGGGCTTGAGCCTAAAGGCTAGCTATTCTACTTACACCCTAGAAAAATCATTCCACTTTTCTGTATTTCAAATTCCTCATATTCAAAAATAGGCAAAGTTAGCAGGATTGTCATAACGATTCATGTAAAACTTAGTATGGTATCTGCTCGTAGAAAAAAATTCATCAGTTTGCCGATATCATCGTGGTTTAAAGAAGCAAGGATCTGAAAGTGGCTAGGAAGTCAGAAGTAAGTCTGTTTAGGAGAAAGAATCTGTAGAGTTTTTGTGGGAGGGGGGTAAAAGATAAGCAGCGTCTTTGTTGTAGATCTTCTTGGCTGTTGTAGATCTACTTGACAGAATAGATATACTTGCACAATGTCAAGTGAGCATTCATAGTAAGGACAGGGCATTCATATTGAAAAAAAAATTACCTTTACAGCATACTGTTTTCCACTTCAGAAAAGGGCCTTAGAGCCTCTATTTTAGAGATCCTGGTTTGTCTAAATCCAGATGTGTAGCTAACTGGAACCCTGGGGATTGGAGATATTATGCATCTCCTGGTACACTACCTTTACTCCTGCATCAGAGCCACCATGCTGAAGCTTGCTTTGTAAGTCGACAGTAATGACGGGCCAATCACTGAAATGGGAACTTTCAAGTCTTCAGTGATTTCGTTACCTTATTAATTATTTCAAAGCTATGTCTCTTTGTAAGGCTATGTCTCCCTGTCTTTGTATTAAGGAAAAGTCAGATGGCAGAGGAAAACTTGTCAGGAAGGATGTCGTTCTTCACTAAAATGTCAGAAATAAAATCGGTGAGCATTTAGGTCATGGATTTATATTTCCGACATTAAGGAATCTGGCCTTGTTAGAGAGGCCAGACAGGTGACTGTCCATGCAGGCTTATCACTACTTGCCCTGTTTCCATGGTACCTACCAAAAAACATGGTAGTTTAACAGTTATACACTGTGGAAAAATATTTACTTTGTTGCTAAAAGCATAAAGAAACCCCAGAAGGCATTAATCTGCCAAAGCAGCACCGGAGCTATGATTCCACACCAACGCCTGTCCATCTGTGCGAATGGGTTTTTGTTGTTGTTCTTGTTCAACAGAGGTTGCCAGTGAAAGGCCAAACCCCTTTTAACCCACATTCATAAAAAGCCAGTGATTAGTTGAGATGGTCAACCAGATGCTTAAAATCCTAACCCTTTCCTAGTTTTAGCTCACGGATGAATTCACTATTTCAGTAGCTGGTTGAGAATTTTTCTATTAATTATACATATCTCGTTATGTATTTAAATATATTTTCAAGATATCTAGAGCCAAGCATGCGCTACACAACTATTATCCTAGAACTCAGGTGACTGAAGATGGAGGATCACAATGTAAAGACACAGTTAGGACTCACAGTGAGAAGAGAAATCAAGTGTGTAAATTCCAAGGGACTAACAGAGAAGGGCATGCTAGTGATTCAGCTGAACTCCAGGATGAAGAATGCTTGAGGAAGGAGGAAAACATCCAAATGATGAGGGCCAGATTGGTTCAGATTCCTGTTATAGGAACCAAACCATAATTTTTTTTTGTATTCTGGTTAGTACGCTGGTGTACACGTTTGCATGGGCCAATGCATGTATGAATGTGGTGTATGTGTGTGAAGATGAGAAGTCAATGTCAGATATCTCTTGAAATAACTCTTCACCTATATTTTTAGGTATGCTTCCTTTAATTTTTAAAGTGAAATTTTTATTATTTAAAAATATCATACATGGATACATTTATTATTCTGTGTGTGTGTGTTAATGTATGAATGCAAGTACATATGTACCACATCATGTATGTGGAGGTCAGAAGACAACTTTTGGGACTTGGTTATCTCCTACTGTAGGTTCTGGGGATCAAACTCAGGTAGTAGGCTTGGCAGCAAATGACTTTACCCACTAAACCATCTCAACAGCAACCCCTCCTTTCCTTTCTTCTTTATTTTTTTTTGTTTTATTTTTTTTTCGAGACAGGGTTTCTCTGTGGTTTTGGAGACTGTCCTGGAACTAGCTCTTGTAGACCAGGCTGGCCTCGAACTCACAGAGATCCGTCTGCCTCTGCCTCCCGAGTGCTGGGATTAAAGGCGTGCGCCACCACCGCCCGGCTCTCTTCTTTTTTTTTTTTTTAATTTAGAGCCCATTGATTTATGCTGGCTCACCAGTGGGCTCCAGAGACCCTCCTGCTCCTCCAGGGCTAAAGTGACTACCATGCCCAGTTTTCTTTTTAAAGTGTGGGTACAGGCATTTCAAACTCAGGTTCCTGTGCTTGCGCAGACAGCACTTTCCTGAGTCATTGGCCAAGCATCCTCAAGTTAATTCTTCCATTGAGAATGTCAGGAGAGTTTATTACAGTTGTAATCGTAGCAGAAAATTGGATACAGGAAATGTCTAAAGGAAGCTCAATGGAAATAACCTAATGCCTATAGATTTAGTTGTACTAACTTCTTGTTCTAATTAAATCATGCAGAAGGGAACTTCTAATAAACCCTAATACATAGTATTTATTATACTTAATAATTAAATGTATTTCTAGGAAATTACTGATAGTGATAAAATATTATTATTTTAGCCATAATTTAATTGATATAAAGTAAGACAATTACTTGGAAAAAAAACCTTAGCATTTCTGTGATTTTTTTTCTCTTAGATCTGGAGGACGGCCCAAAGCAGGCAATGGTTAGCGATCGGACAGAAGCCTTCACCACTGCCCGAAATTTATTGGCCTCTGGAGCTGACGCTATTGAAAGAATTATGTCTTCATACAAAGAGGTATTTGAATGTCTTGCAAGTTTGCGTAAAATATGAAAGCCTCTGAAAACGAAGTGTCAATGATGAAGTATGTGTAGCATTTTCGAAACAGGTATTTTTTTTCTCACTCTCTCTCTAAATTACCAAGCGTATAATTGAGGTCAAGGGTGGCAACTCCACAGTGAGGTGGCCATTTACTTCTGTTTACAAGCATGATTTTACTTGATTTTCAATGAAGAGAACAAAAAGGAATCGCTCTTGTGTGGCCTCTAGAGCCCATGCCTGATTTACGTTCAGACTTCATCATTTACAAGTCACGTGACCTCCTCAAGATTCTTGCCTGCATGGATCCCTGTTTCTTTACCTGCAAGTTGGGGTGATGACAGTAAGGATTTTTCAGGGCATCAAAAGTTCATAATGTGGGCTCAATGCATTTCAGTGCTCGCTAGTGTTAGTTAATAATACCCGGTTTACATCTTGCAAACTTTGCTCATCCTTCATTGAAGAAGTCTCATCAGGAATATATAAAGCCTCGCGATACCACTTTTAGTGGTCTTTGAAGCACGTGGGTGGGCTTCTCTGTCTCTGTCACTTTACCTTGGCTCTCTCCCTGGCAGCTGACCCTGAGCTCTCTGACCACAGCGATTCTCCTTGCTCATCTTTCACTCCCAGCCTTCATCAATACTTAGGTAAAAGGCTTGTAAGTGTTTTTTAAAAGGATGGCAAAACAAGAACAACAACGATAAGACCTGTGGCTACCACTGGGGAAGAGACAGAAATCTTTAATAAATAAATACATTTAAAAAAAAGACTATTCAGTTCAGATATTTCCAAAATTCTATTAATTAATTTTATAAATCATAAAGCAATATGAATGTTCAAGTACCATTGCAAATTTATCTCCTAATTTAATTAAAGGACAGTATGTGATACAGCTTCAAAGTTTCTGAGTGCCTTACAGAACTGATTTACTGATTTGGATTTTTTTTTCCACCATAAAACCAATAGTTCAGTACCACTTATCTCTACTCCTCAGTTTCTAAAATTTCAAACAGTAATTTTAATAATCTTGGTACCTAGTTTAAGGGATAGTTTTTTTTCATGTCACTCACTTTAATATTAAGCAATATATTTACTATTAAAA
Organism: Microtus pennsylvanicus; assembly: GCF_037038515.1. Lineage (NCBI taxonomy): Eukaryota > Metazoa > Chordata > Mammalia > Rodentia > Cricetidae > Microtus > Microtus pennsylvanicus. The sequence continues at coordinate 19,512,495 of NC_134580.1, read as the reverse complement.
TTAGACAATGCCAGACAGTGGTGGTGCATGCCTTTAATCCCAGTACTTGGGAGGCAGAAGGAGGAGGATCTCTAAGGAGATAGAGACCAGCCTGATGTATTGAGTGAGTTCCAGGACAGTCAGGGCTACACAGTGAAACCTTGTCTCTGGGGAAAGGGGGGGGGGGGGGATAAATAAATAAATAAATAAATAAGACAAAGAAATTGCCCATCTCACATTGAAACATGCTAAAATACTAAAGGATCATCATTTACCCATCCTAGATTTTCTCCAATGATAAAAATTACCTCACTTGTCATTATCTCGACTTCATATGCCATGAATCTAAGATTGTTCACTTCTTAAAGGCACATTGTGCTACTGTGAGCAAACAAGAAGTCACCATGCCTCTCTACCAGCTACAAGGAGCAAAGGCTCCTTCTTAGTCAGGATTCTACATTCCACAACAAACGCCCTGATGACCCAAAGCTCCTGTCTTCTGGCATACTTAGTTTCATAGACATTCCCTTCCCATTTCAGTGTCTATTCCAGTCAACTTACCCATTGCTTCCTGATCCTTTTTAGTTCTTCTGTAATTTTAGATTTTTCCTATGCCAATATTCTTATTTGCCCAATTGGCTGCTTGGTTTATGTCAACCTGGCACAGAGCCGGACATATCCGGAAAGAGGGATACTTAATTGAAACAATGTCTCTAATGAGATTGGCTTGTGGGGGTATTGTACGGGTTGTGGGAAGGCCTATATCACCATGGGTGGGTAGTGCCAGCTGCCCCTTCTGAGCAGGTGGTCCTGATTTGTATACTAAAGTGGCTGAACTTACCATGCGAGCAAGCCTGTAAGCAGTGCTCCTCACAGCCTCTCCTTCAGTTCCTGCCTGCAGAGTCCTGTCTTCAGTTTCTGCCCTGACTTCCCTCAGTGACAGAGTGTGGCCTAGCAGTTGTAGGATGAAACAAACCCTCTCCTCTCCAGGTAGCTTTTGGTCATGGTTTTTTTTTTTATCACAGCAGTAGAAGTCCTCACTAGAACACACGGGTTTCTTTTAAATATGTATTTTGCTAAACTGTCTCTTGCATTAGCATAAATGAATGTCAACAGATTGTAAAAAAATATATACAGCTTTAATGGGGAAATAGACTTACAGAACCACAGGTTGGGGGGGGGGCTCACGCTCACCAGATTTATATGTAAACATTAGCCTGAGGCGAACACGCCCCCTTATGGGCTGGGCTTATCCCTACAGTCTTTTTGCCTCTATTTAAGAGCTCAAGACTTCCTTCCAGATACCATTTTCAAAGTCTTCCTTTAGATAGCTATACCATTAATGTACATCAATAAATGGTCAAATTACAGGCCTTCTACTGTGACACTAACACCTCTTCATTATGGTTTTAAGTTTTACACACAAAGCTCTCAACCATCTGCCAGCACCCGTGTGTTAATCTACAGATGACGGTTACGAGACATCTTTTGTGACATGCATGCTTATTGGTGTCAGTTTTCCAATTCTTTTGCTGAGCCAAATGATACGGTTAAGACAAGTCACCTTTCACAGTCCCCTGATAGCAAGCTGTTCTGGCAGAATAGAAAACCAGCAGAAGTTTAGCCTAGATGGACAGCTGGTACAACCAGAGCAAAGTGTCTCTCTATGGAGTCTTGTGGACTAAAGCAGAAATTTGTTTCAGCTTATCTAGAAAAAAAATCATCTGCTTATAGCTAACCTTGAGCACCGAAGCCATATTTGTCTTCAGTCCGGAAGCTGGATTGTGGGGTTTGTGCTGCAAAGGTCCTGAAGCCTCTCACTGGGCTCTCTTTCACAATGTGTCCCCTCTATTACAGATATTCCTCTGCTGAAACAGGAACTTTGGCAACATTTGGCTTAGAAACGTTTGTTTATAAATAAGACCCAAAGTACTTTTCTCCTATTTATTAAATTCCTTTCCACGCGTGTATAAACAAACCTGTTTCTTGATGTTACTTTTAGTTAGGAAAGCTGCTTCGGGTTATATTTGGAGACAGCAAACGTGGCTGGAAGAATTGTTTGCTTTTAATATTTAACTAATAAGTAAAATTAGAGTCAATGTCATATTGGTTTTCATTGCTCTGTTTCAAATTTTTGGTATGTGTGGGTATTTATGGAGGAGTGAACTCCGAGGCTTCATATATGCTTGACGAGTGTTCCATCCATCACTAAGCTACATATGCACAGTAATGATCTAGTTTAAATAGAAAGAGAAAAGGGATGGTAATTGTAATACATGTTTTTAATCCCAGTGCTTAGGAGGCAGGGCAGGCAGATCTCTTTATGAGGCCAGCCAGAGCCACTACACAGTGAGTCTCTGACTCAAAAACAAAACAAAGAAACAGAAAACCCAAACAAACAAACGGAAGCAAAAATAAAGGATCATCCTTTCATTTAAGCGGGACAAATCAGAAATGTGACTAAAAGACATGCATGACTCATTAATATTACAGAAGCTGCTCAGTTCATTTTTGAGCACTGAGGTAAATCAATATTTTTGTTTTACAACTCCAACGAAACCTATACCGATGTCTTCTTTATTGTCCCTAATAAGCTTCTTACCATGGCTTCCTTCAGTAATCAGATGTATTAGGTTTTTTTTCTGCCATATCCAATAAAGTAGACTCTTCAGCAACAAATTAAGAGGTTTATATGCTACATAATATTTTAGAGTATCTATTATAGCTCTATTATTAACTCATTCTTTACATATTGATTTTAGATCACTGAACTAGCAGGTTATACTGCTAGAGTCTACAATATGTTCTGGGTCTTTGATGAAGTGAAAAGAGGCATTTATAAGAGAAATGTCACTCAGGAGACTGACCAGCATAGCAAGAGTGGAGGGAACGTGGAGCCACCCCTCAGTGACACCCTAGCAATTAAAGGTAACTAACTTCAGGGGTTTTCATGATGTGGGATTCAGTGTCATCTTAGAAAAGGGCTCTTTTCTAGAAAACAGATTTTCAGAGTTAAAGAAACTAGAATTTGAACAGCAAGCATTATTTAAACAGCGGTCTGTAATATTGTGCTGACAAGCAGGGAAGGAAGGAATCGTGGCAGTGATATTCTGGGAAATGTCTTCACGTTGCGTTTGCAGACAGCACACGTGGCTGAAAGAATCATTTGCTCTTAAAGTCTGAGCTAATAAATAGAACTAATGCTACTGCCTTATTGTTTTTCATTATTCTATTTCTAAATGTTTGTCACGTGTTAAAATATTTCACTTCCTAATTCTTTTCTTGGAACAGTGTGGGTTTTTTTTGTAGGAAATAGGGGAACTAAATAACTCTAATTGTATGGTTAGGTTACTTCAGATAGAGTTTAAATCTGTGAGGATAAAGATACTGGTTTTGATTATAAGATTGTTTTCTCAGAAATATTTTCTAAGTGGATTTAAATATAGATGTTAAATTGACTTCATATATTTTTTTCCTATGACTTGTAGATGTGAATTATCTTTATAATCGAGTTTATCCATTCTGTTGTATTATTCAAATTAACTAGCAGTAACTTTCGATGGCCTTTGTAACGTAAACTATTCCTTGATTACAGGAACAGTTATTGATGTGGATCACGGAATCATTTGTGAAAATGTGCCCATAATTACACCAGCCGGAGAAGTGGTGGCTTCAAGGCTAAACTTCAAAGTAAGATGATAGTCAAGAATCTTCTGGTTGTTGGCCTCACACTAATAGAAAACCACTCAGAATTCATGTACCTTATGTTAAATACTTGGAGAGGAGCGTGTGGAAAAGGGGAAGTCACAAAAGGTATGCACAGTAGCTCAGTTGCAGCAGCAGTAACTTCCTCAGAGAGCAGAGAGAAAAGAGAACTCTGATTTTAGCTGCTTTAGTGCTAGGTTGAAAATCAAATTACAGATCACTGAGACCCTTCAAGGTAGTTTTGGGGCGAACAAGAGGAAATATCAGAAATTAATATCTGGAAATGAATTTTAATTTTTTATAAAAGTTATTAAGAATTCTGTAAGACTACAGTCTTATATACTTTCTAAAAATATTGCCATTCACCAAAGGTCATTCCAAATTCAGTTTATCTAATACATGTTTTCTAACTTTAATTTCTACTTTAAATAATCAGAAGATTCATGGATACAGCTTCAGGTTTTAATTCTGTTGAAAATAATTGATTTAATATTCTATATATTAATTACAAAACTAAGAAGTACAAGAACATTTTGTAAGTCCACGGCTCTGATTTTAAGGCTTTGTGAAATTTAAACATACATTTAGAACTAAGTGTAAAATGGCAAACATGTTGTATTAGGTACTTCAGTCATTATGTCTGTTCACTGACAACTTAGAAAGAGGAAGTATTTAGTTGGCTCTTGATTTCAGGGGATCTACTTAGGGTTGAGCTGTCTCACGGCTTTGGGCCTGAGAAATAGCTGAAAATCTTCCAGGAACGAGTACCAAAGGAACGTCCTTAGTGCATGCTAGATAGCAAGTAGGGAAAGAGAATGCACAAAGGGTCAGGCCAAAAACAATCTGAGGACACATTTCCACTGACCCTCTTCTTCTAGGTAGAACACGTATCTGAGGCTCTCCACCAAAATGTAACACAAGCTGGAGACGTAGTGATCGACACATGATTCTAGGGGGGACATTTCAGATTCAAACCATACCAACTAAAATGAGGGCAGCTGAGCTGTGTTTAAATGAAGGCATGATTAGACTTCATAACTCAATTCTGAACGTCATAATACTAATGATTTTGGAATAGATCTTAGTCTAGGCTTAATTATTAGAGATATATTTGCAATTGATGAAGGTTACTGAATGTTGAAAAGAGAGGATGCAATACATTAAACACAAAGGAAATTCTGTTAATAAGTTCACGAGAAATAACTTGGTCAGGATTTATCATTTCAGTATAAACCTACAGAATGGTTTTATTCTTAGGATAGGACATGGGTACCAATTAGCTACTCACTTCAAATATGAATTTTTTTTATTATCTATTAATACTTTGGCAATTTAGATGGGAATAAAGCTAAGTGGTTAGGGTACTTGCCTGGCATTCAAAGACCCTGAGTTCAGTCCCCACTGAACAACAAAGGAACAGAACCAGTCTGTGATTGTTATATGGCTCTGGGTTTCTGTGGTTGCTTTGTTGGTGTAGGTACTATATTACTGGTTCTTGTTGCTCTAATTTTTAAATAAACAGGTGACAGGGCCTGAATTTACTGTCTTCTAACTATACCCCGTAGAGCCCTCATACCCTGAATTAAAACCCAGAGCTCAGACTCTTGTAGAAAATAAACAGTGATCCAGTAGAAGACTCTTACAGACTTTAAAAATACTATGAAGATGTACATTGTTACCACATACTGTTTGCTATTATATTTGCCCCTGGAAGCTGTATTTCAATCCTAATCTCCATAGAATAGGATAAAAAGTTGTGTTTTTTCAGTATTAATTGGGAAATACAAAATTATTGTTTTTGGTTTGTCAAGACAGGGTTTCTCTGTAGCTTTTGGAGCTTGTCCTGGAATATGCACTGAAGACCAGGCTGGCCTCAAACTCACAGAGCTCCACCAGTCTCTGCCTCCTGAGTGCTGGAATTAGAGGTGTGCACCACCATAACCTGGCTGGGAAATACCTACTGTTTAAGGAAAATTATTTTCATCCTTTTGTTGTACTTCAAAATTAAAATTTTGACTTAATCAATAAATTTAAAGTGTATTTAGTCAGCATTTTTTGAGAACTTATGCTAAAGAAATACATAAATATAACAAAGTTTTCCAACTTTAAAAAGAAAAACATGTTAAATTCCTAGGAATTCCTAATAGAAACTGACCCTTTTAGAACATTTTAAGAATGTACTACTCCAAAAATCTTTTGGAGAGTACTCATGCATCTGTCAAATTAATCATCAAGGAATCTAGAAGAGAAGAAGCAAGTCAGAATTCATTCTTTGCAGGTTCTCCTCAGGACCTTCTGGCATGCTACCAATTCTCCGTTGTCTTAGATTTTGGCATTTGTGTCTTCTCTATGACAGAAAGTAAGATATTTGTGTCCATTCCGTGGAAATATAAACACATAGACATCCTGTAGAGCTCCGCCTCTTGGCCTTTCATCTTATCTTCAGTTTTCACACCACTGATTCTAAAACAGATCAAATATGTAAGCAGTGTTCCTGTCCCTTGCTCTTCATGATGCCCTGCACGTGGGAGAGGAAGGCAGCCTCCCCACCCCACTGAGCACAATGCAGACACCCGAAGTCCAGCTGTTTAAATGTAATTGATAACTAAGGCAAATGACAAAGGGGAGCTTCTGATAACAAGAAACTTGTTTTATCAATAGATGATATATGTTGTATATGATTGCAATTCATATAAAGAGAGTGAATATTTTATGTGTATACAATCTTCCTAAGTGAATGATGGGCTCCATGACACCCAAACCTGATAACATTCAACTCCATTATGTAAAATTTTATACAGAAAAAGGTTCTGTACATATTCAATACAGGCACAACCTTTTTTTTTCCCTTCAATTATTTCAATCCTTAGATAGATGACTCTTCAGAACTAGAGTCCGGAATATGGAGACTTGCCTATATGTGTTTAAATCCAACCTCAACCATACTTCATGGTGCAGTGCCCTTGCTTTCATCTGGTTTTGTTTCATAAGTATATTTATCACATCTGTGAATGAAGCAGAATAAGAATCATCTTTTCTCTTTGACTGTGTGCTTTTGTAGCCTTTCAACCCTGAAGTAAAAAATTAAGAAACCAGCAGGCTCCTTGGGTAACTGTGCTTTATAGTATATTCAATTATGAGTTGCATTTGGATTTATATAAATTTAATTAAATGGTGGTATAAATAAAATATAATGTATTTTTAATTTAGACCTTATGATTCATCTTCCTTCCTGTGTAGCTCATTTCTCCACATGTGCGTAGATCTGATAACGCTATCTCAGTTGAAGTGTTGAATAGTCAGTGTTCACTCTAAGAAGATCCATTTTCTTACAACTCATTTTACAATACTTTCAGCTTTAGAGAATTGTCAAAGCCAGACTTGACATTCTAATACTGATACATTTTCTTTAATGTCCAATATTATCACGTCATCGAATGTTTAAATCACTTTTAAATGCTAACCAAATGAAATAAATTATTAAGTATTGCAACTTACTATTTTATTTCTGACTTCAGGTAGAAGAAGGGATGCATCTTTTGATAACTGGTCCCAATGGTTGTGGGAAAAGCTCTCTCTTCAGAATCTTAAGTGGGCTGTGGCCTGTGTATGAGGGAGTCCTCTATAAACCACCTCCCCAACACATGTTCTATATTCCACAGAGGTAAGACATTCTTCATATTAAGTGAAGACCATTGCCTTTGCTCTTGAATTGTGTTTATTCCTCAGGCTCTTTGGTGTATGCTCAACTAAGGGTATTTTCATTGAGAGAAGCTACTGAATGAGTAGGAATGAGTTCAGCTGTCCCCAGACTTCTTTTTCACTGTTTTGACTGTAATAGATTCTGGATCAGTGCCACTTCTTGTAATTTCCACACTTGATAAGATGCTGAGAATATTCAAAGACTTTAGATGTCCTGGGAAAGAATAAATGGATCCAAAGAATAATTAGGTGTCATATTATCTTCTTGGAGATAACGATATAGTGCTTTGGTTCTATTCAGGTCTTTCCACCATATTACATACACTCATGTGCCTGAAAATTCTCCATTCAAGCCTGAAAGTGTCCTTACAGTCTTTATTGTGATTATTCTACATAGTTAATAATCTTAACCACCTTAATTAAAATGGCTTTAAGCATGAGAAAATAAGATAAGCAAGGAACAGCTCGTTATTTTTGCCAAAATCTTTAGCCATTTTTCCATCATAACAACTACAGAAGTATCTAAACTCAACGTTATATATTTGGGAGTTTAAAGTATTTATTGTGGGTGAGAGAAAACCAGGTATAGACAAAAGATAAGTTTCTGTGGTCCCATGAGTTCTTCAAGTGTCAGCCAGGTTCAGTAGATACTACATTACAGGCATTGCATCCGGGTCACCCGGTCTGCCATCTGGGCCAAGCAGACAGGACACAGTGTTCCCTCTGATCAGAGGACTTCACGGAGACATATATTAGAGAACCTAGGATGGAAGCATGGGGCTGGGACACAAGTTCATGTCACACTGAGGGCTGGCATCTCACACGTTAGTCCCCTCTTCTCTGTCAGTAAAAGGTGCTATCATCCTGCCCATTGGTCTGAGCTTTCGACCATAAGCAGCAGTTAGAGTCTGTGACTTTATTTTCTTTCAGATAGGACTCATGGTATTAGTAGCAGGATGCAGTCTGGTGTATAGGAAGATGAAGAAAAGTGTTGGCTGAAAATGTTAAATAAGAGCAGTGTTGTTGGTACCCGAGTTTAACACAACTACAATGCCATGCGACACCGTAAGCACGGTTTCTTCTCTGTCTTTTGGGTAACCCCAGTTTCCTACCTCAGTTTGAGTTTTATAAATGAATGTAGCAAGTAGCCTGATTTCAATGTTGCACTTAAGCTATAAGGTATAGAACCACGTGAAAAATTTTCCGTCAAGAAATGTATTCTTGATGAAAATGAAAGCACATAAATAAAGTTTGCATTGACCCATTGAATATTTTATGTATTGTATGAATGAAACGCTTTTGAATATACATGTGATATAGTGAAAAGAGTTTCCCAAGTAGTGGGCAAGTTTATGAAGGTGACTAAATTAACCTTTACCCTCAGAGTGAATGAGCCACGATGTTTAACAATAAACAGAAATTGTTAGGAAGTTTTTCTTATGAAATGTATTTTTGCCTGAGCAAAACTGCCAACTCTAACCTAGTTTAAGGAAAAAAATAATAAGCAGGAGTAGCCCATATTTTAATTCTTACATGATTATTGTTTTAAGTCAGTTCACCTTAATTATATGCATCTAAGGGCATGGGAAATCATATTTACACTTAAATTTTTATAGAGTCACATTCCTTCCACTTTTGCTCAACGTTTATTTAAAACACAAATGTAAACAAGGGAATCTAGTGGTAGTGTTTATTTCTTATATTCTAAAAGCCAGTGATTTTTTTCAAGTACGTTTTCAAATGATCACGGAAGATTTTATTACATAAAAGAAGATAACAATATGATCCCTTTTAAAATGTGTGTCAGTAAATGAACTTAGATCATCAAACAAATGACTACTATGATTAATTTTTCCACGACTCCCTAGCAATGGAATGTAAGCTAACTACTAGTTTGGCTGAAAAACCAATGCAGAATTCAGGCCTGTGTATGAACTCTGTAAGTCATTAAACAGATTCTACAGTTAATCATTGTGATCAAAGTATTTCTTATTAGAGAACGGGTCTGTTTATTCAGCGATTAAATGCAAAATGCATCGCTGCTTTCACTGGTGAAAATGCAGTAGGTTTTATGACAGTGGGTTTCTTATATTATGTAATAAGCAAAATAAAAGTACTCGGGGGAAAAGTTCGCAGTTGGTTTTGGACCAATCCTTCACACACAGGAACCAACACAGAAACACTCCTCTGACTCATTTTAAAAATTGGGAAACATGAATTCCTGAAAAATTGTGAAATTGCACTTGCATTTTCTCAGTTGATGTCTTCTAATGCTTTAGCAATGTTCATAACAAGAACCAGATCATTGGGAAACTGGGCCTTGGTACATGAAGACAGAGTTGGTCTGTATAAATTGCATCCACACCATTGTCTCTCACCCTGTGTTCATCGATGACAGAATATAAGAACTGGAGCAGCCGTAGGTTTTGGGACAGAATGCTTCATCTGGAAAGTGCATTAACCACCTTCCATCTTTGGGCTGGTGAATGGCAAGAGGCTGGGGCTTTGCTCATGTAGTACTGGGAACCTGTTCTGTTCTGCACCATCTGACTGTGCCCCTTAATCAGATGGCTGATGTTCATCACCCCTACTGGACCTGCTTTCATGACTCTCAAGAAGCATCTTCCACTTTGGTATATTTCCTGAATTATTTTTCCAGTTCTTGGTACCTTTTCTCTTCTTCCCAAGCCTCTAAATATAGGCTGATGACTCTTTCCTCTTGCTTTCACTTCTTCCCTAATTTATGGCCTATGACTCACTCACTTACTTATCCCTTGGTGAGTTTCTGTCTGTAGCTGTCAAAGCCCCCAAAGTCAGTTTTACAGTTTTACGTGTATTTAACTTAGTTTCCTTGCTAATCAATACTATTAGTGCACTGACCATCATCAAAATGAGACATTGAAATACGGGATGTGGGAGAACCTAGAGGAAAGGAGGGAGGGAAGGAAGAATGACAAAGGGGCACTTGGCATCTCTTAGTGGTACTTTAGCTAGCCTCCAGGGATCCTTAGTATACGCACATTCTCTTTTCAGCAACTTCTATAGTAGGGCACAACTCAGCCTGGAATTGGGTTTCATATGTTCCTGTCTCATTCTTCTTCTTTGGAGGAAATTATCTCAGGAGGGAAGTGCTAACGAAGCTCTTACTACTCAAAACGGCATGCCCACATACATACATCAAACAGCCAGAGATAGACTTAGACTTCCTACAATCATATATTAAAATTTGTGTACATATGTCTAAATTCTGTCCATCTGTCACTCTGAGTCTGAGAAATAAAACGTTAAAAAATGAAAGATTATATACAATCTTCATAAGGCTTGTATTAAGCCGGGTGGTGGTGGCTCAAGCCTTTAATCCCAGCACTCAGGAGGCAAAGGCAGGCGAACCTCTGAGTTGGAGGCCCGCCTGGTCTACAGAATGAGTTCTAGGCCAGCCAGGACTACACGGGGAAACTCTGTCTCAAAAACAAAAGCAAAAACAAAAGGAATTGTATTAAATTAGCCAAACTTCCTGCGGGTGGGAGGCTCTTTTGTTGAACCCATGCCTCAGGCATGCTGAGCACACACTTCCCTACTGAGCTTTGCTCAGGACTGAATGACCACCAGATTTCCTTTCTATTGGCAAATCAGCCTCTCTGCTCTGGCATCTTACACTATAAACCATCTGTCGATTTTGTGACTTGCACTGGGTATGTTCCCTAATCCTCTTTGTGATGGATAAATGTCAATTAGAAGTTCTTTTTTAAAGAAATTGCTGAAGCAGCCATGAAGGCTGGGTAGATCTAGTTCTTGAGGCTAATTCCTTGCTTTCTAATACTAGATGCAAACTGTTGGATGACGTAATTTTCATAACAGTAAATTTCTTTTTTGAGTTGAGTATCTTTTATTTTGCTAAAAACCATAAGAATGTTAGGAATGATATTATGCACTCAGAACTCACACCTTGAGCTTGCTGTGCATGAAAAAGCCCGATAACATGATTGGTTCAACCTGTGCGTTTTTTTCAGTGATTGGCAGTGAGTATGGTTTGCTCCGCCTTCTTCCTGTTTGGTCATGCGGCTGGAGAAATGGCATATTACTCTTCAACTTTACACTCCCATGCCTTAGAGTTAAAACTGTTCAACCTTTATCAGTATTATCCAGTTAAATCATATAGTTTTGAAATGCTTGACTCTGAGCACAAAGGTAGAGATCAGACTCTTCCATGTTCTTCTCTTCTTTCCTCCTTTGTCTCAAATACTGAATAATCAAAATCCAGAAAAATCTAGCAAACAGTAAATTATATCAAAAAGAAATATCATATAGTTCAGTGTTAGGACCAGAAAACGAGAGTCTAAAGCAGATTTTAAAAATATCTAGGATGGGGGCTGGAGAGATGGCTCAGTGGTTAAGAGCACTGGCTGCTCTTCCAGAGGTCCTGAGTTCAATTCCCAGCAACCACATGGTGGCTCATAACCATCTGTAATGAGATCTGGCGCCCTCCTCTGGCATGTGGGCATACATGGAGGCAGACTGTTGTGAACATAATAAATAAATCTTTAAAAAATAATAATAAAGAAAGTATCTCTCTTATAAAAAAATAAAGTAGAAAATTAAAAAATATCTAGGATGCTTGTAATAACTAATAGCTATGAAAATTTAATTACTGGGTATGGATTTGATCTCCAATGCTTTTATTAAGACAGTTATTCATTTTTTAAATAAGTGCAGGTATAAGATATCACAGAAAAACAATTACAGTTCATTGCTAAATTCTTTCCCAAGAGGAACAAACTTTCCTTCAGACGTATATACTTTAGATATTTATATATATCGTGAAGACTGGGTAGGACATGAAGCATTGCAAAGCTATAGTAATTTTGCCTCATCATCAAAGAACCCTTGTAACATAAATTTCTCTCTGTAAACCAGAGAAAATTAGATGATTTTGAAATATCTATAGAAATTATAAGTATTAAGTATTTTGATGAAGTTACAGATTTACTCTGCTTTTTTAAGAATGAAGGCATCTGAAGTATTCAGATCTTGGAAGTCCTATAAACTACACCGGTGAACTAGAGGCTAGCCGAAGAAAATCTACATAAACTTGAAGAACTTTGTTAAATACTTAACAGGATCTATCTTTTACATCTACACAGACACCTATTATCCATTAATCACATTAAGGATAATAAAACTTACTATGGGCTAAAAGTCCACAGACAGCTATCGGATGAGAGTGAAATATTTTGTATTTATTTGTTCTTTTTTTCCCCAAGAATTGTTTTCATTGCTGGGGATCAGCCAGCACTGCATGACAGGCAAGGGCTCCACCAGGGAGCTACACCTCCATCCCGCCTTTGTTTTGTTTTCACTTAGAGAAGGCAAGAGAAATGAACTTCTTATTTAAATGACGATCACTTATTGAGCACCTTCCTTCGTGCCTGTGTTACGGTAAACAGTCCTGCCGCATTATCTCATTTAGCCGCTTCACTCTGCACTCGCGGTAAGTGGAATAAAATAAGTGACTTCACAAACGAACCGGGTCAGGTTCAGAGTTGAGTGATGGTACTACAATAGTGAGATGAGGAGTCTATCCAGAACCACCTCTCTAGAGCCGGTTATCACAACCGTTACTCTACACTGTATAACAGAGTGTTGGATGCTGAAACATGGACAGGAATGATGACTTCATCAAATGCTAGCCGTTCATCAGGGTGTACAGCAAAGCCTTTAGCGGTGTTCATAGACTGGATGCACAGGTGTAATTTTAACATTGCAGTCTTGTCTGTGCCATGTGATGGAACTGCTCTTTACATTAGCATCTATGCTTTATGCTAAGGTGGAGGAGACCTGCACCTACCGATGTGGGTTACGTTAGAGCTGGCATCAATTTCAAGTCAGTAAGCATTCTCTTTCCTAAGGTCCCGAATAGTCACTAAGCTGCAAAGTGGTCCTACTTCACATCAGTGCTAGTGTTATGATTTGTAGGTGTGAATTTAAGATAATTCTGAAAATGACTGCTTAAGGTGATGTGTGTAAGCAAATGAACAGTATTCTGCTTTAAGAGAATGTGACTAGAATGGATAAGGAAAGGAGAGAGGGCTGAAGGAGAAACTTTCAATGTAGGACAGGAATGTGACTGGGGATGGTTCAGTTCTTTTGGAAAACAGCTTGGCGGTTGCCCAGAAAGATCTTTGCCACACAGTTTCTTTTATTGGTTTATACCCAATGTGCATAATTCTCCAAAATAGTAAACAATGAAATATCCTTCAGGAAATGAATGAATGAATCAAATGTGGCTTGTACCTACAATACAATATCATAATAATATTCAGCTCTAGAAAGGAATATAGCACATTCTAAGACACGCTTGAACCTAAGAACATTTTGCCATTAGAGAGAAGTCAATCGCAAAAAAGAACATATTGTGTGAGTCTGTGTATTTGTTATATTTAGAATAGGCAACTCCATGGAGACGCGAAACAGACTGGTTACAAGGAGCCGCCAGATGACAATGTCTGATTCTGGCTATGGGGCTTCTGGAGGTAGGAGCCAAGAAAAGTTTTCTCAAGCTGGGGATGACGGCCAGTTGATCTTGTGGATGTGTTAAAAGCCACTGAATTATAGACATTAAAGGCTGATATGAAATCTTAAACACATGCCAAATTAAACAAAGATACTCAAGTGGTTCTTTGCATTTGTGAAAATCTTTTATGTAGTTGAAACACAAGCATTCTTATTTCAAATAATAGTTAGATATAATACAAAACAATTATGTTCTAAGAGCCCCTCAAAGAAACACTTTGTAAATGCTGTGAAAAAAATAAGCGGACATTTAGTCTGCAAAACATGGTTTGTATTTAAAGCCTTTCTCCTCAGCCAAACATACAGGGCTGTTGTAATTTTTTAAATATTTTAAAGATGTGTATAAATGTTTTACCTGCATGCATTTCTATGCACCACACGAATGCCTGATGCCCTTGGAAGTCAGAAGAAGGTTTTGGAGCCACTGGAATTTATAAATAGGTGTGAGCCATCACATGGGTACTGGGAACCAAATGGGGGTCCTCTGAGCCACAGCATCTAGCTCTTACTGTCTGGATAAAACAGACACTTACTTAGGATGGCCCGGTGTTCCTGACAGAGCTGCTCCAGTTGGGCACGGTTTGTGAAGTCCCTGCCTGTGTTAGTCCCCACTGCTGCTGCCACAAGTCACCAAATACTGGTGGTTTAAACCAATGAAGAGCCAAACTGGATGGTGCGGTGGGTAAGAGCACTTGCTGTTGAGCGCAAAAAGAAATTCACTCTATTGCCTACAAGATCTGATTGTTTGAAAAAATGGCCTTCAGATACTCCAGGTGAGAATGGAGTTAAGAAACTGTTTTGAATCGTTTTATAATTTCTTGAAGCTCTGTAGCCAGTGTTTCTTAACTCTTTCCATTCCTATCCTTTTCCTCCTGTCTTCTGTGGTCATGGTATCTGTTTGATAGTGATAAACAACAGTCAGTTCCTTGCTTCTCAATTAATTTTAGCTAACTGTTTAGTTAATTTTATTCATCAAATAATAACATTTTAACATGACTATAAAATCAAAACTTGTATAGAAAGGGTGTGGTGCACGCCTTTAACCCAGCACTAAGAGGTAGAAGCAGGTAGATTTCTGTGAGTTCAAGGCCAGCCTGGTCTACACAGGACAGGCAGGGCTACATAGTAAGACCCTGTCTCAATGTCTCAAGAACAGAAGAGAGACAGAGAGAGAGAGAGAGAGAGAGAGAGAGAGAGAGAGAGAGAGAGAGAGAGAGAGCAAAGAAAAGATGTTTAGATGTTTAGAGAACATGTTTACTCTATCCATTTCACCTCCTTGGTGACCTTTTCTGGCTTGCTTCTCCTGTTTCCTCCTGTAGGTGAAACCAAAGGTGTGTATTTATATCACCTTCATCTTCTTTTCATAGAAGGTGACAAACTGTCTACTGGTGTTTCTCAATTGAGGACAACTTTGTGACCTAGGGGAATTTGCCCCATTGTGGAGACTTGTAGACAGTGTTTAAAATCATGTTCGAGGAGATGATGCTGACCCCTAGTGGATAGAGACCAGGTGTGCCACTAACCTTCCCTCAGCGGACGCCACGGGCAAGGACATCCAGTCAGCTTGTTGAAGCTGCTAGGAGACACCCAGCTTTGGGTCCGCTTTCACCTTTTCCTTTGCAGCTGAATAGTGATCACAGAACTCACTCTGTTTCTTCCTGGGTATTTGTCTGGCCTCTTTAGTGCCTCACAGTAGGTCCAGATAGAGGTCCTCTCAGGTGAGGTAGAGATACTCAATTCAAGGATTCTCTCCGCCTGCTCCTTTAACTAGACTTTGGATATTTTGACCCTGCAAATGGCACTACAATGGGTAAGCTCAGGAAAGTTTTCCTTTTTGACATTTTTAGGAGCATATCCTCCGAGAAAATTCTCAGAAGTAGGTCAAAAGGCAAATAAATGGCATGTCAATTTGCCAGATTTCCCGCAAGGAGGTTGGATTTTCACCATGGTATGGGAACATCTGTTTTTCCCTTGGGCCATCAGCTGACTGAATTATCAAGCTGTTGGATTTTTTGCTAGTCTGATAAACAAGAAAACCAATGCCATATTAATTTACATTTTCTTACTAATAATATTGTGCCTTTCAGTTTGTTTGTCTACATTGCTGTCAAAACTCCAAGTTTTATGTTTAATGTAAATAATTTTAGATGTACAGAAGCAATCTTTACCAGATATGGCTGTAATAGTCAGTGTTTTTTAGATGAACAGAACTGACAGAATGACAGACAGATAGATCAATATTGATTTATTTAAGGAAAATAGTTAAAGGTGATTTATTAGAGTGGCTCACAAGCTGTGGTCCAGCTAGTCCAACAATGGCTGCCTACCAAGGGAAAGTCCAAGAATTCCACTGTTCAGTCTACAAGGCTGGATGTCTCAGCTGGTCTTCAATATATGCCAGGATCTGGAAGAAGTAGGCACTAATAACAGTGAAGGCGTGAACTTGCCAATGAAAGTGATGACAAGCAGGCAAAGAGAGAATGCTTCCTTCTTCCATCTCCTACATAAAGGCTGTCACCAGAAGATGTGGTCCAAGTTAAAGATGATAGATCAAAAGATCAGAACTGAAAGTAAGTCTTCCCAATTCACATGTTTTAATTAAGAAGAAATCCTCACTGGTGTGCCCAGACCCTTGGGTTTTAGTCAGCTCTAGATCGAGTCAAGTGGACAACAAGACTAGTCATCACAGTGGTGAAACAAAATATTTTTGCTGCAGAAAATAATCAAATGATCGCTTATAAAAAGCTTTTCTGTTTGTATATCTCTACTGTTTTCATAAACCGGGTATTATTTTGAAGACTCGCCAAGAAACATAATATAATCCTATAAATTGAGGGCTAAAAGTCTGCTGTGTTCCAGCCAGCAGGCTGTCACCCTGGGTTAGCTAACATGCCGTTGCACCAGAACTCACATGCTGGGTGTTTTGCAGGCCATACATGTCTCTTGGAAGTCTGCGTGATCAAGTCATTTATCCTGACTCGGTGGATGACATGCACGAGAAAGGTTACACTGACCAAGACCTAGAAGGCATTCTGCACAGTGTCCACCTCTACCACATAGTTCAAAGAGAAGGAGGTAGAGTATGGCATTTGTTAAAGTGTGGTGTAACTTTATTTACAGAGCAATGGTGGGCTGTGAGTGATGGTGTGCACCAGTCATGTTAACACTTGGGGCATTGAAACAGGAGGGTCAAGAACAAGTCACCCTCCCCAGTGCAGCAAGTCTGAGATTACATCAAAACATTGTCCCCTCCTCCACCTCCAAAAAAAGCATCAATTAATTAAGTAAGTAAACCTAGCTTTGGTACTAGTTACCAAATACCCAACAGAAACAGCCTGTGGGATGCACTTCCCCTCTTGCTGAACGTTTTGGGGGTGTCCCTCTGTCATGGTGTAGAGGAGGTGCTACAGTTCTCACCTGGGAAAGCCTCTGGCTTTCTCCTTCTCTCCCTTTTGTTTTTCCTGAGTTTCATCCCGGGTCTTCTTTTTCAGTCAAGTCTCTCTAGAAGTGCTCTCTCTAAAACACATAGGCATGCTGCACAATGGGGGACTAACTCTAGTCAAGGTGACAATAGTGATGACTGTCCCAGGTGTGTATCAAGTCTGTCTTTTCTGTATATGAGATACTATTAGACCCTTGCAGCTAAGTAGGGATTTCTTCTTTTTCTGTTATAGATATTCCGGTTTTGCCTGTCTTGTGATTAATATGGCACCTTTCCCTTTTACCAGTCTCCATAGCACCATATCTAGCACTTAAAGACCTTGATATTTACATGTATAAGTATTCCTTAGGTCCCCATTGTTCTAGATGTATGTAAAGTCTATAATGAAATATTTGCTAGCCGAGCTCTTTCATCTTACATTAAATATCATTTTGAAAAGTAGATTTCACACAGTTTGTTTGTTTTCAGTCCCACAACCTTTCTAATATGTAATATGTATATATATATCTTTAGGCAAGAAATAAGAGATTAAATAACATGTAAAATTTCTTCATTGTAAGTTTCTTTAGAATAAGACATATATGAAAGAGTGGGAATATGTATATGTATGAGCTTTCAATTCATCTGGTTTCTAATATCATATTTAACATAATATACTCACGCATATGGCTCTGGAATCTATCCATATGCTTTACAAAATACAAAGCTCTTCCCATTTTCAATCAAAACAGGCCAAGAACTGCTAGTCCAGAATAGAAGTAGTAACAAATCAGCAAAGTATCCGTAACTGTGTGTATGTATGTATGCATTTATTGTTTGCTCGTTTGTTTTTTAGGATGGGATGCTGTTATGGACTGGAAAGATGTCCTATCGGGAGGGGAAAAGCAGAGGATGGGTATGGCCCGGATGTTCTATCATAAGTAAGTGTGCTGTGCTCAGAAAACTATGATCCGTTACTGACATAATAAAGTATTCAGCAGGATTCAGCAGTCCCATCTTAGGTTCCGTAATATCGGACTGGGAGACTGGAGAGACGGCTGGATCAGTGGCAAAAGGTGCCTTCCACCAATCACAACCTGAGTTGGATCTCTTAAACCAGTGGCTCTCAACCTTCCTAACGCTGCAACCCTTTAATACAGTTCCTCATATTGTGATGAGCCGCAACCATAACATTATTTCTTTCCTACTTCATAACTGTGATTTTTCTACTGTTATGGATTACATTTGATATGCAGGATATCTGATATGCTACCCCCAAAAGGGGTTGAGAACCACTGCCCTAGACCCATATGATAGAATGAGAGACCCAACAATTACTGCACATTATCCTCTGTCCTCCACATGTATCATGATGTGCACACTCACACACAAACACATAAACAACTGTAGTACATAAATCTAATAAAACAAAGACAGGAGGAGACAGAGGCACTGAATGACATTTTAAAAAAAATATCTTACTAAACGTGTATAAAATTTATACTTTTGAGTGTGTCTATTTTTTATTTCACTAGACACTCCATATATTTCAGCTTATAAGATAATAGCACATATTATTTATCATAATTATATGTTTATTTAGAAAACACTGATAGATAAAAAGAATTAGAAATATTTTATCTCATTAGCTGTCAAAACCATTGTTAAATTTTTGAATAACTTTCCTTCTGGTCTTACCATGCACAAGTTGGTAGTAACCTTAATTGTCTTTATGTGTTTTATAAGTTGCAGTTTATATCCTTCCTTAGTTTCATATGCTATCATATGCCTCTCTTTGTTATTCTTTAACACTTAGCCTGAGTTCGCTATCATTGTTATAAAATGTATGTATTAAGTATATGTTGTAGGTATATAATTCAATAATCTTTTGTAAATGTAGGAACCTTATGTAACCAACAACTCAACCAAGACAAAGAATGTGTTTATTACCCTGGAAACGGCTCTTAACCCCTTTTTTTGGTCCTGTTCTGCATATGCCCATAACTGTTCTGGTTTATCTGCTTTATAACCTCACATAAATGAAAGCATGCACTATGCAATTTTATACATATCTGTCATTTTTAGGAAAGAAACATAGTTGTCTTAATATGTATTATAATAATAAGTTGACATTGTTAGTCTGAGAATAGACAGTCTTTTTTTAAAAAATGAACCGAATTTTTTTAACTTCGGACCTTTCCTGCTATGATTTGAAATGCTGCCTTCTCCAGTGAGATTCAAGGGCAAACAGCAGCTTGACATTTATGGCCAGCTGTTAGCCCATCTCTGTGAACTGGCTTGAGTTTCATCCCCAAATACTCAGTAATATGATCAGCAACCTGTGAAGGGTGATGTGGAAGATTGCAAGTGACCAGTTTCCTTTTCTCTGTGTTAAGAAGATAACCCGATATTTCAAGTACCTGTAATTTGGAATAATTGGGATTTGTGATTGTGAAGGGGTGTGGGTCTAACATAATAATGAGTGAAGATCAAGTCAATTCTGTGAGATCGAGGAAGACAAGCACGTGGTTAAAAGGCAGCACTTTTGCAAAAGAATCGGATAAATTAGAAAATTAAGCACAGCGAAGGAAAAGTGCAATGTTGAGAAACTGCATCTTCCCATCCTCACAGGATCAGCAATAAGGTCATGCCAATGAGATGACATCACATACTGAACTTTAAAAGGAAAGATCTGAGCCAGTGACAACAGAGAACTCTGGCCAGAGATTATACCATGCATACTATCATAAAGCATAAGTCGAATATGCTTTATGAGAGTCTTATGATTTTAATATTTAAAGAATGACCAGGAAAATTCTGTCTTAGAAGGATAGCTTCATTCTTTCACATATCCTATGCCATTAACAATACAGCAAGGGGGCAAAAGAGAAACAAAATCTAAGAGATGACATCATTTAATACTATGAGTATTAGTTCTGTAAGTGCCCAATCTCTCTCTCTCTCTCTCTCTCTCTCTCTCTCTCTCTCTCTCTCTCTCTCTCTCTCTCTCTCTCACACACACACACACACACACACACACTGTCTAAGTCTGCCAGGAAAACAAGTATATGATTCATCTTACATTCCTTAGACTAGAAGTTGCTGTAACAACAGAGTATAAAATATACTTTTCTCTATTTAAAAATAGCATATCTTCTTTAGTTCAAAATACTCTAACAAGCAAGACAAAATACAATAAACAAAGGGCTTCATGAAAAAGAAAATTTTACCTAAATAATTCTCTTTTATTCTTTTTTTCATCTTTTCTCCTTAACTAAAATCACAAACAGTAATTAACACGGAGAAAGAAATAATATTTTATAAATACTAACAACTTTGTTGTTGTCTTGGGTATGCTGCAGTGATCATTAAACACTTTCTTAATCAATCCCATGGAGCATTAAAAATGCTTTAACCCCTGCATCTAGGAGCCTTCACCATCTCCAGGATAGGTAACAGGATTCTATTAATCAGCAAACACGTGTTAGGAAATAACTTACAATGCCAAGTTTATGTAAAATTAAAAATTTCTACTGATTTGGTGTTAGAGGTCATGAATTTGAAAGAGAATAGGGTGGGGTACATGGGATGGAGGGCGTGAAAGGAAAGAGGAGAAATGATATAATGATATCTCATTATATAAATTATATAAATGATAATCTCAGAAAACGAAAATTAAAAATAAATAAATATAATTTCATGGTGAAAACTGGCCTGGAAAACTTTGAAACTAAAAGAAGCAAAATCACCCAGGAGAAATAAATGACAGGAAATAACCAAATTGAGGACTGAAATCAATAAAATAGAAATGAAGAAAACAATGCAAAGAATCAATGAAACAAAGAGCTGGTTCTTTGAGAA
The DNA here is from genome assembly GCF_037038515.1 of Microtus pennsylvanicus. Lineage (NCBI taxonomy): Eukaryota > Metazoa > Chordata > Mammalia > Rodentia > Cricetidae > Microtus > Microtus pennsylvanicus. The sequence goes on along the minus strand of NC_134580.1, from coordinate 19,491,257 downwards.
AATCAACAAGATAGGCAAACCCTTATCCAAACTAATCAAAGGGCAAAAAGAGAACATCCAAATTAACAAAATTAGAAATGAAATGAGGGACATAAAATTCTGAGGAAATTCTGAGAATCATTAGGTCATACTACAAAAACCTGCACTCCACAAAATTGGAAAATGTGAAAGAAATGGACAGTTTTCTGGAGAGTCCAAAATTAAATCAAGACCAGTTAAACAGGTTAAATAGACCTATAACCTTCAAGGAAATAGGAACAGTCATCAAAAGCCTCCCAGCCAAAATTAACCAAAACAAAACAAACAAAAAACAAAAACAAAAACCAGGACCGGATGGTTTCAGTGTAGAATTCTGCCAAAACTTCAAAAAAGAGCTAATGCCTATACTTCTCAAATTGTTCCACACAATAGAAACAGAAGGAACATTGTCAAACTCTTTTTTATGAAGTTACAGTTACCCTGATACTGAAACCACACAAAGACTTAACCAAGAAAGATAATTATAGACCAATCTCACTCATGAACATTGATGCAAAAATGCTCAATAAAATACTGGCAGACTGAATCCAAGAACACATCAAATAAGAAAATCATCCATCATGATCAAATTGGCTTCATCGCAGAGATGTAAGAATGATTCAACATATGAAAATCTAACAATGTAATCTGCCATATAAATAAACTGAAAGAAAAAAAAACATGGTCACCTCACTAGATGCTGAAAAAACATTTGACAAAATCCAGCACCCCTTCATGATAAAGGGCTTGGATACAGTAAGAATACAAGGAATATATCTAAACATAATAAAGGCAATATACAGCAAGCCAACAGCCAGCATCAAATTAAATGGGGAGAAACTCAAAGCAATTCCACTAAAATCAGGAACAAGACAAGGCTGTCCACTCTCTCCTTATTTATTCAACAGAGTTCTTGAAGTTCTAGCTAGAACAATGACACAATGAAAGGAGATCAAGGGGATACAAATTGGAAAGGAAGAAGTGACCCTAATTTTTAAAACCAAAACGAAAATACCAAATGGTAGTGTTCATATTGACTCAAGTCTCAGTAACCTAGGTCAGGTTGCTGGGCAAGTAAAAAACTAAAGAAAGAAATAAAATGAATTAAAACAACTGTGTTTGCTTTGCCACTTCCACCATAACCAATGTCACATTCTCCCTACTCCCTGCTGTACAAAGAAAGACACAGTTTCCAAGAAAATTCATTCATCTCTTTGTATTTTTTTCCCCAGACCAAAGTACGCCTTGCTGGATGAATGTACCAGTGCCGTGAGCATTGATGTGGAAGGAAAGATCTTTCAGGCTGCTGTGGGAGCTGGGATTTCCTTACTGTCCATAACACACAGACCATCTCTGTGGTAGGTGCTTCTTGGATCCTACTCTGGATGGAAACTCTGTTTGTTCTTCTTAAAGGATAACTTTGCTAAATTTCTCCCTGTAGAGTATAAGGTATTTCATTTATTTTCTATCTGTCCTCTGATTTCCCTAACACTTTAGGTCCCCCCGGCCTAATGTAACTTTAACGTGTTATATGGAAATGAGTTCCTCTAATCATTTTGAAAAGTTACATGAAAATCTGATGGTTTATCTGAACTAAAAATATTTATAATACTAGAATGTACAGTGAAAGATTATGGAGTGATGTAAGGCTACTCAATTCTTTCAACGTTTCCTTTAAAATCTGGGGAAAACATAAAAACGTTATAACAATACTTCCAAAACTACCAAGTTAGAGGAATCACAGTATATAGAAACCATTTTTGTTTTTGTTGTTGGATTTAAGAAAAAATGAGCCTGGTAGGAACTGGCATTAAATCTCCCTTCGCCATTATAACAGTGTTGAAGAATGAAGGGAAGGGTCAGAAATCATGAATGATTTTTGTACTGTTATCTACTTAAAGGAGAAGGCCCTCTTAGCAAATACCTTTAACCCACTGAGTCATCTCACTATTTCACTGTCTCTAAACTTCCTATTTCAATTATATGGTTATGGTTTTTTTTTTGTAAATTTTCCTCCTTGAAATATGAATACAGTGTTTTCAATTTAATTTTTATGTGGACTTATATGTTAAAAGGTCAATATTTTGGACTCATTTACTTATTATTAAAAATAATTTTTTTTCATATGCTATATTCTGATCACAGTTCCCCCTTCCCCAGCGCCTCCCACCTTCTCCCCCTCTTCCTTACCTACCTAACCCACACCTTCTATCCCTCACCAGAAAACAGGCAACAAAACAACAACCAAACAGACAAAAGAAAAGAGCCAAAGAAAAAGCACAAAAAAATACAGACAGATGTAAAGACACACATTTCTGTTCACACAGAAATTCCACGAAATTACAAAATGGGAAACAATAACATGTAAGCATAAGGCTTGTAAGGTTAAAAAAAACCACACAAAGCATTATTAGAAAAAACACTCCACAAATATCATTGAGTTTGTTTTGTGTTTGAAATCTCCTGCTGACATGGGGGTCTGTCCTGAAGTGTGGTATGTATTCATTCCCAGTGAGACTCCATTGGAGAAAGGTATCTTTTTCTTTGTGAGTGGTTGTCGATTGGAAATAGCTTCTGGGCTATTGTGTTCACTTCTTTCAACATTGGAACCCATCTGTCTTAGGCCGCCTTAGCAGGTCCAGGGCATGTGACAGTCTCCGAGTTCATGTGTGCTGTTGTATCTAGAAGGCCTTGTTTCCTCAGAATTCTCTCTCCTCTCTGGCATTTAAGATCTTTCAGTGTCCTTTTCTACAGGGTTTCCTGAGCTGTGGGGCAGGGGTAGGGGTTTGATGGGGACATCCTGCAGAGGACTGAGTGTTCCAAGGTCTCTCACTCTCCACACATTGTCCAGCTGTGAGTGCCCGTAGTTGTTTCCAGCTCCTGCAGGAGGAAGCTTCTGTGATGACAGTGAGCAATCCTTTCTTTAGTATAACAGCAGTATTTGGTTTTCCCCTATCTAGTCTTAAGTCCTTGGCCATCCAAGCAGTGTTAGGAAAGGGTTCCATATAATGGAGTGGGTCTTATCGTGGCCAGATAGTGGTTGGTTAGTCCCACATCTTTTGTGCCACTATTGCCCTGGCATACCATGCAGGCAGGACACCTTTGTAGATCACAGTCTTTGTAGCTGGGTCGGTACTACATTTCTCCTCTGAAAGTGTGCCGAGTACCTTCCAGTACCATGAACACCAGTCAGTAGTGGTGAAGGATCCAGATAGAGACCAACTTGACTTCTCTGTGGTGAATGAGTTGTATAGGTGTTGTCTTTAGCAATAGGGCCTTACCATCAATCTGCGGAGAACAACTGCTTGACATGGCCTGGGTTATGGGTTTCCATGTTGCCCTTTGGTCAACAACTCAATTAGATGTATTACACATCTGGTGCTGGGTAATGTATTTGGTGGCAGCTGATGTTAATATTGGAACTTTGTCTTTCCCATTACTTGGTAATTCCATTTAGATGTCTTTCATGTATGCGTATATATTTTAAGAAATTTCCACTGAAATAGCTTTCCATACCCTTCAAATGCCCCCTAGTTTTACCTTTTCATCCCATATACCCTACGTCACCCCCTCTTCCCTTCCCTCTCCATTTAATTCTCTCATCCAGCCCTTCCATCCATGCATAACTATCTATTCTATTTCCCATTCCTTAGGAAATCCTTCCCTCCCCACTAATCCCTTACTCCATACCTAACCTCTGTGGTTATAAGGATTGTGACCTGTTTGTTGAAAATTTAACAGCTAACATCCATACATAAAATAGAAACTGATTATAAAAAGCTAACTAGTTATAATAAATAATAATTACTTGATAAAATAAGTATAAGACAAAACATTGAAGAAAGTCATAAACACTGAAGAATCACGGTCCAGTTATGCTAAGTGCCCAAGTACAGGTGGCTTACCGTGGGAAAAGCTCTGCCAATCCTATTCCCTTCTCCCACCCCAATCCTCTGCTAGTGGCGTAGGCATCTCTTAGGAGATAGATTGCCTCCCATCTTTCACTACAAATCTCTGTATCTCTCTGCAATGTCTATGTAGCTGAGCCATGAAAGAAGAATGAATCTATGGGGCAACAAGAGAATTTCTCTAAACGATTCCTAGGGCAGGCGTGTAAATATTATTCTAAATTATTATTGCCGAGAAAGTCGCACTTACATAGAATTTATCCCAGAGGATGGTGTTACATACAAATAAGTTGCTTTTGTATTTCTTTTACTTTCTTTAGTTTTTCTCTGTATGATCTTTTAAATTATATTGTCTTACGTCAGTTTCCTCTTCCTTATTTCCATTCTAAGAATGTTTGATTATTTATTCAAAAGACATGCTGGGTTATGTGGTTAGATTAATACAAGAATAGTATTCTTTTGTAAATTACATTTACTCAAAATATGAAATAAATTTAGTAATATCAAGAAGAATTTCCTAGAGATTAAAAGAGTTTGGATTTCAAGAATATCCATGTTTTCTCAGGTAAATTAAAATTCAAATGTAAAATATCTGTCTTTACTAAGATTTGTCTTTGAACACCAGTTATAAAATTCTATAACTAAAATGGCTTTTCAAAATAATGACACATAATACTCCATTTTAATTATGCAGGAAATACCACACTCACTTGTTACAATTTGATGGCGAAGGAGGTTGGCGCTTTGAGCAGCTGGACACTGCTATCCGCTTAACATTAAGTGAAGAAAAACAAAAGTTAGAGTCTCAACTGGCTGGAATTCCCAAAATGCAGCAGAGACTCAATGAACTGTGTAAAATTTTGGGAGAAGACTCGGTGCTGAAAACAAGCCAAAAAGAAGAGGACACACCCTAATTTATTTTGACATGTTTTAAGTTAACTTTTAGGGAACGCCTCAGAGACTCCCTTCCCTGCATGCAGTATGCTAAGCTAAGTGCGGAGAAAGCAAGCCAGCAAAAAGTATTTGGTATGATTTTAGCATCAAGGAAGTATAAGATAACTTTTGGAAAGAAAAGAAAATGCATTAGTTCAGATTAGTCGTGACCTCTATTAGTGCCCAATGAAAGGCCAACTCACCTATAAAAAAAAAAAAAAAGAGGACTTTCTACGTGAATATGTGTGGTCTGAGGTTCTTCTTGTGGGAGAAAGCCCCAAAACAGAACAATAAGGGCAGGACCTGGCTTGACGTCAGGTGGGCAGCATCAGAAGTTTGAGTGCTGCTGCTTTAGCCCACTTACCATGGACAGTAGGTACAACACCTGAAATCCATAATCAGCGCGCTAGTGGCCAGCTAAACCTCTGTACAAGGCAACAGTTTGATTTTAAGAAGCTTCAATATGAAAAAATGTATTTTAATGACAGTGGTTGGAAACAAGCCTGGCTCGACAAGCATGAAGTACTGTGTATGAGACCGTCAGACTAATGCAGACACAAACAATTGACTTTAATAAGAATCGTGCATATTTATTAAAACCCCTTTATTTTTAAAAAGAGAATTGCCCGTACAGAAGAGGAGGGTCTAAGCAATGCTTGCACTGGCTGCCACTTGAATCTTCAGTGCTCTATACTTCAATTATTATGCAGAAATACTGCTTGTTTGGTGCCCAAAGAAGCATTTTTAAAACTTGGATCCTGGAGTTCATAGTTATTCCCGCATTCATTTCATTTATTCTGCCTTTGAAGCGATCTTTGGAGGCAGCTCGTCTTTGTTCATTTGCTTCTGAGAAGACAGATACTCAGATTTATTTTGATCACGTGATTTATTTTGGAAGACGTGTAGAGATCAAATGAAGTTCTCATGATCTGATTCAGTACTGTTACGACTACTGCCCTTTCAATTTAACTGAGCTATAATGTCAATAAAAATGAGATGGGCCAGGTTGGCGGACAGAAATGGAATTAGGCAGGGTAGGAAGTAAGGAAAAGTTAAAGTCGATAAATAAATACAGTTGAGGGCATGGAGAAATGACACGTGCTTCTCTTGAAGGGGACCGGAATTTTATTGCCAGCACCCACACGGTGGCTCCAAAACTATGTCTAATTCCAGTTCCAGTGGATCTGAAGCCCTCTCCTGGCCTCTAAGGGCCCTGCATACATGTACTGCTCATTCATATATGCAGGCAAAACACTCATATTCATAGCATTCGAAATAAGAAGTCTGAAAGATCATAAAGATATTGAAAATTGGCAATGCTAACATTATTATTTAATTGGTCTTTGCAAGAAATGAAAAATGAGTAGGAAATGGAATGGCCATTGATCTTTGACTTATAGCACGCCACGGAAGCCAGCACACTACAGCTCTGTACATCTCTTCAATGTTGGAGCATCTTCAGCATCAGCACCCAGAAGGGCAGTACATTGCTGAATATGATGCGAGACAATCTATATGAATGCGTCATGGAAAAGATCTCATCCGTCCGGGTGCGCTGGAGTAAGGAGCTTTAATCTCGTCCTCTCTCAGGCATGGTGATGTATATGAAAAACGAAGAGGAACAGTTATAGTGGCCTAGGATTTTGTTTACATATTTAGATATCACCTTAGCAGATGCTCATCTGTCATAGACTATTTGGGAGATAGACTACCTGGAAGTCATTTACAATGATTGCTGTAAGAAATTACATTTCCACACGTTCAATTCCACAAAATCGGGGTAATTTGAATTATCAATAAAAGTGATCACCTTACAAGAAGTACTAGAATATACTTCATAATCAGTAATACTTCATTTATCTGTTACTACTACTTCATACTTGTGGGGCAAGAACTGACGATTTTGTTTAGAGAAAGCATGGAACTGGAAAGTAATGCTTTTATTTTAAAATGATTTCCTAACCTTTAACAACCATGTTACTAGTTAGCCAGGTTATCACTCTAACGGAGAAATGTGTGAAGTAGCTTACATTAGGTTTTAAAGGCACAAGAAGAAAACTAAAAGTTCACCTTTGAAACTATAGTGTTCATAATTTAAAATTAAACCATTTAAGTACCGGATATCTTACATCTTTAAGCTTTGCAAGGAATTCCGACATCAATCCCAGGTTGATAGTTAGACTTTATTTAATAGATGTTATCAATAAGCTGAAATGAAATACACAAGATTCATTAGATGTTTAAATTCTATACTAAAATTCCAGTCATGGAATTTAAATGTTAAAAGTTTCAAGATAAACAAGCTGTTTTTTAATAGCACTTTTCAAAAAATTACTGATTTTCTGAATTACTTTTTCTGAGACCAGATATCCTGTCTAGGAAGGGGAACCTAATGTGAACTTGTGTTAGGTATCACAACATTCTTTCCAAAGTGGGAGGCTAGAGTTGATATTCCAACAGGCACACCTGTGGAAACATGAGCCCACTGGGACATCTTCCTTGCATAGGACAAAGACAATGGAATATGGAAAATAAATATAAGGAAAATCAAGTATAATTTCAGTTGTCAAACTACTGTTATTTTCCTCAAAAAAAGGTATAAATTTATGGAGCTTGATTATTTGAGGGGCTTTACCTCATGAGCTGAATTCCACATTCTATTTCTGCAGCATGCAGTGGCATGCCAAGCATGAGTCTGAAGCTGTGTTCACTCTTATAGACAGGATAATCTCTAAAACACTCTTGAATCACAAGGCTGCTGATCTAACTTGAAAACCAACCCACATTACCCTGTGTTTACACGGGAATGGTTTTCCTTTGACGGTAATTTGACTTTTGTCCCAAATTTTGGTGTGTCAAAAGAGGTATAAACAAATGTGTTGGTTTTTATTTCAAGCATTAATTCCAAGCAAAAGTGTGTATTTGTGAAAGGTTTAGCTTATCTTGATATTTGATATGTTTTTTTTAACCTGTGTATCTTTAAATCTTGTTATGCAATAGAACTGAAACCCAGAGGAAGTTACGTGCTTAGAGATGCAATAAACATTGTGATGGTGATTAAATTATTTATTTAAAGAGATGCCTCTGGCACAGTTGCTTCTTAAGCATCCGCACCACCATGCTGCTGTTCCAGATGCAGGGGCTGAGAGTTTGTATGCGGACTTTAAATATTGCCATATGAAAGCTTTCACGTGAATGTGCATTTTTAGAATTAAAAACACGTTTCTTCTTCACTTACGGTGGCGTTTCTGACTACCTGGTGCCGAGAGATCTCACCAGTTAATGCCAAAACTTCAGGAGCAATTTTTCTCTAATGTGCTCGAGTTGTATTGATGAAAGTGAATGAGAAAAAAAAAAAACCCTGTTGGGATGAGAATCAATACGAAGCTGAGCAAGAATGTGGCTATGATGTCGTCACCCAGTCTGCGCGGCATGTCCCAGCTCTTGAGCTCAGCACTTGTGGTTTGAATGAGAATGGTTCCCATAGGCTCTTATTTTTGAGTGTTTGGTTTCTAGCTGGTGGAGCGTTTAGGAAAGATTAGGAGATGTGGCTTGGTTGGCGGTGGTATCTTATGGGGGGAAGAGGGGTGGATTTGGGGGTTTCAGAAGTTCACAAGACCAGGTCCAGTCTCCCTCTCTCACTGCCTCCATCTTTGGATAAGATATAAGTCCTTGGCTAGGCTCCGACACCTGCTCCCTGCCTGCCTATTGCCTTGCTTCCTACCATGATGGCTGTGGACTCACCCTCTGAAACTGCAAGCAAGCCTCCACTTAAGGGCTCCCTTTTACAAGCTGCCTTGGCTGTGGTATCTTTTCGCAGCAATAGGATGGTAATTAAGGCAGGATTCATCACAAATTCTTTAATCCCCAAGAAAAATTCTTGATTACTCAAGGAGTTACAGGCTAGTTCAGTGGTGTAAAGTGCCTTATTTGCGGATTATAAGTAACTTTTGAGCTTGTGATTATATATACTTTAGATACACGTTGTGTGATGGTTCCTCACACCTGATTCCATCATTTAGGAGGCAGAGGTAGGAGGATCATCATAGTTTGAGGACACCTTTGACTACATAGTAGGTCCTTAGCTCTCCAGGACTATGGGATAAGAGCATGTCTCAAAACAAATGATGAAAAATTGCACATAACATTTCCCAAATAGTTGCTTAATTAGTAATTTCTCTATTAATTCAGGTCATGCTTTAAATTTTAATTTATGCCAGGTACTGTGCTGAGTTCTTTTGTCTGCCTACAACTTTCTCTTCTTAGAGGATACACAAACTCTTAGTAACTGCAATGTTCATCGTACATAGGAAAACGCATGCTGGGTGGGAGACAATTAAAAAGTGCTTGTTCAATGGAATATGAATAAATGCGTGAATGAATGAATTGAAATGTGCAGTAAGGTAAATGGAAAACACATGAAAATGAGGGTAAGGGTGAATAAGGTCACTGGTGGGAGACAGAGTTCACGCTTCCCTTCATGTCCCAGGAACTAGAACCGTGACGGTCACTCTTTCTTTTTTGTCGACAGAAAACTGAGGCTCTTGGTGTTTTGTGCTGCTTGCTTCATCTACTTTTTCTCCTCTTCCCTGCACTAAGATTTAGTCTGTTTTTTTTTTTGTTATTTTCAACAGGATGCTCTTCTGAAAATACTGTGGTTTTGTAAATGTTTTTGCTCATGTCAGCCACACATAAAATAAAAACGCAACAATACAGAGAAGATCAATGTGAGCCTGGTGCAATTATCCCCTCTAATTCCCTGATACAGCAGAAAATCCATGTTATATTAACTATTCTATTTGAGTTACTTAGTTCCACTTGCATTCTCTCTTTTCACCAGCTTCTGAAACTCCCAAGTGTGCATTCTTCTTCCTGCTTCGCTGAGTGATTCTCAACATTCCTTATGTAGTAAGGAAAAGGTCCAGGGATCTCTATATCTTGCTATTTTTATGAACAATCTAAGAAGTCTTTATGAGTAAGAGAAGTTAGAGACATGGACAGATTTCTATTTTCTTAATATTTGCTTGGAGTTTAATACCATCCAAACAACAAACAATGATGGCTAACTCCCAGTGATAAGAAATTAAAGCAGAAATAGATTGAACTAACAGTTGAGTGCATTAGAAACACAGCACTCTCCCTTGCCTTGGACCACAACTGATTGCACTTCTTGGTTGGTTCTATCCTCTTAATAACCTCAGACTGAGCATGCTCCTGTACTAGCTTTTCTGTGCCTCAGTTTTTAAACTTTTTAGATGTGAGCATTAACTCACTGTATATACGATCACAAATAAACTCATAAATAAAAATTGTTTGCTGTTGAATAGTTGTAATTTATGGCTATTAAGAATAGTGAGTTGGATGATTGTGGCACATGCTTTTAATTCCAGCACTTGGGAGGCAGAGGCAGGCCAATCTCTGTGAGTTCAAGGCCAGCCTGGTCTACAAAATGAGTTCCAAGACTAGCTCCATAGCTACTGGGAAACCCTGCCTCAAAAAAGAAAATAATAGTGACTTAGAGGGTGGAAAAAAGATGGAGGACAGAGCAGCAGGCATGGTCAGAGAAGGAGAGCTAGAGTATGGGAGCAGAGTCACAGCAGACAAAGGAGAAAGCGTTGCCAAGCAGAGCTGGTCCCCAGGCTGCAGGGATGCTTGGGCCACCACCGGGTCCACTTTGCTCTGTCACAGCCTTCTAGGACAGTGCCAGAGCCCAGTCCGCATGGGTCCATTATTGCTGCTGCTGCTGCTGCCACCACAGCTACTGCTAGAGCTGTTCACTGCTCGCCCTGCTTGGGGGAAGAGAACATGGGCTGCCAAAGGCTTCAGACAAGATGACTGAACTGTCAGGGTGGCCTGTGCCGAGGGTGGGGTGGTACAGCAGCCAGGAGTTTGTGCAGGTTCTGCCCCAAGACACTCTGTTCAACCACATGAGCACCCCAACTCTACACAATAACATGATATCTATGATGAAGAATGTTCATTTTCTGTGTTAAGTCTCCTCAAAAAACTTCTATGGTCCATGCTGCCACAGGAAACAAGGCTGACATCCACAATCCATGCTGCTGGCTGCTATGGGCAGAGAGACCTCTTTTGCAGTGGTATCGATGACTGCAGACTCATAATTGAGAATTAGAGACACTGAAGGCTTCTGTGCCAACCCCCCCCCAAAAAAAAATCCAAACATGAAGCTATTGAAGAGATTCCTTAAAAAGTTGTGATAAAGATGCTGCAAAATAGCTCTTCCTCTTCTCAGTTGATGGCTCCAGGTGTGGGTGGGAAGGACTCAATTTTCCTTAAGGAACCGATACGATACTGGGAGTTTGACCAAGCTTCAGTGAGTATAAGAACATAAATCGGACTTGTTTTGGGGTTGGAGCAGTGAGGGCATAAAGATGGAAGGGTAAACCTGGAAAGAATAGGAAGCGAGTGTGATCAGGGTACATTGTATGAAATTCCCAAATATTTAATAAAAGCATTATGTTGGGGGAAAACAAAAATCTAGAGGATTACGAACAAGGATAGTGAGCTACATAATGAAGACCTGTGTGCGTGTGTACATTTTTCTGGCCACAGCAACCAGAGTGGTGTTTTCCACTGAAGAACCTAAGCCTATGGTCTTTCTCAGTTTACCACAACTCCCAGGAAAATCTAAACTCTCTAAGTTGGTCTGCAAGGCTTTGCATCATCTGAGTGCTTTCCCTCAGTCTCTTTTCTGATCTGGATGCTTCCTTGCTTGCAGTGGGAACAGCCCCTTCCTTCTCAGTCTCTGCAATCTTCCACAGTTGCTCCTGTTTCCCTTCCTGTCACTGCCAGACTTACTCATTCTTTCTTCAGATGGTCAGCTGTGTATCAGATACCATAGGGAAGCTTTGCCTCTCTCTTTCCAATTTCATTTTTATAAATGTCTTCTTAGTGTTTACTACAGCTGGGATTCTCTTTTCTTTACTAAGGTCTACTCCAATCTCCCTGGAGAGTGGAGAATTCCTGGAAGCTTGCAGTTCAGCTAGTAGGTCAGTTCCAAAAGTAATTTCAGTTTCTGCAAAACTGAAACTTGCTATCTAATACTGAAATACATTTTTGATACATGTGATAATGATATATGTCATATATCATCTTAATGCACATTTCTTGCTTTCTTTTTGCTAATGACTTATTACTTGCTGTTTATTTTAAGTTCTAAAAAATGTATTGACAGTTTCTTATATTTATTTAATGAATAGTTTTTTTCACTCCCATTTTCTCCTTTCATCTCATCGTTCTCCCAATAAAACCCTTTTTCTCAACAAGTCCCCCTCCTATGTTCACATCATCTTTTTGTTTGTGGTCCAGAGTTTAATGAAAGTTTCTTGTCCAAGCCTGGGTGGGAGGTTACTGACTGGAATAGGAGCAGCCTATCTGTGACTGTAAAAGTGGAGAAAAGAGACCTGCCTCCCTCAACTTTATCATTATGAAAAGATTAGACAAGCTACAAATATGAGCAATCGTCCTATCTGAGTACAAAATAGCCCACAAACTATGAAGACTCAGAAATGCATTTGACTCAGAAACTGCTGAGGAACATGCAGTAGACAGTTCAAGAAGTCTCAAAAGAACAACAGTTTTGAAGATGAGAAAAGTGGTGGCCATCAGAAGTTGGCAAGCATTTAAGAATAATGATCAAAGTCAAGCCCAAAGGAGAAGCTGCTAAAAACTCAAGTGGTTTGGGTTTGAAACAAGTTGGAAAAAATAGGAAAGAAAAGACTGTCTCAAGAATTGGGCGCCATTCTGTTGAGGGAGCTGCGGGTTGCATTCCTGCCGCTTGGCTTCCAGCTGCCTGGCTATCTTATGCCCCGAAATAACAACACACAAATTGTATTCATTTAAACACTGCCTGGCCCATTAGCTCTAGCTTCTTACTGGCTAATTCTTACATCTTGATTACCCATTTTTATTAATGTGTGTAGCATACCAAGGTGCACTTACCAGGAAGATTCTAGCCTACGTCCATCCTGGGTTGGAGCTTCATCACGTCTTCCCCAGAGAGGAGAGCTATCGAGTCTGAGCTCACTTCCTCTTCCTCCCAGCATTCTGTTCTGTTTACTCTACCCACCTAAAGGCTGGCCTATCGAATGGGCCAAAGCAGTTTCTTTATTTAACCAATGACCTTCCTCCATCAAAGAACTAAATGGAATTTTTTTTTAAAAAAATCATCATTTTGTACTGTTTTATTCTATGCAATAATGAATAACTTCTTGATGAGATTGTGTGTGCATGTGTGTGCAAGTGCATGCACGTGTGTGTACGTGTGTGTGTATGTGTGTGTGCACACACACCTCATGCTTGTGAGCCAAGATGTAAGCTCTCAGCTATAGCTCTAGCACTATGCCTACCTGCCTGATGCCATGATATCCACCATGATTATAATGAACTCACCCTCTGGAACTCTAAGTCCCCAGTAAACTGCTTTTTCTATGAATTGTCTTGGTTATAGTGTTTCATCACAGTAACTGAAAAGTAATGAATACAATAATTTTAAATGGAGAAAAGCTCAAAGCATTTCCAATAAAATATGGAACAACACAAGTATGCCCACTCTTAATATTCCTGTTCAGTATAATTCTTGAAGTCTTGGCTACAGTGATAAGACATGTGAAGGGGATGACAATGGGGAGAAAAGAAATAAAATATCTACATATGCAGATGACGTTCTGTATATAAAGGAGCCTAGGCTGTACCAGAAAACTCTTATAGCTGATAAATGCATTCAACCAGCAGCAGGATACAAAATTAATACACAAAAATAAGTAGCCTTTCTATGCACAAATGATAAACATAGCAACCAAAGAAATCAGAGGAACAATCCCATTTACAATAGTTTTGACAAATGTACAGATTGGATAAATGTTACTAAGAAAGTAAAATAACTATGTAACGAAACCTTTAAGACAATGATAAAGAGAGAAATTGAAGAAGACATTAGAAAATGGGTGCCTGCAACATAACAGAAGAACTTTGGGAGACTGTCCAGGCAGCGAGCTGTCACTGCCGATTCTGGAGTGTTGGAAGTTGCTTACAATGCACTTTCTGTTTACTCAGGTAGTGTTATGTCCTTCTTGTTCTTTGATGGAGTTGAAGAATAGTTATAGTTCTCCTTAGTTATGATAAAAGATAATATATATAAATACTGTAACTATAATTCTTGCTTGATAACTATTTTGTTATATATAATTTTATTATGTTAAAGTTAGAACCTTTTTCTTCATTTAGACAGAAAAGGGAAAATGATGTGGGAAATCCTTCTATATTTGTGTTGATTTTCCTGGTTAATAAATAAAGCTGTTTCGGCCCGTGGCTTTGCAGAATAGAGCTAGGTGGGAAAACTAAAATGAATGCTGGGAGAAAGAAGGAGGAGTCAATGAGAAGCCATGTAGCCCCTTTGAAGACAGATAGAACTTCACCCGGTAAGCCACAGCCACGTGGTGATACATAAATTAATGGAGTTAGCCAGGAATACGCTTAAGCTAATGGCCAAACAGTATTGCAAATAATATAGTTTCTGAGTGATTATTTTGTTTCTGGGCAGCCAGGAATGAACAAACAGCCTTTCCCAACAACAGACCAGAAAGACAAACGTTGAGCATTCTCTCAACTCTGGATATTATCTTAGTATCTTCATATATATTATTACATTTGGAAGGCCACAAAGCTCAGGAATTAGCAAGGAGCTCTAGGGAAAAGTCTTTCAAGAGAGGGGAGATAGAACATAGAGGTCTAGGGGGTTGAGGAAAACGATGGAAAGACAATGGTTAATTTTGGTGGAGTAATTGGAGGGCAGGATATAAAAAAGTGTAAGGATAGGATTCATTAATACTAAAGGTCTTTTAAAGAAGACATACAGAATCCTACTACCGTAGAATATTCCATATATATATATATATGTATGTATATATATATGAGTTAATATAATTATCCTGCAATGAGAAGGAAGCAATACCCCAACTGGACACCCCATGCTAGAAAATAAACCTACAGTACCAGGAATAGGTTGCTGATTTTGAGTTGTTGGACAGTTGGTCACGTATACCTTCTTAAGTATTCTAGTTATTGTCAATACTCTTGGCTCCTCTCCAGAACATGACAGTAAGACCTTATTGTTGAAACTACCACATACTTGAGTCACAGACCATGGAGCAGTCAAGCTGGTTCTAACCTGGAAACTTCCTACTGACTAGTGTTCGTGGTGCTGAAATGTAATATGCGCACTGCTGAAAAAGAAAAGTAATCACAAATGTCACCCATATGTGAACCCTGTAAGCTATAATAACAACTGGCCTGACAAGATATGTTCACTGGTGAAGTAATGGCATAAATTTATGGGCATATCCAATCACTTGCTGATCAGATCTATTGCCCACAGCATGAGATGGAATCCATACCTTACACTACTAGCAGTGTCACGAACTTTTGGCTAGATAGGTTATCGGCCCTAGGGGAAAACCCAATACTATTATTCAGCTAAATGGGCATAATATTAAAATGACTCCTAATTATTTATTGCTACACACGTAGATCATCTTTCAACCATCATCAGAGAAGTTGTCCCTTGCAGTGCATGGCAATGTACATAGAGACACCCAACTGGTCAATGTGCAGAGAGTAAAAGATTATGGGGCACTCAGCCCTAAATGAGACACCCAGATTACACTCCTTTCTGCAAAGATCTGCCATCTTTATGGAAGAGGGGCAGAAGGACTGTGAGAACTTGAAGTGGCCAATAGCATCAAGGAAAGAGTGGTTTCCAGACCCAACACAATAGACATGCATATGGACTAGTAGTGATTCTCAGCATACAAACGACCTGTGCAAAATCCATCAGACAAAATTCCAGAATAGGAGTGGGAAGATGAGCATGAGGTCCCACACTAACTATGGAGCCACTGGGAAAAAAAAGTCGGTTTTCTTTAGCAGTGTGAACCCAGATAGGTTGATCACCCACCAGGGCAAGCCCATGCCTGAGAATATTTGGGTAACACAAATTATTACCTGCAGGTAACTACACCTGTGGGGAGTTAATGGCTGCAGCACTTGCAGGGACTCTCGAGAACAACAATCTGCAGCTCTTCTCCATGTATTCTGGCTGACGTACATCCTGCTTCTCTCCTGCTTTGCTCTCTGACACATTTAAGAGAATGACTGTCTTGTTTGGGGCAAGCTGTAGCACAACCACAGAACCCTCAAAACTTGCAGCACAGTGGAACAGATGGAGTCAGGATTGTTCTCAAAGTATCGTAACAAGTATAGTTCAAATAAGAGAATCGTGTGAACAAACAAGAGAAACACCAAAATCTCCCCAATATGGATTCTGTAAAACGTGCTCATTGTAGCCTGAGATTGTGCTACATGCCTGTAGAATGCTGGTGGTAAAGGCGGGAAGCCCAAGGCCAGCCCGGACCACATGAAACCTGTCTAAAAAAAATTAAGTTAAAAATTAAAAAGTTGAATATCGTGGCTTTTTTTCTAGATCATTTTTTGTTTTACACTTTTGACTTTTTGAAACAAGGTTTAACTCTGTAGCTCAGGCTGGCCTAGAACTCATCACATAGCCCAGAACAGCCTTGAGTTTACAGCATCCTTCTACTTTGTCCCCAAGTGCTAGGATTGCAAGTGTGAGCAATATCTGGCTCATTTATTTGTTTGTTTATATTCCAAACCGTATTTTGGCAGTATA
Source organism: Microtus pennsylvanicus (assembly GCF_037038515.1). Lineage (NCBI taxonomy): Eukaryota > Metazoa > Chordata > Mammalia > Rodentia > Cricetidae > Microtus > Microtus pennsylvanicus. The sequence continues at coordinate 19,474,691 of NC_134580.1, read as the reverse complement.
AGATATTTTACATCTTATAGTTTTTATTTATTTCTAGAATGAATACATTTTTACATAAGTAAAACATTTAAAAATGTGTCTCAAGTCTTAGACATCATTTTAATACTTGAAGTAGGTTGGAAATCTAAGTGAAGACATATTTATTTTAATTTTTTTAAACTTAAAACAAAGAAAAATCAATCTGAGGTGTTTCACATATAGAAATGTTTTCATTATTATTGAATATGGAAATTAAGTTAAAAATGATCCGTTGAGCAAGAAATGATGGATCATGCTTGTACTTCCAGCATCCAGGACTCTGCATTGACCACATAAAGACCCTGCTTGAAACAAAACAAAAACGTGCAGTTGACAAGCTGCTTTGTCGCTGTGAAAGGAACATATTTGCTCCAACACAGTGGTTCTCAACCTTCCTAATGCTGAGACCCTTTAACACAGTTCCTCATGCTGTAGTGACCACCAAACATAAAATTATTTTTGTTGCTTCTTCATAACTGAAATTTTGCTATTGCTATGATTTGTGATGTAAATATTTGTGCTTTCCTAAGGTCTTAGGCAATCCCTGTGAAAGGGTCATTCACCCTGAGGCTGAGAACCACTGCTCTAACAGGTATTTAAAGACATAGTTTACCAAGGTGCTGAAGGATGGCTCAGCATTTAAGAAAACTTGCTGCTCTTTTCCAGGTTTGATTCCCAACACCCACACGGGGGCTCACAAACATCTATAACTCTATTTCCAGAGGAACTGACACTCTTTTGGTTGCTGCAGGTACCACAGAGGTACATGTAGAGGTGTTTGCATTCTTATTGAATATCGGCATTAAATTCAAGAAAAGGATCCATTGAGCCATGTGGTACACAGACATTCATGCAGGCAAAACATATTTACATGAAACAAAATAAATAATTAAAAAATAGTTCACAATGAGAAAACTTTTAAAATAAAAAGGAAACTTGTTTTTAATGATTAAAATAGTAAATTTTGTGTTTTTTAAAACAACCACAGAAATTATAAGAAACCTGAAATTTATTTTTGATTATAGACAAATTTTATTTTATTTAATTACAGTTTTGTGGAAATTTAAACATCTGTTCCCCATTTTTACATTAGGAGGTAGATTAGCTGGTTTTACATAATTGGTTGCACTCAGGTTTGTGCTTCCCAACATGCTCTGGGAGAATGGATTATAGACGTAAAGGGTCCAGGAGGACAGATTGATAGACAGACAGTCAGTTAGCAACTAAGAGGAAAACTCAAGGAGAAGCCATGGTCAGACAGCTTGAATCCAGGATACGGTAAGATAGTTTTTGTCCCTAGATTTCTGTTTCCTGAGCAGACTTTGTACCTCGAGTTTGTTGCTTATTTTCTTAATTACTCTACAAAAAGTCTGTGGAGACTTAACCTTTACAAACAAAAGAACTGGGAATAGGAGGACAAAGTAGCATTCCAAACAGTACATTTGAAACTCTAGTGCTAGTGTTGAATTTCAAAGTCAATGCCCTTGCAACATTATGTAAGAAGGGAGGTTGAGCACACTGAGATAAGCTGGAGGGAAGCTGGTCTTTCCTCTCCAGGGCTGCAACCCCTTGTTGGCTCAACAACTGGACTAGCAAGGGCATGACGGATGGGACAGGGCCGTCACCCTGCTGCACACCTACCCACCTACTTCTGTTCCTGTGGAACTGGAAGCCAGGGGTGGAGCTCACTAATGACTCCCAGACTTACAGCTTCTAGCACAGCACATCAGTTTAAGTGGGTGGAGGTGGAAAGAAAACTCGGACATACTACCCCAATTTCATCCAAAGGAGTAATGTCTCTTCTCCCGGTTCTGCAACAAACAGCATCCACGTGAAGCAGCTCTTTGCCACTTGTGCTTAAAAGGGTAGCTTTATTCCTTTGTATCAACGGGATGCTCTTGTTTTTCTTTATTCCATTGCACGTAATGGTGTATCTTTAGCCAAAGGCTAGGGACGGGTTGTGTTTAGTAAAACACTACCCTGGTTCCAGGCAATACTTAGAGACAACTAAACAGTTTTAACTGGCATTTCTCAGTCAAGCAAACAAGACAGGTGCCAGCAGATGTCTTTGAGTTCTAAATGTTGAATAGCACTTGTTAAAAAAAATCCTAGAGATTATTATTTGTTTAGAGTAATATTTTTGGATGTCATAGCGATTGAACTCAGAACCTTTATATGATACTTTAATACCCATCAGTACTCACCAAGTAATATACAAGAAATATTTGAGGAGGCTGGACAGAGCAGTCAGTTGCAGGTACTAACTGTTCTTCCTGAGAACCTAGGTTCAATTCCTGCAATTCCCATTGCCCACATAATGATTAACTACTGCCTGTAACTTCCAGAGGATCCTACATCCTCTCCTGGCCTCCACAGGCACTATCTGCATATAGTAGTTCACAGAACTACATGCAGACAAAACACCTATACACAGAAATAGAATCAAAATCTCATCCAAATAAAAAAAATTTTAAAATATTTGAACTAGCTTCTAATAGATATATGTGTATATGGAATATATATGGAAATAAATTTGTATGAAAATGTGTGCATATACTTTCCTATAATGTAGATCTAGCTCTCGTAAAATCTTTACATAAACATTTCAACTACAACTTGAAGTGTGTTTCTAAAAATATTATTAAATGCAAAAAAATACTTGGAGCTCTTTGTTCACACTCTTCCTTAAACATAGTTTTTCTTTTATTGTTTCCTTTAATGCTCAAAAACTGCCCTGACTCTTAACGCTGCTTGTGCATTATCTTATCATTTGACTTTATCACTCTCTGGAGGAAAACACACTGCTTAGTTCATCACAATCGCCCCTTTTTCGCACTCTTTGTTTTCTCTAAAGGGGGTCGGTTGCTACAGTGTGCATCTGGAAGTGAGGACAACTTGGGGTGTTGGTTCTCTTCTTCCACCACACGGCTTCCAGTGACTGAATTTAGGTCATCAGATTTGGAGGCAAGTGCCTTTCCTCGCTGAGCCATGTCACCAGTCCCAGTACTTTTACTATTAATGGTAATAATTTTGCTTTTACATTTTTATACTATTATGTAGACTACAATAGACATCGCTGTGCTGAGAGCTCCCATGTTGTTAGTGCCCACAGAAAGTCCCTATAAATTAGTACCAGGACATCCACATGTTTTGCCAGCTCTCTTTCCAGGGATGCACTAGCGGCTGCACATATTGTGCATCTGACACGCGGGCTGATTTAAATGAGAAATGTCCCTCATGTGCTCAAACATTGGAATATTTGGTACCCAGTTGGTGGTGCTGTTGAGAAGGTTTAGGAGGTGTGACTTTCCTGGAGGGAGTATGTCCCTGGAGGGGGACTTTGAAATTTCACAGCTTCTCCCGACTTTGAGTTTGCTCTCTCTTCCCTGCTTGTAAGGTTGCTGATGTGAGATCTTTGCTTCTTGCTCTTGTTGCTGTGTCTCTCGCTGGCTGCTATGCCTTCTAGCCATGATGAACTCTAAACCCTCTGAAATAATAGCAGAAATAAAGTTATTGCTTTCGTAAGTTACTTCTTGTCATGATGTTGCCACAGCAACAACAAAGTAACTAATAAAGTATCCAATTATTGTTATCCTTGTTACTATTATTGAGATGTAGTTTCTCTTGAATCACTCATGGTAATGAAGAACCCCTTTATTCAAGAGACCTCCACCCCTTCCCTGCTTCTACAGTGACTGGAATTAGAAGCACCCACCACCAAAGCATCAAACTGCTTTCTCCTTTGTCTTCCTCTGACTCTTGGAGACATGGAACATGTTTTCACAGGTCAGGTTTGTTTGTTTTGTTTGTTTGTTGTTGTTGTTTGGTGCTGGCAACTGACTAATTTAGAAAAATGCTTCACCCCTGTGTTCCTGTCACTCAGGTTCATTCTGGAAAGTTCCATTACCTCAGCTCCCCATTTATCTCAGGCCCACCCACCATGCTGAGTCTTCTCACTGTTCAGGTCCTTTTGCTTCCTGACAGCTCCATTTCTAACACGCCATCTTTACAGAAAGTCACATACCCCTAGGGTTACACTAAATGTTGTCTTCTACATAGACTTGCTCCCACTCAGAACTTCAGTTTATCCTGATGCTTTCTCTCTACTCTTGCTTCTTTCCCCCAAACATTCCTGATTACCTGTTAGTCTAACTAACTGAGTTTTGCAGTCCTTTCTATTCTCCTATATACGTTAATAATCTTTCCCAAATCAAGCAATCGAAGCTTTGGGGGGGTAATGCTTCTTCATCATCTCTGGGTTTATGTGATCCAGTGGTTTTCAATCTGAGTGATCCTACTCACTGTCTGGAAACATGAGAGTCCTGCTGACTTGTCAGGAAGCCTTAGCAGGCTCAGACAACATTTAATGTCCAGACTTCTCAGGACGCATGTCCTCCAAATCCCAAGGTGCTCACAAAGATAACTGAACATCCAACAACAAACATGGAGTACTTCAATAATCTGATCAAAGCAAGAAGGCAGTGTACAACCCAAAGGTCCCATAGGCCCTGTGGAGCCTATTCTACAAAACCCTGCCTGAACTATGTACCACTTGAAACCGGTCAGAAGAACCCAGCCACTTCTGTGCTTCCTTGTATTAATCTTTCTGTCAAACTCGAGTAAACTCTTCTTTTCCCATCTAACAAAGTCTAGTTAAGCACAGACACAATTACCACTTAGATATTAAGAGTTTTACAGAGGACGCCACAAAATCTAGTGCTATTTTTTTTTATGTCGTAACCTGGATAGATCTGATATAAATTATCACTATTCATTACCAATGCCTTCTTCCATTTCATACTCTGCCTAAAGAAACTTGTTGTTAAGCAACACCTTTTTCTTTCTGTGTCTTAAAGGATTAGGCAGGGCTTAAAGCCGAACTTAAGCTATGAATTCTGTAGCAATCTTGGCAGGGTTTTACTGACGTGCTCACTCTTCATAACAAATGCATCAACGTGAAAAAATAAAACCAATCAAGGCTGTAAGTGCTTCTGTCCTCTTACCCCTCTCAAAATTGGCGGAGTGCTTTTCCCTGTCCTTTCAAGGGCAGAAATGAATGCTGGTCCCATGTGTCACACTGTCTCTCTGCCTTTCCCTGTGCCCTCACTTCCTTTGTCTTTTGTGCCTGGTTCTTTTGTTTAACATGGCGCGCTGAAGGTTCATTCATGTTGAAGCGTCTGTGTTGAATCGTTTTCTTTAAACTGGTGAATATCATGAATTCCATGTATATACCACATTCTGCTTACTCATTTGCTAATGGTCTTGTCCACATTCTAACTTTTCTGAACAGGGATGCTATCAATATGAAACATAATTATCTCCTTGAGATTTTGCCTCCTATTGCCCAGAGGTAGAATTGCTGGCTCAGACAATACTTCATTTTTATTATTTTTTTAGGATCCTTCATATTATTTCCCAAAGTGGCTGTGCCATTTCACATTTCTCCACATGGTTTATTAATTAAAAAGTTTTTGAAGCATGTCAGTTGTCAGGAAGATAGAAGAACCAGTGCAAATAAAATGGATAATAAAAGAGAACACGAAGATATATAACGTCCAGTCAGGTATGAGAATATCCAACCTGTCTATTAAGGAAGTAAATTGTTTGTGGGTATTTGGGGGGGGGGTGTTTGTTTTTGTTTTCGAAACAGAGTTTCTCTTTAGCTTGGAGCTTGGAGTCTGTTCTGGAACTAGCTCTTGTAGACCAGTCTGGCCTCGAACTCACAGAGATCCGCCTGCCTCTGCCTCCAAATTTCTGAGATTAAAGGCATATGCCAACATTGCACGGCAGAAATAAATTTTTAAATGACAAGAGAATGTGAACCAAATGTTAAAATGCCTCCCAGTTAGATGTTGGGGAGCACACGGAGGTCCTTTGGTGGCATGGCTGAAGAAGTACACCCAATTCTGCTCCTGCACTGCAAGCCTGCACTGCAAGCCAACAGCAGTGTCCCCAGGCCATGCAATAACATAAAGAAATACATAACATAACAGTGTTTTTCCTGGAGTTTTTAGGATACAAGTCAATGGCAACTCCAACAAGCTAGATTTAGTCACTCTCTTGGTGACTGGGAGAGAAAGGAAATTTATTCAGCCATACTTGGAAGAGTAACAGACAAAGTGTCCAGAAAGTCCAGGTTAGTCTTGCGGGGTGTGTGTGTGTGTGTGTGTGTTGAGCTGAGATAGTGTACTGACGAGAACTGGGTATAAATAGAAGAACTGGAACAAGAGATAAGTATAATTAATCAATCCTGGTTGAGATACGGTCACACCCAGCATTATGCCAGCTTCAGTAAGAAGAGAAGCTGTGATGTTGGTTAGTCTTGTCTCTACAAGATGATCTACTCCAGGGAGTAGCCTCCTTAATAAATAACTGTCTTCACCTTGGGAGTGATCTGTTCTGCCTGGGTGGCCTGACTGCTCCTGGTGGGGAGTCAATACTTGTTTTTCCAAAGCAGTTTCTAAACGCCCATTGTGCCTCTAGAACTTCAGGAAGCTCTGAAGGGCCTGGAAAGAGCATAGGTCAGGCCAGAGCACAGGGCTCTGGTAATGTGAGTGGACATTAGGGTTCAGGGGACAAACCCCCAAGAGGGCTCCCTCAGGGTGCTCACATCCCAAAATAAGGAATTAAGTGGGAACATGAAGTTACAGCACAAGCAGAGACAGTGTATCAGGAAGTGGTCCACGTCCAGCTGTGGAGAGATAGAACAGTCCCTACAGTGTTATGCACTGAGGACCTGAGCTTGGGTTCCCAGCACTCATATTACCAACCAGGCATGGCAATGCACATCTGTAAACGTAAAACTATGGAGGGGAGCACAGGAGGATTCCTGGGACCTGCTAGCCAACCAGCCTAACACAATTGTTGAGCTATAGGTTCAATGAGAGATCCTGTAACAAAACTAGTAAGGTGGACGGTGGCAGAAAAACACCTGGCATCTGTCTGGCTTCTATACACAGGTGGATGCACACACATGAACGTGGAGACGCAAACAAAAGGAAAACAAGGAAGAAATTATATATTTCTGAGGAGGGAAGAGGGCGGTAGTAGAGGACAGCATAGAAGCGCCATCCACGGGTACACTGCTCAAAGGATCGGGCTGTCATATTCTAGTGGCATGGACTTTGGGTCATTGGCATCATGCAGGTATTCTAGTATGTGCCCTATCTGTTGCATGTCAGTCTTGGCCAGTGTTTCCAGCCTTCCTCTTTGTCAGCAGGTTTTTTTCTTGTAACCTTATTTTGTAGTGTTTGCATGAGGCTTTCCTAGCTTCATTCTTTATCTACTATGCCTCAAAGAAACTCAGGACAAGTTTTTGGGACTCCTTCCAGCTCTTCTCACCCGGCCCCCTTCCCTAAATCTCTACAGCCCAGGGCCTGGCTTTGCTTCCCTTCCCCACCATCTCTTTCTTCTATAACTCAGTCATTCTTGGTCCCCTTGGTTCCCACGGGCTCTCTTTGCTCCCTCTATCTTCTCTTCCTCCCCCACACCCCATCCCTACTCATGGCCCAGTTCAGTTTGCTGGCCTGGTGCAGTCTAGACCCTTCTAAATGCCTCTGTCTGTGCCCTTCCTTACATCTGCAATAAAACCCTCTCCTCAACCATACTGGGAACAGCCACGTCCTCATTTGTATTCATTATCCTACTTTCTGGCTTTCCACCCCAAAGAGGCATGGATCCAAAAATCTGTTGGGAGAGGCTGAAGGACAATTGTCAGGATTATCATTTCTTCCTGCTTTGGAGGATCCTAGACCTAAGAAGGTCAGCCAAACTCTCCTCCTATTCTAATGTATGACTGAGATGAAGGTTTAGATCCCCTACACTAGGAACTGGCTAGAATCCCTGCATCATAAAAAAAAAAAAAAGTCTGAAGCTGCTGAGTTCTAGAAGATGGAAACATTACAGAGAGGTTCAAAATACAAGACCCAGAGCTGGCAAGATAACTCTCTAGGTAAAGCCCGATGACCTGAGTTAGGTTCCCAGAACCCACATGATGGGAGAGAACCAACTCTGACCTCCACAGGTACACCATAGCTTGCATGCTCCTGACACACATGTGCACCCCCACACACACACACAAATAAGTAAACAAGTACAAAATTCACTTATGTGGTTTTCTTAAAATCTGTTTGATTGGATTGTTTGTTTGTAGTGGTTTTCAGATTTATTGTGAAGATAATAGATTTCCCTATTTTTCCTTTCTCAATAGTTTCTTTGGCTCCTTGCTTTCTACTCTGCTTTTTTTTTTCTTTACAAACGATTGATTGGCTATTTCACTTCTCACAATCCTTTGGTTTATAAAGAACGTCAATTTCCTTGTTGATAATTTCCCTACATGTTTAAAACTTTCTCCACCACACTGCTAAAATTTTATTCAGTTAACTAGTGTGAGAGGGATTGGAGCACAGGAAATGAAGGAGGAAGGGAAAAGAAGTCCCTTCTCCAAAGAGATAAACATCATTGCTCCAGACTATCCAATTTCTAGAATAAAGCTTGGGGTCTCTATATAAACAAAGGTTTTACTGGGTGCGGATGATTAAAACATTTGCACAAAAATCTTACAAGGTGGGGAAGATTAAAAACATATTAAATCCTTGGCCTTAACGTGAATTGTATAGGATTTAAAGAAAAGATTCAAATTTGGTATTTCTTACAACTCTGTGGACCTTTTCTTCCACTGGCTGACTTTCTCATGTATGACTTGAATTGATTTCTTATATCACCGATCTTCATCCTTGTTTGGTTGAGCCTTTAAAGATGGCATCCTGGCCACTCTCCAGTACGCTTCTATTTCTGTTCCTTTGGGGTCAGTTTTGCAGAGCTGGTGGCTTGTGGAGCAGTAATAGGACTTGTCCCCCTGCCCCTTTGTGTATTTGTTGTGCTTTATGCATTTGTTGAAAGAGATGTGTCCTACAACTTAAAACAATCCCTCTAATCCTTATATGTTTTAATTTATGCAAATCCTCTTGATGAGTTATCTTCATCTGGGATTATAAGGCCCACTCCTATGTAAGGAGCGACGCTGACTCCAGAGCAGCAAAAACAACGACGTGACAGCAATGCTGGTTACTCCATGTGACAGACACTTAAGACACCGAAAGGAAAAGCATAGTTGGGTGAAAAATGAGGACATGGTTGCTCCTAGGTACGGTTGAGGAGAAGGTTTATTATAGGTATGAGGGAGAGCACAGCCAGAGACATCTGGCAGGGTCCGGACTAAAATAGGATAATGTGAGAGGAAAGGGGGAGAGGGGAGAGTAAAGGACAAGAGAGGAGGGCAAGTAGAGCAAGAGAGATCCAGGAGTAGGGCCAGCCAGGAGAAAGCACACATAACTAAAATGGCCGAGTTATATAGGGAAGAGCCTCTGATGGAAGGTAAGTGAAGTCCAGTCCCTGGAGCTGGAGAGATTTTGAGTAAGGGGAAGAGCGAAATGTTGTGAGAAGCCACAGGTACTGAGGGGTTCTGGGAGAGCTAGCCAGCATCTGCTTTGAAAGGCATCTCAGGTGCCATTTGTCCCAGGTTTCTTTAAGACCTAACAGTAGTTTACTTTATTTCATTTTATTTTTAAATCTAAACATATCCATGCAAAACACAGTTATCAATTCAAAGGGGATAAGAGGTACTTTATTCTGAAGTAAATTTGAATGATTGTGTCTGGAGAACACAAGTTTAGCTTACGCCATCTCCCACTGTTTCAGTGTGGAAGAACTTTCATGGAGTATGTATGGTAAGGGAACTAAAGATACAGAAAAGTCAAACCATATTGAAAATACATTGGTAGAAACATTGGCTAGGCACGTAACACAGGAAGGAAAGAACTACCATAGGCATTTGATGCTGTCTGACAATACTGAGCCTCCTAGTTAGTAGAAAACTCGGGTTTCATTAAACTAATGCATTCCAAAAATGATTTTGTTTGTCAGAATGTTAGATCTGACTTGTAGTAAGATGTTAGGTAAGACACAGAGAGGAAGCAAGGAACGACTATTTCATACTCCAAAGATCACCTAAGATAAATTGTTATTGGTGTCTGCATCTGCGATACTCCACATTCCCCATTGAAGTTTTAACAAACTTGTCTCTACAGACACAACTATTTGTAAGAATTCTCATTCACAGACTCTTAGTAATTAAGAAATAAATATGTGTATGGTTTTTCAAAACAGGGTCTCGCTACATAGCCCTGGCTGTGCTGGAACTCACATGTAAACCAGACTGGTTTAGAACCCACTGAGATTTGCCTACTTCCACCACCACCACTCTGGCTATACAAAAATATTTTTAACAAAATCATCAAAGAAAAAGTTTCCTAATCTAAAGAGAGATATCTATAAAGGTACAAGAAGCATACAAAATACCAAATAGAACCAGAAAAGAAATTTCTCAGAACATATGAAAAAACAAAACACTAACTGCACAGAGAAGAGAAAGTATATTCAAAGCTGAAAGGGGAAAAGACCAAGTCACATATAAAGATAAGCCGATTATAATACCCGACTTTTCAATAGAAACTGAAAACTTGAAAGGCCTGCCTAGATGGTCTACAAGCTCTGGGGGACCACAGATGACAGGCTAGATACTCCAGCAAAACTATCAATCAACATGATAAAAAATATTTCAATATAAAAACAAATTTAAACAATTTATATCCACCAATCCAGCTCTACAGAAGGCACTAGAAAAAAAAATTTCAATCTGAAGAGAAGACTACCTACACTCATGGACTCAAGAAATAAATTAGCCCAAAGCGGTTAATCAAGCTGTCGGTCCATGCTGAACTAAGGGCAAGAGATAGAGAGGCAGCTACTGTACTGCAAGCTGAAATTCCTAAAATTAGTGGATTTGCCTTCTGAGTCTCCTGCTGAAGTTGTGAGCTTCTGATAGACTCCAGAGTTCCAAAATATTTACATCTGACCGATTCAGCCAGGTGGAAGCAGAGCCTTGGTGTTTTTACAATGCCAGCTTCCCCAAATTCTTCAGAAACAGTTTCTTTTCAATTTCCCCTAACTTGGGTACAGTCAGGAGAATATGGTGTGGTGATCTTGATGCTCATGAAGAGTTACACGCATCATCTCTCTTCAAATGCCTGCAACTAAGGTGTTATATCAGAGCAAGTAAAGTGAGCTATAAATACAATGGGGTGAAACGATCTTAGTAAAAATCCTTTAACCGAAATAATAGTTATAAACCACAAACCACATTTCAGCATAAAATACGGGAAGAAAGGTACCAGGCTGCGTAATTTTCATCACCGGATCTCTGGGTTCTAATCACAGTTTACCAAGACTCATTAGAGGACCCCGGGTGTGTCTTGGTGTCACTTTGCATTTTGTTTCCTCAGAGGCAAGCAAGGCGAGGAGGATATTACTCACCCTGCCTATAAGGAAGATGTTTGGACTATCTAATTAGAAACTGTAGAGGGTAATTAAAACACACTATGTAATTACTTTTGAATGTACATCTTATCCTATGTAATTAAATGGAAAAAGGTATTTTATTTTTTTAGTCGTCTCTGCTTATTTAAACATTGTATTGATTAATTTTGTTCTAATATTATGTTTGTGGAATTAGAACAAAATGAATCAGTACATATATGTATATATGTGTGGTATTATAATTGCTTTCTCCTCACACCCTTTCATCTTTCTCATTCCCATCAACTAACCTCATCTCTACCCGTCCCTTGGCCAGGTTTATGGCTTTTGGTTTTGCTTTGTGACAAACTTAGATTAACTAGGGCCACCTGAGTCAATCTTGGAAGTGTCAGTTGAGGACTGGTGAGGTCATCAGTGGGTACAGAGCCGGCAATGATGTCCCTGTTCCCTAAGCCTGCCAGTTGCCAAGAGTTGAGTACAGGAGGGTAGGACCCTTGAACCCATCCTCCACTGTGTCATACTGTTAACAGGCCCATGCTTTTGTAATCCCATAAATATTCAGACCTCCATGGATGCTGTGACAATTGCAATAATGGCCATGCCTTATCCAGAAGACGGCATTTTACAGCCTTGATCCCTATCTTCCTGCTTTTACATCCTCCCTGCCCCTACTTTTGCAACGTTCCCTAAGCCTTAGAGGGGATGGCATACGTTGTCTCTTCAGGGCTGTACACCCATCTGTCACTTATGCTTGGTACCTCGTGCAACCACAAGTTCCTGCAGTCTCACCATTGACTGGAAGGAGAAGCCTCTCTGATTAAGGTTGACAGTAGCATTGGTGTATGGGTATAAAAGGCCCCTGGAGAGCTGGCGGTGGTATCACAGACCTTTAATACTAGCACTGCGCAGGCAGAGGCAGGCGGATCACTGATTTGGAGGGTAGCCTGGTCTATAGAGTGAGTTCCAGGATAGCCAAAGCTATACAAAGAAACCCTGTCTCAAAATACATCAATAAAAAGATAGATAGCAGCTTGACATTATCGATTTGGCCAAATAACAATAAAAAGTTCCCCATCAGGGCCTATGATCCCCTAATGATGGGTTTTTGACCAGGTTGACAGAATCAGGCATGGATTCCCTGCTGTAAATGGGCCTAAAATCCAATCCTAGAACAAGTTAGTGTCCTGGTCAGGTTTTTGTTTTGCTTTGTTTTATGTTTTTAACAAGTTGACACAAGCTAGAGTCATTTGAGAAGAGAGACCCTCAATAAGGAAAATGCCTGGCAAGACCGGCCTGGAGGCAAGTCTGTAGGGCTTTTCTTGATTAGTGATTGATGTGGGCTGGCCCAGTTCATTGTGGGTGGGGCCATCCCTGGGAAGGTGGTCCTGGAATGTCTAAGAATGAGCAAGCACAGGGAAGTAGGCGGGTAAACAGAGTGAGCAGCATTCCTCCACAGTCTCGGCTTCAGTTTCTGCCTCTAGGTTCTCTCCTCATTTTCCTGCCTTGGCTTCCCCTGACGATGAACTGTACCCTTTTAAACCAAACAAACCATTTCCTCCCCCAGTTGAGTTTTGGTCACAGTTTACCACAATAGAAATTGAACTATTAGGGCTGGCTATCCACGTAAGAATCAGAGCACTATGGCACAAGTGGGCACATCTTGCCTGGCAGGTGTGTGCTGAAGTTTGTAGGCTTCACAACTGAGCAGGACCACAGATATCTTCTCTCCTCAGCAGTCTACATGACACCCTATGAACGTTTACCCACAGGGAGGCAGCTCCCAGCTCAGGTCTAGCTTGTTTGACGGTATCTCCATCAATAGTCTCATCATCTTCTTCTGGTGGGAAACCAAGAAAAATAGTGCGAGGCTATATTTTAAGGGAAGCCTTCAGAGTCTGGGTGTGACCAACAGCTCATACGGTGTAACACATGTCTTAGTTAGAGTTAAGATTGCTGTGATGAAACACCGTGACCGAAAGCAACTTGGGAGGAAAGGGTTTATTTAGCTTATGTATCTGGAGTGATAGTCCACTGAGGGAAGCCAAGGTGGGAACTCTAACAGTGTGGGAAGCTGTAGGCCGGAGGTTATGCAGAGGCCAGGGAGGAGCGCTGCTGACTAGCTTGCTCCTCATAGCTTTCTCAGCTGTGACACCAGGGCCCTCCCCCATCAGTCACTAATTAAGAAATTTCCCTATAGGCTTGTTATGACTAAATCTGATGAAGGCGTCTTCTCAGTTGAGGTTCCCTTCTCTCAAATGAGCTTTTGTCAAGTTAACATAAGCTAGCCAGCACATGGGACATCAATAAGGTTGATTAATAACCCATGGCTTCTAGGAGTAGAGTTTTCTAGCCATGCACAGTATCTCCCCTTGAATTATATTTAAATAATAAATTATTTTTTTAATTTGGTTACAAGATTTCTACGTGGCTTTTTCAGATCTCCTTTGCTTTTAAGCCCCTCCCTCCTGTCTGCTTGTCTCCTCTACCCGCAAGTTGACAACCAAAGCTACAAAGAGCATGGTAGGAGGAGAAAACAGACATGTAGATCAATGGTATAGACATGTAGATCAAAACAGACATGTATGTAGATCAACAGTACAGACATGCAGATAAAAAGACATGTAGGAAGATCAACGGTACTGACATGTAGATAAAAACAGACGTGCATGTAGATCAATGGTGTAGACCTGTAGATTAAAACAGACATGTATGTAGATCAACGGTACAGACACATAGTTTAAAACAGACATGCAGATCAATGATACAGAGTAGAAGACCCAGATTCAAATCCACACAAATACAAACAACTGATTTTCTACAAAGATGTCAAAAATACTCATAGGAGGAACGAGAGAGCATCTTTAACAATTGGTGTTAGGAAAACTAAGTGTCTACATGCAGAAGAATGAAACTAGACTAGACATTTATCTCTCACCCTACACAAAAATCAGCTCTGAGTGGGGGCAAAAAAACAACCTCAGTAAACTGCTAGAGGAAAAGCAGGAGATATACTACAACTTACAGACACAAGGAAAGACTTCCTAAGTAGGATTTTAGTTGCTCAGGAAATGAGGCAACAGTTGACAGATGGGACCCCATGAATGAAAAGGTTTCTGTACAGCAAAGGAAACTGTCAAATAAGTGAAGAAGCAGCCCTCAGAATGGAAAAAAAAATCTTTGCTAAGTATACATACATACATATATATATGTGTGTGTCTGTATTCTAATATATAATATATATTAGAATATATAAAAACTAAAACATAACATCAAGCTATATGCCCATCAAAGGATTAATATCTACAATATATAAAGAACTGAAACATAACACCAAGAAAACAAATAACTAGTAAAAATGGAGAATAGATCTGAAAAAAGAATTCTCAAAAGATAAATATAAAAGTGACTAATAAATACTTCATAGCCATCAGGGAAATGAAATGATTGACTCTTCACTGCCTCTGAAGATTTTATCTAAAACTTCCTATTGTCTTCATGAACAAAAAACTTTGTAATATGATATTTGTGTTAAATATGTATGGCGCTGTTTTTCTAACTTCTTTTTGACAAAGAATTGTGAACCCAATGAATAATTGTGTGTGAACACAGAATATTTAGTATATTAAGGTTTGTCATGGGATGCCACCTCCTTTAGTCAACTCAGTAAGTCTCTCTGCACACTTAACTGTGGATTCATCATAAAAGATCACACTTCTTTACCTTGTAAATTATGCGCAAATTGTCTCAAACAGTGAAGATATCAACCCTGAAGTCATATTACCACTTAGTGAACAAACTGCATTGTTGTAAAAACAAATTGCTGCCGAGGGAGAATTGTCTATGTTCCTTTGTCAATATCGAAGAAGTGGCTGTGGTCAGTCTGTGTTCCACCAGGAAATGCTCTGCTCTGAATGGAAACTTGTATGTAGGTAATGCTTGTAGCTAAAATGGATCTGACATGGGGTCCACAGAGTACAAATTGTAGCAAAAATAACTATAATTAATTCACTGCACGGATTTTATGAAATGGTCTCTGATTTGCAGGACCTAATTTCATGCAATCACAGATCTGTTCAAGTAGTAACAGGTCCAGCATGGCTTAGAGAAGTCATTCATTGGTGATGATCACCTTGTGGAGTCGAATTAGAGATCTAATCGTGGGAACATGAAGTAAATGCAGCTGTGGCTGTTCTTGAAGTCTCATTCCAGACGCAGGCAGCCCATGATGATGTGGGGATATATCAATCTGTTGATTTCATTGGTTAAGTAATAAGCAAACTGCTTGGCCCTCATAGGTTAAAACATAGGTGGGTGGAGTAAACAGAACAGAATGCTGGGAGGAAGAGGAAGTGAGCTCAGACTCGACAGCTCTGCTCTCTGGAGGAGATGCCATGCTCCCCTCTCTGGGGCAGATGCGATAGCTCTGCTCTCTGAGGCACACGCAATAAAGCTCTGACCCAGGATGGACGTAGGCTAGAATCTTCCCGGTAAGTGCACCTTGGGATGCTACACACATTATTAGAAATGGGCTAGTCCAGGTAGGAGAGTTAGCCAAGAAGAGGCTAGATATAATGGGCCAAGCAGTGTATAAAAGAATACAGTGTCCGTGTAATTATTTCGGGGCATAAGCTAGCAGGCGGCCGGGGTGCTGAGGACACAGCCCCGTGGCTCCTATTACTACACCATGATATAATGCTGTCTTCAGAGTTAGATTCTTTATTCATTTAGTATATGGGCAGAGGCGGGGGGATGGTAGGTGTGACGTTTGTATCTGTGTATATAAACAATAGAGGATTGTGTCCAGTGTCTTAGTCTGTTACTATCCACTTATTTGCTTGGGGTCTCTTGTCAAGCCTGGAAGTAGGCTGGCAGCCAGCAAACCCCAGTGACCCCCCCCAACCTCCCCAACCCCCCATCCCTGGCTCTGAATCTACTCCTGGTGCTGAAGTTGCAGGGATAAAGTTATTCTCATCCAGGTGTTTTTTTAGTGAATGCTGGGATCCATACATGAATCCTCAAGTTTGTACAGCAAATTCTCTTACTCATTTCTCCACCCTCAAGATAATTTTTTACAAAGTAACATAAACCTTGACACTTGCCTTTTGATATCTATAGGTCTTAGAGGAAATGTTAACTTTTGCTTATATGCTTGCTCGGTCGTTCTTTCTTTCTTTCTTCTTTCCTTCCTTCCTTTTTTTATTTTTTATTTTTGTCTTAAAGAACGCTGTAAATGGTTATCTCTTTGGGTTACCAGCTCACAAAAGAAATGACATAGAGACTTATTATTCATTATGAAAGTGTAGCCCATAGTTTAGGCTTGTAGTTCCAGCTCTTATCACTTAAATTAACCCATTTATATCAATCTATGCTTTGGCTCATAGTATTTTATCTCTCTTCCATCTTGCATCTCCTGTTTCCTCTCTGTGCCCTCTGGCATCTCTCCCATGCTGAGTTTCATCTCCCCCACCCCCAGAGCCCAGAAGTCCTGCCTAACCTCTTCCTGCCTAGTTATTGGCCATTCAGCCCTTTATTAAACCAATCAAATGGCTCGTTGGCAAAGACACATCTCCATAATGTGAAAAAAGATTATTTCACAACAGCAGTATATTATCAATTCACAGGTGCTACCTTGAGAAAGAGGGCAAATAAGCAGAGTTCTCTTATAGCAGGAGGCATCCCAGAAAACAGGGCAGCACTGAGTGTTAACTGGGGGATTTGGAAGGATTTGTGGCAGAAACTGCAGCAAAAGTTGGTCTTTCTGACAATGCAGCCACGATTGCGTCCAGGGGCCTTTTCTTGGTCTCAGTCAAGTTAGCATAGCTGTGCTTCTATAGGAGATAAGAAAGACACAAGGACCAGAGCCCTCTCCTGGCATTCCTGGGCTCCAACACGAGAATTCTCGAGTCTTCTGTGAAGTCCTTGACAACTGATAAGCTGTCTTATCAGTTTCTTTTTCCTGTTCAAACCTGCCCCAGTCTGAGGAGGTAAAATCACTTAGCAACCAAAGCAATGCTCAGAGCTTCAAACACTTTGGCACTTCTGGTCTCCAGTCATGACAGAACCAAGAACTTTTTTTTTTTTTTGCTTCTAGATGAAGGCATCAATCAAGATTCTTATCTCTAAACTGCCTGTCTTATGTATGCTTATTTTTAGTTGATAGCTTATTGAAACTAGGTATAGGTTTGCCTCTAGCTGGAAGGTATTCCCACAGCTAGGTGTGGAAACGTGTGGGTTCATTTAACAATTCCCTCACAGCCCTTTACTCATTACTATTTTACTTTGAATGCACAGGGCAGGGTTGAACTTTCCTTCACACCACAAGTCCACAGAGCTATCAAACGAACCTTTATTCCATTCCTGTGCCTGTCAAAACTAATCCATCAACCATGGTGACAAGAGAATTTGGAACAAATACATATACATTTCTAGGTCCTGATCTGTGGAGCTGGACCTTAATAGACCTAGATGTGAGACTTGGTGAGCTGGTTGTAGAAAACACTGCCCTCCCCTTGCCTTGCTCCCTAGTCATTGCCTTAGAACCATCACCTAACCGAGGAGTTATTACAGACAATGTGCAATCATTTTCATTTGAAGCTTCAAGTCCTGTGTGTATATGTTTCACTCATTAACAATTAAAAAAAATGCTGAAGAATAAAGAGACAAATACACAGATCAAATGATGGCCTTAAAATTCAGTCCTTGGTATGTCTAACTTCAGAGTGCTTGGTTGCTCATTCTTGGCCTGTGCGGTTTTTATTTCATCACGCTTGCTACTGGTCCTTTAAGGTCTTTTTTCCTTTCTGGCTCCATACTAACTCAGGTGTTAGAAGTTTGGCAAATGTTTGTAAGAAATGTTTGATCATCCAATGTCCCTTACTGTAGTAGCAGTCACGGAACCTTGAAAATAGATCGTCACTTTTAGATAGTAAGATGACTTCAGATTAGCGCTTTCTATGCATACTCTACTATCATTTGCCCCTCGTGTACCCAAATATTACTCTAAGCTGACATGGTTTGAAAGTTGCAAGACATAGATAAGGCTTTCATTCTGTTGTGCTGTTAAAGTAAAACATGTCTGCTACTAGGTAGTATGAAAATTCAGATTCCTTGCTGATGGAAGCCATAGTCTAGGTGGATAATAAAAACGTGAACTCTTTTATAAAAAGATTGTATTTTTATTTCAATTATACATAAGCATGTGTGTCTATATGTGTGCCGGCAAAGGCTGGTAGAGGGCAGTAGATTTCCTGGAGCTGAACTTGATAGCTGGTTGTGAGTCACCCAACCTGGGTGCTAGGAACCAAACTGGTTCTCTGCAAGAATTGTGCATACCCTTAACCACTAAGTAATCTCTCCAACCCCAAACTCAAACTCTAGCAATGATTGAAATATGGATACTAGTCTATTGTTTACTAGTGTGATCTGATGGTCACTGTGACCGTTTGAATGAGTATGGTCCCCATAAACTCATATGTTTGAATGTTTGGTCCCCAGTTACTGGAATGGTATGGCAAGGATTAGGAGGTGTGGCCTTGTTGGAGGAGGTATGTCACCAGTGGGTGGGCTTTGAGGTTTCAAAAGCCCTTGCCAGACCTTGTCCCTGGCTCCTCTGCCCCCTGACTCCTCTGCCTCCAACTTGTGGATCTGATGTGAACTCTCATCTCCTCCATCACTGTGTCTGCTGACCTGCTGCCATGTTTTCTGCCGTGATGATAGCAGACTAACCCTCTGAAAGTGTAAGCAAGCACCCAATAAATGCTTCCTTTTATTAGTTTTCTTGGTCATGGAAGTCCTCCACAGCAATCGAACAGTATTGAAGAAAGGCCCCATTAAACGTATCATAAACAAATCATAACAATCCTAAACTTTGTATTTCTTTTTTACAATTAAAATATTCAGACCTCTATTTCTAGCTTTTTAAAAAATGAAAACTACACACACAGACAAACACATATGTGCTGAAGCATTTTTACTATGATTACAGCTCTCTGTTTAAATAGTACATTTTAATGTTTTTAATTGAAATAGAATTACACTGCTTTCCCTGTTCCCTTTCTTCTCCTCTGCCCCTCCTGGACATCCTCCCTTGAACCTTCCCACATCCCCCACTTTCAAGCTTATAGCCTCTTTTTCTTTGATAATTATTGATACATACAAATGTATGTGATGTGTGTATATATATATATATATGTATCTATATATGTGTGGAAGTATGTTTAAATAAAATCTGATGAGTCCATTTCTTTTTTTTTAAATATTTATTTATTATGTATACAATATTCTGTCTGTGTGTATGCCTGCAGGCCAGAAGAGGGCACCAGACCTCATTACAGATGGTTGTGAGCCATCATGTGGTTGCTGGGAATTGAACTCAAGACCGTTGGAAGAGCAGGCAATGCTCTTAACCTCTGAGCCATCTCTCCAGCCCCCTGATGAGTCCATTTCTGTTGCTTAAGTGTATATGGTATATGTATAGCAAGGATAATCACTCTGTGTTGGACAACCAATACAAGGTTTCATCTCTGGATGAGTCTAATTCTTCTCTCAGCAGCCATTCATTTCCTGCAGTTCTTTAGGTAGAGGCGTGGGTCCAAGATGTTTATCCCCTTCCATGTTACTATTCCAGTCTTGTTTGTGCTGCCCTTTCTAAAAGAGACGTTTGAACAGAAGACTTCTTGGTGTCTGACTCTTTCAATCTTTCCACCCCCTCTTCTGTGATGTTTCCTGATGCAGAGTGCTATAATCAGTGGGTTTGGATTCCCCTGATCTGTTGATCTCTGCATTGTGTCTAGTGTAGTTTTCTGTGATAGTCTCCATTTGATATAAAGAGAGGCTTCCTTGATGAGGGGTGGAAGCTATACTAACCTGTGGGTATAAGGATAAGATTTAGAATGTAGTTACGAATTACGCTGTCCTTGCAAAGTAGCAGGTGTAAATTATTTTTTTAGGGCCCATGACTTCACAAGCCCCTGGACACGCGCAAGACTTCAAGTACCAGGCCTGATTTCCCTCCTGTGGAGTGGGCCTTAAGTCCAATTAGACAATTGTTGGTTGCCAGTGATTTGCGACTTTTATTTGCCTTTTATTGCACTTTTACAGCTATTGCACTTTTATAGCTATCACCCTTGCTGGTCATTGTTATGGTTCACAGGCTGCTGCTGGACAGGACCATTTAATTGCTTCCCTCAGCTGGCAGATTGCATAGTATGTCCTTTAAGCACAGAAGCTAGACTACAGGAGAAAGGCTGTTGGTCAGGACCCATTCGAACCATCTAAGGCCTATGAACTAAGTGTGCTATGCGTTAGCAATAGAGGTCCACCCTTGACTGAGAGGTAACCAAGGGCTGCATCAATAATCTGTATTGGTGTATGAGTCACCTGAACTACCCTGACCAACTGTTAGAAAGGAGATACTGGGGGTTTTGTTAGTGTATGGAGTTTATAGGGAGAATTGTCAGCCAAAGTTAGTTAATTTCCTTTTATATATACGTGTATGTATGGCATACATATGTCATATTATAAATAAAACATCATATATCGTATATATTTGATAGATAGATATAAATATAAAATAATAATATTCTTTATGATTATCAAACAATTTTGTTGTTATTTGTTCCTTTATCCCCTTACTCCCTGTAGCCATCTCTCTCCTTCCTTCCCTGTTGGCCATCCCATTTCCCCATTATTTCCCTATATCCTGTTATTCTCCTCCCTTCAATTACCTCACTCAATATAACCTTTTCTAGGTCCATCTATTTATCTGCAAATTTCACCATTTCATTTTTCTTTACAGCTGAATTGTAGTTTATTGTGTATATGTACCATATTTTCATTATCCATTCATACACTGAAGGACACTTAGGTTGCTTCCATTTCCTGGCTGTCATGAATTGGGCAGCAATGAATATGACTGAATAAGTACCTATGGAGTCCTCTGGGCACAGGCCAAGCAGCGGTAATAGCTGGATCATATGTTAGATTTAGTCTTGGTTTTTGAAGGTTCTCCATATTGATTTCCAGAGTGGCTATACCAATTTGCATTCCCACCAACCATGAAGGAGGATTCCAGTTTTTCTCCACAGCCTCGCTAGGGTTTGTTGTCATTTGTTTTCACTTTAGCCATTCTGACTGCGCTGAGGTGAAATCTCAGTGTTTTTGCGTTTCCCTCATTGCTAAGGATGAAGTACTTCTTGGCCATTTTATTTCTTCTATTGTGAACTCTCTGTGTAGGATCCTGATTCTTTAATTGGGCCAGCTGTTTCCTTGAGTCTCTTTTAAGCTCTGTGTATGTTCTGGATGTGAGTCTTCTGTCAGATGTACAGCTGGCAAAGTGTCTCTCCCACTCTGTGGGGTTTTCTTCATTCAGTTGGTTGTTTCTCCTTTATTTATTTATCTATTTATTTATTTATTTACTTTATAAATAAAACCATTCAAAATTTCTACTTCCTCCCCTCCCCACACTTCCCTCCAGCTCCCCCTTCCTCCCTCCCTCCCCCTCCAGTCCTAAGAGAGGGCAGGGTATCCTGCCCTGTGGGAAGTCCAAGGCCCTTCCCCCTCCATCCAGGCTTAGGAAGGTATGCATCCAAATAGACTAGGATCCCAAAAAGCCAGTGCATGCAGAAGTTGGTTGTTTCTTTAACTGTACAGGGGCTCTTGATTTTTGAAGGGTCCCAGCTGCCAAGTGATAGCCGTGACTCGTCAGGTAATAGAATCCTGCTCCAAAAGCCCTTTTCTACACCTGTGTCTTATAGGGGGTACCACCTATGTTTTCCAAAGGCCCTTTTCTACACCTGTGTCTTATAGGGGGTACCACCTATGTTTTCCAAAAGCCCTTTTCTACTCCTGTGTCTTCTAGGGGGTACCACCTATGTTTTCCGAAAGCCCTTTTCTACACCTGTGTCTTGTAGGAGGTACCACCTATGTTTTCTTCTAGCAGTTTTAGTGCTTTGTATTTCAAATTAAAGTATTTTTATCCAGTTGCATCTAATGTTTGTGCAGGGTGATAGATCGAGTCTAATTTTAATATTTTGTACCAACACATCCAGTTTTCCCAAGACCATAGGCTGAAGAAGCTGTCTTTTCTCCAGTAATTTTTTGGTCCATTTATTAAATACCAGATGGCTATAGTACTCATGTGTGGGTCTTGTATTTTATTTCAGTGGGCTACATGTCTGTGTTGTGCCAACAGCAGATAGTTTTTACTATAACTCTATAATTCTATATAATATATCTTGACGTCTGGAATTGCAATTCCTCTAGTTTAATTCTTTTTCCTCAGTATTGCTTTGTCTGTCCAAGACCTTTTTTTTGTTCCATGTAAATTTTAGGATAGCTCTTTTCATCTTCTGCAAAGAGTGATGTGGTTATTTCTATTGAGATGTATTGAATTTGTAAGTTGCTTTTGGTAAAATGGTCATTTTCATACTAGTAATTTTCTCAATCCATAAATACCAGATATATTTCCATTTTCAAGTGGTTTCTCAAACTCTTTTTTCAGAGATTTGAAGTTTTCATTGTGGAGGTTTTTGCCTTCTTGGCTCTGATTATTTCAAGGTATTCTATTGCCTTCGATGCTATTGTAAAGGGAAGTGTGCCCAAGGTTGATCTAGTTTCAGTATGTCTGTCATTGGTGCATAGAAAGGCTGATGATTTATTTT
This sequence comes from Microtus pennsylvanicus, assembly GCF_037038515.1. Taxonomy (NCBI): domain Eukaryota; kingdom Metazoa; phylum Chordata; class Mammalia; order Rodentia; family Cricetidae; genus Microtus; species Microtus pennsylvanicus. The sequence continues at coordinate 19,451,637 of NC_134580.1, read as the reverse complement.
ATTTATTTATTTATTTATTTATTTATTTATTATGTATACAATATTCTGTCTGCGTGTATGCCTACAGGCCAGAAGAAGGCACCTGATCTCATTACAGATGGTTGTGAGCCATCATGTGGTTGCTGGGAATTGAACTCATGACCTTTGGAAGAACAGACAATGCCCTTAACCTCTGAGCCATCTCTCCAGCCCCTAAGGCTGATGATTTTTGGAGTTGATTTTGTACCCTCTTACTTTGATGAAATTGTTGATTGTTTCTAGAAAATTTCTGGTATAGTTTCTGTGATCTCTTACATACAATGACATGTTATCAGCTGTGAAATAATTTGACTCCATTTTTCATACTTGTCTCCCTTTTATTTTCTTCTCTTGCCTTGTTGCTCCAACTTGTGTCTTGAGCACTGTATTTGAAAAGGAGTAGGGATTGTGGGCAACCTTGTCTCATTCCTGGTTTTAAAGAAATTGCTTCATGTCTTTCTCAATTTAGGATAAGATTTGCTGCGTATTTGTCCTATATAGATGTTATATTGAGGCATGTCCCTTCAGTACTACTGTCTGCAGGACTTTTATCATGAAAGTGTGTTTAATTTTGTCAAAGGATTTTTCTGAATCTATTGAGATAATCATGTAATTTATGTTTTTTAGTTCATTTATATAATGTATTATATTTATTGATTTACTTATGACTCAACTTGGCATTTTGGAGATAAAGTCAACTTGATCATGGTGGATGATCTTCTTGATATATGTCAATATATATGTACACTTATATGGTTGAATTCAGGCAGTTACTATTTAACTGACAACTCTTGCATCTGTGTTTATCAGGTATTGATACCATTCTATCGTTTTTGTTGTTGTTATATCTATGGAGTTTGGGTCTTAGAGTAATACTGACTTCATAGAATAAGTTTGGGAGTGTTCCTTCTATTCCCATTAATTTTAAGAGTTTAAAGATCAGTTGAGATTCTTCAAGATGCAATAGTGCAATAGTGGAACAAAACACATGGGACTAATCAACCAGTATCTGATTGGATTTAAGTTCCACTCCTGAGATGTGTTGGACCAAGGTTCAAGAATGGAGTCATGTGAGGGGAATTCTGATCAAGAAACAAAACAAGGTCCTATGTCCTCAGTTTTTTTCAAAACACAAAATTCTTCTTGGAATGTGTTTGTGTGCTCCTCCTGGATGCAGAAGATGGATAGGAGTGAGTTTGCTTTAGCTGTTGCTATTCATATGCCTCTATGGAAAGCATGTTCTTTGCTATGTATGACTTATCCTTGTGCTTGTACACTTTACTTGTGTGATGCTTCTTAACCTTCAGAGTATAAATTGTCAGATGCTCTGAATAAAGTAGGCTATTGCAATAGACTTTAGTCTACCTCACTTTCAGATCCTGCTCTCCCAGGTTCACAATGCCATCTAGAGTCGCAAACAACTGGCACCCCAAATTAGGGACCTGAGGTGGCTATGAGTGGGGACACTTACAGAAGAGGGGGTGAGTGAGCATAATGGAACAGGTTACCAAATCCAGGACCAGGTAGTTCAGCATGGGGAACAGGTTACCAAAAGCCAGCTAAGTGCCAGGGAGAGGTCCTGTTCTCACTGTTGGAAGCCTTCCCAAGAGACCAAGCTTCACAATTGTCACACACACACACACACAGGGTCCCCTTGGTCCATGCAGGCTCCCTGACTGTTGGTCCAGCATCCATGAGTTCCCACAGGCTCAGGTCAGCTCTCTCTGTGGGTTTCCCCATCATGACCTCCCTGGCTGGTACAATCCCTCCTCCCTTTCTTGCTCAAGACTCTTGGAGCTCAGTGCAGTGCTTGTCTGTGGATCTCTGCTTCTTCTTCCATCAGTTACTGAGTAAGAGTATGTCAGTTTTTAAGAGCATTGCAGAAATCTATGGATTTTCAAATGTCTTTTGCAGATTGCCATGGAAGTATAGGAAATCATTATCCAACTGGTAAGTTATGGGATTTTCTCATATGAACTGAATTCGTGATTACAAAAGTTGTCCTGCCTTCGCCTGTTCCACACACAGATACTTATATTATTGATGGCTCATGTAATAGTATAGAAGGGATCCATGGTCCTGATAGTCATCAATCTTTTAATACTTCTTTTTCTTCATCCCAACATGTAGAACTAGGTGTTATGATTTATCTATTTTGGGTAGTTCATAAATCCTTAAGTATCGTTTCGATTTCTGCTTAGGCTGTAGGACTATTTCCAGTAATAGGCTCACGCTTGAGCACACTCCGAGCTCCCTGCTTTTGCTGCAGAAGGAAATAGACAAGCTGGTGCATTAAGTTGCCCTATGTTCACTTCTCCGGTAGAAAACTGGGAAACGGTATGTATCTGTCATTGTAGATGAATCCACTGAAGCACTGTAGATTCCTCTCTAGTTCCTCCAGCCCCAGACTCTCAGTGATAAAGAGACAATGGAAGTCACCAGAAAGATAGCAAACCTCCATCTAAAGGGCAACAGAAGATATCAGTCATATCATTAGAGGTCTAATCTGCCCACCAGATAGCCAGGCGGTGGTGGCGCATGCCTTTAATCCCAGCACTCGGGAGGCAGAGGCAGGCGGATCTCTGTGAGTTTGAGGCCAGCCTTGTCTACAAGAGCTAGTTCCAGGATGGAGAAACCCTGTCTCGAAAATCAAAATAAATAAATAGATAGATAGATAGATAGATAGATAGATAGATAGATAGATAGGTAGGTAGATAGATAGATAGATAGATAGATAGATAGATAGATAGATAGATAGATAGATAGATAAATCTGCCCACCAGAGACCAAGTTAAGGCCCTACAAACCAAAGGAGAAAATATTTTATTAAACAAGCAAAGCCCTAGGTTACCTGAGAATCTCATTCTGGAAATTGCTAGCTGCTTTGACCTGTGCCTGTGTGGTGAGTGTCTCCAAACACATGTATTGGTCTTATGTTCCTCATCCTCCTCTACGTCAGCTCACAGATTAGATGGATCCAGCTCCTGTTATCTTTACCTGTGTTTATGCCTCAACCTTGAGATTTGTGCATCCATCTGAAGGACTGCTAGGGATATAAATCACTTCCTATGTGCATGTGACATCATTAAATTCATATTCCTATTCAAAGACAAATATAGGCTTTTATTTTAGCACACACCAGAACTAATATTCAGTTGGGTCTCTTTTCACGCTATTCTCTAGACTTTTCTGATCAGTGTAATAATGTAGTCAATAATACTGGTTATAATTTTGATCCCAGTTGTGTCATTATTTCTTATGGAAATTATAATTATTTTCCTGTTCTTTGGTCTAGAAACTGAGGTGAAAAAGAAAAGAAATCATTCAACCTGGTGATCATATGTTAATTGATTAGGGTCCTCATGGAAGATATGTTTCTAACTGTTCCATGAATAATAGTCAATGGTATAATTATAATCAGTTGGTTCTTGTCATGTTTATGATCACAATATTTTCCATTCTCAATCCACAGGGTTAAAGGTTTGGCATGACGTATACCTAGCTCCTCCTATGTTTTGGTTTAATAATAAACTGGTACCCGAACAATGGCATATTTGGAAAATTCCACAATATTAAATTCCATGCAGACATGGTCTGGCAGTTTTACATATACCTATCCCAGTAATTATACATTTTACTTTAATAACCCCTTTCATATTACTTGTTGAATAAATTATTCTGCTTTAACTATAGGTGTCCCTAACATTAGTCTTATGCTGAATAATGTTCATTGTTTTGACTGCAAATTATATATTGCATTAATAATACTATTCCTTTCAACGCATCCATACATTCTACTATTCTATTAAAGTTGAGGCTAGGCTTATGGTTACCTATAAATCTGAACAGGCCATGGGAAGAAGGGTTTGTTGCTGGTATTATGATACAAGTCTTTGATAGGTTACTAAAAAGGACAAAATGTTTCATTGAGTGATTTATGGTTGTCATCATAGGATATAGGCCATCGCAACACCCTCTTCTCTGCCTGGTGCAGCATTACATACATCAATACAAACTCATGACTTTGTATAAAAATGGCAACAGAATTCCCATAATTTACGGGTAAGACAGACAAACATCAATGAGCAGACAGAATCAGAGGTTGGAGAGTTACAATGGAAGGTTAATGGTTGGGGAATTAAATCAGATCATAAATATGCAAAAACAAATACCTTGAGATGCAATTGGAATCCTAATTTCCTTCTGTATTAACCCTGAAACTTTCAGTCAATAAAATTATACATGGGAACAGATTAAACATCATTTACAAGATTTGCAAAGCATATTGGGAGGTGGGCCTGATAAGACCTGATTAGCTTCTGAGGACTCTGACTTGGTGAATAGATATGTCATTATTTTATGGTCTGGCTACTTATAAAAACAGCCTGCAATAAAAGCAATCCCAGTTCCCTGACCTCTTGCTTTGTCTCCGTTTCTGACCCTTCAACCTTCCACCATGCTATGATTCACAAGATCTTCCTCAGATCTGGGTATGTCAACCTTGGACTTTCCAGCCTTCAGAACTATAAGAAATAGATTTCTTTATGAAATACCCAGTCTACAGTGTTCTTATTATAACAACACAAAGTCAACTAAGATCCTTGGTAATAATAATAATGATGATGATGATGATGATGATGTTAAAAGCCTGTTAAACTGAACTTGTTGTCAACAGTAGTTCATTACAGATTTAAGCAATCTCTGTCTTAACTTTATAATCTTTTATATTATGAATAACATGAGACTAATGTAAGCACACTTCTGAGTGCTACCTTGGGCTGCATTCTGGAGGTAGAGGTGAAGGTTTTGTTCGTTTAAAATGCTTTGCCTTCCATATTGTTCTTGAGTGTACGGAGGCAATGCACGGACGGATCTTCCTGTTGCAATTGAGCCGCCTTGAGTAGGCTTCAGGTTTCAGGACAAACAATACATTTGCTGACACCTGAAACATGACTAATAACTGAATGGCAGGGGCATTCATTCCTACAAAGTCAAAGAAAAATGTGAGAAGCCACAAAGCCCTTACAAAGCACCAGAGCTAAGCTGGGGAAAGAACTGTGGTTGCTAAGAAGTCAATCAGCCCAGCTCGCAGAGCTCCATGCAGAGGGTGGGGCCAGGAAGAGTTGAGCCTCCTCTGGGGCTGCTTTTCCTTTAGTACCAGCTGTGATGCAACCTTCTATACATCCAGTTACACTCCGTCCTGAGCCCCAACCCAGCCTCCTATCTGTGAAAAGGCTTCTGCCCTTGAAATGGTCAAAGTGGTAGTCTGATCCCAATTCCCATAAACGCTTTATAGTCTATTGATACCTTAACACACACACACACACACACACACACACTACCACCACCACCACCACCGACAGCAGCAGCAGCAGCCACCACCACGCAACACCACGTCTTCTTAGAACCTTGCATAATCATCAGCCTATGGTAAAGGAATGCTTTCTCTCAAGACTAATAAGGATAGCTACAGTTAGGGGACAGTCAAGGAAATACTACAGAAACAAAAAGCAGGTTTACTGAACACATTGCATGACTAGGATTATCTCTGTATGGGAGGGACTTGGAACATATTCATTTATTTACTTATTCATTCAGTGATTCATATGCACGGAATATCTATATAGAAGCAGGCTTTTGTTCCCAGGAAAATCTGTCAGGGACCTTGCGAGAGGAACAGAAGCAGCTTTGGAACTCATGGGACACAGCTCAGAGTTCATTCAGTGTAAGCTCACTGGGTGAAGCTTGGAGAGGCAGAGCCATTCCCGAGGACCTCACTCTGTACTGAGCATAGCTCTGCTTATTGCTCTCATGGTCACTGTGTCCCTCATATTCTATTATGAAAACTCTCAGGTGGTCTCTAGCCCCTCACTGGGCAGTGTTACTGGAATTTACAAGGAAAACAATTGCTTTTTCCCTGGGATTGCTGCTGAAGCAGACTAATGACTCAACCCTTGGAAAGAATCTAGAGATGTAGATTGTTAGTAAGCTTAGCTTAAGACGTTTTGGTTAACACCTTCGATATAGAAAATCTTGGGGAATAACAATGTTTAGAGAAGCATGCTTTTGTTAGCTGAGCTAGGGACTGGTTGAGGTCAGGGAACACGAACAAAGGCAGCCCGGTTATTACTAGCTGACGTACCTTCCTTGCTAAAGGTGGGTGGTGACCAAAAGCAATGATTAATTCCTTGTGCCCATTCTGTCCTCAGTTTCCTGATATGATTTAATAAAAAATTGTTGATGAATGGGTATGCAATCTGAGAACTTATTTTTATATAAAAGTTTAGATCTGAGATTGTTTTAAGATTTTTTATAAGATTACATTTTGAGAGATATAATAAAATGATTGATTTTTTCTTTGTAAGCACAAGCAGCAGCCTGTTAGTAATAGAACTGGCTGAGAAAAATATCTTGCTTGCTTACACTTTATTAATCTATAACAGGTACTTAGACATGAATGTATGTGGATCCTCGAGAATAATTTGTTTTTCAGCTGTAATATGTAAACTGTTTAGTCATGTAAAGGTATTGAACAGCACGCTGGTTTACCTGTATTCATTGTAATCATGCATTTGAAGAAAAATAGAATATAGCTACATTGTAATTTTTTATATAGCTTGAAAAAAATTGCTGGGGTATATTTGATGCAGGGAAAAATTAAGGAAGTGTGGAAAATAAGAGGCGTGGGAAAAACAGATCAGGAATAGATAAAAGGGAAACATCAGGAAAGACGTAGAAGGAGAAGAGCTGGGAAGAAGAAAAGGGGAAGCATCAGGGCAGAACAAAAGAGCAAAGAAAGACTAGAGCAGGACAACCAGCAGAAAGAAAAAATAAAATGAGGAATTGAGCTTTGGCCCTCAGAAAAGTCCCTGTGTATCTGTTTGTCTGTCCAGTAGTTCACTGGCTCTGCGCCTCCTCTTCAGTTCCTGACCTGCCGCTGAGACCTGGCTCTTCTCAGCAGCATCCTAGATAAGACCGTGACGTGCTAGAGATGTGTGTGCATGCATGTGTGTGTGTGTGTGCATGTGTGCCTGTGTGTGTACATATGTGTGCACATGTGTGCATGTGTTTTTCCCTTTTTCACTGGCCCCAGAGAATTAAATTTTGTTCCGTCAGAGAAAAAAAGTCTATTGCGTGATCAGCCAACAATTCCACACCCCCTCTTCAGTTTTTGATCTGTCTTGTTCTCTTTAGCAGCAAAAATCAAAGTATTTCAAAGCTATGACTCTTAAGAAGCTAGCAGCCTGAAACAGGCATGCAATCTTTTTCATCTGTGTTTCAACTTGGAAGTTAGGCAAAATGTAGACATATAAGACATATGTATTTGCAGTGTGTAGATTCCTATGTCCGTCAGGGTGGGTTTGGAGAAGTAGCTTGATTAGCAGGAGCAGGAGGAGCTGACTGGCTTGTATGGCTTGTTGGGAGATCCTAGAATTGTTTCAGAGCTACACTTAGGATATGCTCATTTCATGGGTAAACACAGTTAGCAGTTTGTCGTGGAACTCAGTGCTAAGAACAAGTCCGCCTTTCCTGGAAGCAGCATCTAAATAAGTTTTTCATAGAAATAAACAGGTAAGGAAAAAAGTGATTTATTTGATGTAAGACAAAAGTTAATAATAAGAGGCGGGCGATGGTGGAGCACGCCTTTAACCCTAGCGCTTTGGAGGCAGAGGCAGGCGGATTTCTGTGAGTTCGAGGACAGCCTGGTCTACAAGAGCTGGTTCCAGGGCATGCTCCAAAGCTACAGAGTAACCCTGTCTCGAAAAAAAAAAGTTAATAATAAAACCAATATTAGATGTGCTAAGAAAGTTATCATAATGGATTAAGACCAATTGGGTTTATTCCAGGTGCTGTGTATATAAACTAAGGAAAAATGCATAAGGTTAAGGGCTGGCTGCTTCAGATAAGAGGGTAAGCCTACCCTACAGTTATTCTGTCGTCCTCTAAGGCACACAGTGCAGTGACTGCTCATATTGGAAAGATTGACAGTGCCCAATCACTGATCAAAGGATGAGCAATAGCTGAAAACTTCTGCTACACAACATTGCAGTTAGTAGATAAGGAGCAGATTATACTGTGCTGATCGGGCCACGAAAACCCAGATAAAAAAGAAAAAGAAAAGCAAAAGGAATCTGGTATCAGTGTCTGTCAGTGTAGGCTGTGAAGAAACACAGTACAAAACAGTTTTCTAAATTTTTTGGCTTGCTTTTGAGATTATGGTAAAATTGCATCATTTTGCATCATTTCTCCCTTCTCTTTCCTCCTCTCATATACTCCTCTTAGTTCTCTTTCAAATTGATAATCTTTTTTATTAATTGTATTGCATGCATATATGTACATGTCTATACATATATATTACTAAATATAATGGACTAATCTGTATGTTACTCATACGTTTTCAGGGCTTAGCATTTGGTATTGGATAACCAACTGGTGTTCTTTTCCCTGGGAGAAAGCCATTTCTACACTCTCAGCCTTCCTTACTTGCCTGTAGTTTTTTGCGTAGGGTTGAGTCCTTATGACCTTTCCACACTCATGTTGGCATGCCTGTTAACGTCATCCTTGGTCAGCTCATGTGTAGGCGGTCACATTGGTGAAACGTTATAGATGGAGCCACTACCGTTACTAGGAGACAGAATCTCATAGCAAACTTCCTGGTCCTCTGGCCCTTCTAATCTTTCCTCCCCCTCTTCCATGGTGTTCCTTGAGCCTTGGGTGTTGAAGTGTTTTATAGAGGTATCCATAGGGACTAGCCTCTGAAACTTTGCATTTTGACTGGTTGTCGTGTTCTGTGATAGTCTCTGTCTGCTGCAAGAGAAGCATCCTTGATGACGGGTGGGGACTACGGTTACATTTGGGGGTATAAGGACAGATGCTAACAAGAACTTTTGAAAATTCAAGTAAATGCCTGTATACAGGAAGCCAGGAGTCACCAGCTTTCTCAGAAGGTTTTATAATTTTTATAAGCAAACTCCACTGAGAAAAATAATCAGGACTACAAAAATATGCTCAAATGGATTCAAATTATTTTCTAGTTTGATAGTTAAGTAGTAAATTATTTTTCTGGCCCCTTGGTTCTTTGCTGTAGTTAGGAATTTTATAAGATATAATTTTGTCTTTTTACATTCTCTAGGTCTCACACATGTATGCAGATGGAGGGCTGGTTAATACTGGTGACTTAGACACTGAAAAGTTTGACAATTCTACGTGACACGATATGCTATTAAATAGTCTCACATTGGCTTCTAAAAAGAAGCTCATGATAGGGGCTTTCCCAAACACCTCATAGCTCACTGGGAACCTCTGCTGTATGTGTGGGAGTTATTTCTTTATTCCCTCTTCGCTGTGTATGTTTTCTCTTTCACACCAATATCAGAATTATTGAAATACCAATAGAATGTTTCCTGCAGTTTTGTGGCCCACAGTCACGTTACCGGTTGTTTTGCTTTAGCTGTGACAGAAGCAGGGATTACTCCTTTGAGTTCACAGGTTACAGCTGAATAAAGCCTTTTATTTTCCCCTGCTCAATTCTTAATAGGGCAGAACAATTGTTTTTGTTATTAATTTGAAAAAAAATCATCCTGAGCCATAGCTAACACCCATCCCGGGCATGCCAAGTCAAGTATATCAGGCATTCATCACGTCAACTGATACGGGAGGTGACTTTCAGGTAAGGTTCTAACCATGAGGAAGCATTCCCATGTTTCGTATGTTGGGTTTACTTATTATGAAATTCTCAAATATGGAGGGCATTGTGGCAAGGAGCATGCAAATGTTTGGGTTGCCACCACTTCCCAAGGTTGCTCACAACACAACCTAGGTGTGGCTTAGTACCACAGGTCCTATCTTGCTGATTATTTATGATAATTACACAGGCGGTGGATACACAGTACATGCTAGAAAAAATAAAATAAAGAACAATTGTTGAGAGAAAAGGTGAGAAATGGAGAGGGAGGCTGAGAGGAAAGGGCAGTGCACAGAAAGTGAGTTCTCTAGCTCTTATGTGTAATCATCATAACTCCATCAACCACGCAGTAGGCATCAAGGGTTCATAACATCAGAATGAATAGAAATCCTGTTTAAACTTTTGTTCCTAATCATTGCATTTGGAAAACACTCCCTTGGGTTAATGGAGTTGATGACAGGGTGGATCACACACACTCGCAATCCCAAGAGGCTTAGGCAGGAGGACTCTAAGCTTCAGCAATGGGTATATCTCAAAAACAAACTAACAGAACATATTGAAACCTGAGTCCCAGCTGTAAAATTTAGCTGAAGTCCTCCGAACTTGCCCACGCCATGAGATTTTGTAAAATCTTCTAGTAATTCTAATGTGTAGTCAATGTTCAAAGACAATTGATTTCTAGGCAAGAAATCAGGCAACTAAAGGAAAGTAGAGACGATCATAAGGGAGGGACAATGCATAGGTGTGCTGGAAGATCTAACTTCCTCTGCAGAGCACTGGGTCTAAATATCCACTTACGTAGTACAACCCTTACAGTATATGGAAGATGTATATACCTTCATCTTTAGTGCTGGTTTGGAAAGTTGTCTACTAAATTAAAAAAAAAAAAAGGTTTTTGAAAGAGCAATGTAGATGACGTCATCATCGGGAGGGGAAACTGTGTGTGGGTGCCCAGCACAGATAAAATCTCGAATGATGCACAACAGAATTCACTGTAGTCACTTGTGTTGGAGTAAGAACTCTGCAGCGTTTACAACGGATACATTTATTTTAAAACGTTGAATTACATTTTTTTTCTCAAATCTTCATGGAACCGTTGAAGGCATGGGCAATACAAAACCTCAGACAATTTAACATCCATCACCTGTTTAAGTGGTGTCAGGACTCAGAACATTGAGCTGGAAGTGCATCAATCCGAAAAGCACATATGCTCTTGTTCTTAGTGGGTCTGCTGTGGGCAGGTTCACTTCCTTACATATGCTAATCCCAGGGTTAGGGAAGCACAGAGTGTGAGTTTCCCTTCTGCACAGATGCTCAGTAATAAACCCATGATGCCTCCAGTATACAACAGCACGAAAGAGTCCTTCCAATAGCTCAAGTACTTTCAAATGGAATTTGGGGACCTCGTCTGAATGTAGTGCTGCCAGGAGAATATTCGTCCTAACTTGTCTTTAATACATGCTTCTTTAAGTCGCCAGTATCAACAAAATCAACAGACACTCCCATTAATCTCTTGTTTGATATGGCACCATGAAGAAAATGAAAACACATTCAGCAAAGATATTTAAAACATTGAAGCAATTATGGGATAAAAAAAATGTGTCATTCAGTTTATGCAGACCCCTAGGGAATTAAAAAAAGAAATAAAAGAGAAGAAAAGCTCTTATTCCTGATGATTTTGACCCTCATATATTGCCAACATCTCTAACTAAACTTCATCATAAAACTAAAAATAGGCACCCCCATGTTGTAATTTTAAGCTGTTATGACAATCTCTCACATACCAGTTTTAAAATTATTTGGTATTATAAAAGAAATAGACATGCTCAATTAGTTATGATTGGATTTTAGCTTATGTTTACTGAGAAATAGAACACATTTGAAACATTTAAAGAATAATACAGGATGGAAGTGAGCGCTTATGTTCCTTCCAGACATACTTGGAAATGAAATACTGCTACCAAATAGTCACTGTCCCATGAATCTCTCCAGCCTGTGCCTTCCTTCTGTTCCTGGATTCAGTAACTATTATGACTTTATAATAACCACTTTTTTGTGTTTTTTAAATATCTATGAGCATATTTCTTTTCCAGAACTTTAAATAAATCAACATACCTAATAGTTTTTGCTTAATTTTTTCTTAACTTTGATTATATTTTGTATTCATGCTTGTGTATACTTGAAGTATATTTGTTTTCATTGCTAAATAATATTTGGTGCAGACATACTGTGTTTTTAATACATATTTTTATTAAGTCTTGAAGAAGTTCATATGCATACAATGCATTTTATTATATCTACACCCTTAACTGCTCCCCTTAACTCCTCCATATGCACTCCCCACTTCCCCAATGCTGCTCAATTTTATGTCTTTTAATCAATATTATATATAAAACCCACATAGTCTAATTTGTGCTACACATACATGTTGGTGAAGGCTGCTCGTTCGTTTCCTGGCTGCCTAGACCCAAAATAATCACACACAAACTATATTATTACAATACTGGTTGGCCTATTAGCTCATGCTTCTTATTGGCTAGCTCTTATATATTAAATTAACCCATTTCTATTAATCTGTGTGTCACCACGTGGTTGTTACCTACCGGTAAGGTTTCAACCAGCAGCATCTGGAGTCTGTATTCTGTGGTGGCTATCTCTTTGACTCCACCTTCTTTCCTCCTCTTTCTGCTTGGAATTCCTCCCTTGTTCTATTCTGCTAAACCACTGGCTGAAACAGCTTTATTAACTAATCAATAAAAGCAACACATATACAGAAGGACTTCCCACACCACATATACTCATGGGTGTGGAGCCAATCCACTGTAGCATGGTTGACTGCTGCTGCCCACACCCTTAAAAAAAAAGTAGCTCCCTACAGTACTAAAAACAACCTGGTATTGGCATAAAAATAGACAGAAAGACCAATGGAACCAAATTGAAGACTCAGATACTAATCTATACACCTACAAACACTGGATTTTTGACTAAGAAATAAAAATGTGGTACAATTAATTACACAATGGAGTACTACACAATGGGAAAAAATAATGACATTTTGAAATGTGCAGGAAAATGCAAATGGATTGATCTAGAAAACATCATATTGAGCGAGGTAACCCAGACCCATATGTACTCACTCATAAGTGGCTTTTAAACATAAAACAAAGAAAAAACAACCTACAATTCACAGTCCCAGAGAACCTAGACAACAAAGAGGACCCTAAGAGAGACATACATGGATCTCATCTACATGGGAAGTATAAAAAGACAAGATCTCCTAAGTAAATTGGGAGCATGGGGACCATGGGAGAGGGTAGAAGGAGAGGGGAGAGGAAAAGAGGGGAAGTGGAAAACATATATAGCTCAATAAAATCGATTTTAAAAAAGTTCTGGCTCCTCCCGAAGCCATCAACTCCAAACCATTTCTCAACTCAAGAGTGGGAGCTTATGAGAATCTCTTCTATCCTTGCTGGAATGTTGATTGGCTTGATTTTGTGAAGGTCTTGGGCAGGCAACCACAACTGCTGTGCCTTCATTAGGTGTGTCGATCCTCTCATGCCCAGAAGACTTCATTTTGCTCCGGTCCTCCCTGCCCTTTGGTTTGTCTAGTCTTCCTGGCCCTCTTCTTCAACAGTATCTGACCCTTAAGGGGACAGTGTATGACACAGACTTCCCACTTGTGGCTGAGCACTCCACAGACTCTTAGTCTCTACGCCGCAACCAGTTGCGTTTCTTTTTTTTTTTTTTGCTTTCTAAATGTTTATTTATGCCTGCTTATATTTGTAATATAAACATTCCCAGGTATTGAGTAGGTTTTAAGTAAAAATGAGGTCACAGTTTCATGACTACCAAGGTTTTCAGTATTTGGCACACAAAATGCCTTTTCCTAGTAATATCTATGTTGGAATAATTCTCTTGTATGCTGTGAAGATTTGCCACTCAGATTGGTTTAATAAAACACCAACTAGCCAGTAGCTGGGCATGAGGCAGAGGGAACGACAAAAATGTGCCATGCTGAGAGAGTTTCTACCATGTGGAAGATAATAAATGAGGAATACGTGTTAACTTATAATGTCAGAGCTAGTTAGTAATAAGCCGGATCTATTGGTCAAGTATTTTCAATTCTTCTTCTTTTTTTATTTATTTATGAACTAACCACAATCCACTATACAAAGAAATTTCTCTGGTGAGGTCTGGGAGCTGCACTAATACATGGGTTCAGACGTGCAAATTTAGAGGACAGTGGAAAATAATGGTAGTGGGTTCACCCATGGGACCTGTGAGCTGGCCAGCCATAAATTATTGACCAGATTACAGTAGTAGGCATACATACTACAGTGTGAGTCTTCAGTCCCATTAGAAAGCATTTGGTTATTTTGATAACATTAATGTCTTTATTACACTCATGACAAATCTTGCTACACTGCATACCATGTTTTTAACTTTGGTTTTTATCTGGGAATTTTAGAAGTTTCCTTTTTTTTTTTTTTTACAAAGATTTTATTGGGTTTCTCTGCCTTTAGAAATCATCTATTCATTCTTCTCCCAGGATAAGAAGATGAAAGACTTAGAAGAATCTGAGAGAAGCCCATTAAACATACTGCTGGGCCTAACACAATCCTGAGGCCTTCCTGAAGCAGCAGAGCGTTTCCACCTCCTGTGAGAGCTGGGAGCCCACTCCCGGCATGCTTTGCTCCTGTTAAACTGTCACTGCAGCTGTGTGACAGGTGCACAGATAATTCCTTTTTTAAACAGTGGCTGAGAGCCTTCCTGCCTTTGCCCACCTCTCAGTGGGTGATCCGGAGACACAAACCAGCAAAGACTTGTGCCTTCACCACTGTCCTCATTAGGAGTGACCCCCAGGGAGAGTACTGACCCCCCAGTGAAACCGTGTGCCCCCATTGAACTCCTCCTCATTACGTATTACTCATTAGGAATGACTTCTTTTCCGAATTAATGTGGCAAAAACAATTGCTATTTTGCAACATTCGTAAGTTCCTCCTTGGGCAAGAGGGAGAGGACACTGAAATCCAAGAATTTCTGCCATGTAACACTGAAGCCAGTCATCAAACTCTGAAAGGGAGAATCATTGCCATCTAGTATCAAAAGTGTAAATCATCTTGACTAGAAGAGTTAAATCCTCGATTTACATAAAATGCAAACACAGGAACAGATTGCCACATGCATTTGCTATGTAAGGTGGATTTAAAATTGATTTATACAATAATGGCAATATCTAACCAGGAAATACCTCTAGTAAACAGCCTTCTCCTCCCCTATATTCTCACCCCACTTGGATTAGAAAAGTCTTTGGGAGTCACTGGCTGGAACTAATCAGTGGCACTGGATCTGGTTGAGTAATGTGACTAGCTACTCCAGCTACAAACAGGTGGTTGGGGGAAAGTTCTCCAAAGGCAGTCACAGTGAAGAATGGAGACAGTTACTGTAAATATTGGAGTGATAGCAAGGTTAGGAAAAATTAGTCACAGGCCAAAGAGACAATTTGACTGGGAAACAGAGTTAATGGCTAAACTGTTATTTCTGCATGTTTCCATCTTCTACTACGACCAAATTTCTTATAACTATAAAAAGAAGGTATTTCATAAGATTAGTAGTATAGCTGGGTGGTGGTGGCGCACGCCTTTAATCCCAGCACTCGGGAGGCAGAAGCAGGCTGATCTCTGGAAGTTCAAGGCCAGCCTGGTCTACAAGAGCTAGTTCCAGGACAGGCTTCAAAGCTACAGAGAAACCCTGTCTCAAAAAAACCAATAGTAACGAAAAACAGATTAGTAGTATAAATAGAAATTTAAATTCAAAGGCCAAGTTTCATTAGTATGGTGATATAGGATGAAAAAAAAGTCATTTCTCAACCTGTGCAGAGTCTAAAGACGGCTCAGGCATGGTCAAGATTTCACACTTAACCCACCATGATCTCCGAGGAAGCTGTTGCTGCTGTATGTGTGTAATGGAAGGGAAGATCCATTCAAGGGATCTCAAGGATTGCATCCTCACCCACAGTGGCCAGCATGAAGAATTCACCAAGTTGCCAAAACCTTACACAATTGCCAAGCCCATCCATTCTCCTTAGGTTATATCTGACTTTGGTAAGTCTGTTGATAAACTAATGGAGCCCCATTTTCTTGAGCACTACCCCAAACTGATGCCATTGCAAGACTGATGACAAAACGAGATGGGAAAAGGGGGACTAAACAGAACCCTCTGTAGGACAGAGGAATAGGGGAAAGCCCTACTGTGGATCTGTTGTAAGACAAGACAAAACAAAACAAACAAAAAAAGACCCTCTTTAGCCCTCCCAAAAAATGGGGGGGGGGCATGAATTAAATCATATAAAATAAACACTTATAATTCCTAGTAAATATTTTACATTTAGGAATGTAAATATTAAATTCACATTTAGGAATGTAAATATTAAATTAAATTTTGAAATGTTAACTATTTTACATTTAAGAATATGATGCATCTTCCAATCTGAGCCTCAAATTCACTGAGATACACAAGGACTCTTTTCACTGCAGAGGGTCGGTAGAACTGCCTCAACCCTGATTGGCTATGCCCAGAGATGCCCAGAACAGGAAACAGTGCCACCAGAAGAGAATGATGCTGATGTGGTGGCCCTGCATGAATTTGTTTGCTTGTGAACCTGGGTACCGGGCTAGGCATCTCTCCTCTTTGTTAATGGTGACATTCAGAGAGCATGAAATGAGAACCAGTACAACCTGCTACCGAACATTATTTCAACTTGATCATTTTTTTCTCATCTCAATATTGTTAATGACCAGGGAAAATGATTGTGATATATTCAAAACAATTTTACCACAAAGAAAGAAAGGTCACAAGGGTTCTACATATTTGTCAATAATCATGTATTTATGTGTATACTATAAACTGACATTTGTATGTTAGTGAGCTATTCAGTAAGTTCTATCTAATGATGATTATAGACTGTGTTAATTTGATATTAAACTCTCCTTTTTATGTCAAGACTTCAGTTAAACAAGTTACAGTGTCCGAGTTTCTTTTTGATAAAAATACCCATCAATGTGAGGTTCAAGGCAGAGGCAACATATAATAGCATATATCACTGGTCTATTTTTCTGTTTATTTATCAGCAATCGAGCTTATACCAGAAGAGTAAATATTTTAAATTATTGAAGATCAATTCAGAATATCAAGAAAAAAGTACATAAATCTAGTAAGTATATCTTCATAACTAATACAAGGTAAAGTTGGTCTTGTTTTAAAATTTGTCTGACTCATGATTTCACGTGCATATGTGTGTGTGTCCACACATCTATGATAGTAATGACGTATATGTTGTATACATTTGGTAGTTGAAAATTTTTATTGAAATCTGTTCTCGTTCACTCTGAGTAGAATCTCTCAACTATTGATATATTTAACTCACAATTTGGGAGACTAATTTATAAGGGATCATCCATCTGGCCTTTGGGAGGAAACAATGTTAAATCGAAATCACAAAACTTTTCTGATTAGTTAATCTCTCCTTAGAGGTAGTCCACCAACATAAGCAACTTTGGATAAAGATTTATTTTGGTTGCAGTTGCAAAGGATTCATTCCATCTGAGGAGGGTATGATGGAACAGAACATGCATGATGACAGCCAGGAAGCCAAGTAAGGCATAGAGATGAAACTGAGCCAGAACATACTTTGATAATCTGTTCCTGCCAACGGGGTACCACTTCCTGTCTTTCATACCTTCCAAAATGCCATCATACTTATGAATACATAAAGGAACAAATCCACTCTCTAGATCAGTGTCCTTGTAATCTCTCACTGAAGATACCATCACAGACACACTCAGAGTGGGCTTTATTAATGCCTTTGGTGCTTCTTGAGCTAATCAAGTTGACAGCAAAAATTAATAAAATAAATAAAAATTAGTTAAAGCACACATTATCTCTCAGTCTTCATGAGACAACAAGCAGGAAACCACATATTATAGAATATGGATGGTCTGGCAATATGGCTCTTTGTGTAAAAATGCTTGCTGTCAAATCTAACTATCTGAAATTGTTTCCCAGAACTCATGTGGTGACAGAGAGAACTGAGCTAAATTAAACTGGGTAAATATGACTCAATTTATTCCCAAACAACCCACATCATAAATATTCAGTGGCTAAGCAATATGGAGAGAGCACCATTACTAAAGGAAAGCTAGTCATACAAGTGGTTGTTAATCAAGTTGACTTGCCCTTCTTCGGTATGGTGCCAACTTTCGTTCTCTATAGTTAAAGTCTGCGGAGGACTGTCTGTGAATGAGTGTGCGGATGTTACATAGCACAGCACAGGAAGGGGCTCCTATCTCCCTATCTCCAGCAGATTCTCTTTAAAGTGCTATTGAAACCCATAGAAGAGGAAGTCAGTCAATGGAACCATTCATTCTGTAGGACAGAGAGAGAGAGCTTGCTGTCACCACATCCAGATTCGTCGGTGATTTGCTCTGTGATAAAACGTGTAGCCTTCAGGACATTGGTGTAAATGAAGAAAGCTCCACAATAGGAATGACAGCAGGCGTAAGTCATCTTAAGGAGTACAAAACTTCTGGCTGTGTGGTTGAGACAATAAAAGAACACAGTTAAGGGGTTGGGACTTTTAAGAGCAAGGAGAGAAAGCAATAGGTTGGAAAATTCTTACCATAAAAGGAGCCTAGAAATAATCTTGAAAAATGCAACTAACCTAATGACCAGCATCAGATTCTGTCCTTTAAAATGTGACAATCTCTAGGTACCTGAAGGAGAAGAGGTAAGAATGGGGCAGTTCAGGAATATTTTTTCTTTCATTATAGACTGAGTTTTGATTATGTTTCAAGGAGATGACTTGCTCTATAGTGGCAATGCACTAAGACATCAACCATTGCCTGAAAGCTTTATCTGTTCATAATTTTGCTTGTCTTGTTTAGAGACAACAGCTGTCCCCAAGAGAATGCCATTCCAGGGAAAACACTGGATTCAGCGTTAATAATCTGAAAAAATAACTACCAAGGTGGAAAGAAATAATCTTCACACCACGGGGAAAAGCCAGTTGTTAGCTTCCCTCACAAGGAATTAGCCAAGTATGATTGAAAATTTTGAAAACCATGAAGATGCTTGTTAGGGTCCATACAGCCTTTTCTAGACTTTGAATTATGCATTTTTTTAGCAGATCATACAAGATTAGCTGCTGGATGTGTGATCTCCTAGCAGCCATATTGTCCAGAGTCCAATCAAGGATGGCGGCCTTCAGGTACTTCAAGAACAGGGCCAACGCCTCTATCATGCCTGCATCCATGGCTATCTAGGTCTGTAGATCTGCTCCTGGGACAATGTCACCCATGGTTTGGAGAAAATGGCTCAAGATATTCAATTCCAAGCTAGTCATGGGCTCCATCATCCTGGGCAGGACACCCACAACAACCTCTTTACAGTTGTGCTTTGGGTAGCCTTTGGTTAGGTAGGACAGGGCCCAGCGGGTGTCAGAAAGGAGGATATCCTGGAGATGGGAGGAGGCAGGCAGCATGTGTCTTACTTCTGCTGCCTCTCAAGGATCTAGGCCCTTATTTTGTCACGTGTTGGACAAGGTTCACGGGATGTTTTGAAAAAATGTGATTGGTACGGTTGATGACGTAAGAGCCGGCAGGTGTAAAGAGTCTTCCTTTATCCCACCAGACAGTTCCCAAATAATAACGCTTATTATTAATTATGAAAGCTTGGCCTTTAGTTTAGGCTTGCTTTCAACCAATTCTTATAACTGAAATTAACGCACGTTTATATTAATCTACGTTCTACCACATGGCTTTTATCCCTATCCCATTCTGTGTGTCTGACTCATTCTGTATCTGTCTCATTTTTCCTTTCTCCTTACCAGAGTCTTCTCTGTTCCCAGAAGTCCCACCTAACCTATTCCTGCCTAGCTTTTGGCCATTTAGCTCTTTTATTAAACCAATCAGAAGGTGCCTTGCCAAAGACACATAGTCACAGTGTAATCAAATATTCTGCAACAAGCCGGTGAGAGATAACATTGCATGAGATGATGATATCTGAACTCTGGGCTGATTGTGTATATTAGTGAGGGTCCACATAGCTCTCAATCAGAGGCAGGATGATACCCTCTTTCAAGACAGCATAAGTCTTCTCAGAAGCACATGAAGCAATATTGGTCAGAACCAAAGCTTTCTGAAACAAGTCGAAATTACATGACTTCAAGAATTCCACTACCCTGGGAGTATGGAATGAGCTCTGGTCAGTAATCCATGAAAGAAGAGAGTATCTTTCCCATGAAAATATTTTCTCCACAGTCTGAGTTACACAGAAACACAGAACTGGACGTGGGCTCTTCATACTAGCCGATCTCTTTGGCTGGTACTTGTGAAGTCACATTGATGGAGAATTAAGTGACATCCCTTCTCTTTAATACCTGTTCAAGTTTCTTGACCTTCTTGGGAGCTTCGGGCTAGTAGCAATCACCTCGTGATGCATCTCTGCTTAGTACATTTTTTCATCCTTTCTTCTGGAGTGCTTCCTTTAGTGGTGGAATCACTAATGAGATCCCCATGCTCCTATAAATAAAGCCTCAACCATATTCCTGTAATGAACATTAACGACAATGACCCGAATGTAGAAGGGAGACTAATTGAGAAGAAAAAGAAAATCGGTGGGAGTGGGATAGAAGAGGGTAACGGAGACAAATAATCTGACCATGTATTAAAAGTAACAAGCCAATTACAGTATAATTAACACATGCTAATAAAGACATTAAGTAATTTTTAAAGCAAAAGGATGTAATCATAACTAAATTTTTCTAAGTCTTCTAAATAGTGATGAACAGCTCATCAATATTGTCTTGAGCATAGATAACACTAAAGTAGTTTGAGTTACTGACAAGCTAATTTGGCAGAACCAGAGGAGAAGATCTGTCTTTGGCTCAGTGTGTTCAGATGATGTAATATTTTAACAGGCTCCACCTTTTCTGGTAAGATCACTTTAACTGTTGAGTTCTTGGATGACAACTTGGGATTGAAAAAAAAGGAAGGAAGGAAGGAAGGAAGGAAGGAAGGAAGGAAGGAAGGAAGGGAGAGGGAGGGAGGGAGGGAGGGAGGAAGAAAAGCTGTTTGTAAGAATCTATTAGTTACACTGTACAAGGAATTTGGAGAGACATCCACATTTTAACATCATAGCACATTAAAAATAAAAAATATCACTGTCTATGTATCCCCTACCAGTGGCATTTACTGTGGTTGGGTCTGTGCTCTGTAAAGCATACAGCTATGTAGATAAAGCCTTGCTGAAGAAGAATTCACAATCAGCAAAGGGAGGGTCCTAGGGAACTTGTTAGTACTGCGAAATCACAGGATGAGTCTTTAAGGAAGCCTTCTGGAAACTTCTTCTGCCTAATGTGGACATGCTGCATTTAGTCATGTTTGAAAAACCACCAAGTGAATCATCCATGTTCAGGAAGGAAATCACTTTGATACAAAGTAGATTGCTGGAATGGTTCCTGAATATGCAAACAGGGCAGGGAGGAAAAGCAAAAGTAAATCAACTTCACATTTTCTCTAGTACTCCACCTCTCCTGGGCCATTTCTCTCTTTACTTGCTTTATATTTAAAACCAAACATATTCAAGAATAACAGATCACACAAGTGAAAATGTCTTTGTTTGGTTTTTGCTCTGAATATCGTTTTGTTTTCATGTTGAAATTGCAAGCCAACTTTTCTCCCTTTTGAAAATCTGAACATTTGATTTTCAGATTAGAAATATAGATGGGATCAGTGTTTATGGTTCTCAGGCCAAATACACTGTTTTTTTCCCTAAGAACACATACCCCTATGCAAAAATTCATAAAAAATTAGGAATATTCTTGAAGTATGAGGGATTTTTTTTTAGATTTCTATCTTTAGATCATAAAGAAAGTAGAGTTAAATAAACATGTTCTAAACTTTATGCTGGCTTATCATGATTATAGCTTAAAGGTTAATAAGAATATAATTATAAAAGTAATAGAGATGAGGTCGACAATCTCTAGTTTTTGTAGTGCCATGAATCACTAAGTAAGTGCTTTGGGTGAAGTGCCCTATCTAACCATCCCTATTTCCTTGTGGGAGCACAGTATACAGACTATATTATTCTCATTCTACAGATGAGGAAACCAAACATATCTATGAAGCTTCTTTAAAGTCATATTTGTACTGAATGACAAAGCTGGGCCCCAATTTTGACCTAACAGCTCTGGAATGTTCTACTCATGATTTGTATCTCAAAAAGTTCTGGGAGCATAATCATGAAGAAAAGGGAGGTAGACATTTCACCAAGCGACAGTACAGTAAGATGTGACTTTAGGGACTTTGCTCTATTGTTGATCTAGAAGACACTGAACATTAGATAGACGAAATCTAAGAACTGCAGGCCTTCAGATTTAGCAGAGAATAAATCCCTTCTTGTCTATTCATATTCTAACTCATTTATGGTTAGTGCTCCAAGTGGAATGCTGGGAATACAACAAGGAAGCCCATGGTCTCTGCCTTTGTCATTTGGAAACTAGTACTTTGTGCATAATCCATAAAGTTTACATTTTCAAGACTATAAAAATGCTGTGGAGAAGAGAAAAGCCTGTCCCATTCCCATTTTTTGAAAGTGTCTTTCAATAAAAATTTATTTATGAGCATAATTTTTAGTTACATGCAAAATTTGTTTTTGGTTTTTTCAGATAGGGTTTCAGCGTGTAGCTCTGACTATTCTGAAACTCACTCTGTAGACCAGGCTGGCCTTGAATTCACAGAGATCTACCTGCCTCTGCCTCCCAAGTGCTGAGATTAAAGGTGTGTGTTAACATCTTTGGGCAATTAAATGCAAATTTCAAATCATGATATATTATTTTTCTATAGACCCTTTAGCCATTTAAAAATATAAAAGTATAAACTGTGAGTTACACAAAAATAAGCAAAGAGCCTCCAGAGTTATACGTTTTTCCTGTATCTAGTGTGTGTGTGTGTGTGTGTATATATGAAGATTTTAGGTTTAAAAATAGATATTTATATAAAACTAAAGGTAAGTGATCTCAAATTACAAGTTTAGAAATTTATAGCAAATATCATGAAAATAAATATATTATAAAATAACTATTTCTTGCATGATGTTATCTATGGTACTATACATTTTTCCATTTTTGACTGAATTTTTTATTATTTCTTTGACAAGTTCATGCATGTTTATAAGGCATTCTGTTAGTCTTTCCCACCATCCTCTTTCCTTTCCTTCCCACCACTATCAACCCCTTTCCTCCATTCCCACCCTTGAGTTAGATTCATGACTTTTGCATAGCTACCTTGAACCAGAATTATAATTTTTACTTACCTACCTTGTACCCAATTCACGACTTTTGTTTTTGTTTTGTTAAAGTTACCAGTGGGTTTACAACTGAAGTCACTGAGTCCCCATTTCCCTGAATACAGCCATAGGAAAGAGCTCAGCAGTGGGGGTTCCCTCCAGATCCAGTGTAACCACCAGTAGTTGCTGAAATTTCACAGTTGCGACAATTGTGCTTTCTCAAAGAATGGAGTTTGGCAGACTTTTCCTCTAGCTTCTGTCTTTTCTTTTCCCTCTTCCACAATGCTCCCTAAACCTTGGAGGCAATTGAGTAAACGCATTATGTAGAGTCGAGCGCTCCATTGTTGTTTATTCCCAGCACCTTTTGCAGCCATTAGTTTCCACGTTCCTCACACTTCACTCAATAGAGAAGTTTCCCAGATTAAAGGTGAGAATGGTAATTGTTTGAAGGAATAAATGCATTATATTGAGAAGGCAGTTTGACTCTACCTCAGTTTACCTAAACAAAATTAAGATCCCACCTGGGGCCTGTAACCGCCCCTGCCTTGGTCCTTTGACTGGGTTTACAGTACCAGCTACAAATTCCTCTCTACAGAAAAGACTTCAAATCCAAGTGGAGAGAGTAGTTGGTTTCCTCCTAACAACTGCATGACTACGGCACAGGTGGAGTTTGCTGCTATCATATGATAGTATGCTGCTATCTTGCTGGTCATGCTGCTATCATAGTTCATAGGGTTCACAGCTGATTAAGACTTTTTTATTTTAATGGGATCTCTTCAACCTTTTCTCCACTTAACACTATATTGGCTTTGGGTTTATCATAAATAGTCTTTATACATTGAAGTGTGTCCTCCTCCAACCTTGTGCTCTCTAGGACTTTTACCATGAAGGGATGTTGGGCTTTACAAACCTTGAGGTAATCATTTACTATTTTAGCTCTTTCTGATTTTTTTTTTAAATACAGACACTTGGAGCTACAAATTTCGCTCTTATATAGTTCCATTATAATCCAGCAGTTTCAGTCTATTGCACTTTTATTTCAAAAAATGTTTAAGTTTTCTTCCTCATTTCTTCAATGACCTTGTTCAAGCATGTGTTACTTAGTATCCATG
Organism: Microtus pennsylvanicus; assembly: GCF_037038515.1. Classification (NCBI taxonomy): domain Eukaryota; kingdom Metazoa; phylum Chordata; class Mammalia; order Rodentia; family Cricetidae; genus Microtus; species Microtus pennsylvanicus. The sequence goes on along the minus strand of NC_134580.1, from coordinate 19,427,478 downwards.
AGTTTGTGTATTTGTGAGGCTTTCTTTCACTACTGATTCCAAACTTTATTCTACTGTAGTCAGATAGAATATATGAAGTTATTTTGGGTTTCGTAAACATGTTAAGATTTTCTTTGTGTCTCAATGTTTGGTCTATTTTAGAGGAATCTGCACAGGCTGCCTAGAAGAATGTACATTGTGTTTACTGGCTTTGGGTTTATCACAGTAGCCTTTGTACACTGAATTGTGCCCTCCTCCAACCTTGTGTTCTCTAGAACTTTTACCATTGAGAGAGGCTGGATTTCGCAAACACCTTTGAAGATGAAGCATGTTTCTTGTAGACAATGATAAAATAGAAAATGTTTTCTTATCCAAAAAGCCAGACTATATCTTTGGATTAGGGAATTCAGGCCATTTCTATTCAGTGTTATTATTGAACGTTGAGCATTAATTACTGTCATTTTGTTGACTTTTGTGGTGTTTGTTATCTCATTCCTACTTTGCAGACACCATCGTAACAACCTTTTCCCTTTGAAGCTTCTTGGTGTACTTATCTTCTCTTCAGTCTGGAGTATACCTTCTAGTATTCTCTACAGAGTTCATCAATAAACACTCAATACATATTCTTTTTTCATATGATAATTGAGCTATGATCTGATTTTTGGTTTTGGTTTTTGAGACTGGGTTTCTCTGTGTAACAACCCTGGCTATCCTGGAACCAGCTCTTGTAGGCCCAGCTGGCCTCAACTCACAGAGATCTTATTGTCTCTGCCTCATGAGTGCTGGGATTAAAGGCATGAGCCACCACCACTCAGCTATGATCTAAATTTTTAATCCCAAATGATCTCTTGACATTACTGCTAGAAATAATTTTAGAAAAAAATTTAGAATTATTATTACTTATTATGTTATGTGAGTGAGGGTATTGCCTACGTGTTTGTATGTGCACTGCACCGAGTGAGTGCCTGGTGCTCCCAGAAGCAAGAACATCCCCTAGAACAGGAGCTGCCTGTGTTTGTGACCTATGATGTGTGAAAACATAATTTTAAAGTTCTTCATTTCATTGAAACCATTCGATTATTTACCTAAACTTCAGCCTGTCAGATGGATTTAATCAGAGGGTAAAGTTGAAGCCACTGAGCCAAGTCTTATCATTACAGAGTTTTAGAAACAATACGACGTAACCGATGTTAGAGGAGCCTGGTGGCTTACACTTGAGGTTTCTTTCACCACTCATGGGGATGAGGCAGGGGGATTGGTGTCAGTGTTAAACCAGCCTGAGAGGAAAATTCTTTCTCAATAAAATCCCTGCCCACAAATCTCTGTTTTTGAAGTAAAACAGACATTTTGATGTGGGGCTCTGGGCAGCAGATTATTAAAGATAAGCGGAGGATGTTGTAATGAAAACGTGTAGGTGAATAAGTCCAAAAGCCTGGGCAGCTAAGCTTCCAACTGAGGGTGGAAGGGACTTGTTCATGGTGAGCTCAGTCGAAGAACTAGTAGATCCATAGCTGAGCTTTCATTTAAGTACTTACTCATCATGGTGGAGCAACTACTGCTTGTCCAGGCTGGACTGATCACAACGGAAGGCATCACTGTAGAAGAAAAGCCAAGAGAAGAATGGGGCTATTATGTTGGCAAAAGGGAAGATTCTGTGTGCTTTAGATTAAACAAATAGTGTGATTATATCACATTGACCAAAAGAATTAAGACCAGGAGCATTCGGTAAAAAAAAAAAAAAAAACAAAAAAAAAAAAACGTGCAATTATTTTAATTACATGTAAGATGAGCAGAAATAAATAGTAACATTGTTCTTCCTTTTAATTTCATTATTAAGACTCATAAAATAAGTAATTAGAAGCATTCTCATGTGCATCACTTGGCTTGGCTCCATAGGCTTTGCTTTAGAAAACTACCCTTTCAGTTCTGAATCTTCCCACAATCCCTTTGGTAAGAAGAATGTCAAAAAGAAAGTCACATGACAAACATGTCTTCATCTGTTTTTGCAAGTGTGACAAAGCATCTGTGGTTGAATAACTTAGCACAAATAGAAATTTATTTCCCACACTCACAGAAGGAAAGTATAAGACCAAGATGCCCCTTCTGGTGTGGGCCTTCTTTCTGTGTCATATGAAGATGAAGGCCTCACATGTCAGAAAGTCCAAGAAAGGGAAGATAAGGGGGGACTCTCAAAAGTACAGCAAGAAGCAAATTCACTATTTTGTAATGAACCTGTCTATGCAAAGAAAACACGGATCCACTCATGAGGGCAGAGCCACTGGCCTGAACACCCAACAAAGGCTCCTTCTTGTAAAGTTGTCACAATGACAGTCTAATTTCAGCATGAATTTTGGAAGGGACAGAAATATAACCCATAACAAGGTACATTGTGTTCATCAGGTCGAAGTATTTTTTTTTAAGATAGAATTGGGTGATACTTGCAATGTCATCCCAGCTTGCTCTCTCATCTTTCGTGATAGTTGGAAGCAGGGGATATGTGTCAAGGCAGTCAAGAGTCTACAGTGAAAGAGACCAATAGTGGAATTTGCACTGTATTTTGAAGAACTTGCTCACACTATTCCTGGGAACTGATGAATCTGATCTGTAGATGAATATAGTCAAGTATAATTTCTGGTTTGGAAAAAAAAATTTTTTTTTTCAGAGAAACCCTGTGTTTTGATTGTAAGACACCAACAGGTTAGAGGAGGCCCATACACAATACCAAGGGGCTTTCACTTAAAGTCAAGTAATTTGTAAATGCTAAATTTGCAAACCGAAAGTCCAGAGTTTGCTGTTATTTTGGTTTGGTTTTCTTCGTGTACCACAGGATAAAACAGCAGTTCTGCAAACTTATGCAATCCAGGAAGTCACTCGTCTAAGAGATCACCAACTCCATTTCATTCTCTTTCTCTTGAGTATTTGCAGGAGGGCTCTCACTACTTAAAAAGATAATTCTTCTAAGCACAGTCGACTTGCTTTCAATTTTTCATGATTATTTATCAAGAATCCACCTTTTTTCTTGATCGTTTTAATTGGCCTGTCATTTGCTCACTCCATCTCACCTACGTGATTCCAAAGAATCCTACAGAGTTTAGACTTTCACTTGTCCCACGAAGACATACTCTGATGCAATGGTTTCCTCATCCTATCAAGAGAGCTAACTCAGAGATCAAGAACGTGATTGGCATGGACAAAATTAAGATACTCAAATTATGGCGTATTGAGTCATACATACAGTGTGGAGCCAGGAAAAAGAAAGGGAACAGTTTGCCACTGTTAAATCATGTTACAGGAGTACCACATTACCCGAATCCCTTGTACAAATGCACATGCCCCTCCCCTGCTTGGCTGCATTCGGAATCTTGGCTCTTTCTACTGTTTTGAACATCAAAGTTGGCCTGGGGAGATGACTCAGTGGGTAAAAGCACTTGTTGTCAAGTGTGACAGCTTGAGGTCATTGAAATGAGAACTGACTTCTGCAAGTTGTCCCCTGACTTCCACATGTGGGCTTGCTGTCCCCTACCAAAATTAGTCTATCTGTCTATCTATCTGTCTATCTATCTGTCTATCTATCTATCTATCTATCTATCTATCTATCTATCTATCTATCTATCCTTTTAAAAAAAAGGTAAGAAAATCAGAGTTAAGAAACTCACGGACAAACACACAGATGCAACTCAGCAGGCTAGTTATGAGCCACTGCTGCTTTCGTTCCTGTTTCCTGGGCTGAGAGCAGGTGGGGTGCCAACAGAGTCACAGAGTCTTACCACAGTCCGTGGCTAGCATGACTGGGAATTGGTCTCTATGTCTTTCTGTCTATTTGTATATAGCACTTTCTCACCAGAGTTTTTATTAACCCCATCTATCTTGGTATGACCTAAAGATTATGAATTTACTCTTGTCATTTCCTTGTTGTGAGTTTGCCTGCCATACATGCCTGCTTCCCATTTACTCTTTGTGTATATCTTTACATCCTCTAAGCATCCATCAGCTTCTGGTCATCGACTACCAGATTGCTTATTGTTTATGCCCTACAGTTTCCAGAATTTTACCTACACTATTTATTTTATCTTTTCTAAAATAATTTTTAAATGATCTATATATTATATTTTTGAAATCACCTTATCAGCCTGAAGCTCAATAGGAAACCATAACAATCCATCATAAACTATAAGTTCATTGTGGAATTTTACCTGTCACAACTCGGACCCGAAGCCAACTATAGATACAAGTATAGATTACAAGTATGGTTTTTGAGTTTGCATAACTTCAAGTAGAAGGGGAACAAGCCATTACTGTCATAGAGAATCATGTCACAACACATAGCACTATAATAGAGGAGGGGGTGGCATCTTTCAGAGACTAGCATAATCACAAAGGAGCCGATGAAGTTGGAGTTGATGACTAAAAGCTTACAAGATGCTGGGCTGAGAAGGAGGCAGCAGCAGCCCAAGCTGTGCAGGAAAGATGTGGAGAAGCAAAAGCACACAGACAGAACAGAGCAGGGGCAAATCTGGAGTCCCTGGAATACAGTCTTTCTAGGGGTCAGAAGAGTAATAAGGTAAGGTCCTGTATATGTAAGATGTAGAAATGGACATAGGGCTTTTGTTAAGCTGTGGGACTTTAGCGAGGGACTCTGAAGGAAATTTAGGCTAGGGTATGACATAATCAGATTTGTCTTCTCAGATACCATCACCCAGTTTGAGTTAGATGCCTCAGATTCTGATCTTGGTTTCTACCTCAAGGCTTTTAGAAACCGGCGTTTGCTGCCAGCCTCCCCAGTTCTGTCCAACCAGCACCTGTGACCCAACATCAGCATCTTCTAGCTCTCAACCAACACTCCCTTCAATCGCACACAGAGAAGCACACTCTGTACTTTCCGGATGTAGTCCAAGACGAGGTTCCCACCTATCTGCTTGTGCATATCTTACCAGTGCAATTCTATCTATGCCAACTTAAATCGCAAATATACAAAGCATCAGAAAGTATTCAGTTTAGCTTCCTCTTTCTACTCTACAGTGATTTCCCAAAAAGAAGCTTCAGGTGTTTTCTATTATTTAGTTCTTAGTTATGTGTGACTATACACAGTTCCCTAAATTTTCATTTGAAAGTCTCATTGCTCTATACTTTTAATTAATTTTCTTATAAAAATCTTTATAAAAAACAGGAGAGAGAGCACAGACTTTCAAGGTAATTCAAATATCATTATTAACCATACAAAGGCAAATGATTTTTTTTCTCCAAGAATAAAGAGAGGAGCTCAAACACCTGACTGATGGTTCTGTTATAGGTTGTAGTGTGGTTTGGAGTAGGAAGCAAGGAATCTGCTGATGGTTTCCCCTGGTTGAACTCCTGGCTGAAGTGGTTCGGCTTAATCTCCTGCTCAAACACCCTAAAAAAACTCTTCTTTTGTTGTGAATGACATGTATTCAGGTGTCACTCAAGGTTGAGAAACACCCCCTTTTTATGGAAGCATGGGAAACTTTGTGGCCCCTGGACTGAATGAAAGTGTTCTTAACAAGAACAAAGGCTTAAATGTCTGCTGTCTGTCAAGTTTTCAGGATGCAACTGAACAGGGAGTTAAAATTTAAAATGCTTGAAAGCCAGTAGGAAATGTATAGACATTTTTAAACTCCGTTTTGTTTTGGTTTTATTACAGATAGTAAACAAAACAATTTAACACTGAGTCTTAAGTTGAAAAGTTTCAGACAACCTTAGAGGAAAAGTACAAAATCAGACTATGAACTGGAAAGTTATATTCAGTAAAACATCAATGGTGTCTGTCAGTGACACTACTCTCGGGAGTAGGCACATAATTAAGTCTCCAGAGCATTGTGAGTAGTGGCCTTATAATTAAATTAGTTCAAAAAGCTACCAATAATGCCAGACTCTTTGTAATTCAAAGGGCAGAAAGAATGTTGGGAGACTAACAAGGAAAGAAAAATAGAGGTTGCCAGAATTCAAAAGAAAAAAAAAGCAACACAAAGACCTCAGTTTCATATGATCAGTGTATGCCAGGTGAGTGGGGTGCTATGATTGGGGTACCCGAAAAGGGAAGACGAGGACATCGGATCCCCTAGAGCTAGAGTTACAGGGTTACAGGTGTTTGTAAGCCATGGGAGGTGGGTACAGGAAACCGTACTCAGGTTCTCTGCAAGAGGGTGAAGTGCCCTTAACGAGCCATCTCTACAGTCCTCTCTGACTTCTGTGGGTATTTTGGGGGGTGTTCATAGCAATCCTTCCGGGGAATCTTGGTCTATCAAAGCACATTAGTCTAGAAGGAATCCACAGGTTCTCATCCTCAGTGGTAACAAAACAGAACCTCTTTTCCAAAGCAATAAATCATTAGACCCAAATTTTGTAATCAAGATTCATTTAAAGTTTAGCTTAACAGCCCCCAGAATCAAATATCTCTCTGTAGTCAAAAATTCAAAGAAAACACAATAATATACATAATCCAGACTCTCCGTGTATTTTCCATCTTTATGTGTCTTGATTTTCTTTACTCCTTTAATCTATGACTGTCTGTACTCTGTCTCTTTAAAGACTTTGTTTTATTTCCTAAAACCATTTAATTTTTTTTAGATAATCTATACTCTTTTTTCTTTCTCTCCCAAGCCTACCTACATTTTTAAAAACACATTATGACCCAATTAGAGGTTTATTTCTGTTCCCACTGGCTAGCTTTCATGGTGTTGAGGGTGGTGCTATGTACACTAGAGGGGATGGGCAGTAATCATCAATTGTGTTCTGCCGAGAACGCTGAAAGCTATAGTAATGGGCCCTGCAAGTCTCACCCCCAGGTATAGCGGTGGTCCAAACATCACGGAAGGAGTCAGTCACTTTCTGATTGGATTAGGCTTACTTCGCCAGATGAAACCCATATCTGGTACCACTATTGGATCAAGAACCTGTGGCTAGACAGATTACAGGCCCCAAGGTAGATTCTGTTACTATTACTTTGCTAAATGAACATCGTATTAAATTTGACTCCTACTGGCATCATGTACACATAAATCAATGCATCTTTCAATCGTCATCTCAGAAGCCTCTCTTTACAGTAGATTATGATTAAGACGGATCCACAGCTGGCCAAGGTACAGAGGATGAGACTGCAGAATTCTCAGCCACAAACGAAACATGGACATGTCACCTCTTACCCCCTCCCACGGTCAGGGATCTTTGTGAGACAGGATGTAAAATTATGTGATGAGAGATGACAGGTAAATGGTGCTTTCTAGACACAGTAGGGCAAATTGTATGTGGGAGTTTCAGCAGCAGACACTAAATCCGTGCAAGCCCAAGCCAGGCCAAATCCTAACATGGGGAGGGAAGTCAGGCATGAAATCCTAATCCTGCCTGTGGAGCCATTGGCAACTTTTAGCTGCCGGAATTGTGAGAGATAACCCTTGTAAAGCTGGCATCACCCCAGGAGAAGACCACACATTCAAGAATATTTTAACCACACAAATTGGTCGTGGTGCGTTACCAAAAAAAAAAAAAAAAAGGACATGAAGTTGGGTGGGTATGGAAAGTGGTGGGGTGATCGAAAGATTTTGGTAGTGTGAAAAAGATAAAAGACCGCCGGGTGGTGGTGGTGCACGCCTTTAACCCCAGTATTCAGGAGGCAGAGTCAGGCAGATCTCTGTGAGTTCAAGGCCAGCCTGGTCTACAAAAGCTAATTCCAGGACAGGCACCAAAGCTACAGAGAAACCCAGTCTCGAAAAACTCAAAAGTAAATAAACAAACAAACAAACAAATAATAAAAGAACAAAACCAAATAATAAAAATATCATTGTGAAGGACAAATAGGTTATACACAAAACACAGAGGGAATACTTGGCACATTGCAGAAGGTCTAGAAGAATATCAGGTCTCTGCTAAGACTTGGGATTTGGTCTGCAGGCCACTGTTACCAACAACCTGTCGAAGACGAAAAGTTTTATGCCTCCAAAACACCATGGTGGGAACAAACAGGATGCATACCCCTATTTTCAAACAAGAAATCAGGAGGGGAGACTGGTGGCTCCGAAGCATATCTCAGCATTGTCGGGTGTGCTCTGTTAGACCTTACCAGCTTGAGAATTCCCCCTTCTGGTTGATGCTTTTCCCTTTGGGTCCTCTAGCAAGACCAGCTAAACCTGGTGGCTCTAGGCAAGGTCCCATCTCCACAGCTTTCATCTCATTTGACATGCTTAAACTGAGGCAGTGTCCCTGCTGATCTCCGATTCGTTTTGGAGATATTTTCTCTTCTTCATAAGGAGAGTGTGTATACATTTGCAGCCTAATAGTCCTATTCCTCCATCCTATCAAATCCGAGACAATGGACAATCCTCCTTTATTTCATCCTCTTTCCAGCTTCAGTATGAACTGCAGTGTTTCTCCTTATATATTCTGGTGTATTCTGGTTCGTTCATATTGTAACAAATACCACAAAACTCTATGACTAAAGTAACAATCTATTTCACGCATACTAGAGGCTGGAACTGCTGAGATCAATAGAGTTGTCTATTTGGCTACTACTGTGAGGGTTTCTTCCTGTATTGTAGATGTCTGGCTTCTCGCTGTGTCTCCATATCCCTTGTATCTATTAGAGGAAAGTGAGAATGCTTTCTGGTGTATCTTTATACAAAGATACTAGTCCCATCGCAAGGGTCCCGCCATCATGCATTTAACTGCCACCATTTCCCAAAGGCCTCATCTCCAAATATATTTGGTATTGGTGATGCAGCATATGAAGTTTCTAGGAGACAAACATTTGGAATAGCATCACACTCCAAGACAGATGCAGCGGACTCATATACAGGGCCTGGGATCTGTCTTCCTAGCCTCTGCCTACTGTTTAAGATTGGAATCCAAGGTGGAAGGTAAGAAAGGTAAGAGCCTTACCATGTGAAGATGTGACACCAATATTAAACTCAAAAAGAAAGAAGGAAAAAAATAAAAAAAAGATACCATCTTACACCTGTCAGAATGGCTAAAATAAAAAACACCAATGATAGCCTTTGCTGGAGAGGTTATGGAGAAAGGGGTACACTCACCCATTGCTGGTGGGAATGCAAACTTGTGCAACCACTCTGGAAAGCAGTGTTTCGGTTTCTCAGGAAATTCGGGATCAACCTACCCCTGGATCCAGCAATACCACTCTTGGGAATATACCCAAGAGAGGCCCTATCATACAACAAAAGTATATGCTCAACTATGTTCATAGCAGCATTGTTTGTAATAGCCAGAACCTAAAAAAAGGTTTAGTGTTTAGAATAAATACAAATTTGAGACCATCAGAAAAATTATCATTGATACATGATATTGCTAAGTAAAAGTATTACACAGCACAAATCTCACTGGCTCCTCCCCCTCCCTACACCCCCCCCCCAAGACACACAGACCCCCCCCCACACACACACACTAGCTTACAGCATCTTTGAAGTAAGACTGCAGAGTTGAGAGCAGCTATGATGTGAAAGGCAGTACCAAATCAGAGAAGAAGCTGTGGGCTTCAGGTCCAAACGGGTGGGATAAACAGACAGCCATGGGAAATGCTGGGTCAACAGAGAGGTGTTCAAGCTGAGCAAAAGTCTCAAGGAAGGTAGGGAGCTCTCTGTCTGTTGGTCCTTGACTCACACTGGGTATCAGATGACCAAGTCACCTCTTTATGGGGGCCCTTCCTCATTCCTTCAAGTTTCTGGGCTGGCCCCCTGAGGCGATTTAAAGTCACTCGTGTGCTCCTGCAGTCTCACTTCATCCTGATAAGTTTATATGGTAGCTTCCCTTCTACTGTAAGGGACAAGTTGTTCACTTAGTCTTGCTTGGGTGGTGCCAGACAGACAGTGTGGTTTGCTAGTCCATCCCGGTATGCACAATCCTCCTCCTCCAAATTCAGGAAAACCATGTTTATAAAAACGCTGTTTCAAGGCCCAGCCTGAAAACCACTCTTTTCTTTCTCCCTTTCTTTCTCTCTTCCTTTCTTTCTCTATCCCTCCCTGACTCCCTCCCCTTTTCCTTCCTTCTTTCCTTCCTTCCTTCCCCCTCCCTCCCTCCCTCCCTCCCTCCCTCCCTCCCTATCTTCTTTCTTTCTTTCTTTCTTTCTTTCTTTCTTTCTTTCTTTCTTTCACTATGGATTAATTTAGAGTAGGTATAAACCAAACTCAACAGCTTTGATTCCATTGTAACCTTAATTACCATTTCCAATAATTTTAATCCATTACACCTACATATGGGTGTATCTATCCAAAAAGGCCAAGAAGGGGTTAAAGAGGCTCCCTGGGGGCTGTACTAGAATTGCAGGTAGACAGCTGACACAGGTGACAGGAAAGCAGAGGCCAGATAAGAAGGTGTCACCTGAAGGGCCAGGTGACAAGCAGTTACATGATCTCTTTAAAGTGAGTGGTGTTCCTGTGCTTGAGCCCCCAGGACAGAAGCAAAGGCCCTTCCCTTTGGCAGTTTTCCTGGATGAGTGACAGGTCAGAATGCCTTCCACTTCTGTCTTGCAGAGATCCTCCTTTTATAGTCCCAGATGAATGGGGTAAATCTGTCCCGTGATTGATAAAATCATGGGTCTAGGTACCTTGTAGGAGCTGCTGGGCAGAAATCAGCAGGGTACCTAAGAGGGGTTGTGAGGTTAAGGAAATGGCAGATTGAGAGAAAGTGAGACAAAAAACACAGGATAGATGGGGGGGGGGGGGCTGTATGTGAATAACAACTAGCCCCAGGTTTATTTCAGAACTTTCTTTTATATAGAAGACAGACTATTTCCCATGGGCTTAATGAGAATTTTCTCATGACCCTCAAGGATGCAGGCAGAGCAGGCAAGCATGAACTCAAAATGATTTCTTTAAGTCGGAATTGACTTCAGATGGAAACTGAGTCACACATGGGCTCCCACAGTACCTGCTATATATACTCATTGATAGAATTATTTATTAGTGCAGATGCAGAGTCATTCTACCTTGGCACTTGTACTCAAAACAGCATAATTCAGTTAAAAACCATTGCTTTTTTAAGATGAATGACTCGGGGACAGGCACCATCTAAAAGCCATGATTCTATACCCCAGTGTAAATCCAAGCCAGCCAGCTCTCTCAAGAGACAATAAGAAAGGAGAACGTTGAGAAGGAAGACCAAAACAATGGGGAAGGAACGATGGTGTTGATGCATGAATAAGAAGTAAAGGAAATTTTCTCTTGAAACACAGATAAAATAATTATCTTTTACTAATTCAATTCTATATTATTGCTCTTCCCCCGCCAAGCCCCTGCCTCCAACAAACAACCCCAGTCCTTCCAAACTCACAAAGAACGAAGTTGTAATGAATGACTATAGCCAACTGTCAGTCAAGTTTGGTCCTGCACAGTTACTAAGAGGGAAAAAAAAAAAGCGTGCCTCTCTCAAGAACTTGGCTCAAAGCCAGCATGACTCAATAGCTATAATTTGCATTTGAATGCAATTAACTGGGCCAGTGCTTTGGTGTAATCAAGCTGTCTGCAATACACACATGCTGGAAACTCAACAAAAGTCCAAGGCCTTAGAGGGGTTTTTGTTCTTTGAATTTCCCTGAGATGTGGTATCTTAGCTATAATTTTCAATTTAAAAATTATCCAAATTTTATCTGTTTCTTTGTTTTCAGTTAAAAGATGTTTAGTTACTTGCCATTTTTTCCCTTAGAAGAATGATTTTAGCAGAAGTGATTTACAAATTTTTAGCAATATAAATAGATAAAAAGAAGAGAAAAAAAGAAACCTCAATTTTTTTTCCTAACAAAAAATCACCCCATTAATATTTAAAAAACAGACAGAAATAAGAACTTGTGCATACAGCATATGGTTAAATATTTTTCAGTGATGGTAAGACTCATTTAAAAATAAGTTAGCACAATTGGGAGGTGGAGGCCGGAGGCCATGGAGTTGGATGTGACCTTTGCCTATATTGGTCCTTTGAAGCCTCTCTATCCCAGACCTTGACTCAAAAACACAAAACACAGGCAACAAAAACACGTTAACAAATTGCCTTCCTATAAAATAAATTACTACTTCAAGAATTTTATGCTAGCCTTTTTCTTAAATTTCAGCATACAATCTTCACAATGCAAACAACATATGTAGGCTATGATTTTCTAAACCCAAAAGAAAAGGGGGGAGGGGATGCATAGTGAAGCTAACATTGGGGAACAAAGAGCCCTGGGCAAAGAATTGTGTTACCTGAATTTTAATTTAGTGTCGTCTAGCACTAATTTATTGTGCGGAGCCTGTGTTGGGTGAGGAGTCGGGGACTGGCAATGGCCTTAGGTTCTCTCTGTAACTGTTAAAATGAATGGAGGTGGGTTGGAATCTAAGATGGCTTTGGTCTTGAAAATGTGCTGGTTCACAGACTGTCAGGCGCTCACTCCTGAGTGTGTGCACACTCCCTTTGCAGACACTGTGGTCTGGACGCAGTCTTCTCAAAACTATAACCAGGAGGCAACTGCTTATTTACTCTGAAAACTTGTTCTGTGTTGAGATCAAAGCCTTCCATGTCCTTCTGCTGGAAACCACTGATTTTCTTATTCAACAGTAAGTACCAGCTGCCCTCCTGGGTATCCTACACGTTCTACCCTTTATAAATTGTTAACCTCTTGAAGAGTTAGAAAACGATCGTTACCACAACAAAGACAAAAGTAAAGCACTGTGCAGATTTGGCAGAGAGAAAAGGTCCTGGGTGTGGTCCAGGGGAGTTGTGGAATAAGCCAAGATGGAATTGAATGTCGCTTCTGTCTTGTTTTCAGGCGAACCTGAAATACAGATAAGATTTTTATAAATAAAAGTTGTTGGAAAACTTTCTTTTCCTGTATATATGTAAGGTGCATATAACACAGTTGCATGTACTTTTAAAAGTCATTGAGAAAATTAAATAAAGTCATGCATGTCAGTACTTAGCACAGTACACATTGTTATGGAAAAATTACATAAACAGAATCATTTAGGGACCGCAGGTTCGCTGGGGCTGTTGTTGTAGCATTAAACTTTAGCTTGTTAAACATTTTTCCCCCAAAGTGTTTCTGGGCAGGGAGTTGTCTAGACACGTTCATTCAAAACCAGTTGTTTGCATATGGAGTTATAATCAGAAATTTAAAAAAAAAAATCCTTTTGCTCGCAGCAAAAAGGAAGAGTTGAATAACTTTTAATGAGCGATTAGAGTGTGGAAACCAGAAAAACAGAGGAGATGGCCTAGAGCGAGAAATCTCGTGAGGCGGCTGCTGCGGTGCTCGCTGGGGCTTCTATGCGGCTGTCTGCACAGGGTGCACTGGAAGGAGCTCTCCGCGTTGGGCAGGTGCATCTTCTCTGACTTGACCTGCTCCTAGAATCGCCCGAAGAACGGCACCTTGCGTTTGGACATCTCAGTCTCTAGAACTGGAGGGAAAAAAATTTTTCTTCCCCGAGACAGAGTTTCTCAGTAGTTTTGGAGCCTGTCCTGGAACTGGCTCTGTAAACCAGGCTGGCTACGAACTCACAGAGATCCATCTGCCTCTGCCTCCTGAGTGCTGGGATTAAAGGCATGCGCCACCACCGCCCGGCATAAATTTGTTCTTTATAAATTGAAGTTCTGTATTTGAAACGACGCTCATAATAAAATTAGCTAGCAGTCAGTCTGTTGTGCCTTTATAGAGAGCAAGCATGCCTCTGTCTACGGCCATACCACCCTGAACGCGCCTGATCTAGAGAGCTAGCATAAGAAGCTGAGATTAAGAAGGCTTGTATATCTTGCCCAAAGTCACATAATTATCCAGCTAATATTAAATGATACTTATCATTTAATAAGTATCGCATTCATCTGTAGGTGAAGATCTATAGAAATGTATACAGAAAGATGGATGAGTACAATAAAAAACAATCACTACTATTTTGAAACTAACCTTAGAAGTGAAGGGGACAAGACAATGACAAACACCAAAAGAATGTCACCTGTTGATAAGGGTCAACAAGAAAAACAAGAAATAAAATCATTGGGTGTGCTGGGGTTTAGCATCAACTCCCCTAGGCAAGGGATCTTTCCAGTCGCAGAGAGTCCTGTCCTTAGAAGGGCTTCTTCTTGGCCTTTTTTTTTTGTGGTTTTTAGTTTTTCAAGACAGTGTTTCTCTGTGAAACAGTCCTAACTGTTCTGGAATTCACTCTGTAGACCAAACTGACCTCTAACAGAGATCTACCTGCCTCTGCCTCTGGAGTGCTGGAATTAAAGGCATGCGCCACCACCACCCGGCTGTTTTGTGAGTTTTGATTTTATCTTTATAGTCCTGTGTTTTGCTAAATAGCGTGAAAACTTACACGCACAACATGCATGCACTCCGTTTCCTGTGGCCTTATTCTTAGCATTTATCATCCCCCTAACATAGAATTCTGGATGTACCAGAACTCCTGTGGAGAGTTCCGTGACAGTCATAGTCAAGGAGAATAAGAGGTTTAGGCGTCTGCAGTTGAGGAAGCAAAAAGGGGGCATCTGTGACATTCCAAATCAGCATCAGCAGCAAAAACTGCGGCCAAAGAATCCAGTCTGTCCTTTCTTACTCTCAGGGAGCCAAGTCCTGACCCTGAAAATGCTGAACAAAAGGACAGGGAAAGATATGTTTTCTTCACAGTCTGTCAATTGCTTTTTAAAGTTTTGATTTTTAACAAAGGTATATGTGGATGGGGGTGGGTGTGAGTGCTTCTGAGCGCAGTACCCCTAGAGGTAGAGTGCCAGGTCCCCTAGAACAGGATTTACAGGCAGTCGTGAGACACCTGATATGGGTGCTGGGAAAAGAACTTTAGTTTTCTCTAAGAACAATCTAAGCTCCTTGCCATTGAGCCTGCTCCCCTGCTCCCTCATCTCTCTTATCTACAAATGTTAATCCCAAACATCTGAGGAGAAAGACCACCAACCCAATCGTCATAGCCAAACTATGAAAGCAAGCTTTTCTATTCATGTCCACAGGCTGCCTCCCACTAAGGCGGGTTTCAAGAGATCACCAGCCTTGGACATTGTAGAAGTCATTGCTTTAATAGCTCAGGGGTACAGGGTTTCCAAATGGGGGATTCGACTGGCAAAATAAGTGGGATTATAGGGGCAGGACATAAACATAACAAGTTGGTCGTAACCCCTCCAGAAATAAAGACCTGACTGCAGGGTGGTCATAAGGTAACAGCCTGTGAAACACAGGGAGGGCTGCAAGTCACTATAACAACTTTTAAAACAAAGACATGCTTGCTGTTTTCTGGAACATGCAGTTCAGAACCATTTGCAGTTAAGGTAATAGGTGGTGTGTAGCCCAATCCTTGAGAAACAGATTTAATCATAAACAGGAATGAATCTAGTTTGTCTTTGCTATAAAATGACTTTCCAGCTTAAGATGGAGGCAGGCTGGTTCATCATGAGCCTGAGTTAATAGACTGACTATGTACCAAGAAGAGCAAGCATGAGAGCGCAGTTGTACAGCAAGTATCACGTCCTGGGTTTGTTCTCTGGCTTGGACTCCCCCATCCCAAGGTGCTATAACGTTTCTGAGTTCTTTTTGTGTAATGTTCCTACTGTTGACTGAAGAATGAATGAAATGTATATTCATGTGCGAATTTATAAATAGGAATCATATAATTTTATTTCACATGTATTAAATGCTATTGTATACACATTTGAACTGGCGCTGTACAATATGAAGAGGAATAGAAAAACTCATGGAAATAATCTAAAAATTTCACGGTATAGAGAATTATGCTCATTTGCAAATAAAACAGTGCAAAGGAGACCTTAGGAGGGAAAAGTCTCATATTTTTGTTCATTTAATAGCACTTTACACACATTTCTAACACAGTTACCCTTTGCCCATTTTAGCCGTGCATTAGTAGTATAAGTATGTAGTCGGCCCTTGGTGAGTGGTCAGTGTGCAGGAGAGCCTCTCTGGGGAACCTACACTTAGGCCTCTACTGAAATGTTCAAAGCGAGCCTGTGAAAAGATTTAGGGAAAGAACATTGCAGGAAAAGGGATTAGCTACCCCAAAGACCCCAGAAAGCAAAGAAATGTGTGTGTCGCCCAACTAAAAGACCCGTGTCACCAAAAAGCAGTGGTTAAGGAGCAGAGCGGCTAACGATGAGGCCAGAGTGGAAGGGCCTACGTCCAGATGAATTTATGCTGTTTGTGTTAGGTCACCATTGGAAAATGACAGGAATGACTCATGTCATCCTGCTCGAATGCAGTGGACTCCGGGAGACCGTCCCGAGCTTTTTATAACTGTAGAATTTGCCCTCCTAGGTTTATTATCATAATTTCTAATCGTACTTAAGAAATTCCCAGAACTAAACAGCAAATTCTTTAAGGTCACCGCATTGCGCTCTTCTGCACATCGCTGGTGTCTGGCATTGTTCTGACACAGCACCCATCTATTAGATATTTAGGAAACAAATATTCAGAACAGTATTTAGACGCTTGCATGGAAGAAGCTCTGACTTTGGGATTTTCTTTAATGTAAGGCTATTCATTACAGGAACCACCAGGAAATATAACTTAAAAAGAAATCCCAAGCAAATAGTATACAAGCTTGGCCATCAACTTTCAGCATTTAGGATCTTCGAGTTTTACAGGGCCTTTTCTGAAATCTCAAAGTCACAGCTATTATTGGTGTTAATATTTGGCCAGACGTTTCCGTCTGGTGGCTTGGGACTGAATGAAGTTAGGCCGACGTATTTTGAGGTTGGTTTTGAATAATATGTAAATATTGGGATGGATTTGTTGTTCACCTTTAAAACTAAGGATTTTCACATAAAGATCTGGCTTTTCTTTTTCACTCGAGGAACAACAAACATACAACTGGATCAAAATCTAGCAGCACAGGCTTTGCATTCCTGTTGAGCAAGCCCAGGCAGAGTGAGGACAGCTACCACCTCAGGAAGGGGCCTGCCTCTCTTCTCTGTTTTTCTTTACATATTCTTGACCTTGCTTCCTCTACTCATTTAAACAGCCTTGCCAGTTCTTGGAGCACATGCTTTATGACAGGTCTTTTTGAGACACTGGTACTGGTAAAACTTAAAATGAAGACTTACTAAAGATTACATATGTTGCTTTGTTGCCAAATATGCTTTGTTATTCTTGCCCTTTATGTAGCATTTATCACAGAAGCAAGGTGGACAAACCAGATCCATCCAGGTCTGGACCTGTCAAGCTGGGGCAAAATGCGGCTCTCTTATGTTGGTGGATAAATATCAAGGCTAATGCTAGCTCTCCAGACAGAAGTCAGGGACAGCTTTGCCACCAATTTGGCACACAGAAAGACCCTACAACCTTCTTCTTCTTTTTTTTTTTTGTTGTTGTTTTTGTTTTTCGAGACAGGGTTTCTTTATAGATTTAGAGGCTGTCCTGGAACTAGCCAGCTCTTGTAGACCAGGCTGGCCTCGAACTCACAGAGATCCACCTACCTCTGCCGCCTGAGTGCTGGGATTAAAGGCATGCACCACCACCACCCCGCTTCCCTACAACCTTCTTTACCTTCCATTGATGTTGTCTGTAACAATTTAAGGGCGATCAGACAAGAAACAGAGTGCATAGAACTGTGTATAAAGAATATACCCTATGGGCCGTCTTCCCATGGGTGTAGAAGGTTATCACACTCATTCCTATCCCAAAGTACACTATCAGGTGTATGATTTTAGCTTATATCTGCTTGGTCCAGGGCTTTTATTTGGATAGTGACATTTAATCTTTTATACTGTTTTGTATGAACCCACATGTTTATTTATAGAAATGTACGCAGCAGTCCACAAAAGATACTCTGTGGCAAAGCTAACAAAGGCTGTTTCCACAGTGCTATCTAAAGGCATGTGGAAGGACAATGATGACGTGAAGAACACACAATAGAACACTGTTGACAGAATCCTGGGATCCTGGGAGGTGCTGTGGAAGGGCCGGCAGGGAAAGAAATTTCATTTGCAAGGGTTTACCACGCAGCACGCCTAGATGGAAAACAGTTGTGGGAACACTTGGCAGTACCAGGGTCCGGTGTGCTTACCAGTGTGCACATGACTGAACAGTAACGCACTGAGAAGGCTCTGTGTGTGTGTGTGTGTGTGTGTGTGTGTGTGTGTGTGTGTGTGTGTGTGTGTGTGTGTGTGTATGTGTGTGTGTGTGTGTGTGTGTGTGTGTGCGCGTGTCTCGACCCACGTCCCACGCTAGCGGGCAAAGGGCAGCGCCCAGCCAGGGAAGCTGAGGTTGGGGGGGGAGGGTTGGTCAAGGTCCGTGCTGCACCCCCAGCAGGTGGCTGCGGGGGCGCGCAGCCGAGCCTCCCGGGAAAGAGGGGGGGTTCGTCTCCGCTCGGGGCGGCGCCTGGCCGTGTGGCCGGGGCGGGGCACACCGGACCAGCCCGCGGCTGACGCAGGGCAGAGCGGAGCCGGGCGAGTGGGGGCAAGGGGCGGCGCCGTCTCCAGTCACCGCCCCCTCCCGCGCCTCGGCGCCGCCACCTTTCCATTCAGTCGCCCAACATGGCTGGAGCGCAGCGCTGAGTCCTCCCCACTGCCACCGCCGCCGCCACCGCAGCAGCAGCAGCAGCAGCAGCAGCAGCAGCCGCCTGCCCGGAGCGCTCGGCACCGTGCTGAGACCCGGGTGGCAGCAGGCATGTTGGGCGTCACGGACGAGAGCTCTGTGCGCGTGGCTGTCAGGTGAGCTGCGGGAAGGAGGGAGGGCGAGCGGAGGAGAGCGGGTTCCCCCGCAGCCTGACCCGGGCCCGTGCGTTGCGACAACTCTGGGAACCGCGGTGGCCGCCCCTCACCCTCCGCCCAACCCCGCGGGCCGGGCGCCGCTCTCTGCACGGTCGCCTCCCGGGCGGCCTTCGGGTCTCCGGGAGTCGCCGCCGCCGCTGCCGCCCTGCAGGTCGGCCCGAGGTGTCTGTCCCCAGCGCCCGCCGCGCCGGCCTGGAGCCGCAGACAAAGCGTCGGGGTGACAGCGCGGGGCCCGTGCCCACTCGGGTCCCCGCAGTGTGCACCTGATCTCACAGGTGTGGTCGTGGAGAGTGTATTGGGGGGGACACAGTCACCCCCGGCAGGTCTGGAGAGGCAAACAACGTCGGCTAGACTGAGGGTTAGGTGGGCGAAGGGGAGAAACCACCTGAGGTTAGTTAAGCGCGGTGAATGTTGACAGTGACATCACACACGCCTAGGGTTGAGTTTTGAAATCCTGGTTACATGATTGTGTTGTGGTTAGGGACGGTGACATGGATATTTGATGTAATTCGGCTGATTGGATGCATCGCAAGAACTCTTGACGGGTGCTCTTGGAAAACTGCAGCATCATCACACTGAAAAATTAATGAAGCGTTCATCCTAGACCAAGCGCATGGCTTCCATCGCTCTGATCAAATACTGTTAATTCATTTGCAATTTAAAGATTATGAAGATAACCTGTCTTCAAAGAAATCCAGAATTAGTAAACATCCTCCGCTGTCAAGGTCTTTGTTGAAAATTACTGAAAGTTACATAATGTAATCATTCCTATGGTTATTTTAGTGACAAATCTTGATTAGGCACAGAAGTGGCAGTTTTGGATGTTCTTAAAGAATCAAGTGAAATTGGAAGGTATTTTGATTCCTTTATTTTGCAGGTAGTGAAATTACCTTTACGAATTTTTACCACTCAACAGCTGTAAAACTTTGAAAATTTTGTTCTCCCTTTTGGCTATTCCTGAGCTATTTTCCATTACTAGACGAGCTTGTTTTTCCTATTTATTCTGCTACCTTAGATTTATTTATTTATTTTTTTTTCGAGACAGGGTTTCTCTGTAGCTTTGGAGCCTGCCCTGGAACTAGTTCTGCAGATCAGGCTGCCCTCGAACTCACAGAGATCCGCCTGCCTCTGCTTTCCGGGAGCTGGGATTAAGGGTGTGCGCCACCTCTGCCCGGCTCTACTACCTATTTTTTTGACCTTAAAATAAGAATTAGTGACTGCACCAGGGCCACGGAAATAAATAGAAGGAAAATACAGGAAGGCCATTCAGAGCCAGTTTCCTAGAAGCTCTGATTACAACAAACCACAAACTGTTAACCAAAACAAAAATTTCCTTGTGAGAAACCATTTTTTTTTTTTAAAATAAAGATTTGAGATTTTCATGTGGGCATCTTCTATGCCATTGTCTGGTTGGTTGACCATTGTATTAAATCTGGTCTTTCCAATGGAAGTAAAGAGTCGTGAATAGACAGGCCTATAAATACCTTACGCTACACTGGGTGGTGTCACAGGTGAATAGTAAGAGTTTGATTTTTAAGGAAAAGGTTTATCTGTCTTTCAGCCTTCCATATGCCAGGATAACAGGTATGAGCCACCAGGGGTAGCCATCAAAACTTTGACAGAACTTTTTGGCCTACCTTATCAAGATGCAGTTTGGTGAAACTGGTATTTTCTCTTGTTCGAACTGTCTAAACTTATTCTATATAGGCTAAAAGTAGCTTAGATTCTCATAACATTGTAATATTTATAAAGTGTTTAGACACATAGTCACTTATAGCAAACATACATTGAACATTCTATCCTATGTCAGTTATTCTGATTTCTTAGCTAAAATTAATAATAAATGGTGCACATATATATCATATATTAGAGTCAAGACAGTGCTCACCTGTTTCGTATCCAGTAAAAATCTCATCCCTCAGAGTCTGTGACTTAAATGCTATTATTTTTATGGCCATCTTACTGACGGGGAACAGGAAGATTACTAAGTCAACCTTCCATAATTAAGCTGGTAGCAAATGATAGAAACAGGGTTCTGATCCAGACCGCTTTAATTTATGGCTCAGGTTCTTAAACCTGAATCCTGTGCAGGTGAGAGATAAGACTATGCCTTGCCAAGTTTTACTCCGCTTAAAAGGTCATTTGCTTCCTTCCGATCCTGTACTGTTCAATGACAAGTGACTAGCCTTGGCAGATCGTTCATCTCCTGACACCCTAGAGGAGACAGGAGTTCACAAAGAGAAGCCCGGAACTTGACTTTTCCAGGGTCCTCCAATCCAGTCTGTTCTCCAGTGTGGCAAACTACATCAGCAGGAGGAGTTAAGTCTACAGAAATATTGTGTCTAGACACAAAATTAACAGAGGCCTTTGGCCTATCTTTCTCCTTTAATGCATACTGAAATGACAGGCCATGGAGACTTGGCTGTATTTCATAAAACCCAGCGCATTCTCAAGGTGCTTGTGTGTTATGGGCCTCAGAGGTGTGGTCTTATTAAAGGTCATTACTGTACTATCAGAGGTTTTGCAAAATGAGTGCTTGAGACGTGTAAGCCTTGGAGGGGGAGATGCTAAACAGAAAGTTTCTCATTTAGGGAGAATGCTTTTGACTCTGTTTCTGAGAATATTTTTGGCATTTGAGTTGTCTGAAGGGTCCCTTTCATTGAGGAAGGCTATGGATTCAGAAGACAATCCTCATGTTCAATCTTATGTGGCTGGTGAAGACCCGAAATAAGGTTAATGCTATGTATGTCAGTGAAATTTATTTTAAATCTTTTTTTCCATTTATTAGTAGTGTGTGTGTGTGTGTGTGTGTGTCTGTGTATACGTGTGTGTATGTGTATGTACATGCATATACACACGCACACCTTTATGACAATCAGAAAACAATCTGTGGGACTTATTTTTTGTCCTTCCTGTCATGTGGTTCTAAAGATCAATCTCTTAACCCTTGACAGCAAAGTGCCTGTTTACCTGCTGAGCAATACTATTGGCCCAAATTTAAATTTGAATTTAAATATAAAAGCTGGCCTTTGATCCAGTTATTAGAAACTTTTTGTGTGCTTGAGTATCTTTGTTATATGAATTTTATTTTTTCCAATTGGAAAGTTCATGAAATCTAAATGCTGGTAAAGTATTTCTGATGAAAATTTTGTGTTAACGTTAATATGTGCATTAATGTACATACATTGGGATTCAGTCTGGAAAATGAACTCACTTAGCTCAATAATTTTATCTTGTTTACATGTTGAAATATTTTGACTGTCATTGAATGACAGCCATTTACTGAATAAAATATTAAATTTAATTTCAGTGAATGAAATTTAAATTCCATGAAGGACAGCCATTTATTGAATAAAATATTAAGTTTAATTTCATCTAGATTTTTCTCTTTACAAAATGTGGGTAGTAGAGACTTGAAAAGCATGTGTTTACTGGCGATGCTGCTCTCTAGCGTCAACGTAAGGAAGAATTAACAAGTACAACTGCTCACAGACACAGAAAGAACCACAGATTGACTGCACCCTTGAACAGAGCATGTACCAAATATTGAGCATCTACGTTTAATGTATGGTTCTCATGCATGCCCATGTGAACATGTAGACATGGAACGTGTTACTTCAGAGCAATTAGGCTGACTGTCTAGCTCAGTAGATGACATTTACAAATGCGAACACTGGAATGTAGCACACATTTTCTTCTAATCCTAATTGTCTTATACTGAATTGACTCTTCGCTTAACTAAAAACTATAAAATCAGTTAAATATTTTAAATTCTTCCTCTAAGACCTTGAGACATTATGAGATGATAAGGCCTTTTCTGTTTTCCTTTCCTAAGACTTGACCCAAAAAAATTGTTACATTTTTCTCTTCAAAAAACCTTAGCTTGCAGGATTCCCCAAGGACTGCTTAACAATGGAGATTCAGAAAGGACCATCAGATTTTTGTATAATCTTATCTAGCAACTGAAATTGTCAAGCTCTGGCAGGACTCTAATATCCTTGACAGTGAGATCCGATTAGTGAATAATATCAAATTTGTGTTTCTTTTCTTTCCCCGCATCTCCCCCGAGTCCTAGGTCTTTCTATATAGTCCTAGCTGTCATGGAATTCACTCTGTAGACCAGGCTGGCCTTAAACTCAGAGATCTGCCTGCCTCTGCTGCCTTAGTGTTGGGCTTGAAGATGTGTGCCACCACGCCTGGTTTAAATTTTTTTTCTTTCAGTTTACTGAAGCTTGCTTTGTTTGCTTGTTTATTCTTTCGTTCTTTTGTGACAGGTCTAACTATGTAGTACTGGCTGGTTTGGAACTGGCTTTGTAGACCAGGCCAGCCTTGAACTCAGAGATCCACCTACATTAGCCTCTTCTCTTGAGTACCACATTAAAGGCATGCACCACCACATATGGCTTGAACCCCATTTATGAAGTGGTGTTATTGCTCAACTGACCTAAGGGTTGGGGTGGACGTCATCCTGCATTCTTCCTCTGCATCCTTCCCTCACGCTGAGGTGGCGACCTGAAGCTATGAAGACAGTAAGATCCTTTTGTGTGCCATTTGTTAAATGCGATTTTTATTGGTGACGATACAATGACATTACTGATGCCTCTGGATTGACAGGAAAGAACTGTTTAAAAACTTCAGACTTGCTTTTTCCCAATAATCTATTTACTTCATTACTTTTGCTGCTAAAGAGACACTTTTAGATTGTTATCTCTTTACTTTAGTTATTATAAAAAATAAATACGTTGTTTACTTGCTAATAAAATTTTGAGAGAAACCCTGGATAGATACTTTACTCTGTGGGACTAAAATGAGTCTGGAAAATACTAGGTGACTGTGAAGTTTCAAAGTTGAAACTCAAACCCAGATTTTTTTATGACCCAATGTATTTCCACATGTTACATTTTACTGACTAACTCCAGTAAAGGTTTTCCTGGTGGAAACATGAAATAACATTTGAAGTAAGTATTTTGAAACAATTTCATGTTTAGAAGATGTAGATGTGCAAGGTTCTTGGGTAGGTTTGTTGCATGGAAACATGATCATTCAGTGTTTGCTCCTTTGCTTAGTCTTTGATTCAGTAACTGTGTCCTCCGTGCCTCCCGTGTGTTCAGCACTGCCCACTAATATACCTGGTTCACATAGTTCTATTTTTTTCTCACAGAACTTAGAAGTATCAATGTGACACATAATGCATTAACACCATCACAAAGTAGAATAAACAGCAGAAACTGAAAAAAAAATAAAAGGCAGTTGCCGCAATTAAGGTTTTTATTCCTCTTATTTTTAAAAACTATGTTAGAAAAGTTCATCTGTTGTTCAAAAACAGTTGGCATGCATATTTTGATTTTAAAAGTACCTCATGGAAAAATTGAGCCCTAAAGCCTGTCTGCTTGGAGGACATTATCTGTCAGGCATCCTACTTGGTAAAATGAGCATCTTCCTTGTACGCCTTTGGTTTAGGAACTAATAGAAATGACAGAGAAGAGACCTTTCAAAGCTAAAAGGTGATATGATTTCAGAGTCAATGAAACCCTTATTTTATAAAAAATAAAACTTATTTTATAAAACATGAAGTAGTTTGTTTCCTTCAGATGTGGGTTAATACCTGTCCTATCTTACTTTCGATTGCTGTGATAAACACAAAGATCAAAAATAACTCGGGGGCCTTACCCACGTTGATCACCATCCGTTGTTGAGGAACATGAGGGCAGGAACTCAAGCATGCAGAGAAGCAGGGACGATGGAGGAAAAATGCTTCCTTACACAACCAAGGGCCAACTCTCCAGGGGTAGACCTGTCCACAGTGTGCTGGGCCCTCCCGATCCATCATTAATAAATGCCCTACAGGCATGCCCACAAGCCAGCCTGCTCGTGACATTGCCTCAGCTGAGGTTCTTTATTCCCAGGTGACTCTAGAGTTTGTGTAAAGTTGACAAAAACTAACCAATACCTACCTGTAAAAGGTGTGATGGAACAAGTTTATCATTTAGAATTTCAAGTTCCTCAGGATTTCAAGTTCCATATTTAATCATCATTGCTTCTTGTACTCCTGAGTTGCTAATTGGTTACTATTCTGATGCATAATTATGGGGTAGTGAATATGTACCAGGGCTTTCAGTTTTAGTGAAGTCATGAAAACAGAAATTATCCTGGAGGTTAATATCATAATCTCCTCATTCAGTTCTCGTCTATTTTTCCTCTAAATTATGCAATTATTCATTATTATGAATATTCTTCCCTAAGACATACTACAAAGTAAGTCATACTTACTCTGACTTAGAAATTATTTTAAGTCAAAATCGGTCATGATCTGACATCATCCAACTGCAGATTAGAAAGCAAGATGCATACTAGTTAAAAAGCAATATATGCTGTGAATCACTAGACCAATTTTAATCATAAGCAGCACGTTTGCTGGCATGTTAGTGTTCCCTTCTGAATAGCGCATTTGTGAACTGTATTGCATCTGGTTTTCCCAATGGATTAACTCTTTAATCTTCTCAGAGTATTCAAATAGTTGGCCTGTGGTTACAACTTTGTTTCAAGCAAATCACTGTCAAGTCAGAGAAGACTGTCATGATACTTTGTGATTGTTATGAAATGTTGCTTAATGTTTAAGAATTACATTTAAAACCCACTTGTCATTTGTTTCTTAAAGATCATTGAAATTTTATGTTCAACATAATTTTGGTATTTCTAGAATTATTGACAAAATGGACTTTAAAGCAGAAAGGCCCGTTCAGGAGGCTAGCTGCTCAAGGCTTTATTCAGAGTTGACAGTAGAGGCCCAGAGATGCAGAAAGCATTATTTGAGGTCACACACAGTTGAGGCCATTCTTCTGTTGATTTGCACTGTGAATCTAGAACTTTATATTTTTCTTGAAACATCTAGGAATAGTATATCATATATTTGATAAAATTAAGTTCCTGTAGTTTTAACCCTTTAGGACATATATTGAGACTATAATTGGTGGTGAGGTGCATGTCTTCCCTGTTGATGCTCACTAGTTAATTGGTGGTGAGGTGAATGTCTTCCCTGTTGATGCTCACTAGTTAATTGGTGGTGAGGGGAATGTCTTCCCTGTTGATGCTCACTAGTTAATTGGTGGTGAGGGGAATGTCTTCCCTGTTGATGCTCACTAGTTTTGCTTTATGAATGCTTCAACTCTAGATTTGACTAGTCATTTTAGTTAAAACCCTAGTGACAGAAACCCGGCTCTAAAATGTTGAGGATTCTGACATATTAAAATATGAAAAACTAAGATTGTGTTATAAAAAAATCATACAAACTAGTTTAGTATTTACATATAAGATATTAGTGCTTTCAAAATGGTCATATAAGTGCAGTAGGTAAGAGTCTAATTATGAGTTAATTTAAAGCATACCTGTTCCCTCTTTCTTCCTGTGGATTCTAGACTTGAGGTATGTGACCATTCCTAAGCCCAGTCTTTGTTCTTGATTGTTTTTTCCTGCAGTATACTAAAGGATTATCATATATTCTGGTAATAATCTTGCTTCAGAGGAGATGACTGAAGGGCGGAATAGGAATGGTAAAGGCCTGTTTGTAGAAATCAGAGAGGAAATAAAGAGATGGACGTCAGATTTTCAGGGCCCTGTTTGCAGGTTGCTTTACTATACAATATCTCCTGAAGCTTTGGGTCATTTCAGCTTTTCCCAACCTTATTTCTGAGAGAAATACAGAATGGAACATGCTTTTAAATGTAAGGGAAGCCAACCATCTAAAATGTACCGCTTTATAGAAGCTTTTAAACTACTCTGCCTTTTAGGGTCACAATCCTTTTTTTATATTATGCCTCCTTCCTTTCTCTCCAATAGAATACTTAGTGTTTTTTTCTTTTATAAAGAAGGTGGTAATGTATTATATTGACAGCATTATTATAATCGAATATCTAAAGGTCATTGCTATTATTGACATGAAGCAAATAGATATGGAAATGTCCAGAGGTCATTCACAATTTGACCTCAGGGCTAATCTGTCTGGATGATTGTTCCACTCCATCCTCTGCTTCAGGAAGAGGAAAGAACAATAAAAACGTTCTGCTGTGAATGAGGGAAGGTAAGACTCATGGCAGGTCAAGGTTTGTTCCTTGCTCTTGGATTAGAGGTCCTTCTCAACTTTGGAAAGCTTTACCTGTCGCTAGGCTTGAAAGTATCACAGATCTTTGAATATGGTGAAGAAATTATGGATTTACATATAATATCTGAAATATATAAATATTTTGGAATAGACGATCATGTTTTCTGACACTACTACAAAGTCAGTTAGTGTTCTAAGCCACAGAGACTGTTTTTCCAATAAGCAGGATTCAGAGGTGGTGGGGAATAAAAGCTATCGGCCATTCTAACAGTGTGCTGGCGTGACACACACCATCTCTGTTCTCCACAGTATTCATTCGAATCTTTACTTTTTGGATCAAAACTCACTTATTCATCACATAATTATCGAATGCCAATTATGTACCCAAACTACATAAGCCACTGTGATAGTAAATATTGACAATAAATAATTGCTATCAAGGCTAATCAAACAATAGGGTGAGCCCTGGATAGATGGTCAGATACCACCTGTTAAGGATGGATTCTTGCCTGGGATAAACTTGGTCTTGACCAGGTAGCTTCTTCACTGATGTCAGTGGATTCAGGAAAAGAGATGGCCATATAAAAGCCCTTAGAAAGTGGTTTTGCTGTAGATGGTGACAGTAATATTAGAGATGAATTGGGCAGAGTGTGTGAGCCGGCTATATTATAAACTCATGTGATTGGCTTCATCCCTCTTCAGTGTGTGACCCGTTGTGTCTGTTTTTGATTGTCTTACTG
This sequence comes from Microtus pennsylvanicus, assembly GCF_037038515.1. NCBI lineage: Eukaryota > Metazoa > Chordata > Mammalia > Rodentia > Cricetidae > Microtus > Microtus pennsylvanicus. The sequence goes on along the minus strand of NC_134580.1, from coordinate 19,399,950 downwards.
TGTTTTTATCACTATGATTAGTACAACAATGTATAAACACAACCTAAACCCCTTCCAGCCGAGCTGCTCAGGTGTACATGTGTAAATCACATATGACCCTACTACTCTGCTGTACCTAATTTCTCGTTTTACAGATTGGTAGAATCTACCATTTTAATTCTTCCTTTCCCAAACAGGCTTTCAATGGCATGGTTTTCAACGTGTGTGTGTGTGTGTGTGTGTGTGTGTGTGTGTGTGTGTGTGCGTGAGAGAGAGAGAGAGAGAGACAGAGAGAGAGAGAGACAGAGAGAGAGAGAGACAGAGAGAGACAAAGAGCGTAAGGGGGTTACTACTATACTAACAATTAGTTTTTGAGTTGAACTATTGTTTACTTATTTCACACAATGTAGGAGGATAAGGACCAAATTCAGTACTAAAATTGTGAGTGTTCTTTTTTGATTGCTTACAAACTTTGAAACTATAGCTAATGTTTTTCTGTGTTTTTTTTTTTTTTTTCACTGAGGTTGGCAACAAGTCACTAAAGTGTAGTGTGGATTGAAGAATACTTTAGGGGTAAATGAGTAGGGCCAGAGATAGCGGTGGTACAGTAAATTTATGTATTTGTTGTTACTATTGTGTGTATGTAAATGATGTGTTTGGACACTTGGACAGGATCTAGAGGCTAGTTTTGTAGGGTAAATTGTTCTCTTCCAACTTTATGTGGGATCAGGAAACTAGATTCAGGTCCAGGATTGGGCAATAATTACATTTAACCAGCAAGTGCCCTTGGTCTCTGAGCAATGCGTGTATCCTGTGTTCGTTGATGGTGTAATGAGATACACAGTAGTGAGATACACAGATAGAGCCCTGTGTGAGGCCTTATCTGTGGACATTTTCAAAGAAGATTGGCTCTTAGGAACAGGAAATGCATCACTTGCTCTTTCAAGTCAAGTCTGATTATCTCTAAGTCAGTTTTTAATTTTATAAGAAAATTATTTTATCCAATTTCCCCCATTAGTGAAAGAATACGGCATTAACAGAGGTACTACCGAGCCAGCTGCAGTGCACTGTCTAATACAACTACAATTAGATTTTTGGTGTATTTGTTCTGGTCTCTCTTCACTGTGTTTCTGTGTTTTTCCATCACAGTTAAAATCAGCACATATCCTTCGTAGCCTGACATTTTCACTTTGCGGAATAGAAGAAACATTTTCTTATGTATTTTCCAGAAACATTAAAGAAGCATATTTTAAATATATATTACTAGCTTTCTTTCAATAATTTAATATGATAGGTGTTCAATTCAGTAAATTAAGCAGTAATTTAATCAACAAGAATTGTTTCATATGGCTATAGATTTAAGAACTGTGCTGTCTCCTGTTATTGTTGGTGATGTGTGTTCACCAGCAGTGACTTTACAGATGAGTTTTTCCTGGGGTCAGAGGTTGGAGTTGCTGCTCAGAGTGGGCATGCTTCTCAGAGAGAGATATATAGTGCTGATTACTTTGAACTTTTCACCTGTACCCAGATCAAGACATACTGTATTTAGAGTACTGTAGACATTGTCCCCCAAATATTATTCTAACCATTTGATGGTGAGCCAAATACAAAGCTATATCTGGGTCATGTTCCTTGAAAACAAGAGCCTTTTTTTTCTTTAAGGCACTTCTTTGCACTTTGCATCTCAATTCAGCCCAGAGAACTTTGGTTCCAGCAGCCTCTGGTCACCTAGTTTGCATCTATCCTGTCTTAGAGTGGAAGCTGTGAATTGCCCATTGAAGTTGAGCTTGCAGATCGCATTCCTGGCTCTTTGGCCTGCTGTGTAAATGTGACCTCTACAACATCTTTGACTGTCAATTTCTGCAATACAATACAATAATGTATTGTATTTTGAATTTTCATTTGCCAAACTTGCCCTTTAATTGGCAGAGCATTCTAGTTATCTTTGGTTTTGTTTTTAAACTAATTTCTTATACAATTAGACCTTATTACCCCCCCCCCCATTTAGTTCTTGTCTCTGAATGTAAAATTTGCTTAGTTAGCTTTAGTTCATAATTTTATATTGTTATGGCATATCATATCTTTTCATTTATTTTTTGCATATATTCTGTGACTGTTGGTCTCAACATAGAACAATTCAAAGACTTTTGGTGATTTGGACTTTGAAGTTTGAACATATTTTGATACTAGATTTGTGGCATTTAGAGCCTTTTCATACTTGGATCAGATTTATTCTTGTTAAAAAAAATGTCATCAAGATCTTGTCAGATCTTGTAGGTGGTTGTGCTCTGTCAGTCCAGTTGATTTCAGTGCCATGCTCGTAGGCAAGACTGTGAGGTCGGCCATCCTTCCATGAACTTGTCAGCCTTACTCATTCTTAGTGTATGACAGCTGCTCCTGTTCAGAAGCAGGGCTTGGAGATAAGTGAGAATGACTCAATGCATCATCGGTGAAAACTATGTCACCCACGTTCCTGAGTGCCCTTCGCTTTCAGGTGAAAATTATGCTATAGCAGTCCAATCGATGTTAAAAGTCTATGCGGACTAAATAAACAGAATTATTTAACAGTTTGTCACGAGAATTAAAGTGATAATGTATTAAAACCCATATATTATTGACACTTAGTAAAATGTGTGTATGTGTCTGGATGTTTGTATGTATATATATATGAGCAGGTACATGTATGTAGGTATGTGTGTCTATGTGTTATGTTTCTATATGTATTTGTATATATATGTGTGTATTTATGTGTATATGTGTATATATTTGGTAGCTATATATGCCTGATTTTTGGCAATGATGCCTTAAGTGGCAATTACTGCTGCTATTACCTTTTTTTTTTTTCAGTAGCAGTCAAATAACTTGTGAGGCACTGTTTATTCAGTGATGACGTACTTTGGTCAAGGCAGTTGTCTTGTGTAGTTCTTCCTTATCCTGTACCCTGAGTTAACTATTCATTACTAAGAGGTGGCCATTGGTTTTTGTTTTTTAGGTTCCTTAACTGATTATAATCTCAGAAGTGTTGAGAACCAGGAGCCTTGGACACAGTTTGTATTTGATGCTCCAGCTCCCTTACCATCTTTCACAGTTGTCTTTAAAGGTCCTGAGTGGGCCCATCATCTCGTGGAGTTTGAATGTGGATCATTCTTCAACCCACAGGGAAACCAGAGCAGTGATCATTTTTCCATACCAAGCTATTCTTTGAAAATTTGTTTCAAGCAGTACAACTTACTGCTGATTATCCTTGTACTTCTACGGGCTTAGATTTTAAAACTTATTTGTTCTGACTTGGTGTTTGTCTTAGCTGGTTTATATGACTTTTTCTGGATTTAGAAACCAAACACTTTTTATTAAGGGGAAGTTAGAAGATTTCCTATATGTGGGAGAAAGTTAACCTCTTTTATTCCAATGGGGATCTTTTTCAACCTACCTGGCATCCTCAAAAGTGGACGTTGCCTTAGGCTGCTTTTGTGTGTGTGTGTGTGCTGGTACTAATCCAACCCTGGTCACCTCTGCCATCATTTCACTTCCATGTCACCGAGGCCTGTGACAGATTAACTGTCCAGCTTTCTCTTTTATCTTATGACAGACTGGAAGCTGCAGTATATTTTGAGATTAAAATTTCTTGAAGTCAAGAAACTCTGATTTTGATATGAAACTAATGTGACACACACAGACACAGGCATACACACACATTCCTGAACAAAACTCACTGAGCAGTTGAATGAACCTGGATAATATAGTATAAAATGTATTAACAGTGATACAAAACATAAACTGATATTTGTTTCTTAATATTCACTGAGTAGTGTCTATTGAGTGACTTTAAAAGCTTTGGTAATTTCTTAACCTTGCTTACCTTTGCATAAATATAAAAATAGTGGTCTGTCTGGCTTTTGTTGTGGCCTTGTAATGTGTTTGCCATTGAAGCTGGGTGTCTTTTGATAAAGCCGCCACAGACTGTCCAGTACTGAGCTAAGCTACTCATGGACTACAGTTCTTCACCAAGAGCCTGGCATGGCTAGGCCAGTCTTTGCTTTTCTCGCAGAAGCATCCCTGATTGGGAATATCTCTTAGTTACTTTTCTGTAGCTGTTAAGAGACACAATGACTACGGTCACTTTTGAAAAAGTTTATTGTGGCTCACCGTTCCAAAGGATTAACTAAAGTCCATGCTCGTCATGGCAGGGAGCACGTCAGCAGACAGGCAGGCATGGTGCTGGAGCAGTAGCTGAGAGCCGACATACAGATCCACAGGCACAAGACAGACAGAGAGGCAGACACAGGGAAAGACAGAATGGAATGGCATAGCCACACCTCCTCCAGGAGAGCCACAGCTCCTAATTCTTCCCAAACAGTTCCATCAGCTGCAGGCCGAGCATTTAACTGTGTGAACCTATGAGGGGCGCTCTCATTCAAACACCCGGGCATTGCTGTCATCTTAACATAGTGTCCCTGAGGAACTTCTCAGGGCTAATTGACTTCTGTGTTTGCTTTACATTCCTTGTTTCTTCAGTTTTATTCTTTGTAAGGTTGACATCATCATGCTTATTTATGAGGTATATAATACAGTACTATAATCTAACAAATTGGAAGGCATGTAGTCATTAAACCATGGTGTTTGGAACCTTCCAACTCTTCCTGGTTATTCTGTAGAGTAAATTGTAGACTGTAGATGTCTGCTGCCCTCCAGCACTGGAACTACTTTGCTCCCTAATCATGTCTGAGTCGCCATCGGCCATTCCCTGCCCTCTCAGCCTTCCCTGTTCACCCTCAGAGATTGCTGTTCCGCCTTTTGCTCAGTGATCAGTTTCCCCTCTTAGTTTCGTTTCTTCCCACCTCTTACCTCCTCAATTTTCTTTTCTTTTCTGTGGCACAGCTTAGCGAAAAGAGCAGACTTTGGATTCAGAAAGATAGGATTTCAGAATTTAATAGTTGGCAGCCTTAATTGTCTCACGGATGAAATAGACTTTAAGACTTGCATTAGAGAGTCAGGAGTGTAGTGTTGTAGGTGCTTTGCATTTAGGAATATTTGGGAGATGCTAGATTTCTTTTTAGCTTCATCCCTGTTCCCTTTCTCCTGTCATTTCTATCTCTTTTCTTCTTCCTCTTTCCTAGAAAGACAATTCTTTTTTCTCCTCCTCTAGGTTATATCCAGTAATTCCATATAGCTTCTTTATTGCTTACCTCAAGCAAGAGATAATATTTTGATGAGCTCTTGTTTTTTTTTAAATATTTATTTATTTATTATGTATACAATATTCTGTCTCTGTATATGCCTGCAGACCAGAAGAGGGCACCAGACCCCATTACAGATGGTTGTGAGCCACCATGTGGTTGCTGGGAATTGAACTCAGGACCTCTAGGAAGAGAGGCAATGCTCTTAACCTCTGAGCCATCTCTCCAGCCCCGAGCTCTTGTTTTTTAATTCCACTTTCAACTTGAGTTTATCTATGAAGATGATTATAGTTATGAGAATTAACTGACAGAGTTATAAAGCACCCGAATAGTGCCTGGCACATGGTAATCCTCAATAAATATAAGCTTAGGTTAATTTATAACTATGTATTTCTTAATAGAGACTTCGAGGTCTTTACTTGGGCTGCCCTTTTCTTGTTATTCTGTCTGCCTCTGATGATGAGAAAAATGTACCATTTTTAGCAGGTAATGACTTAGATGACACCAATGGAATACAGTTTATGCTTATCGCTTATCCAGCACAGTGGTGCCTAGGCTTTCCTTTTCTGACCACGCGAATTCTGCAGTCAAGATCATGATGATAAACTTTGGGGGACATTTTGGGAAAAGTGCTTTCCTGAGTTTGCTCTCAGTCAGTGAGCACAGGTGGTAGACCTGTGTTGTCCTGGACTCCTCTCAGTCATGAGCACAATTGGAAGACCTGTGTTGTCCTGGACTCCTCTCAGTCATGAGCACAGTTGGTAGACCTGTGTTGTCCTGGACTCCTCTCAGTCAGTGAGCACAATTGGAAGACCTGTGTTGTCCTGGACTCCTCTCAGTCATGAGCACAGTTGGTAGACCTGTGTTGTCCTGGACTCCTCTCAGTCAGTGAGCACAATTGGAAGACCTGTGTTGTCCTGGACTCCTCTCAGTCATGAGCACAGTTGGTAGACTTGTGTTGTCCTGGACTCCTCTCAGTCATGAGCACAATTGGTTAGACCTGTGTTGTTCTTCTTCTTTCCTCTGCATGCAGGGGATAGTCAGCAATTTCCAGCTGCTTGTCTCGCAAAGTGAGCTGACTGCCATGCTAATCCCTAAACCTCTTAAAATTTGTTCCTCGGTATGCTGTTAACCCGAGCACGTTTCTACTTACATCAACCGTCTTATTGCTAAGAACCCCAAAGAGATCACATGCACACATGCATTTTCTACTAATCCCTAAGCAAACATTTAATTATTTCTGTATGGCATACCCACCTTGATGCTTTGAAGATGTGATGAGGTTTCAAAGTTCCTTTGCTAACTTAAAAAAATATGTGGTTAATTTTGCTCGTCCTCTTTGTTGTGATGAGACATATAATGCTGTATAATTTTGATGACCATGGTTAAATGTAAAATGAACAAGTATTCTTGATTGACTTCCTCCCTCCTTCCCTTCCTTCTTCTGTCCCTTCCTTTCCCTGTTCTTTCTTTCTTGCTTGCTTCCTTTTTTTGTTCTTACTCAATAATTGGATCTTCAATGCTTATATAGTATAAATTGTTCAAATTTTGACTACTTGGCCTGTTTTGTTTACATTGAAAACAAGCTTGTATAAGATATGTCAACAAACGAAGTCTGAAACTTAAATGATTCTGAATTTCTTTTCCTTGTTTTAAAATAAACATGTGTAGAGAACAAACTTACTTTCCCCTCTTGGTATTGGGGATTGTTTCATCACTGTTATATTGCTGTGAAGAGACACCATGACCAAGGCGAACTTGTACAAAGGAAAGCTTTTTATTGTGGGCTCACTTACAGTTGAAAGGATGAGCCCATGATCATGCTGGGAGGCAGACAGGCTTGCTGCTGGAGCATCAGCTGAGAGCTTTCCATTCTGATCCACAGGCAGTGAGTGGGCAGAGGGAGAGAGCCAATGGGCCTACCATGGTCTTTTGGAACCTCAAAATCCTTCCCTAGTGACACACCTCCTCCAGCAATGCCACGCCTCCTCTAACAAGGACACAGTCTCCTAATCCTTCCCAGAAAGTTTCGCTAGTTGGGGATCAGCAGTCAAATAGATGAGCCTCTGGGGACCATTCTCATTCCTACCACCTAAACTCAATCAAGCCTAACGCAGCCTTGGAGCTGTGTCTGTAATCCAGGCTGACTCATCTCTGTGAAACATGAGAATATGCAGCAGAAAGCTAAATGCCCTGCTTTAGATAACTAAGGCGTTTTACTACCCTTAACAGGCAGAAGAATCATCCAAATATAAGCTCCTGAAATAATGAGCGCCCGTGTTAGAAGTCGTATAATGTAAGGAAAGATCACTGCTGCCCACAGTCATAGTTAAGTCCTCCACAGACACACCCCAGTCTATGCTTTAGTGTTTTCAGTTGCTTTCTCTAGATTCTCCTCAGAGTCCTTCTGTATTTACCGGAAAAAACAAGTACGAACAAGAATGTCTGCTTCCAAAAGCTATCGTCTTTGTACTTTTGAATATTAAATACGGTTATTTGTACATTATATAGAATTTCTTTTGTAATTTAATCTTTTAAATATGACTTTGTCAGTGCTTTTCTTTGAGTCCACATTTACTCACGTCAGTTCCCCGGATTCATTCTGGGGTGATGATGATATTGTAAAATTAACCCTGTGGAAAAATAGCGTGTTCCCTCTTTATGACTCAGATCTTGAGTGTGAAGTGAATAGTACTTTTATTGTGTACATTACATTTAGTAAAGATGTTCAGAAAAGGCTCATGGTATAGCAGGAATTACATAGACATAGTCTGCTAGCAAAATAATTGAATTTGTAAGGACAGTAATAGCTCTCTTAAATTTGGCTCAGACCAATGCGTATCACTTTAGTTCAGTTCGGCTTATTAGTTATTGAGGACTGCTGAGAACGAGTCATTCAACATACGTTGCTAGGAAGGTACAAGATGAATTGGATATGGGTTTTGCTCTTAAAGAACTTAGTCCAAGAGCTGGGGATGTAGTTCCATCGATAACTACGTGCACAGCATGAGTGAAGCACTGGATTTAATCTCTGGAAGATGAAAAGAGAGAGGAAGGAAAAGATGAACTCAGTTTTGTTGGGAGTATGTGCCTGTGAATACAAGGCCTAAAGGCTATTCCACGAAGCATGCCAGAAACGAATGTGCACATGTTGTGTGCAGCCTGGCAGAGGACTCTGCCCCAGCAGCCACTGGAATCACAATAGCCGCCTTTGTAGGCAGGAGGAAGAACTACATATTTTCCACAGTGGCAACGTAACACCTAATGAGTAAGGCTCATGAAATCTAGTCTTTGCAATCTCCTAATCTTCAGCATCATGCTTAACCTTTTTCAGCGTGTTTCCAGTTTCTGTTCTGTCTTCCCCACATTTTCTTCCTATAAATTTCATCATATATATACATTGATCGCAAAGATTTCTTATCAACGGTTCATTCATATCCACAAAGATATGAGTACATACCTACATCTGAGTATGCATGTACACACTCAGACATAATCTTATATCCTTTTCCTGATAATTGATAACATTTACTCCTCTTGTTTTCAAAAGCTGAGAAACCCAAACAAAACAAACTCCCTCCTCCCACATGCCAAAATACAACCCAAGACACTGAGAGACTGTAGTGGAGAAATTCAGAAACATGATGTATCTATCACTCAAGGTTCTCTCGGGAAACAAACATGATAGAACGGGTCAGTACATATTAAAGGGGATCCATTACAGTGGCTTGTAGGCTGTGGCCTGCCTAGCCCAACAGTGAGTGTCTCTTAATGGAAAAGCCAATAATCTAATTGTTGTTCAGGCCTACAGGCTGGAGGTATCAGCTGGTTTTCAGTCTCCATTGGAATTTCAAAGAAGTCGGTTCTAATGCCAGTGAGGAAATAAATGTCTCAGCAGCAAGGTGGATGAACTGGACAGCAAGAGTGGTGGCAAGCAGGCAGAAAGCAAAGGCTACCTTTGAGGTGGCCTTTTCTAGGCCACCAGAAAGTCTGGTCTAGATTTAGGATGTGTCTTCTTACCACACATGATCCAGATTGAGGGTGAGTCTTAATTACTTCAGATAATCCAATCAAGAAAAGTCACAGGTATGCCCAGCTGTTTGGGTCTTCGATAATTTCAGATGGAGCCAAATTAATAACCAGGATTAGTTATCACATTTGCAGAGTCTTTTTGTGAAATATTTAAAAATTTATTATGATTATTGTTGTTATTATTATTATTATTATCGATCAATGTTTTGCCTTCATTTGTGTTTGTGCACCCTGTACATGCTTGGTGCCTGTAGAGGACAGAAGAGAACTTCAAATCCCTCCAACTGGTTGCAAATTGAGCCCAGGTCCTCTGGAAGAGCAGCAGCCAGTGCTCCTAACCACAGAGCCTAACTGAAGATTCTACCACAGCTCTTGGCATAGAGGAATTGCTCAGTAAACTTTTGTTTGCATCAAAACAAAAGTCATTTAAATGATATGAACATGTTCCTGGGCTGAAATGACTTTTTTATGTTAATGAAGAGTTTCTGGGGATTTGTGGGCACTCTTAGTATGTCACCGTAATATAAGCACATAGATCATCATTTGATATGGGCAATTAGTGGCCTGTATTGGTTGCAATGCGAAACTTTCCTTGAACTTGATAATGGATAATTCTCATTGATGCTGAAAAGATGTTTTCATATTCACCACGCATTAAAGAATATTCCGAGTTAAATGTCTTGAGGTTATAATTTGTGCCGTAGTACCCCAGTATTTCTCAAACACCCGTATATGTCTAGGCTGGTATAACAATCAGGTATTATATATTAGGATGATAGACACATAAACCTTATAGATCAACAACTTGTAGAAAATTGTAGGAGGCTCTTTCTTTTGTATCTCAGTTATGCAAGGAAGAGACATTTGCTGTGTAGGAGGATGCTGGGCAACACCGTCTCTTGCTGTTGCAATCACTCAGCTTGCCCCTTCACATTTATGGGCAATTTTTACAGAACTGCTGACCTGGCAGCTCTTAACACTAATTATCTATGTCCAGGTTCATGCTAGTTTTCTGCTGGCTCTTCTGCCTGTAACTAATTTTTTTTAAATTTATTTATTATGTATACAATATTCTGTCTGTGTATATGTCTGCAGGCCAGAAGAGGGCACCAGACCTCATTATAGATGGTTGTGAGCCACCATGTGGTTGCTGGGAATCGAACTCAGGACCTTTGGAAGAGCAGGCAATGCTCTTAACCACTGAGCCATCTCTCCAGCCCTGTAACTAGCTTTTGCTCAATTGAATGGCAGACATACATTGTTCAGAAGAGAGACATGTTAACGCTCTAGTCTAGTAGAGGTGGTCGAGCTGTCTGTCATTCCGTATGCTTGGTGTAAGGAGTAGTGCCCCCACCTTCAGTATTCACGTTATCCTTACACAGTAAGATACAGTGTTGCTGTCTTCAACATCTACACCGTTCCCTCTGCTACCACGCTTATTCAGCCCTACCAATGCCTGAATAATAAAGTGTCATAAGGATGTGGACTGGGAATGGATGAACATTATAAAGTGCAGACTTCCCTCTGGGGTGTCTCCGAAGGAGATCCAGAATTTAATAATTTTGTTGGTTGGTTGTAGCTTTTTTTTTTAAAGACATGATCAAGCCACAGGATAAAGAAAACAATCCCTTTTCCGTGCCCACTACATTGAAAAGTAATAATACAAAGAGACCTCTCCTGAGTGTTGTCCATTTGAATAAAAAGTAACCCTGAGCTCAGACATTGTCACCCCAGCTTTATGATATAATAGAAACAGAGGAATGTTTAGCAAAATTTAAACAATTGCTAATATTTTTGACATTTAAAAATATAGTGCGACAAAACTGTATTCACTCAAGTTTTCTTTCTTATCATGTGGTTTAGATACCGTGAGATGTTATAGTTGGCAGTTTCAAGTCCTTTGTCACAATCTAATGCCATCGTATTGATAGTATTTTTCTCTCTCTTTCCCTATACATCATAGCCTCTAATTCTTACGTTTTTCAAAGACTTCTCTCTCTTATACCCCATCAATGCCAAATGCTGTAGATTTTGCTGTAGCAAAGTCTTGTGCACTGTGTTTTTCTGCTCTCTCTGTGCTAGCAATTCATATTACTTTTGCTCTAGCTTTGGTCTTTACTATGTAGTGACTGACTTACTATTACAGTCTGCTAACCAGGGACAGACATAGCTAAGTTTTGTATAGCTTGTGCTTCCTTTTGGCTTAGAGAGTTAATGCTCGTAACTTCATATCTGAATCTCTAATATGCTTATGTTATTCTTTTAAGATGATGAGAGCTGGGTGGTGGGGGCACACATCTTTAATCCCAGCACTCAGGATGCAGAGGCAGGTGGTTCTGATGGAGAAGGGTCATATGTCTATTGGTTAATAAAGAAACTGTCTTGGCCCTTTTGATAGGACAGCAGCTTAGATAGGTGAGTAGACAGAACAGAATGCTGGGAGAAAGAGGCTGACTCAGGCAGTCGCCATGATTCTCCCGCTGGACACAGATGCAGGTTAAGATCCTCCCTGGTAAGCCACCAGCTCGTGGTGCTACACAGATTATTAGAAATGGGTTAATCAAAGATGTGAGAATTAGCCAATAAGAAGCTAGAACTAATGGGCCAAGCAGTGTTTAAAAGAATACAGTTTCTGTGTAATTATTTCGGGGCATAAGCTAGCCATGCGGGCGGCCGGGTGCCGGGAACGCAGCCCTGCTGCTCTCCTCACAACAGAGTGGCACCCAACATGGTAACTAAATCCACTTAAAAACCTGGTTCGAGGCCAGCCTGGTCTACAGTTCTAGGAGAGCTAGGGCTACACAGAGAGACCCTGTCTGGAAAAACCAAAAAAAAAACAAACAAAAAGGATGAGTTGAATGAGTTAACTCATCTCGATAAAATATCAAGAATTAGAAGTCAGGGACTTGTGTCTGGTCTTCTGCCTTGGCTAAGTCACGTGTCCGTCTTTTCTCCTATCTCCATTTCATTGTCCTCAGATTTTTTTTTATCTCCTCTATTGATTTGAACATATAGACTCTACTGATTTCTTTGCCTCTTTTTTTTCTCTCCTGAGATTGCACATGTTTTGAAGTTAGTTAACACTAACATATTTATAATGACTCCCACGTCTAGCCTGATCCTCTTCTTAAACACAGGGCCACCCCACTCTTCAGAGATTCAGAAGAACAGTACAGTCATTCTATTTAATTTTTTATACTTAATGCAGACATAAACTTATTTTGCTGAATGAACTAAACCTTTATTCTTGGCCCTTCAGTAGCTTGATTCCAGGAACTGAACTTTTGGCCCTGCCTTGTATCACTGTTCCAGTAATTCCTACTGTTTTGCCATCCACTGTGTCTTAGTTACTGCCTGTGTTTACTGCTCGGTTCATCATTGAACTTTGTCTTAGACTAAATCAACAACAAAACATCACTGTATTCATGGCGTGCTTAGCACAGACTTCCATATATTGAAGTAAGCAGCTTTTATCAATTAATAACGAGCTTCACAGTGTCCAGGACAGTGATCAATTCAGGAGAGACCTTTACTATTGGTTAAGTTGACTAAAATTTTGCTCTCAACCAGAACAGACCATTGTGGAGTGTGTGACAGCTGCTGACAGCATCTGTCTGAGGCTAACTGTATGTCTATTGACACTTTTCCTTCCTATTCTCAGTGCCCTTTGCTTACTACTAAGTCTACTGGTTCTGACCTGCTTGCCTGAGGGGATTTCTTTCTCTGGGTGCTTTTGGTGACGTGCTAATTGTCTGACTCTGTGGGACTATCCAGTCCTTTAGGTGCCACCTTTAGTTGGATCAGATGTTTATCATGCCTTTATAAAATTCTTTAATAACTATTTAAAAGCCTTTGAAGTCATTTTTTCAAGACTGATTTTTCTGTTTGTATTACACAGATGTTAACTAAATATCAAGCAGTTCTTTTGATAAGGTAACAGCAATGGTTATATAAAAGTGGTTAATGATCCCAGAGCCATGACAGTGTGGCATTGCTGTCACTGAGTAAACTGTAGTGCAAGAGACAATGAAATCCTTTTAGTTGAAACACAAACTTTCTGTCACGATCCCTTGCAGCAGGAAGAGTAACATATCCAAGTCACTCAGTGAAGGGATTTGAAGGCTTCTGTTGTTACACAAACGGAAGAAAATACAAGCCCCAGTTTCTGTGCTCTTTTGAGAGGCTGCACCACCAAAAGTCACCAAAAACAATGACAAGTTTTAAAGGGTATAAACTGAGGAATATCTTATTACAACTCTGGTCAATTTGTCATACACAGTGTAGCCATGTCCTCTTGGTGTTTTTGTTTGTTTGTTTTTTGTTTTAAACAGATGTTGGGAATATAGCTCAGTAGTAGTGCACATACTTACCTTTTGTGAGGCCCTAAGTTTGATCCAACAAACAAGCTAAGGAAACAACCCCATTATTAATTTGAATCCTTTATGAAGTCAAGGCATAGGATAATTTTGACCATTTTGGTGTATTGATGGGAAACCTTAATTAGCTTTAAGCAGATTTATCATTTTTGTTTTATGGTACTTTGTTGATTTTATTTATCAGGACTTAACATCAAATATTGCATCTTCAAACTAAAATTGCGTAGAATAGTGTATAGAATTTCACATATAACTTTAGTCCCATAGTCCACATTTAATGGATAAACAGAAGACTGCTTGAATACGTGTAACCCTGACGCATGTATGAGTGTTTACTTCCTATGTCACGGTCAGTTTTGAAATAATTTGTGTTAGTGATTCCTTGTAGTGTTTAATATCTGTCAGAATTGATTTTAGTTTTCACAGGACAAAGAAATAGGGACATCTGGAGACACCTTTTGCTTGTCCTTAAGAGACCTCTTTGGAAAGTATTCTTCCATGTCAAAGAGACCAGGGATTAGGTGTTGATGCTTTGTTTCAATAGCGCAGCAGAGAATAGGTATCCGCAAGAGAGAAGAATTGACCAGTTGTTTCCAAAGTAGGAGAAAGAAACTGGGCACGCAATGCAAGCTATTAATTTACCTATTTAACCTAGAAACACCTTTTAAATACTGCTGTGCAAAAATAAAATTTCGTGTGTTTTGTCTCCTGTACCCTGTTGAATCTAGAGCCTTTTAAGCATATGCAAGAACTCTACCAAATAGCGCCATCCCCAATTCTAGTTATTCTGTATGATGCCTTCTAAAGTACCGTTTTCTTCTTTTACAACATGAAATTTAGATAGCAAATTTAGATTTGTGTTTGCATTGCAGAATAGAAGAGAAATTGTAGCATCGCCTTGAAAAAAGCACAGTGAATGACGGTGCCTTTGGGCTCCATTTCAACTCTATCCCTGGCCCTCCAGGATAATAGAAAAAAGCACAGTGAATGACGGTGCCTTTGGGCTCCATTTCAACTATATCCCTGGCCCTCCAGGATAATAGAAAGGTAATTCTTCCTTGCTTGTTTGAAACAAGAGGTTGCATTTTCCTTATTTTATAAATATGCAAGTATCTAATATTCATATAAACCATATAAACTTGTAGAAGTAGTTTTAGGATAGTGTAGTGATATTTTATTTGTTATCTAACAAAGCTTGTCTGAAGATCAGAGTGCGGAGCTAACCATAGAGAACAGGCAGTGGTGGCACACACCTTTAATCCCAGCACTCAGGAGACAGAGGCAGATGGATCTCTGTGAGCTCAAGGCCACCCTGAGTTACACAATATTGAATCTGTCTAAAAGAAACAGAGCTCACACAAAGGTGATCCCAGCACTTGGGATCAGTGCCTCTAATCCCAGCTCTAGGGAGGTGGAGAAAGGAGTGATATGGCTGGGCGGAGAGAAGAATAGAAGGCAGGAGGAGATGGGAGCTCAGATGTAGTCTGATGATTAAGTCTGAGGATGCAGTCTGAGGGTGCAGTCTGAGGATGCTGTCTGAGGGTGCTGTCTGAGGGTGCAGTCTGAGGATGCAGTCTGAGGATGCTGTCTGAGGATGCTGTCTGAGGATGCAGTCTGAGGATACAGTCTGAGGATGCAGTCAGGGTACAGTCTGAGGATGCAGTCTGAGGATGCTGTCTGAGGATGCAGTCTGAGGGTGCAGTCTGAGGATGCAGTCTGAGGATGCAGTCTGAGGGTGCAGTCTGAGGGTGCTGTCTGAGGATGCTGTCTGAGGATGCTGTCTGAGGATGCTGTCTGAGGGTGCTGTCTGAGGATGCAGTCTGAGGATGCTGTCTGAGGATGCTGTCTGAGGGTGCAGTCTGAGGATACAGTCTGAGGATGCAGTCAGGGTACAGTCTGAGGATGCAGTCTGAGGGTGCAGTCTGAGGATGCAGTCTGAGGATGCAGTCTGAGGGTGCAGTCTGAGGGTGCAGTCTGAGGGTGCAGTCTGAGGGTGCAGTCTGAGGGTGCAGTCTGAGGATGCAGTCTGAGGATGCAGTCTGAGGATGCTGTCTGAGGATGCAGTCTGAGGGTGCAGTCTGAGGGTGCAGTCTGAGGATGCGGTCTGAGGATGCAGTCTGAGGGTGCAGTCTGAGGATGCAGTCTGAGGATGCTGTCTGAGGATGCAGTCTGAGGATGCAGTCTGAGGATGCAGTCTGAGGATGCAGTCTGAGGATTCAGTCTGAGGATGCAGTCTGAGGATACAGTCTGAGGATGCTGTCTAAGGATGCTGTCTGAGGATGCAGTCTGAGGATACAGTCTGAGGATTCAGTCTGAGGGTGCAGTCTGAGGATACAGTCTGAGAATGCAGTCTGAGGGTTCAGTCTGAGGGTTCAGTCTGAGGATGCAGTCTGAGGATGCAGTCTGAGGATGCAGTCTGAGGATGCAGTCTGAGGATGCAGTCTGAGGGTGCAGTCTGAGGATACAGTCTGAGGGTGCAGTCTGAGGGTTCAGTCTGAGGAGGATGCAGTCTGAGGAGGATGCAGTCTGAGGATGCAGTCTGAGGATGCAGTCTGAGGGTTCAGTCTGAGGATGCAGTCTGAGGATGCAGTCTGAGGGTGCAGTCTGAGGGTTCAGTCTGAGGGTGCAGTCTGAGGATTTTTAGAGAGAGATTCAGTCTGATGATTTGTAGATACAGGATCGCCCCTTTGGTCTGAGCATCGGCAGAGGTAAGAACCCTCTAGTGTTTGACTGCTCTGCTTCTCTGATCTTCCAGTATTAATCTCTACATCTGACCCAGAGTTTTTATTATTAAGATCAATTATAATTCATGTTACAGGATAGCATTTTTAAGCAAAAGCATCATCTTGAGACATAAGGTGGAACTGAAGCAGTTTAAAAGCACATACGTATAAAAATTACCTAATTATATCACACGCACTAGTTATAATAGTTATGTCTGTAATGTCAACATTCATCTACTTAATGGTGGAAGAAGCTTAAACAACTATTCAATTTCTCTTTCCTGTGGTGTGCCATTATTCTTAGTGACTGGTTAGGCATCACTATCTATTGTCAGATGTCTAGAATGGGTAGTAAGGACATAAACCCTGATTTGTATGGGCATACTATGTTGCTATGTGCTTAGATTTTAGGCTTGCTTACCAATCAATGTGCCATTAAACACTGTATTTTTGAAAAGAATTCTTTTTTTTTTTGGTCTTAAGTTCTTCATTCTTTGATTGTTAAAAATGATACCATTTTGAATGTGGAGGTGTATCCCATTAATCCTAGCATTCAAGAGGCAGAGACAAACAGATATCTCTGAGTTTGAAGTCAACCTGGTCTACATAGTGAATTCCAGGACAGCCAAAGCTACATAGTGAGATCCTATCTCAAAAAATCAAATCAAAATAAAACAATGAAAGTCAGCTTATGTTTAGAAAATCCTGAATGGTAATTACTAAGTTGCATCTATTTAAAGTATCTTATGATGATGTTGAAAAAAGCACAAGAGGCAGATCATTTGATCTATTCTCTCTTCACCCATGGCTCTGGTTACAGTACAGTCTTTAACCAGGGGACTAGTGCTAGATACCTGTAATCCTGGCCTTGGTAATAGACTGGTGCAGGATGATGTGACGATGAGGCCAACTTGGGCTGTACAGTATGACACTACTGCAAATTGAAAAATAAATTTTAAAAAAGGCACACATATAATTTAGTAGGTCTGGTACTGGACCTGAGGCTTTCTTGCCTAATAAACTCTTGTCAGTCAATCAGTGGATAGTGAGGCTATAAGATATAGATTATACCACCAAAGAGTTGACATTTCTGTTTAAGAACTAGTATTTAGACGCGTTAGACTTTAAACAATTCTCCATGACAAGAGGTGATTGGGAGCTGATAGAGGTGTGGACTGCATTTGAGCTGGATGTTGAACAATGGTGACATGCTTTTAGACAGAAAGCAATCAGGGGCTGCTTCATGACAAAGGTAGGTTTAAGGATGGCCTTGACGATGGGAAGAATTGGGAAAGGTGAATGGCTTTTCAGAGAAGAGGGTGGTATCAAAGACAGAGACTGGTCTGGTAAGGGTGGTGACTTCCCAGGGCATCCTCTCTCGGGGAGGGAGAGAGCTCTACAGTTTCTTAGTTTTTTTTATTATGTAGAAGGTTATCTCTGTGGTTGATTTACATTTCATTTGTACCAGCTAGTTAAATATATATATATATATATATATATATATGTGTGTGTGTGTGTGTGTGTGTATACACACACACACACACACATATAAAATCTTAGTTTTGCAACCCAACTGTCAACTGCTGTTGCTGTTTCCTCTCCTTCCTCTTCTTCTACTCCCCCCCCACACATCTTTCTTCCTTCTCCTCCATCCACTCCTCCATTTCTATTCAGAGGCGGACAGGCCTTCCACGGATACCAACCAAACATGGCGTATCAACCTGAAGGATGGATGAACCAAACCAGTATAAAGATAAGGGCCCCAAAAGTCAGCAAAAGAGGATATATATATATATATGTGTATATATATATATATATGTCAATTTGACACAAGTTAGAGTCACTGGAGAGGAGTCCAAATTGAGAAAATGCTTCAGTAAGATTCGGGCAATAGGCATGCCTTTAGGGTATTTTCTTAATTACTAATAAATGTGAGAGGGCCCAGCCTATTGTGGGTGGGGACATCCCTGAGCTGCTGGTCCTGGGTTCTATAAGAAAGCAGGCTGAGCAAGCCATGGAGAGCAAGCCAGTAATAGCACCCCTCCATGGCGTCAGGTCCTGCCTCCAGAGTCTTCCCTTGTTTGAGCTCCTGTCCTGTCTTTCTTAGGCAATAAGCAGTGTTACAGAAGTGTGAGCCGAAATAAGCCCGGTTTGATCATGGTGGTTCATCACTGCAGAAGTCACCCAAATGAAGACACTGTGCCGTTGTCACACAAAACAACCGAAGAGGGAAAGAATTTATTTGCCTCATGGAGTTCAGGCTGAATGAAGGGCTAACCTGGAACACTCAAGCCTGCTCCCTTGACACCATTTTGACAGCTAGATGCCATGCCCAAAAGGTTCCACATTCTTTAAAAACTGTATCATTAGCTAGCCTGTTACATGTATACTTGGAAAGAGTGTGTGTTCCACAGTGGCTGGGCTTAGTGTTCTCTAGGTGCCAGTTAACAACGTAGCTAATAGTATTGATGAAATTCTTTGTAGTTCTAATAAATTTTTGTCTCTTTTTTTATTTCTGAAAAGAAGTTAATTTTCTCCAAATATGATAATAATGGGAGGTTCTATAGAATTTCAGAATAGGGCATGATCTGTGAGAATAAAAAAATTATTCTAAGTCATATGGTAGATCACAGGCTTTTTCTTAGGAGGGAACTGAGTAGAGGGATATTTGTGACAAAACAGTATCATCGAGGCAACTTATAAGTAAAAGTATTTAGTTGGGGGCCTTGCCTTTAGTTTCAGAGGGTTAGTCCACGGCCATCGTGGTGGGGAGCGTGGTAGAGGGCAGGCATGGTTCTGAGCAGTAGTTAGGAGCATACATCCTGATCCAAAGGCCACAGGCAGACAGAACGGGGAAGAGATTCAAGGCCTGGTGTGGTCTTTTAAAACCTCAAAACCCACCTCCTGTGGCATCTCCTCCATCAAGATCACACCTCCTAGTCTTTCTCAGTTTATAGTTCCATCAACTGGCGACCAAGCATTCAAATATATGAGCCTCTGGGGGATGACCTTATTCAAATCATCACGATTTGTTAAACTTAATGAATCCAGTTTAATAATAGGACTTTCTCTGAGGAAAATGGTAACTTGTGAGAGATCACCCATTAAAGAAGTGAAAGTTGTGAGGCAAGAAAGGAAGGATCAGAAAATGTAAGATATCTTGAGAATAACAGCAGACTATCAATTAGGAAAATGAAGCCAAGCAATCAGTAAGTAATCATTTGCCAAGTTAGGGGATAGAGGCCTGAAAGAATACATGGGGATGATGATGGCGCATGTCCACAGAACCCTGTGTTATAGGCTGTGTTCACTCAGAGAAAGGACAGACAGAGCATTGATCGAGCAGTAGAGCGCATACAGAAACTCATTCAGTATCTCTCTTTCCAGTGTGGTGCTTGGGTTCCTTACCAGCTGATTCTACTTTCTGTGGCCTCGGAACCAAATGTCTACAAGAGACGACTGCTCTAGCTAGCCATGCTAAATGAGATGCAGTCACATTCTAATGAACTGTTCTAGCTAGCCACGCTAAATGAGGTGCAGTCACATTCCAATGAACTTGAAATACCATAAGACCACACGTTATCTAAAAATATATTACTTAAAAAAGCGTTGACACTCGGAAATATCCTAGTATTTTTTGGAAGTGCAGTAATAGATTTTTCCATTTTAAACACAGCGTGTTCTCCAACTTCAGGTTGCTGTTGGAGTCTACAAGGGTTTTGGGTGTTCTCGGCTTGACTTGAACAGGATGGGTGTCCAGGAAGACTGGGATTCTGTACACAAAATAAAACGTTAGTCATCCACATAATGATAGTTTGTCGCTGTCCAGTTACTATTTTGTCTGTCACTGAGTGAGTTCGTAGTTTTCTTACTGCATATTTTTTCCCTCATGACCGAGTTAAGGGTGGCCAGCTTTATGGTTTTAGTCACCAAGGTGAACAGGCAGTCTTCTGTGTCAGACACAGCGCTGTCTGTTAGGAGGAACCATGTGACGATGGTGTGGGACTCTCTGAGCTGTCAGTTGTGGAAAGTGTGTGTGCACTTTCTGAAGCAGCTGCAAGGAAAAGTGCGTGCGCCTTTTTGATTCTGAATCAGGAATAGTTAGAGAACTGCAGGAAACTTTCCGATGCTGCCTTGCTGACTGTCACCATTTCTCTCTGCTGTAATTTTACTAGGTGCTTACATCGCAGACAACATCATTGATTTGTTTTACGTGAACTTTTTTATTTAAAAAGAAGTGCATACTCTTAAAAATGTTTAATTTGTAAAGATTTAAAAATAATCTTGTATTTTTTTTACTCAGTCTCTTTGAAAGACAGCCATTTAAGGAAAATTAAAAACTAAATTGTCAAGATTAGCTTTTGCCATATAAATAGCTTCAGATTCTCTATTGTGTATTTTGAC
The DNA here is from genome assembly GCF_037038515.1 of Microtus pennsylvanicus. Lineage (NCBI taxonomy): Eukaryota > Metazoa > Chordata > Mammalia > Rodentia > Cricetidae > Microtus > Microtus pennsylvanicus. The sequence goes on along the minus strand of NC_134580.1, from coordinate 19,379,259 downwards.
AGCTACCTTCAATTTTTTTTTTAATTTGAAAAAAAGGTGTTAAAGAAATTTTCCTTCAATAGGCAGAATTTGTTTAACATTGCGCATCTGAAATAGTAAGAAATGCGTCACACTTGGAATAATGTAGACATTGCTAAAATAATGTGAAAGTATCATTGATATCATGTCAATTTGCCAAGAAAATGCACTCAAGATTATATAATTCTCCTAAATTGAATGTTATATAACTATCAAGAAAAGAAATTCTGCCATGAGGTCAAGGGCCTTGTATTTTGTATCTTTGTTTCTCGTTGCTTTGTCTGGTATTTTTGTAGAGAATGGCCAGGCAGTCAGCAAATCTTTAATGGGTGAGGCAGGCTTTTGTCGAGGAGGAGCATTTGAAACGTCCATATTCTTGGACCGAAGTGGGCTCATTCCTGGACTCTCAGTTTGTAAGTGGGGATGACACACATGCTTGGATCATGAGTGCACACGGCCCTGTATTTTTACAAGTGCGGGCAAAGTAATTATTTATGAAGAAGCACAATGATCACATGATCATGTGGACTTATAGATCTGTATCAGTGCATTATAGAATTGTTTTACAGGTTTTAAGTCTTATGGAGACTTTTCTCCAGGAAATAAGATATTACCAGGTGTGTTGGTTAGTTTCATGAGCTTGACTCAAGCTAGGGTCATCTAGAAAGAGGAAACATTGAGAAAGTGCTTCACAGACTGGCCTATAGGTCAAAAGCCAATCTTCTTGAGTCGTTTCCTTCCTTCCTTCCTTCCTTCCTTCCTTCCTTCCTTCCTTCCTTCCTTCCTTCCTTTCCTTTCCTTTCCTTTCCTTTTTTTCTTTCCTCTTTCTTTCTTTCTTTCTTTCTTTCTTTCTTTCTTTCTTTCTTTCTTTCTTTCTTTCTTTTGGTTTTTCGAGACAGGGTTTCTCTGTGGTTTTGGAGCCTGTCCTGGAACTAGCTCTGTAGACCAGGCTGGTCTCGAACTCACAGAGATCCGCCTGCCTCTGCTTCTGCCTCCCGAGTGCTGGGATTAAAGGCGTGCGCCACCATCTCCCGGCTCTTTCTTTCTTTTTTGAGACAGGATTTCTCTGTGTAGTCCTCACTGTCCTGGAATTCACTCTATAGACCAAACTGGCCTGGAATTAAGAGATCCCCCTGCCTCTGCCTCCCAAGTGTTGGGATTAAAGGCATGTGTCTCCACCGCCCATCTTGGAATCATTTTCTTAATTAAGGGTTGTTGCGGAAAGACCCATCCACTGAGGGTGGTGTCACCTCTGGGCAAGTGTTCCTGGGTTGTATAAAAGGAGAAGGTGAGCGAGAGCCATGGAGAGTAATCCAATCGGCATGGTCTCTGCTTCAGTTTTTGGCCTCTAGGTTCCTGCCTAGTGCCCGCAGTGCCGCCCTTTTGTGGTGAAAGGTGAGATAATCCCATTCCTCCCAGGTTGTTTTTAGTGATGGTGTTTATCACAGCAGTAGAAAGAAAGGCAACGGATCAGGAGAGAATTAAATTTAAGGCAGCATGATTTTAGAAACATCTTTGAACTCTCCAGAAAACATATAAAGGTCATAGTTCTAACCCTAACCACACAAGTATACTCACTTTTGTGTGAGTTTCTCATTTCTGTTGTTTCTAGAAATTGCTTCACATCCGAGTGGTTTGACAATACAATATTGTTTCTTATATTTTGTTCTGTATTTGGTAGCGATCCATTTATTAATGTGTAATGCAGATTTCTGAGTCTCTCTCCCTAAAGTGTATAACATCGCCTTTGAAGGCACAATACTCTTCCTTTATTAGTGGTTCACAGTGCATCCGTGTTTTGATAAGGTCTTTATTTTCATCGATTTCTATGTACAGTTGCATATCATAGCCAGTTTGAGAATGAATCAGTGGCTCCAATGATGTTTTGTATAAGCTGGTTTCTATGTATTTGCTTAGTTCTCCTTTTACACGTAAGGACAATCCTGCAAGTTATTTCTTGAAGGTATGTGTCTATTCAAATATATTTTTCTTGAAAGATATTTGTGAAGGGTTTAAGAAGAGGAACTTCTTCATGCAGATATGAAGTTATGCCTGTTTAATATTCTGGGCACTGGTTTAATTCAGCTTTTGGTGCTTAGCCAAGAATTCCTCCCATGATCTCTCAACTTGTTTTTGGCCTTGGTTTGGGTTTGCCCCAGTGTCTGTATAATCTTGGGAAGTTAACCTTTACCCTTTTTGATAACATTTTATTGTGATCAGTCTTTATTTGCTAACATCCTAAGATTTTGTCTAAAGCATTTTCCACACTAAAACGTTTTCCATAAATTTCATTCTTAAGGACAATTGGATAAAGACTTTACTTTGAGTTTTTATTTTTGCTTTTTGTTTATTATTCCATTGCCCTTATTTGTCTTGTTACTTTTGACCTGGGAGCAAATTCTGTTTTTGGTATTCTTTTCTAACTTTTTAGCTCGAATGAGAATTCTGCGAACTTCCTACTGCAGCAATTATTCTGTGCAAGGCTCCGCCATAATGTACTTTTTGGTTCTTTCCTGATTTTTAAAATATTATTTTTTTAAGTTTCCAAAGCATTTATGAATTCCTTTTTTATACTTCTTTTTATCTTGCATTTTAAAGTAACATGTTGACATTGTATGAAATGCAAACTGTGAGAATAAATTCTTGTTACTTATCTCTGCTTCGTAATTACCATTAATATGTTTCTGTAAAAATCACTTGTTTCAGAAAATTTTCTTATGAGATTTAGGTAAAAGATGATTCTCTAATTGAATATAAGGCCTTTTAACACTTTAGGCCCTTTTGATCCTAATTTCTGATGGATTACCAGAGCCCTGTCTACATCATGATGTATTTCTCCCTCGTTCATGTAGGAGCAAAGTAGCAGAACTTCATCCTAAACTATCTTTTCTCTAGTTTTGTGTCTAATAATAGTGACCGATACTCTAGAATATTACTAGAATTAGTAAAAAAATAACATTATCTAAAGATCTCCCATTCTGCCCTGAAAAGATCTGCCTAAACCTGGGGAACATCCTGTTTGAGCAAGAAGATATGTGAGCCTTGGCTAAGAGCTTCGGAGCACTGACATAGGCTTTTCCCAGCATGAGTACATTTTAGAAAATGTTAACTTTGTTCTTCTCATTCCCTGCCAAGTAGGTCTGTGTGTACCGAGCTGTACACAGGACACACAAAGGTAAATGTAGTAAGTCCATAAAGGATGATAATGATATTAATTCTTTCCTCCATTTTCTCTTTGATCCTGTTGATATTTGGAATAAATTATTTGCAGTAGATTCACATAAAGTATATTTAAATTCCTTTACTTCCAATATCTACTAAATTTGTGCTTTCTATCTGTGGCTCTCAAACATGAAGTCTGTCTTTTTAAGTGAGTCAATTATGACTTAATAAGTGATTAATAGGAAAAAAGGTATGAATTCTTTTGCCTTGTTTTTTACATCAACGTCTCATACTCATTTTGTCTTAATGGGAAATTTGAGATTTTATTGCTAAAGGCTTTGTTGTTTTTGAATCTATTTCTGCACCACAGCTGAAATCCGGGTCGGCAGTAGCTTGGGATTAATTGTTCAACATTTTCAGTTTCCTTGTTTGTTATTAAGGGTATGCTCACTGGGTTCCTCAGAGGGCCTGCCTTCTTTCCCTAGCCTAGATTAATTTTCTGGTTTTCCTTGTTCGCAAAAGTGATGCCCTGGTTAGGCATGTCTATCTCGTAGTCTCTTTTTATATCTTGTCTTCTATCTTGCCCAGAAATGGGTTAGTATTACATCACTCGCTGACCACTAGCAGCTCTGAGCCCTCTTAGGATACGCTTCTTCTTTTTTTTTTTGTCAAATACCAAACAGAGGCTAAGCTGGGCTGCTTTTGAAGCTGAAGCCTTCCACATTCACTTGTCTTTCTTCTGCTCTTTCAGTTTCTTTAGGCTGCTCCTACCACATTGTACCCCAAACCACGCCTGTTTAATAGGGAGCTGAACAGGGAGCTAGCCCTCTTGAGGATCACAGAGAGTAGATGCTCTTGTTTCCGAGACACGGAAACAATGGCACAGGGAACCAGTTTCTTTTTTTTTAATTTATTTTTTATTTTTTTTAATTTATTTATTTATTAAGGATTTCTGCCTCCTCCCCGCCACCGCCTCCCATTTCCCTCCCCCTCCCCCGATCAAGTCCCCCTCCCTCATCTGCTTGAAGAGCAATCAGGGTAGGGAACCAGTTTCTTGCCTTTGTTCATTTGACTGTGAAGGATCAGAGCCAGGATTCACACCCTGAGCGTTTATGCTCACGGTGGAGTCTGTGCTCATCAGCCCAGTGCAATACTGACTGCCCGTGCAAAGCCTGTGCCTGTGCGGGCACTACTGTGCCTGGATTGCCTGTGACTTTTCTTCCTTTCTGGTCAAGTGAATTTTTAAAGTATTTTTCTTATTCACTGAAAATTTCATGCATGCCCACATTGATCATATCCACCCCAACTCTCCCTTCTCAGCCTGCTGTTTTGGGAATCAGGTCACCAAGTAGAATACCAGGCAATCTGTCCTCGAATTCATGAAATAAGAACCTCATAGACCAAATGTAGATAGATAGACATAGAGATACTAATTTAAAATGCGCACTGAGAAGGGAAAGATGGGATAAACTGAGTCTACGTGGTGTAGCGCACAAGTGACTGAATGACTGTGCTCCCGAACCATGTACAGAGCGTTCATTTGTTTCTGTGTGCCATGCCAACAGAGAGGAGTAAATCAGAGATGAGTGAGGGGCCTTAGTGTATGAGAGATGTCCAGAGCTGACACACATGGTGTATTTGGGCAACACAGGGAGAAATACAGGCGGCCTCGGCTGAAACTAGTCCCGATAAGCTGCTCCAGTTCTGTTGCATAAGCAGAGAATGAACATGCTTGATACCAGATAAAGACCTCATATATGCAGATTGGCAGTTCTGCCTCACCTCTGCTGAATGTACTGTGGACGTTCAGTGCCTTGGGTGCTTTATTGTGTTTATGGTTTCATGAATATTAATTGTAGTTGCATAGTTAGGGCCTCCTGAATCTGGGCTTCCTTTGGTCTCCTTTGTCATGCCTCTGGCTAAGGATTTACTCAATGCTTAAGAATGGCTTCCCTTTTGTTTGTCACAGCTTGTGAACTCCGCCCGTGTCTCACAAACCTCTACTTACTGCGGCTTCTAAAAGTCACATACTGACCCCAACACAGCGATAGTGGATGACTTCAATACCCATCTCTCACCAATAGACAGATCATGCAGAAGAATCTAAGTAGACAAACCCTGGAGTTGACTAATATCGTGTCAGATAGAATAGCAGAGACATACGGAACAATTCACCCAAACTCTAAAGAATATTCTTTGCTCCCGGTATGGAACTTTTTTAAAAAATTGATCACCTATTAAGAGACAATCTGATAAGACCCTATTGCTGAATGTTATTGAACTACAGCCTACAAAGTCAGTTTTGATACTGATCATTACTGTTTTATAGACCGGGAAGGTTTATTGTTTCCAGCAATTTTGTTCTGTGTTTTGAGGGAAAAAATTAATTTTTTAAATCATTTTAGAAGAGACAAAGTAAAGTAAGTACATGAAAAATGAAAGGAACCATAATGTACACATGTATAGTACACATACACATAACACAGCCTGCTGAGTTCATTTAATATTGTGCATATGTCTATATGTTTAGGGCTGACCTCTTGGGATTAGATGATCTTTTGGGGCTCATTTTTGGAGAAGACTGATTCTCCCTTTCTCAGCAGCCATTGGTTGCATGTAGTTTAAATTGGTTTTTATTATGTTTTAAAAGACAGAATCATACCATGTAGCTCTGTAACTACAGCTGGCATTGAACTCAGAGAAATATCTGGCTGTTTAACACCTTAGATATTTTGGCTCCTGATTTCTTAAGAATTATCAGAACTATACATATTGTTAAAATCTGCCTCCTGAGTGCTGATATTAAAGTTAAGCATTACCATACCTAAACAAAACTTATATAAAGTTATATATATGCACATAATTTATTCTGTGTGTATGTGCATGCCACACATGCAGGTGCATCCCATCACACACTTTCATGGTCAAGGTCAGAGGATCGCTTGCAGGAGTCCATTCATGATTTCCACCTTGTGGGTTCCATCACTGACTTTAGGTCATCAGCCTTGGTGGCAGGTACCTTTACTTGCTGATGCTTCTCTGTGGCTCAAGTTCCTACGTATGAATGGCTTAATAAATGTAAAACAACACATAGCATATCATATCTATAATACAGATTATTGTAAAGAAGATCTGTAGAATCTTTGTAGTTTTTGGTGACCTCGGACCCTCTTTGGGGTAAAATATACTGATTGTGAAACAATTTAATATCAAAAATAGCAACATTACAAAACAGAGTTTTATGTTTAAATTAAAGAAATTAAAAAGTGCCTGTTAATGTTTTATTTATGTCTGTTGCAAAAGGGATTTGCCTAGAGTAGCAAGGGAGACTGTGGAAAGAAACACATAATTTCCTTTAAGATGTGGTTAATGAGATGCAATTTTTTTTTATTTTTTTATTTTTTTTTGGTTTTTCAAGACAGGGTTTCTCTGTGGTTTTGGAGCCTGTCCTGGAACTAGCTCTTGTAGACCAGGCTGGTCTTGAACTCACAGAGATCCGCCTGCCTCTGCCTCCCAAGTACTGGAATTAAAGGCGTGCGCCTTCACCGCCCGGCTATGAGATGCAATTTAAATTAGTCAAAAAGATAAGTAGACCAAGACTATAACATTTGACAATAATATGGCATTTGCATTGCAGACAGTAACAGATTTATAAAAAAAAAAAATTGGCTTAGAAAAAGCCCTGCTTGGCTGCCTCTAAGCGTTGATTAGCATCTGAATGGGGGAATGAAAAGAGCTGAAACCAAGTATTCCGAAATGAGGAGCACCCATGATTTCCACCAGATTGATTTATTGTTGTTGGATACTCAAGGTCTGGAGCCGGCACTTATCTGGTCTGCCATTCCACTGAATCCAAGGTTTTTATGCTTCTGCTGCTCTTCTAGGCTCAGCATTGTATGGCTTGAAGCCACCTCCACTTTTCTTCTTCTTCCATGTTCTTTGTAACAAAGTGGGTGGTTCACCGTGAGACTGAAGTGGCTTTAGGTGATGGGACTCAAAAGCTCTGTACAGTGCCAGGTACACTGCACGTGCTTAGACGTTCATCCTTGCCCAGCCTCGCTTTGTCGTCCCCCTTGTCCTCACTCCACGCTGGGCATGGTGATACTGAAGTTTTAGCCCTTTCCATCAGTCCTATGGAGAAAGTATCAAAGACTTTACTCGGTTAGCTTAATAATGCTTAGCTTCGTTTTGGTTTCCTAGACAACAGAGCCAGGACCTAATGCTCTTGCAGGAATGCAGACTCGGTGCAGCAAGACTGAGGGAAAAATGAAGCCAAGCAGAGAGGAGATGAGGCGGCACATTATTTATTTATCTGTAAACACAGCTCACAGTTGCCTCGGAATGACCACATGGAAATACTCGTTTTAAAGCAGTCTGCTAGAGGAAGGAAAGGGGAATTGTTTCTCTATCTCTCTCTCTTTTTTTTTTAACCCTCTTATTTTCAATGGTCAGCATTTGCACACGGCCCTCATGGGTCCTGGTACTTGGGCACCTGCATTGCGGTGGGGGAGTCAGTTCTTGCAACCCATGGAGTCAGCAGGCTTGCATTTTGGTCTAGAAGTGGTAGGAGGTACAAGGATCCCTGAGGCTGTAGGTGGACAGGCAGCCTGTGGATGAGGCCGAGACAGATTACATGGTGAAGTATGCAGCCGGAGGGGCAGAGAGCTCTGTGGAGGGTTAGCCCACAGCAGATTCTTTCTGATGTTGCTTATTTCTAAAAGGTTTTCATATGACAGTGTTCATTCTTTAAAATGTAAATTTATCTAATATCATTCTTATAGGAAATATTTTCCCACGAGCTCTGCCTTATTTACTCTTTGAGCACTGAGAGCAATGAAGGGACTGTTCCAAATCCTCTTGACCCCGGGAATATGAGAACACAAATGCTCTCAGCTGACAAAAGCACCAACTGCTCCTTTGTCCCCAGCTGAAGGGAGCTCCTCCTGTGGTCAGTTTGGCCTTTCCACTTGCCGGTTACTTCCTGGCAAGCATAAATGATTGACAGAAGTTGTGTGCTGAATTGCATGATTCAACAAAGAAACAAAGGAATAGGCCACTGCTTGGAAATGCAGCGGGTCTCGTGAGTGAGCCTGTGAGGAAATGCTAAGCAACCCAGACGTAATCTCCTTTAAGCATAACAACGGGCATCGTGCACGTGACTGCAATCAGAGGACACCGGCCAATAGCTGCGTAGGTGGTGGCAATTGCAAGAAATGGTGATTGATGGATGATGTGATGGGAATGTGGAATCTGGTGTATGGATGCCTGATCATTCTCTATTTTTCCATGCCTGTCTACTCCCCTCTAGCTTGAACTATCTATGATCTCACTTCACCAAAACTAGCCAATATCTTCATTTACCTTAAAAAAACAAAACAAACAAACAAACAAACCTGCAGGTCCTGTTTATTTACTACTATGTATCTTATTCCCTGATTTTTGCATTATTTTCATATTTATTAGTCTCTGCTTTTTTGGAATGATTCCTGTTTGTTGTATTTGTGTTATCCCGGCATTGCTGTTATTTAGCGTATGTACGTAATGTATGTAATGTGTTTCCCAACCAAGCTGTCACCGCTGGTGAACTCCAAAGCATGACTGAAGTCTTTCTGTGCTGCTCAGATGAGCTCCGGCTCTCCAAATCTAGGAATTGAAAGATAATTTTCATGAATTTTGAGTGAGTCCTTCAGTCTACACACTTCCGTTCTTTATCACCATCTAAACCCGAGTGCCAATAAGATTTGAGATTTGTTCCTGAAGTTTGCTGTCGGAGCTCTATTCCAACTCAGGAGGCAATCGTGTTTAGATAATATCAGACACTCATCCTCCAGATCCATGCTTCAGAGATGAGGTCAGCATATGGTGTGCTGAGATCCTAGCCATGGCTCCTTCGGTCTTGAATCTAGTAGATAATTATACCCCATCATTACAATGATGATTACCTAATCATACTATTACCGCCACTGTCAGGGCTGAAGCCAGGAAAGCAGCGTAACCTGGGGAATGTTACAGGTCTTGGAGAAGAGCCATGTGTCAGCTTGGGTTCTGGCATTCAGTAGTTTATTTCTTTCCTCACCTTTTAAATACTGAAAAATAATACCTACGTCAGATAGCTGTACAGCATGAAAACAGTATATGTAAAATGTTTGCAGGTATAGTAGATATTACTTCATGAAAGATGAGTGTCACGTTGGCATTATCAGAATCATTAATCATCTCATTTGGTTCTGACAAGTACGGTGCTTCATTTCTTTAAAGCGGCCAGGCTAGGGCTCAGTTGTTAGGAGTGCTTGCTGCTCTTGTAGAGGATCCAACTTTGGTTCCCAGTACCGACATTGGATGGCTCACAATTGCCTGTAACTCCAGCTCCAGGGGATCAGACACACTTTTCTGGTCTTTTCGAGCATTTGCACACATGCTAGATTCTATACATATATGCACGCATGCACACACACAAAGCATTCTTTAAAGCTCTGGTTTGCCTGGAACTTGCTCCGTGGACCTTTGAAATCAGAGATCTGCCTCCTTCTTTCTGTCTTCTGTGTGCTGGAACTAAAAACATATTTCACCATTCCCAGTCCTAAGTTTTTAATGAGTAAGTTTTATGATTTAATGATGAAAACTGTCTTACTTTACACACGTTACTTTTTGTTATGAATCACAAATGATGGGTTGGTTTAACACAATAAATTCATACCATAGTTGTGTGTTGTGAGTTTTCTTTGTTTACTTTTTCTTTTTGAATACATTCTAGTTTCTTCAATAAGAACTACTCTTTATATTATTTTCAAAAGATTCATGTGTTTTTATTTATGTGTATGAGTGTTTGCCTGCATGTGTCTATGTATTCCATATTTACGTCTACGGCATACAGAGTTCAGAAGACATCATTGGGTCCCCTGGATTAGAGAGAGTTACAGACAGTTGTGATCTGCCTTGTGGGGGCTAGAGTGAAACCTGGGTCCTCTGCAAAAGCAACAAGTGCTTTTAGCCATGGAGCTAACTCCCCAGGCCCCAAGAAAAGAAAATTTGCTTGCCTTTCATTGTAGAGATGAGGTTTTCATCCTGTTAGAATGGACCTCAATTATTTCACACAGTAATAGTCACACTCCATATCTCTTGTCGTAGAACTTTGTTGTGTACTTCAAAAAAATGAATGCTATTTCAAAGGCTCTTATTTATATCCCTTAGGTGCATGAGTATAGTGTAGGGTGTTCTGAGTGTTCATACTTTGTAAACGTTAAAGTGGTATATTGTGTTTTAATAAATAAACAAAACTTGCCTGAAGATCAGAGGGCAAAGCAGCCACACTGGTTAGCCATACAGATCAGGACGTGGTGACACACACCTTTAATTCCAGGACTTGGGAGACAGAGGCAGACAAATCTTTGTGAGTTCAAGGCCACCCTGGGCTGCACAAGATTGAATTGTCTATAAGAGAAACAGCTCACACCACATGAGATCACAAGTTTTTAATCCCAGCACTAGGGAGGTGGAGACAGGAGCGATATGACTGGGCAGGGAGAGGAATATAAAGGGGAAGAGACAGGAGCTCAGTGGAGTGTCGGGTCTGAGGATTCGTGGAGACAGGATCTTGCCCTCTTGGTCTGAAGATTTGGTAGAGATAAAAGGTCTCTCTAGTGGTTGGCTGTATTGCTTTTCTGATCTTCAACTTGAACCCCAATTATCTGTCTCTGGGTTTTTATTATTTGTTCTACGAAAGATTGCACAGGGAATGGATTGCACAACAGGGAGAGTGCTCGTGTGTGTGTGTGTGTGTGTATGTGTGTATGTGTGTGTTTTCCCTTTCTACAGCTCCCAATAGCTTTTCTCTCTCCTAAGAACATACTGGGTAGGAAGAATGGTGTTAGATACAGAGAATTCAGTGTATGGGAGAGGGGATACAAAGATGAATTAGAGATTCATTTACAGTCTCATAAAACACAAATTAGTTAGCTTGTTTGCGTGGGTGGGAGAATGGCAAACATATCAAAAGAGAAAGATAAGATAGTGGGGGGAGAGGAGGAGGATGTTAAAACACTAAATCCAGGATTGTGTAATATCCCAGCAGACTTCGGAGCAGAAGGTGGAAACCCCTTGCAACATTTAAAAATATATAGACAAAGTGAATATGAACTGAATTTATTTAAGGTGCTGTGAATTAAGCATTTAAAGAGCTATGATACGAGATAAGTAGTGGCTGGGAATACACTGTCAGCAGAGGATGGTCATTAGGCTAGCAATCTGGCCTGCCCAGGTTAGAATTAGAATCCTTAGAATGATTATGCCTATTAGAATTAATGTATCTTGTATGAAAGGGCATCTCTTGGGTATGCTCAACTATGTTCATAGCAGCATTGTTTGTAATAGCCAGAACCTGGAAACAACCTAGATGCCCTTCAATAGAAGAATGGATGAAGAAAGTATGGAATATATACATATTAGAGTACTACTCAGCAGTAAAAAACAATGACTTCTTGAATTTTGCATGCAAATGGACGGAAATAGAAAACACTATCCTGAGTGAGGTAAGCCAGACCCAAAAAGAGGAACATGGGATGTACTCACTCATAATTGGTTTCTGGCCATAAATAAAGGACATTGAGCCTATAATTCGTGATCCTAGAGAGGCTAAATAAAAAGGTGAACCCAAAGAAAAACATATAGACATCCTCCTGAATATTAACCTTCATCAGGCGATGAAAGGAGACAGAGACAGAGTCCCACATTGGAGCACCGGACTGAAATCTCAAGGTCCAAATCAGGAGCAGAAGGAGAGAGAGTACGAGCATGGAACTCAGGACCGCAAGGGGTACACCCACACACTGAGACAATGGGGATGTTCTATTGGGAACTCACCAAGGCCAGCTGGCCTGGGTCTGAAAAAGCATGGGATAAAACCGGATTTGCTGAACATAGTGGACAATGAGGACTACTGAGAACTCAAGAACAATGGCACTGGGTTTTGATCCTACTGCACGTACTGGCTTTGTGGGAGCCTAGGCAGTTTGGATGCTCACCTTACTAGACCTGGATGGAGGTGGGTGGTCCTTGGACTTCCCACAGGTCAGGGAACCCTGATTGCTCTTTGGGCTGACGAGGGAGGGGGACTTGATTGGGGGAAGGGGAGGGAAATGGGAGGTGGTGGCAGAGAGGAGGCAGAAATGTTTAATAAATGAATAAATTAAAAAAAAAGGTTAACTATACCCAAGGGGTAAAAAAAAAAGAATAAATGTATCTTAACCCTCCGAACTCCTTTATGCCTTTTAAATTGCTTACAAATATTATTTGGCTTTTGGGAATTTTGTGCATGTGACAATGGCAAGCAGATGCCAATGCAAACAGATGTGTAGAAACCCGTTTTCAGTTGCCAATTGGGACGTTCAGATAATGTGCCATAGGGCACATTCTTTATGAATTGATATCACACGTTCCTCTTTTGAAGTCTGTACTGTATATAATAGAATATGCCCTGTTTTGAGATAATTCTTGAATGTGTAAAGCATATTTCTGGGTTTTAGAGACATGAAAAGCATCATGGAAACTGTGAAATGCTAAGGACATGTGCTTTTGATTTTGTTATTTACTTTCTTTTTGTTCTTTGACTTTCAGGAGATACTAATATGTACATACATTTTTTTTTACTGAGTCAATTTTAAGTAAATATTTAAATAATTTTAATCTATATAAATTTTTTGTTTGTTTTGTTTTGTTTTTTGAGATGGAGTTTCTCTGTGTAGCTTTAGCTGGCTTTGAACTCAGAGATCTGCTAGCCTCTGCCTGGGATCAAATGTGTGTTACATCACCACTCGACTGTATCCGTTTTTTTTTTCCCTTCAGTTCTTCATGGTTTCTGGCTTCATCTTGAGGGAAATTCCTTAATGTATATTATTTTTCTTCGTCTGATCTAAAGTGGGTACCATAAAATGCTGTTTTCTTGAAGGATAGATATCTTTCAAACTTTCTGCCTAAGGGCGGCTAAGGTTTGGACTTTGTATGGAATAATTTGAGGCTTCAGAGTCCAGCTGTTGTGTCTCTCTGTGTTCAGGTACTAATCCTCTTCAGAGTCCTTGGGGCTTTTCTCCAAGTAACCACAGTCAAGCCCACAGTAAAAGTTCTGAATTTTAATTGTTTACTTGTGTGTTCTACAAATCTCTAACTTTATTGAGGAATAGGGGAAGAGGTAATAGCTTGTTGGGCTGGCTTCCTTCGTCTGACTGGGAAATGCTGGCATTCCAGGATCGTGTCCCCTTAAGCTGTATCTTCTGACCCTCTTGTCTTAACCATGCTAATGTGGTAAATAGGAGAGCTGACATTTAAACCAATGAAGCTTTTCCTTACTACACAGTCATCCAGCTTCTGGTTGTCCCTGCACAGGACAAAGCTCTCCTTGGAGCCAGCAGAGCCTTAGGAAGGTTTTTCTTACTGGATATTCAGCACACTTCCAACTTCAGGTGTGTCGCTCTGCAGAGCTGAATTCTCTGTGGAGCCCGTGGAGACGTAGAGTTGACCTGTCTTGTTGGACTTCTGAAACATCAAAAAGAAACCAAAATGAAACATACTGGTATTTTACTTCCTAATTAATTATTCTTAACAATTTCCCTTTAAGCTAGAGGCCTTAGTTCATTCTTCAAGGGTTTTATGTCAGCTTGGCACACCTAAAATCATCTGAGAGGAGGCAATCTCATTAAAAGCATATGCCTCCCTAAGATCAGTTGTACACAAGCCTGTAGGGCATTTTTTAAATTAGTGATTGACATGGGAAGGCTCAGCCCACTGTGGGTGGTGCCTGTGTTGGTTGTCCTGGCTTCTATAAGAAAGCAGGCTGAGCAAGCAAAGGAAAGTAAGCCAGTAAACAGCACCCCTCTATGGCCTCTGCCTCAGCTCCTGCCTCCAGGTTACTGCCCTGTTTGAGTTCCTGTTCTGACTTTGTTTCATGATGAACAGTGATATGGAAGTGTAAGCCAAATAAACCTTTTCCTTCCCGAGTTGCTTTGGTCATGGTGTTTCATCACAGCAATAGAACTGTAGCCAAGACAAAGTGTAAAGTGACATTCTCAGAAAGAGCATCAAGTCATAACTGTGTAAGGACTCTACACGGCTAAGTACCCAGTCAGAAATGCATGATTCTGGAGTTACAGTGTGTAACAGGAAGAGCAGGCGGGCCTGCTTGTGGTCCCAGCTGCCCCGCTAGCTTACACCCAAAATAATCAGACAGAAACTGTATTCACTTAAATATTGCCTGGCCCTGCTGGGCGGTGGTGACACACACCTTTAATCCCGAGTGCAGGAGGATCTCTGTGAGTTCGAGGCCAGCCTGGTCTAGAAGAGCTAGTTCCAGGACAGGGACCAAAAAAAGCTACAGAGAAACCCTGTCTTGAAAATCAAAAAAAAAAAAAAATTGCCTGGCCCATTATCTCTAGCCTCTTATTGGCTAACTCTCACATATGAGTTTAACCCATCGCCATTAATGTGTATCTCTACTTGACTGTGGCTTACCGGCATGAGTCTAACTAGCGTCCATCTCGGGCAGGAGAACCATGGCATCTGCCACTTTGTCCTTCTTCCCAGCATCCAGTTCTCTCTTCCCCGCCCATCTAAGTTCTGCCCTATAAAAAGGCCAAGGCAGTCTCTTTATTCAACCAATGAAAGCAACACATAGTCAGAAGAACCTTCTACACCAAAAGTGTGTAGATCCAGATTCAAATTATCGTTTGCTGTTTCTATTTCCCATAATAACCACCCTGATCCACCCCTGTGTCTGATCTAACATCTTTCTTACTACCAGGTGGAGGCTTTAGAATTAGTCTTAGGTGATTACTAGCTTCCAACCATCCAGAAGTTGAGGGTTGTCATCAGTAGCATCTGAGGCCTATAGTAGACTTTCTACTTTGTTCTAATTGACACTGTGGTCCCACAACAGTGTTTTTGGTAAATGCCTTGATGTCATGTTCTTTGTTCTATAACTACTAAAGTCTCTTGTAACTGGTTTTCATTTAGGAACATGTTATTCTAGAGAACCTGCATCCAAGTTCTCAGGCTCTGTTGACTCCTGTTTGGCTTACCTCCTGGTCCCGTTGAGGAGAAAGCTGTGCTTGGCATTAACCTGGCTTACACAGTGGCCATGGTGATAGTTAATGGATGTTTTGTCCTGATATTGTAAAGCTCAGCGGCTTTTCATCTGGAAGTTTCCTCACTGTCTGCTGGCCAACCTCTAAGTTAGTAATGTTAGGGCGGCAACTACTTCTAGCTGCCAGAGCTCCGTGTTAGTTAGGGCGTAGGTTGGGCAAAGGCTCAGCTGGAATAGAAGTTTGCTGCTCTTCTGCACTGCAGGTAATTTGTCAACAGTTCATTGTGTTGGGGACCCAGGATCCGGTTCTGTTGTTTCACTCTTCCTTAGGTGTTGTTGCTAGAGTCACATGACTCAAGGTGGCCTATCACTACACTTCGTTTTCTGGAAAGGGCTGCCTCATCTTTTGTACATAAGGGCAGACCATTGGCTTTAACTGGACTTGACCATCTAGCTGCAAGGAGGCTAAGTGTGCAGGGCAATTGGGTAATATTAATAGCAAATGATAAAGCAAAATAAACCAATGATAAACGGGAGACTGGATTTTAGAGTATGCTTAGCAATTTATGGCACAAAATGTAGAGAAAGTCTTTCCGGTTTTGAAGAGTAATGGTTCGGTAAGATAGTTGTAAACTATGGTCATCTAGGTTCTAGCACCTGCCTGAGGGATACAGAAACTTTGTTGCCTTTATATCAGTTTCATTGGCAATTTACCTTCTAGAGACCACGGTAAAAAAGCACACGTGCCTTGTATTTGAAACCATGTGTTTAAAAATGTATCACTTTACCGGTGAGTTTCTCCTCTCATTAATATCTAATGGGGGATAAGTACTGAGCAGGCCCAAAATAGCATTGCAGTCTCAGCTTTTACGTCAAGATCCCTCTAACTACAATGACTTAAGATGGGTAACGTATAGCTAGCTCATCTGGAAATTTCCGAATCTTCGAGTTGTATATTAAAAAAAAATAGTGTACATTTTATATTCTCCATTTGGAATGTGTGTTCTAGCTCCGTATCTTAGTAATGTTTAAAGTGTTTATTAATTTTGCTCAATGTAAAGTTGACATTCCTGGAGGAGTTGCAGAATTTTTTCTCTTTCACATTGACGCAGCACTCGGTCTGGAGGAAATGGTTGTAAAGACTGGGTAGTTCTTATACAAAACTCACACTCCGTATTTAACTCGTGTTCATCAGCACCTAATTGGGAACCAGACAGTGTCTACTGTGGCTGTTAGTGGCAGCCATCCTAAAGGCTACCTCTTTTCTCCCCGATTTGTTCGGCTGTTGCTTTCCCATCTGTAAGTCGATTTCTCATTCTTCAAGCTGAATCAAAGGAATCTCTTTGCCCTCAACCTCAAAGAACAGTTTGTCTGTGGTGCCAGTGCCTGAGGCAATGTGATTATCCGGTGACCTTTGCCCCCTGTTCCTTTTGCCGCGTAACCCCCTTGGCTTGAGTTGGACAGTAACTGTGGCTTGCTGGTAATTAGTAGAATAGGTAAAAGTGATGAGATGTTGTTCCTCGTTATATATAGATGAAGCCTTGGCAGATTGGAACAAAAGCTTCTCCTGCAGTAAGTGCCCCATGGTGGGTCTACCAGGCTGTATGTTAGGGTGGCATTGGAGAGGTGAGAATTGGCTTTGTGCCATCAAGAAAACAAAGCTCTCACTTCCACACAATAAGCCACTGAATTCTTCAACAACTCCAGCTGAGAACAACCCCAAGCCTAATGCCGACATTCCAGCCTGGTGAGACTCAGCAGAAATTCTAGCAGTGCTGTGACTTTTCACTTATAGAAACTAAGGTCTGATGTGTGTGTTTTGTTTGTGTGTATTTATATGTTCATGTGTGTGTGTGTGTACTTGTGTACAGGTATATGTGCTTGTGGACATGTACATGTTGAGGCCTGTGTTATCACTTACTGCCTTATTTTGGGGAACAGGATCTTTCTTTTTGTTTTTTGTTTGGTTTATTTGTTTGTTTGTTTTTTTCTTTGAGACAGGGTTTCTTTGTGTAACAGTCCTGGATGTCCTGGAACTCTCTTTGTAGGCCAGTCTGGCCTTGAACTCACTGAGATCCACGCGCCTCTGCCTTTCAAGTGCTGGGGTTAAAGGTGTGAGCTCTTTTTTTCAGATTTTTTTTCTTAGGGATCTTTCACTGAGCCTGGAACTCACCAGCTCAGCTAGCTTGCTGGACAGTGTGCTTCAGTACGCTCCTGTCTCCACTTCCCCTGCAGAAGTTTATGGGTATGCATTGCTGTGCCTAGCTTCTTTATGTGAGTTGTAGGGATCTAACACAGGTTCTATGCTTGCATGACAAACATTTTACCAACTGAACCATTTTTTCAAAAGTGCCTGTGTTTTCTTGGGTCTAAAGTCTAGATTAATTCGTTACATATCTATAAGAATGAAGGTTATAAGTCCTGGCTGTTTGAGAGGCAAAAAACAAAAGTTATTGTTCACATCCTACCTGTGTAGGATACCACATGTGGCCACCAGTATTGGAACTGCTTATCTAATGCTGGTAGGCTAGAGAATACAACCTAGAGATGGATCCACAAATTTCAAGTTCTCTTTCATCTTCTTGTCTGAGCTGGGCCTTTAAACCACTTGCTTGCTTGCTTGCTTGATTGATTGTAGATGAACTTAGATGTGGGCTAGTTAAATTTTAATGCCACACTGAAATTGTGTATAACTATATTGACTTTTACCCACCGGGTCATCTTCCCCGCCCAACAGCTTTGCATGAACAGTAGATTTAGTAATTGCAGTCAGAAATTTTCTTAGGTGAGGAAAGAAAGTACACCTTTCTTGGTCGACTCATTTTGTTTGTTTCTTCAGCATGCCTCCACCACACAGCTCTTTGTCTTGCTTTTCTCGCTCTGCCTCATGTGGCATTTTTCTTCCCTCTCCTGATTTGGGTGATTATCTCCCATCTACGGTTTTGAAACTGTGGCACCAGTATTACCTGTAGACTATTAGAGAGGGAGCTCTCTGTCCCAGCCAGGTCCTCAGCGTCACAGTGTGTATTTTCAAAAGCTTCCTTACGATTTGTATAGACAAGTGTTATGTCGAATTATAGTTGGTTTTGTTTTTGCTTTATTTCCTATGTGGTATAACAAAGTTCCAGGTGGTAGAACGTTACTTCATCCTTTATTTCTCCTATAACTCCTAGCATAATATTATACAAATAAAGGATTAATGCATTATTTGTTTAACGGGCTTGATTCTGGGAGGATGTTTTTCCTTTTTTTTTTATTTTTTGGAAATGATTGATTCTTCTAATTTAGCCTGCCATTTTGGTGGTAAGGCAAGAACCCCTTATAGTCACTTTCCCTAAGGGAACTCTAATGGCTTTAGATAGCTCTTAGTATCAAAGAACAAAAGGAAATCTCTAATGGAGTCTTTGCTCAGTGTCTGAGACTCAGGTCTGACCTTTAGTGCCAGAAGTAATGGATGACATCACCTGCCTCCTCAGACCTTCAATTCAGAGGAAGATCCCGTGCCTCTATCAAAGACACCTTGTTCTCTAATGTCTCCTTAGGGCATTCAGGAGGGAGAGCACCTCACTCATTTCCCTTTCACTTGGAGTCTGATCACAGTGGGCTTTGTAAAGGTAATGGGCCCGGTTGGATTGACTAGACTCAAAAGACTTGCTGCTTGCAGTTTTCCTTTTACAGACCTCAGGAAGTAATGTCAAGTTCCATGAAAGATATTCATCTGATTTCCTAAATGGCAAGCTATCTGAAAGACAAACAAAGCAAGAGTATGGCAACTGAGCTGCTGAAGAGATGGGTTTTGTTAAAAGTCATTCCATGTTCCATGCGGCTGGTGTGGTCTGTGTGCACAGGTCTTTGAAAGTGTGATATTCTAATCATGTGGGAGATGTTTGAAAATTATTATAATTTAACAAAATTTGACTTGTTTCTTGTACCTTTTGGATATTTCTCAGGTCAGGCCCACCTCATTGCACTTAACAAGGATGGTAGCTCAAGATACCAGGTTTTTTTTTTTTTTCGTAGTGAATCCATTGCAGCATGAAAGTAATTTAGAAATTGTGTCTAGTGTGTACTACACCTCTTAGAAATTTCCCTAGTACATATCTTTAAAGTAATTAAATACACAGTGATGTGGAAAATTAAGAGTACTTAAATACGGTTCATGGTATTTAATGTGAATGAGTGTACATGTGTGTGCGCATGTGTGTGTGTGCATGTGTGTGTGTGTGTGTGTGTGTGTGTGTGCGTGCGTGCGTGTGTGAGTGTGTAGGCCAGAGGACAACCTTGAGTGTCATTCCTCGGAAGCCATCCACCTTGTTGCTTGAGACGTATTGGACCGCAGTACTAAGGCCATACATTTTTTAGGGCTTATTTATTTTTATTTTGTGTGTCCTGATGTCTTACTTGTGTGTAACTTAGTGTAATTTGAGTGTAGTGCTCCCAGAGGTCAGAAGACAATGTTAGACTCCTTAGAGCTGGAGTTAACTGCGGCTTGCTAGTCGCCACGTGGGTACTTAGAACTGAACCCAGGTCCTCTTCTAGAATAAGGTTGTATTTAATAGGAAAAGTATGGTGGACGAAGTGGCATTGGTTTTAGGGCAGAACCAACCGGTGGGGTCAGGATCTACTTCCAAACATCGCCATTCCTCACTGCTTCAGAAATCTGGTGCAGGCCTAGCAGTGTGTTAGAGTCATGCGGAGAGCTAATTAACAATATAGAATCTGGTTCCACCTCGGGAAGTTATGATTTAACATGTCTGGGTGGGACCTGGGAATCTGCATTAATGTATAATGAAAACAAACACATTGAACTTCCCCGGCAATTCCTTCATGGGGCCAGGCTTGAGAACTGGTACTATTCTTATCTGTTGTCAGTAGCTACAGTCAGCACTCTCTCTCCATCGCTTCAACCAGTTTCTGATTTGCTGGTTAGTAATAAGCTTCCCCCTAGTTTTGACTGAGATATACATCGCCACAGTCTAGAATCACCTTCTTTTACAAGTGTACCTGGGACAGTCCTAGTTTATGACTGTTACCTTGGAAGGATTGCTATTGGTGTCCCCCTTTCCTTCAATAGTGACCTAATTTGAACAGTAGAGGTTTAATTCTGCCTCTGACATTTTCAGATATTCATGACCTGTTCTTAGGAAGCTGAGGGTCAAGTATTTGTTTCCCTTAATATTACAGCAAACTGTTGTAAACAAGTGACTTTGAAGAACACAGATTCTTTTCCTAGAGATCAAAACTATAAACCAGGTTGGAAAGGTTACAAAAGCTACATGTATCTAATGCTTTTGATCTATTCTTAGGAATCATATCAGTTTCTCTTATAAAGAAAAAGTCTAATAAGGATGCAGTATCAAGAGGTAGTATGATAAGATTCTCATTTATCTCCCCAAAGCATACATAGCTTCATTTATAATTTTACAAGAGAATTTTTGAAATTCCATGCATAATTGTAATGGACTGAGGTGTTTTATTGTTTTATTTGACATAGTTTCCTCTGCCCCAGGCTGGTCTTCAGCTTGTTGCTATGTAGCTAAGACTGCTTCTTCCTCCTGAATGCTGCTGTTACAGATGTGAGCCATGGTGGCTTGCCTGTAAGGAAACAAGGGGGAGAGGTTCTTAGAGGTCCTATAGTGTGTTAGAAACATCTAGAACAGAAAGTAGAAAGTTAAAATTGGATAGAGGTTACCTTAGTGTAGTGTCTATTTATTGGATTGGACTAGGGAAAGATTAAAAAGGGATCAGAAACCTCAGTGGCTTAATATTGTGACAATACAATAGTTGTCCTGACTTTTAGAAGACAAAAAATGAATAAAAACAACTAATTCACATTAAGCATCAGATGGAGACCCAGTAAGTAGTAGCCAGTGATGATGATTATCTAGCATAACGACAGACATATGAAAGGCATGCGATCGGAGCTTTGGATCTGGTGGTGGCAGTCTCTGAGGAAAAACAGTGGTGGCTAGAGGGTGCTAGAAGAGCTGGTTAGAGCTAGGTGTGAGTAGAAGAACCTCACAGAGTGGGAATCAGGTCAGGTTATTGAGTGAACCGGAAAACTACCATCGTGGCACGGGGATGAGATCAAAGTAACTCAAGCAACGAAACAAAGTGAAGCAGAGCTAACAAAGGTATGCGAGCCCCAGGAAGTTCACAGTATCCATGAAACTGGATTAGGGACAACAGTGCTCTCTCTAGCATGGTAGGAAAACAACAGTGGCCAACTGCAAAAAGATTGTGTATGTCTTGTGTGTATCTTGACCAGTTAACTAGCATAAGAAAGGCTTATCCTTTGTGATGCTTTTAATAAAATGCAAAACAGAGGAGTTAGAGAGGAAATAGTGCAAGAGAAAACCACTATGAAGATTTTACTCTGAAAATACAGATTTGATCATCTGTATCTTCGCACTGTGTTATAGGTGCTGCTTGTCTAGTGGTAAAGGGAAATATGGGTTCCAGCACACAATGGGGTGCAATATATTCCAGTGACACGGTATTATTTATTCTTTCTTAGCAGGCATTTCCCCCCCATACCTGCAAGTCAATGGCATTCCAGTCTCTAGCATTTGATTCCTTATATCTTTATAGCACACGATTTGCTATAAAAACCAACTGTACCATAATAATTACAATTACCCTTTAAACTGAACTAGTTACTTGGGGAATTCTGTTCTTTTCTGAATGAAGTTCTCTTATTGGTTATAGGGGGAGATAAAAAAAAAACATAATAGAAAACTCCCATTTTGGAAGCTAAAGATGCAGCTCAATTGCTTAGTTCTTATCCGGTATGCAAGAGGTTCTGAGTTCGGTTTCCAGCAGTACGCACACACATATTTTCTCTCTCTCTTATGCATACATACATACATACATGTGTGTATATGCACACGGACACACACGTGGACACACACACACACACACACACAAACACACATAAAACCTGACTGAAAGTGGGGGAACTAGTTGAAAATAAGGGTTATGGTGGGAGAGGGAGGAAATGAGAGAAGGGAATGGGGGATGTGTGTGAAAATTATCAAGTTCATTATAGATATGTCTGAAGTTGCCAATGAATAAAAAAAAAGTCAAAAATTCCTAATGGGGTTGGAGATAGACTTAGGATAACTTGTTGTTCTTGTGGAACACCCAAATTCTGCTCCCAGAACCCATATGAGGTGTCTTACGACCTCCTATAACTCCAACCCCAGGGGATCTGACACCCTCACCTGGTCTTTGCAGGCAGCCACATACATGTAGCATAACACACGTAGACACACACAAATACACTTGTTGTATCCAATACTGACATGATAACATATATAGATACAGTTGTATGTCTATGTGCATAGAGATGCAGATAATGTTTAGTGCTGTAATATATATATATATCTTTAGAGGAGTAGTTTCACATTTAAATTACTCAAAGACTCAGGGCTTTTAAACTATGCTTTTTTTATTTTTATTTATTTTTTTAAAAAAGCAATAGTTAAAGGACCCAAAACCTAAATCATACATTCTTTGTAGAAGACCCAGACTCTTTTGAGATGTTACGCTGATTGATGAGGTCACTGGCTTAGGGAATTTTTAAGTGACCTTGTAGTAGTAGTATTCCCAGTACCCTATATATACCTCCCTAGGCTTTCATTGCCGCACGGGGTCTCATTTGTTCAAGATGCTGCAATGTAGGCATAGCAGGGATGTCTTATGGGCAAGTTAATTGACGCTGAGAGAGTAACTTGCCAAAAGTCAGTGCTAGTGTAGGTCAAGACCTATAAGAGCTTGACATTCTCTTCTGTTCACAAGGGTGCCAGCTAACTTTTGACCATTCATGAGTATTGGCAGAAGATGCGATGCTCAGGTTGGAGGCTAGGTACTTTTACTACTCACAGTACCATCAGAACGGGGCTTTGCATATTTTAAGCTGGTTTCTCATTCCCTCCTGATCCACTAGGTGCAGGCAGATGCACTTATTCTATGGATGCTGTGCAAGCAATCAAGCTTGCCATGCAAGCAGAAAGCTTGGGGACTCTTCGACACGAAGCTGGAGCAATACAACCTTTGACTGATGGAGGATGCTCCCTTTAAAGGTTGCATGCTGGAAACAAGACTTGGGAGATGATCCCATGAAAGAGCAGTGAGGGCCTTGCGCTTCCCATGCAGTGATACTGAGGTTCCCTCCATACCTTGTTGAAATCACATGACAGGGTTGAACTTAAATCTACTGAATTTTCTTCCTGAAATTTTAGCTGAAAAGATAGCAAGTATAAGCTTTTATCCGAAATTATGTTTATCTTTTTATTCTGGTATAATTCAAAACTAGGCCTCTTGGCTGATTTAATATATTCAGCTATAAAAATAGGTTGGTTATTGTGAAGGCAAAAAACAGGAAGCAAGGCACAATTTTGACAAACTTACTAGATTCAGTCTCAGAATGTCCTGTGATTTTCTGATGGCACTGCCGGAGGCCTAGTCATTCCCCCAGTGGCCACCAGAACATGGACTGTCTTCTGCTGGAGCTTGTAATAGAAATGAAGGCCGAAGGCAGAAGACTTACAACTAATGAGAGTATAGCGTATAGCAGGGAAAAGGTAGCTTGTAGTTTCCTACATAGAAAACCTTTGCTTTGTTTTCTTGATTAATTAAACTACGACTTGAACCTGTAGTAAACGTTAGAGACACACTAAACTAGACTCTTTATCTTATAGCTTAGAAAATTAGAGATAGCGTGTCATTGACTACTGTCCAGGAATGAGCTTCTGACAACTGAGCAAGAGCAGTGCACAGCACTGAAGCAGACTCCTTTGAGCTGATGTAGCCTATCAGAGTCCACTAGGAAATACTTACAGAATTACTCTGTTTTATATATTTGTAAGATAGATTGTTTATCCGCCAGGACTCGCTAGTGGAGAAACAGTAATCTAATTGGATTCTTACTATACTAAAATCATGAATGGGTTTCTGGGAGGGGTAAATAATTCAGCTTGATGAAAGAGAGAGACTTCAAAGACTTGGAGACGAAAAGATTACAGTTTGCCGATGAATAGATTGACAATCCATGCAGAAGGCAAACTACATGTGTTATATGGGGAAGGACCTAAGTTGAGACCTAGTAATGACAGAGGGTTTATAGTAGCTCAGGGTGATTGGATTTGAACATAGAGAAGCAGAAAGAATCCAAATTAGGAAATTCTTAGATCCCAGGCAGAATATTGACATTTTTCTGCCAAAGACCAACCTTTTTAGGTAGTTTGCACAATTGATTTTGTAATTGGAATTTAGAAAACACAGATGTCACAACTGCTAGCTGCAGTAGAGGTTTGAAAAATATGAGGTTATAGATCAAGTTTTCTCTCTCTCTCCTTCCTTTTTTCCATCTTCCCTTTCCCTCCCTCCCTCCCTCCCTCCCTCCCTCCCTCCCTCCCTCCCTCCCTCCTTCCTTCCCTTCCTTCCTCCCTCCTTCTCTCCCTCTCTCCCTACTCCCTTTCCTTTCTTCCTTCTTTTTCCCTCCCTCCCTCCCTCCCTCCCTCCCTCCCTCCCTCCCTCCCTTCCTTCCTTCCTTCCTATCTTTCTTTTCTTTTTTTTTAATTATGCTTTTGCAGTGCACCCCTGGGTGGTCAGGAACATGCTATGGAGACCAGGTTGGCCTGGAACTCACAGAGATCCTCAACCCTCTGCCTCCTAATTGCCGGAATTAAAGGTGTATATCACCACATTTATCCTAGAAACAGTTTTTGAGGAGTGTTGATATAAGATGACCTGCATTCTGTTGACACTTTCAGTTTCATGGAAGAGTAGCAGATGCTGCTGCGTGCTAAAGGGAAGGTTTGGATGTGAGATGGAGGTTGCATTTGTTCCTGTTTCCTCACCGTAAAATCAAAAACCTTGTATTGTATTCTCTTTCACACTTTCAACCTAGCTGCAACAAATTATAGTTTTCAGTACTTTATAATTATATATGTAGCATAATTATATGTGTAATTATATATTTATAATAGTTCAGATGTATAGATATAGTAATTATAGATTACTCATCTATAATTATCTATATGTTATATATAGTTATACAATATAATTTGATGTACAATATTAGAATAATTTACCCTAAATAGTTATGCCATTTGTTTTACACAAATTTTTTCTTTAAGAAGCCACTTAAAATATGAGTTATATGATTATAAATTTTAAGAACTTGCAA
This sequence comes from Microtus pennsylvanicus, assembly GCF_037038515.1. Taxonomy (NCBI): domain Eukaryota; kingdom Metazoa; phylum Chordata; class Mammalia; order Rodentia; family Cricetidae; genus Microtus; species Microtus pennsylvanicus. The sequence goes on along the minus strand of NC_134580.1, from coordinate 19,353,817 downwards.
GAAATTTTTAAAAGTTAACTAAAATATTTACATATTACATATTTTAAAAGTTAACTAAAATATTTACATATTACATATTACAAAATGTAGAGTTCATAGTTGTGGAGTTAGATGAGAATATTTAATGGTATAATATTTTACATAAAACTATTAAGAAATAAAGTTTGAAAATATGCAGAGGAAAATCTTGGATTTTTTTGTTTGTTTTCTTTTGTAAGGTTTGACATTGGATTATTTTTTCCTTGTATAATCTCAGGTAGTGTTACAGTTTGTAGCTATATACATGTTAAGCTCTTCTCATTAAAGGCAACAAATCGACTTTTGAGCTTAAAGTAAAAAATTTTCAGTTGGGTGTGCTTAAGGATTTGTCTGGCTTAAAAGACTAATTTTGAAGAAGCATTGAAAGAGAATTGCACAAGAAGCCTTTGAAGCTAGTTCCTCCTTCTCTGTGTTGTGCGAGACCATCTCAGAAAGAGCCTTTGCTTGTGTCTAATAGAAAGAGGGTTCAGCATGTCTGCTTGACAACTAAAGCCATGCCTTCACCTCCACCCATGCAAATGAAGAGGATTGGGCATAGTCTGTCTTTAAACAGCTCCTCCCTTCTATTAGCAAGGGTAGTAATCAGGTGAGTGTAGGTTAGGAGGTCAAGGTAAAGGCAGAGTGACAATGGCATCCTAAAATTGACTGGCAGATCTGCAATTCAAATGACACCAAATTTTGCTTTGTTATGTTGAAACAAAATCGATAGTAAATAATCCAGTAAATCTGCTTATGGTTATAATAATTTACTTAAAATCCAGTACCTGATTTCAAAGGCGAGCACAGTGCTGTGTTACAGGGTTAGGCTTTTGTCCTATCACAGGGAATTTGTTATGTTCTCAGAGAGTCTGGCAGCCGGAAAGCTGGTTTAGAGCAAAGGCAGGGAGAGTCCAGCTTGTTCCAGAAAGGGTAAAAACCCTCACCACTTTCCTTACCAGTAGGAGTCCTATTAAAATGCAGCAACTAGCAGGACGCAGCAGGGAATTACAATGGTGGAGGTTGGTGACCCCATCAGCTGCTTGTCTTACTAGTATTCATATGCATTGTGCAGAACAGACTTCTGGGAGTAAGACAGGGTAGAGGCTTGGGGGGGGGGGAGGAGATGTGTGCAATATTCTCAGTAGGAGATGGTGAGGGCCTTAATTAGGGAGGTGTGAATGGTGAGAAAGAACACCGTGGGCTGAAGAGCTATTTCAGGAAAAACTGGTGGCTCCTGAGGTAGATTAGATGGAACAGAGAAGAGGGTGGAACCGATATCCCCTTGAGGTTCTTCAGACTGTTCTGTTTGGGTCTTGACCACAATCAAGAGCTATTCTCCCAAAGACAGCTGGTGTTTGATATGGTATCCTTTGTATAATTACGTGGAGTAGGATGCGAGGTGTTTGGAAACAAAAGGATATTAATTTTGAGACACTTTATTAACCACGTGGAACTAGAAAGCCAAAGGTGCCCTTTCATGGGCTGTTTGTACAAATGTATGATGTGGGATTCCCCTCTGTATGCTGGGAATATGTTTTATTGCCATTGGTTAAAAAGGAAGCTGCTTTCAGCCAATGGTTTAACAGCAAAGTCAGGCGGAAAATCTGAACAGAGATGTAGAGAGAAAGTAGGTGGAGTCGAGGAGCTGCCCTATAGCTGCTGAAGAAGATAGACATTTGGGAACCTTATCAGTAAATCATGAGACTCGTGGTAAAATACAAAGTAATAGAAATGGGTTAATTTAAGATGTAAGAGTTAGTTAATAAGAAGCCTAAGCTAATAGGCCAGTGTTGTAATTAATACAGTTTCTGTGTGATTATTTTGGTTCTGGGTGGCTGGAGATGAACAAGCAGCCTCCATCTACAAATGTATTATTATTTTAGGTTAGCAAGACAGGCTTTGTCATGTCGTTGTCATCTTTAGACTATGTTTTATCAGACTTTTTAATTCTTATTTGTTCCTCTCTCCCACTGGCCTCTCCCACTTCCTTCTTAAACTGTTTCTTTTCTTCACTTAGTCTCACTTTCTGCTTTCTTATTATATATCTTAAGGTCTCTTCTTCCACATCATAATCCTCAATTTATGGTCCATATATACCTATATAAATACATGCATAAATAAAGTTACATCCATAAGCTATTTTTATGGTTTATAATCATAGCTTCTAGTGAGGAACTCTTTGTTATACTATTTCTTTGCCTTTCCTTTAAAATAAAAGGTTTATTCTATTTTTATTTATGTATGTACATGTGTGTGTATATCTGTGTGTGTGTGTGTCTCTCTGTGTTTGTATATATAGGCACACATGTTTGCAGAGGCAGAAAAGACTGTCAGAGCCCTGTAGTCATTGTTATATCCAGTTAGGAGTTGCGTATTCTGGGTTCTGGAAACCAAACCCCAGTTCTTTGAGAGAACAGCAAGTGTTCTTACTGCAGAACCGTCTCCTAGGACCTCTTTGTCCTCCTATAATGCTGTATCCTACAGTTGAGCAGTGTTAAATCTAGAAGGAAGTATGGGAATGACAATGTCGCCCGACAAGTGAGGACATTGGTGCTTTCCAGTGAGAAAACTGAAGCCCACGCTCATTTATGAGCACTTCATTCCCTAGTGCCTAACCAGCTACTTGCTGACTATTGTAGTCCATCACTCTAGCAAAGGAGAACAAGACCACAAGGAAAGAAATATCGCTGCGTAAGTAAGTCTAATGTGTACTTAGTTCGGTATTGTTTTTCCTATCCTTGTTTTCCATCTTTAAAGAGAAAGAGCTAAAAATCACGCCTGGACTTATGGTTGAGTTTATGCTTAGTAAACAGATGAATTTCTCCATCACTAGACCAGAGTTTGACCTCATAAAACAGGGATGTGGCACTAATTCCTTTAAAACCTGCTTCTTCCTCTGTCTTTATCATTTTCTATTTCCTGCATGTGGTTGCCTTGTTTTTCTTTGTTAAACTGCTACTGTTTCTCCATGGCAAGCAGGGATCTGGACCTAGTGACCACTGGTGCCTATGCCCAGGATGTTGTGTCTGTAGAGTAAGCAGAATGGACCTGCAGTCTGGTTTGTTCTGTTATGAACGTATTACCATACTGACTTTCCTTCTTCGAGAACAAACCTTGAAATTACAAACAGAATACAGAACAGGGAATTGCTGGGCTCTAGAGCAGGTGGGATGGGTATGTGCTGTGCACGGGGACAACCCATGTAATGTCACTGGGTTTTGCTTTGGAGAGAAAATATTGGAAGTTATATTTATATCTATTTTTAATTTTTAATTTTTTTGACAACTCTCGCTTCTGATATGTCTTAGTATATGACCAAACAGTAAAGTTGTATATACATGCTTATCATTAACAAATGATTATATATATATATGTATATTATTTCTGTAATATTTCGTTTTTATGATGATCATTGGAAATAAAGAGGAAAGTGACAACTGAGTAGTTGTGTTTATTTGACTGTCTATTTCTTTTTTAAAAAATATTTATTTATTTATTATGTATACAATATTCTGTCTGTGTGTATGCCTGCGCACCAGACCCCATTACAGATGGTTGTGAGCCACCATGTGGTTGCTGGGAATTGAACTCAGGACCTTTGGAAGAGCAGACAGTGCTCTTAACCTCTGAGCCTTCTCTCCAGCTTCTTGACTGTGTATTTCTTACAGTTGATGAAAAGCATCTATCCAATAAGGATTTAATTTTAAGGGGAACTTCATACTCTTGTTCATTGTTTTTGGGATTGTTAAGTAACTCATTGGCTTTGTTAGGCAAGCCATTTTACATACTGAACTTAAGTCAGTGTTGTTGACCAAGAATTTAAGCCCCTATTTTTTGAGAATGGATTTGCCCATAATTTCTTTTCTGATTGTTCTTCACAGGATAAGACCACAGCTTGCTAAAGAGAAGATCGAAGGATGCCATATCTGTACATCAGTTACACCAGGAGAACCGCAGGTCTTCCTAGGGAAGGATAAGGCATTTACCTTTGATTATGTGTTTGACATCGACTCCCAGCAGGAGCAGATCTACACGCAGTGCATTGAGAAGCTAATTGAAGGCTGTTTTGAAGGATACAATGCTACAGTTTTTGCATATGGACAAGTAAATACCTTATTATTTGCACAGGAGTTGTAATTCAGTTGCATTTCCATTTTCATGTCTTATGGCCGTGTTAAATTTTTTTCCCTCTCATTCTTTTGTTCAGACTGGAGCTGGGAAAACATACACAATGGGAACAGGATTTGATGTCAACATCATGGAGGAAGAGCAGGGGATCATCTCTCGGGCTGTTAAGCACCTTTTCAGGAGCATTGAAGAAAAAAAATCTACAGCAATTAAAAATGGGGTTCCTCCTCCTGAATTTAAAGTGAATGCCCAATTCTTAGAGGTAGTAGATTCATTGTCAGTTTTCTTTAAATTCATCCATAACACCAGATACTCAGGGCTTTTTTTTTTTTTTTTTTTCACTGTTGGCCTTTAGTAGAGTGTTTGTCATATAGTACTCAGTCAATGCTGTTTGAGTAAATTAGCATTAGTGAACAGATAATAAATATACCTTACTCTTGGATGTAATAATGTTGACATTTATAAATGCTTTACAGTATCTATACATTAAAAGTACAATTAATATGGTTTATTTCAGAACCTTTCCTTATCAAGTGATAAACTATTGTGGGTAATTTGGATGGGTTTATAAAGTTCTGGGAATTTAGAAATCATGATCAAAAGAAAAAGGACAAGTTGAGAAACAGCTTCAGAGACTGATCGTGTCTCTGAAGTGTCCTAAGATTATCAGATAGAATGAATTTACAATAGTCTAGCCTTGTAGGGAGTTATGTCTGTAGAAGAAAATGTGAGCTTTGGAATAATACAATAGTTGGTGGATTGCAGTGTTATAATTCTAAATTGTTTGTACACATGCTAAGACAGATCCTTTAAAAACTAAAGAGAGGGACGATGGATGTCTCAGTGTGTAAGGGTGCTTGCTGCCAAGTCTAATGAACCAAGTTCCATCCCTGGGAACCACCCCCCCACCGGATTGAAGGAAGCAACTTTCCACATGCGTACCATGGCATGCATGTCCCCACACATACACCTAAATAAATACATGCAGTAAAACATAAAATAGAAGTAAGCAACTTAAGATAGAATTATCAGCCTGTTCGCCAGCTGGAATCCCCCAGCATAGTCACAATTACCAAGTTATGGAATCAGCCTGGATGTCCATTGACAGATATATGCATGAAGAAAATGTGATATGTGCACACATACGTACACATATATGCGCAGTGGAGTATGATTCAGCTATAAGAATGAAACTGTGTTATTTGTGAGAAAATGAACGGAACTGGAAATCATCATGTCAAGTGAAGTGAGCCAGACTCACAGACGTTTGTTAGACAGAAAAGGACGGGAAGGCATTGAAATGGAAGTGAGGGAGAGGGGAAGGTGCTAAAGAGGGCAAAAGCCAGTGGTTTATCAGACATAATCTGTGCCTGAAGTACATTGTATACATATGGAAAATGGCACAATAAAGCCTATTGTTTGCACATTAATGAAACAAATTAAGAACACAAAATGAAAAGACACTAATAGGAAAAATTATAAGGCAAGAGAAATACATTTTTAAGCAGAAATTGTAGAAATTTTAAAATTCTTAAAATCTCTCACCTTTGTCTGAGTGTGCTGGTACATTTTTTTAATCCCAGCATCTGAAGCAGAACCTCTGTGAGATCAAGGATAGCCTGATCTATTTAGTGAGCCAGGGCTACCCGGTGAGAGCCTACCCCATGACCTTCTCCCCCAAATCACAAGTCTTCTGCCCTGACCTTTTAGCTTTTCCGTCATATGGTACAAACTGTTCTAGGCTTCTTATTTCTCTTTGCTTATATCTTGCAAAGTGGTCTTAGGTCATCTTAGCTTGTGCTTATTCTGTTTATCATGATTAAGTTATTTATTCTTCTTATTTTATAGCTAAATCTGGCATTCACAGAATATTTATGATTTGTGATAATATAGTGATTTATAGCAGTGTTTTATTTGGAGGAGACAGATGTCATTTTGAGGGCGGTCAAGCATTTATGTGGCAGATACTGTGTGGAGCACGCTAGAGGCTCAGAGCCCCAGGCCTACACACTCACCTGGGAATGTGTCTTTTCCACAGCTTTATAATGAAGAGGTCCTTGATTTGTTTGATACCACTCGGGATATTGATGCAAAAAATAAAAAATCAAATATCAGAATCCATGAAGATTCAACCGGAGGGATTTATACTGTGGGAGTCACAACGCGCACTGTGAATACGGAGCCAGAGGTGACTGTGTCGTTAAAATAGTGCTTTGACAACCAACCTTAACTTATAACACACTTAAGATAAAAATCTTCTTTGGCTGAGGAGTGGTGGCGCACACCTCTAGTCCCAGGACTCGGGAGGCAGAGGCAGGTGGATCTCTGGGAGTTGGAGCTCAGCCTGGTCTGCAGAGTACAAAGTGAGTTGCAGGACAGCCAGGTCTACACAGAGAAATCCTGTCTTGAGCCCTCCTTTTCCCACCAAAAAAAAAAGTTTACTTCCTTTGTATTTCTTTTTCTCCAAAAAGAACAGCATTATTAAAATGTTGGAGGCCTAGCAAGGTGATTCTATAAGTAAAGGTACCTAGTGCTGAGCCTTCCGTCCTCAGAACTCACATGGCGGAAGGAAAGCCGACTCCCAAACTCCCGGATGTTGTTGTCTTACCCTACACGTGCAGCATGGCATACATGTGCACACGCAGACATAAATTAATGCAAACACAAATTTAACGTGATGCTTATGCTAATTCCATAGCATGACATATATCATACCGCCAAAAGAGCCCAGAGCAGTGTGTGTATAGTAAGTATTCTTCCACAGGTAAAGAAGGCTAAATAGTTAGTGCTGAGATATAGACAACTCTCCATTTGTCCTGTTTGCTTGGGACATTTAGGATTGTATTTTGGTTTATATAGAGAAATGTTTAAGAAAAAACCTAATAAAACTGAGAAGAAAAAAATTAAACAAGATATAGCACAGCCTAATTCAGATTATTGTGGAGTTTGTACCAAAGCATTCTACTGTAACAGTTTGGAATGGAGGCTGCAAATGTCAGCACACGACAGACAATGGAACTTAGTGTTTTCCCCTAGTTAAAAAAGAATGCACCATTATACTGAGAAGTTCAGCTCCCGTGTGTCTGTAACAGAAACGATAGGATGAGAACTCTTCCTTCCTAGCCTTTGCTGCAGTGGGTTTCAGCTCGACTCTAGACTGGGCGGTACCTGTTCAACTGTCGTTAACTCAAGCCTCTCTTCTGCTCTGCAGATGATGCAGTGTTTGAAGCTGGGTGCTTTGTCCCGCACCACCGCTAGTACCCAGATGAACGTACAGAGCTCTCGGTCACATGCCATCTTCACCATTCACGTGTGTCAGACCAGAGTGTGTCCCCAGACAGAGGCTGTGAGTTCAGTCTTCTTGTTTCTTCAACTTTTAGCCTTTAGATTCTTCAATCACACAGGTCTCGGGAAAGATGTTTGATTTAAACTCACCTTAGTGTTTCTTTCTTTTAATTTCTTTCTCTCATTTATTTAACCAAAGGTGGTCAAGTGTGTAAGACTTTGAGACACAAGCAGAATTACTAAATATCCATTTGTTGCAAACTAGTGGAGATGTTGTCCTCTTGACCCTTTGCTGGGAGATCTGTTTCTACCTTTCCCTTAATTCAGAATACCTGGAGTTAGCCTTCCAACCCCTTTCTGATGTTGTCATTTATGTTTGTATGGCTAAGTGACTGTGTCTTTAGCTGTATAAGGGAATGAGATGTGAGTGAGGTTACAGGGTGTTTGATGTCATATTAATAAGGCGTTTTCAATTACCTTTCGTGATCATAGGAGAATGCAACCGATAATAAGATGATTTCCGAATCATCGCAGATGAATGAATTCGAAACCCTGACTGCGAAGTTTCATTTTGTTGATCTGGCAGGATCAGAAAGACTGAAAAGAACGGGAGCTACCGGCGAGAGGGCAAAAGAGGGCATATCCATCAACTGTGGGCTGGTAAGGCTAAACTCTGGACAGAGACACTGGGCCTTCTGCTGCCCTCTCTCGGTTTAGTGTTGTTTGTTTTTGTCTTTTGGGTGCTCAGCATGTAGTCTAGACTCACCTCACAATGATTCTCCTGCTGTACTGGGATTACAGCGTAGGTTATCAGGCCCAGCTTTTCCCTTCATCGCTGATTTAGGAATGAAGTACAAGGTAACTCACTGAGCCTCTAACCACATTGTACACTCCCCACCCCCCCGTGCTAGACTCTCTTACTATGTTAGTTTGGCTTGCTCAACTTTTGTAGTATGTGTAAAAGGTTACTTATGGGGAATATATTTTTAAGCTTCTTTCCACATTTGAAAACGTACTTTCTAATCAAACGCTTAGAATTAAGTGTCTCATTTGGACAAGACATAAAGTTAGCTATACTGACAATGTGGTGATGATCATTTTGTTGAATGGATTGTTCAAAAGTCTTTTAGCAATGATTTTTTTTTAAATCTCTTATATTAGGAATTAATTTTAATACTATGCCACCTAGTGGTATTTTGGTGGGAAAGCACCCGTGTTTGTATTAGCATTCGGCTTCACTATGTGCAAGAAAACATTTCAAGGGCTGGAGAGATGGCTCAGTGGTTAGAGCACTGGCTGTTCTTCCAGAGGTCCTGAGTTCAGTTCCCAGCTACCACATGGTGGCTCACAACCATCTGTAATGAGATCTGGCGCCCTCCTCTGGCATGCGGGCATACATGGAGGCAGAATGTTGTATACATAATAAATAAATAAATCTAATAAAAAAGAAAACATTTCAGGATGAGCTTTTGCATACCAAGACTTGTCTTCTTGTGTCCTCATTGTAAAATTGTAAGTTTATTGTCATGTAAGTAATAGCTAAGACCCGTGAAAGGGTTATGTAGCACACACATACCTGTTATGAGTAACACCCATAACTAAGCTTACATGTATTAAAAAGACATGTGAATTAAATTCAAACACAGGTTCTTTTTCGTATGTTTGCTTGTTTCTCTGTCTAGCCCTAGTTGCCCTGGAACAAACACAGGTTCTTAATTTTGTTTGGTTTCCATTTTATTTCCTATAGACTGTCCTTATTTTTAAAAAGTGCTATAATTAAATAAACATAGGATTTCCCCCCCCCCTCTCGCTTTGTTAGTTGGCTCTTGGAAATGTGATCAGTGCCTTGGGTGACAAGAGCAAGAGAGCCACCCACGTCCCCTATAGAGATTCCAAGCTGACCAGGCTTCTGCAGGACTCCCTTGGGGGTAACAGGTATGCAGTCATCATTATTCTGAGTTTTGAGTCTTCATTATTTTTAAGTGTACCTTTAAGAACGTATAAGAACTGCTTTTATTTTAAAAACAAATTAATAGGATGAAAAACTGATAATTGTATTAGTTATCTAAAATGTGTACATAGTTATATATATATATTATATATATATAGTATTTTAAGCAGTTCTTAGAATATTCTTTGGGTTAGTGCTAATATTTCTGTCTAATCAATAATGAGTTAAAGTGCAGGGACATTAAGTACTTTTTTAAAAACTCACATAACTTATTATATAATACATGCTCATTCTATAATAGTGTAGTGTCTGCTTAGCATATAGGAAATGCCTAAAAGAATTTTGTTGAAAAAGAAATTCAACTTTCTAAGTAAGTACGAAGTAGCTAGAATATTATTGACAGTTTGTACAAAGTCTACAATGAGAACTTGTTTTGTATGTGGAAAAATTTATACCATATGCCTCTTTTGTTTGAATGTGATTACGTTTCGTATATAGTTCAAAGCTGAACCAAATGAAAACATCAGTGAAAGGGAAGAAATTTTGAAACAATTAAAACATTTTGAATTTAGTTTCTCTATGTATGTGTGGGTACCTGCATGAATGCCTGTAGAACACACGCGCAGCACCCTGGAGGCCGGAAGGCAGTGCTAGGTCCTGTGGGACTGGAATTACAGATGATTGCCAACTGACACGTGGGTTCTGGGAATCAAATCCAGGTTCTCTGCAAGAGCAGTCAGTATTCATAGCTGTTGAGGCTTCTTTGCAACCCTGGAAGAGTTTTTTAAAATGCTAAATTAACGTAATGGAATTATTTTTGTTTTCAACCTGCCATATTTGTAGTTAGAATAGTTTCAGAATTATTGTATACACTGCCTCAAAAAGTTGACATCGAAGTGAGAGTCCAGTGTATGTACTCACACCTTCTCAAGGTATCAAAGAACATATTATATATCCCTTCTCCCTTGTGTTACCCAGGTTAACAAAATCCTTTTGTCAAGATGGTCTTAAAGCATGGGGCTTTTAAACTTGACTTTAAGTTAGTACCATCAGTCTCTGTCTGCTTCAAGGGAAGATGCTATTTAAATGGCAGGGCGTTTTGTTCATTCTTTTTGTTTTGTTTCCTTTTCTTTATATCCCCATCATAATTTCTCCCCCATCCACTCTACCCAGCCCCACCACCCCTCTCTCCTCAGATCCACTGCTCCTCTGTTTCCCTTCAGAAAGGAGCAGGCTTCCCAGGGATGTCTACCAAGATACGATAAGACTAGGCACAAACCCTCTTATCAAAGCTGGGGGAGGTAGCTTAGTAGGAAGAAAAGAGTCTAAAGCACAGACAAAAGGGTCAGAGACAACCTCGTTCCCACTGTTAGGACTTCCACAAAAACACCAAAACCTATACAACCATAACGTATATGCAGGGTACATAGTATCACCTCATGTGGGCTCCATGATTGTTGCTTCATTCTCTGTGAAGCCCTATGAACCCTGCTTAGTTAATGTCTGTGGACCATGTTCTCGATCCCTGTGCTCCTGCAGTTCCTCCTCCCCCTCTTCTGCCAGGTTCTCCATCTCTGAGGGGAGGGACCTGGTGAAGATCTCCCATTTGGGCCTTTTCTCTACCTAATAGTTGGCTGTGGGTCTTTAAATAGCAGGGATTTTAAATTAAGCACCTCAGTATTTGCTTTTATTTTTATGACTAATTATTATTTGTAACTTTCAGCCAAACAATCATGATAGCATGTGTCAGCCCTTCAGACAGAGATTTTATGGAGACATTAAACACTCTGAAATATGCCAACCGGGCTAGAAATATTAAGAACAAGGTGATGGTCAATCAAGACAGAGCAAGCCAGCAAATCAATGCACTCCGAAGCGAGATCACACGCCTTCAGATGGAGCTCATGGAGTACAAAACAGTAAGCCAGCAGGACTGACTGTATGTTCTCTGATACACCAGATGCTGATGTGTTGGGAATGTAATCATGCCTTTTTGGAGTGGTTGAATATATTTGTCTTTGGAGGTAGTCTTTGGGAAGTTGGATTATCCAGAATTCTTCAAAAGGCTTCTTACCCAATCTATAATTCTACTGACTAATGCACCGTGAAGATTGTAGTAGGAGGAAATTGATTTTTTTGCCTTGGGGCTGGGAAGATAAAGACGCTATTGGTTATAGCACTGTGTGATCTTGGGGTGTCTTTAAAGAAGACTCTCGTGCACTTAAAGCCTCCGCCAACAAGGGAATATTTCTTCTCCAGGGCAAAAGAATAATTGATGAGGAGGGCGTGGAAAGCATCAATGACATGTTTCACGAGAATGCTATGCTACAGACTGAAAACAATAACCTACGTGTAAGAATAAAAGCCATGCAAGAGACTGTGGATGCTCTGAGGGCCAGAATCACACAGCTCGTCAGCGATCAGGCCAACCAAGTTCTTGCCAGAGCAGGTATGAGTTTAGGGTGGGGTAGGCGCGAGATTAACTTCTGTAGGGCATCAGCCAATCTTCGTGTTGATTACTTACTTAAAATAGTTGACTTTGAGATGTTAAACTTTTAATCTACAACCTATAATTTTAAGTTAAATACCTAATTGAAAAAAATAAGACATTCCTATATAAATAAAATGTGCCCTTTGGCAGCATTTTATTTTATGGTCTGTTTATGTAATTCAGGATAGGAGATTCGTTGGAGGAATTGTGTTTTATTTTGGTACTAAGTTTCAAACCTGGGGCCTCATGCATGCCAGGCAAGAACTATTCTATTGAGCTATACTCCCAATGCTGAAGTCTTCATTTTAAAATAAAAGTTTTATTTCATGTTTTATCTTGCAGGTGAAGGGAATGAAGAGATTAGCAATATGATTCATAGTTATATCAAAGAAATCGAAGATCTCAGGTATGTTTTTCTAGAACATGTAATGCACGTCTGTTTTTGCAGCATTTATAGCATTTCTGTGTGCTGAGATGATCGTTCTGGAACTATTTGTGTTGCTATTTCAGTCCTGGGGTTGTGGTAACTTTAGAGAACTAGATAGTTGGCTTTCCCATGTCATATTCCAAGCCAAATTTCATCTTCTCCCTTCCTATGCTACTCTTCAATATTATGTTCTTACTGTTGCTGCTAGAACTTCATTGGACAGCACCCAACCCAAATATAGGGCAGGCATACCTGATGTTGGTGAAGCTATCCTTATTGCCAATCATACCTGTGGATCTTTCCCCATCCCTTGGAAATACGTCAAAATCTATGAACAATCGTTAACTTTTTGGATTTTTATTCTTTCCTGTTCCCTTCTACCTTAAGCTATTATGTAATTCAATGAGTCCCTGTTTTCTCTGTCTGTGCACTCCACTGACATATTTTTAGACACACTGTAAACTCACCTTTGAGCATGGATGCCATGGATTGGAGGCAAACATGCCATAAAGAGGCCATAGTCTTTAGTAGAACATAGTATCACGACACATGCAGTAACTAGAAATGTCAGAACTTAGTAAAATAAAAAAGTCTATCCGTGGTGTATGGATGTGAAGACTGTGTAAGATTTGGGGGACTAGGGGTATGAAACAGGAGAGGGACATTAAGCATTTCTGGATGGTTTTAGTTTCCATATTTGCCCTGATGTTTAGTTATTTTTCTCACGGAGTAAAACCTCAGACAGCTCTGTGGGGAAATGTCTGCAGATAATAACCAAGTGGGAGGAAGACCTACTTCATAGCTATTCTCATCACATTGCCCTGTCTTGAATTTGCGTTATTTGTCCCCTTTCAGCCCTGGGCTTATTCTAGCCATTCTCAGTGACAAGTGCTTTCTCCACTTCCTGCCTCCGCAAAGTTCTCTCCTCTCTTCCATGTTTGAAAGAATCAAAGACAAATAAGATACTCCAATGTAACATGGCAATAAAGTTATTTACATGATTGTAATGCACGTGTGTATGTGTGTGTGTGGTTTGTGTGTGAATTTTCATGCCTCGCTCTTTGTTACTGTTTGACAGAGGCCTTTGGGTATTGTGTCCTGGCTATGGGCAGGATTCCTCCTAAACTGTCAGTTTCTACCTTGGTTAGGAGAGTGCCTCCTGAGCAGTCTACAATATATCCTCAGACTAATCTTTTCTTCCGCACTTTGTAGACCACCCCTTCTCCTCTGTGTTTTACCATGTCCCGAAAACTCTGCTCCCTTAGCTTCTGCAGGTCCTCTTCCTTTTGTAGGCAGCTGCTCTTCACCTCTTTTATTCCCTGGGTTCAGGACACTTTGCTGATGATTGCGTTCTGGTTCTTGTGGTCTGTTTCCTGTCCTCCTCCCTGTTACTCTAAAGCTGCATGTAAAGCTTGGCTCTCACTTTGGCCCAAGGGTATGACAGCATCATTATTTCCTAGGAGACTGCCAATATAATTTCCACTCCTAGTCTGTAAAAGCAGCACAGAGTACCTTCATGCTCACGGTGTTGAGAGTTTACCTTAAGCCTTTACCAATGCTTCATGATGACTCATAGCCCAAGGCTAGTCCATTGTCAACCCCTTCCTTATATGGGTTAATACTTTGTTTCATATTCCCAACTTTGAAATCATGTTGGTGGCTCTTTAATTAGATGTTTTCCAGCTTTGAGGAGTGGTTTTCAAGAGTCCCAGGTTTATAATGTATCATGTGAAAATAAATGACATATTAAATCGCCATAAATGAACTCTGAGTTCAAATTGGACTACCTGGATTGTTGTTTAATCTCCTCTTAATTAATAAGGTGCTACCTGACATCACTACATTACCTGACACCTACCTCTACATTCCCTGGCATCTCTGAGTTTTAGTTTCTGAGTCTATAATAAGAGATAATTGAAAGTCTCACAAAGTTATTATGGACTTGAGCAAAACAATAGGAGATGAAGGTTCTTAAGCCAAAAGATGCTGGACAGGTCTAGTGTGTCACTTGACCCATCTTTTCAAATTCTGTTTTCACCCACTAATCTCGTCAATCCATATGTCTGTCAAAATTTATTCTTGGGAAGATTAATTAAACCAAGTGAAATTTATCTGAGTATATCACAACTTGGATATTTGTTTTAAATCTTATTATTCAAGTTATTAAATCATAAGTGTGACCTTTTAATAAACTGAAACCACCACCATTTAACCCCCTGGATTTGGTGGTGTGAAGACTTCAGTAGAAGTATGCAAACATAAGATGAGAACATTGAAATCATTGAACTTCTTTCCACTCTTTCCTGAGCTGAGACCTGAAGCTTGGCCGTCATTTTCAGTGGTGTTCATATTCATGTATTCAGTTATTGTCACAACAATGTGTCTGCCATCTTATCTGTTCTTTGCAATACCACAATTGCCTCATGAACATTTTTTTTCAGGATTCTAAAGCATTATCTTTATAATTGTGTTTATAATTAATTTATTTTACTACTGTTGGATAACAATATTATTTCTAATTTTTATAAGAATTTTATTGTTTTTATTTATAGTTGCAGTTCATTACATAATTAATTTTCATAGCAACCCTAGAAAAATTATCTATTTTAATCCCTGTTTTAAACGGGGAGCAGTAGGGGCTCTTAGAGACTGATGGCCCAGATGTAAGGAGTGCAGATGAAATCTAAGCCTTGTCTCTGCTCCTTCCTGAGATGGCTAATACTTTCTCTTATGTCACACTGCCGTCTAATCAGTAAGACTCCAGCAGTAGCAAGTGTGCTTGTGTGTTGGGGGACAGGGAGTGGAAAGTGGGATAAAGACACATTCTCTCTCTCGCCTATAAAAGAACAGCTTTTTTTTACATGACTGGTGTTTATGCAAGTGAGCCCTCTGGGTTTCAGTCCTTACTAGATATGTCTTGAAAATAAAAACAACAGCAACAAACTGGCTGCTATTTGTTACATAATGGTCTGAAACCGATATTATTGGTAGGTGGTTTACTATATTTTCATATAATTTCAGCTTTCATTTTGGTGTTGTCTAGGCTTTGTGCTACATTGAAAATAGAGAAAAGCATTGACATATTAGCTAAGGTGAACGTGTTTCCGGTATGCATATGTTCATGGTTACACCACAGTGTGAGTGTGTTCTCAGTATGCATGGTGGTGGTGACGGTCAAACAGTAGTGTGAATGTGTATCCAGTGTGCATGGTGGTGGTCACATGGCAGTGTGAGTGTGTTCTCAGTATGCATGGTGGTGGTGACGGTCACACAGTAGTGTGAATGTGTATCCAGTGTGCATGGTGGTGGTCACATGACAGTGTGAATGTGTTCTCAGTATGCATGGTGGTGGCGATGGTCACACAGTAGTGTGAATGTGTATCCAGTGTGCATGGTGGTGGTCACACAGTAGTGTGAGTGTGTTCTCAGTATGCATGGTGGTGTTCACATGGCAGTGTGAGTGTGTTCCCAGTGTGCATGGTGGTGGTGGTCACACAGTAGTGTGAGTGTGTATCCAGTGTGCATGGTGGTGGCCACATGGCAGTGTGAGTGTGTTCCCAGTGTGCATGGTGGTGGCCACATGGCAGTGTGAGTGTGTTCCCAGTGTGCATGGTGGTGGTGGTCACACAGTAGTGTGAGTGTGTATCCAGTGTGCATGGTGGTGGTGATGGTCACACAGTAGTGTGAATGTGTATCCAGTGTGCATGGTGGTGGCCACATGGCAGTGTGAATGTGTTTTCGGTGTACATGGTGGTAATGATCACACAGTAGTGTCCTGGAGCTCAATGTTGTAGGGTATGTTTAGAGATTCCAGCATAATTATTTTTAAAAATGTTTTATTGTAATAAAAATTGTCCATCCTTAATGGTACCTTTATTCTTTAGGGCTAAATTATTAGAAAGTGAAGCAGTGAATGAGAACCTTCGCAAAAACCTGACCAGAGCCACTGCACGATCACCGTACTTCAGTGGGTCCTCGGCTTTCTCTCCTTCCATACTGTCTTCAGACAAAGAAACCATCGAAATTATAGATCTAGCAAAGAAAGACTTAGAGAAGCTAAAAAGGAAAGAGAAGAAGAAGAAGAAAAGGTAGTATTATAAAACTGAATATTTTCCTTTTTCAGAACATTTAATTTGTAGTTGCTGTATGCATGCGTAGTCTCATAAGTATATGAATTCATGAAAAGTTATTTAAATTGACTTACAGTTGTAGTTATATACTTTCTAGTGGTTTATCTCTGCTTACATATAAGGAAACTAAGTTTAGCTGTAAGCATGTAGCAATGAATTGAGTTTAGACTGTGACAAGGCAAGCTTACTAGCAGAAATTAGTATATTGTCTAAAATCGCTGCTTTTGCATCCCATCCATCTTGCTTTCCTGTGAAGCTTCTGTGTCCCATTGTTACAGTGTGCTGTCCTCTCTTTTCATTTTCTAGTAGAATTGCATAGTCTCCTAGGTGTTCTAATCCTGCTAACTAGTTAGTTTAACTAAAGGCTGACTAATCCATCAGAATGTCATTTCCTTCAGGGTTTCTAATCTGATCATATCAAAGTTCTTCATGTTATTTCAGGATTTCTGCATCTCTCAGGGATTTATTTAGCTTCTTACCACTGCACTAGGCTTCCTGTGTCATGACAATAATCTTCCACCTCAAAGTCACCTGGGCAAAGAAAAGAGAAAAATTGAAAATTTGACCATTTGTGATGTGTGAGTGGTTAAATACTCAAATTACTTACATATTTACCTATTGATTGTAGAATATAGTCCAATTATTTCCAACAATATATTGAACATACCACTGGCACTCAATTTAAACACTTTAGCTACATGCTCAGCAGGAGGCCAACTCATCTTCTTTTCCGCAGTCTTATAAGGAAGCTCCGGAACACAGTCTCTTTCACGGGCTGTTTCGTTCAGTTTACTTAGGAATGCAGTTCGAAAATAAGGCATTATTTTTCTTGAGCAGTCAGTTGATGAAAGTTATTGGAAACTTCAATCTGTTAGGTTTGCCTTGTATCTTTATGGTAGGAAAGATAAAAATAATTAAAGCAGGAAGTTGCACAGGATGGCTCGGAGACACTGGTTTCTTGACGAGGCGTTGTGTTTGCAGGCGCTGTTGATGGATGGCGGCCGCAAGAGTAGGGCATAGATCATGACTTGTTCTCCCTCGATGGAGCACAGCTGGATTGTGGAAACCAGTGTTCATGCTGTGCTTGAATGAACTTGAGATGTTTTCCCATGGTTTATCATTTACTTGTGTAGATAGTGTGACTCGTTCTTAGGGCCAAGGTAGCTTGTGTTCATGAGTAAGTGGAAGCAGGAATGTGTTTTCAAGGTCATGGGCTGAGTCTATACTTCCCTTTTAAATTTAATTCAGATATTGCTTTAATCACTTGTTGAGTATGAGTGATGAAAGATAATAGAGATCCTAATAAAATATTTTTGATATTTTTATAGTGACTATAGGTACTTAATACCTCTGTTTGATTATTTTTGCGAAAATGCATGCTAATAAGCTTTTGCCTGATAAAATAGATGAAATAGTAAGACTGGAAAATACTTTTTCATATCTGTCCTGTAGACCATTTGTAATCTTTACCAAGAAGCCATCTACTTTAAGCACGGTACTTTATTATCAATGCAAGCCTAAGTTACACTGATGGGGGGGGCACTGTTTTGTGCACGCAGATAAAGAAAATTTACCACTCACACATTTAGTCAGGTGCCTTTGAATATCCACCTTTGGATGAACTACGGAACAACATTCTTCAGTCTCTCAGGCTGCACTGCACTTGGATGCAGTGGTGCTCGTTGGACACTCCGGAAAAGCGGATCTTTTCTTGTAGACTTTCCCTTTTCCTAGTCATTGTGCTCAACTGTCTGGTCCCTGGTGAATATCCCTCTGCAGAACTTTCTCAGATTGCTAGTCTCATTTTATAAAAACAACCCAAGAACGAAAAATGACATGACACCGCAAATAAGATTAAAAGAGAACTGACTTAATAATTGGCAAATCAGCTCTGTTTATTATTGTAAATATTGATAATTATAAGAGGAATTTTGGGGTTCTAGACAGAGTATGCTGTATGCAGATTGCAATATGCCTAATTGGAGGCTAGCACAGCTATATTGCCTACATGACAAATATCCATATATAGTACATTCCATTGAGTCAAGATCCCTAAGCTTTGTATATTGGATATTCTTTAAGTTATATTTGAAATCTATATCTGTAAATTTAAAGATTTTTTTTGATATTCCACTTAAAGAACAGTGTTACTAATGGAAAGTACTAAAATTCTCATTTTATTTCCACCTTTGCCTTAGTTATAAGCCCTTTAGTAGTGAATTTTTAATGCCAACCTTGTTAAAATTTTATCTTCAATTCACAAGAACGTACTTTTCACTGTTCGTATAACAGCCATACTCATTTGTCTGTAATACCATCTCATATAATTTTGATATTAGTTTTTTTAATTTAGCTTTAGTGATGATTATATGTATAGTAAAATAAAGTCAAGTTCTTAAATTTGTAACTTCTGTGTCGTATTAGTATCATTATGGTATAAAGGCATTACTTAATGAAGGTCTTTTAATGATACTATATAAAAAACTTTTGAAATATTTAAAAGGAAGAGGATGTTGTTGAAAGTAGGCTTACTTTCGGGGAAAAAAATGTAAAGATTGATCTATTTCTTGCTAAAATAGCAATGACATCCAAACAGGGCTTATCAACTCATGTAAACTGAGACTGCATCTTACTGCTAAAAGTTTCCACTGATTGTCTGTATTTTCTTCTTGGATAAGATACTACTGACTTTCTACTTTGTATTCTTAGGAAATGTATTGCCTTTTTACTGTGTATTGTCCTTTAATGATATCTTTACGGTTTATTTGAACGTCTTCCAGCTCATGTATCATTTTCCCTTCTTACCACTTTTGCTTTTACTGTCTGGTTTGCCCTCATTGGCTTGGCCTTCCCATACTGTGCCTCGCGATTTGAAGGCTACAGAAACTTGAGGAAAGCAATCGAGAAGAAAGAAGGTTGGAATATTTCCCAGGTTTTTTTTTTGTTTTGTTTTGTTTTTAAAATTAAAATGTCATTTAAATACTTCTTTTCCATTTGCAAGCACATTGTAGAAATTGTAGACTATAGAATTGTAGGCTGCTTCAGACTAGATTAGCTGTGTACTCCCGAAAGGAATGATTTTTGTTTTAAAAAAAGGTAGAAAAAGTTAAAGTATTTAAGAATAACGAACTCTGTAATTAATTGAATTAAAATGCAAGTCATTTCATTAACTTTCAAATAAATTGCCAGAAGTATGATGATTACTTAACCCTGTTTTTAGTAAATAAACAAACCTGCACCATCTGATTAATAAGCAAGCATCAGCATTTCTGTACCTAGAGGGTGCTTGTGAACTGAGTGGGAATTAGTAACTGGGCAGTGATTAACATTTTTTTTGTAGTAAATACTAGCTTTAGGTAGACACCTCTCTTCCTTATTTGCTGTAATTTTGGTAGGAAACATTAAAATGGTAAAAGGGTAAAAGGAGCTGTGACTGCCCTAAAGGTCAGATTGACAAGGAATCCTGGAATTTAAACTAGAAAAATGTTTTTTTTTTTTAACTTTTCAAACATATTCCAAGCAAATACTAAAATGTGAACAGTTCCCTTTCTTCCATCTACAACCCAGCAGTGAGCTGCTGGTCCCCACTCAGGGAGCCTGAATATGACTATTTACTTAAGATAGCAAGTGTTTCCTTGGTATTAGAGCCTTTCTTTCTTGAGTTTTCTAAAACAAGTCACCAAATCATGTCACCGAATTGATTAAGTAGTCTCAAAAGAAATACAGCTCTGCATTAGAGATCATAGTTCCTCTCTTAAAGCTGAACTTTAAAATTTGTACACAATATGCAAATGACTAATTTACTTTAAATCTTTCAAACCATAAATTAGTCTATAATGAATTCACCTCAATTGTATTCCATATGCTATATTGAGTCTAAAGTTTCTGAGCTTATATTCTATGAGTTTGTAACTTGAAAAGTGTTCTGCAACTAGAATGTAATTCTAATTGTCTGTAGTTCACACCAGGCCTCAACTAAAGGTCATTAATTTGGGCCAGTCTATTGATCCACAGAACTAAAAAAATATAAATGCAAAATTTTATATTTTTTAAATATTTAAATTAAAAATTAAAAAAAATATTTAAAGCTGACAATACAATGACCCTTTAAAGATACATGTGGAAACATGTTGCTACGTTAAACTACTCAGTTCCTGAAATATGTGTGTATATGTGTATGCGTGTGTGTATATAATATACATATAGACTTAGGAAATGGAAGCTACTTCTGACTGTCGTGTGATCATATAGGAAAGCAGATGCAGGGCAGCTTAGTGTTCTAGGATTATAGCTCCATCATAAATACACTTGCATGACTGTTTCAAAGAAGGAAAGTCTGCTGCAGGAGCCACAGGTGGAACCTGACATTCTGTATTAACAAGCTCCTGGGAACGTGGACACTTCACTCTGGCAGTCGGGATGTCTGCTCTTAGTCCTTTGTGTGGAAGACTTCTCAAGGGCACATTTATTTCTTTATTTTGTTTGCCAGATGAAGAGTTTAATTTCTAGATTCTAATTTTGTATAGAGTACAGATTTAATTATGACCCATTGTTCCTTAGATAGCATTTGGGAGTATCAATTTGTTAACATTTACCAAAGAAAACTCGACTGCTTTAGATACAGTATTATCAATTTCACCTTTAAAGCTCAAGCTTTACAAGTATTTTTTAGAAGCATGTTAATACATATCTATGATGCTGGTTTTTCTGTATCAGAGTGCAAGGAGAATTTATGATCAGAGGTATAAGTCAATGATAACATTTGCTAGGCTGCTTGAGGGAGCAGGAGGGTGTGGTAGTCAGTTACTCAGACTAAAGGTGTGTGGCCATAAACCAGAGGAAAGGAATTTCACACATAGTGTAATATAAGAAGCCACAGTAGTGGAGATTGTATATACACTAATAGGAAGTAAGAGAGCAGTGGGGAGGAAGCAACCTAATGACCCATGTGACCCTCTTTCCCCACGCAGCCTCTGTGTGTCTTAAGCCTTGGGATCAGCCTCTAGCGCAGTAGTATTTGAGTATGTGTTACTGGCCTTTGAATATGATTCCATTTGTCATAGTTGTTCACTCCATATGGTTCCTAGTTTTCTCCCAGTTTATTTTCCTCTAATACGGTGATTTAATGACATCCATGAAAGTCTGTTGCAGTTTGACTCCAGTTATGACTATTGTATTGCTATATCTTTTTTTTAAAAAAAGATTTATTTATTATGTATATAGTATGTTCTGCCTAGTGTATCCCTGCACGCCAGAAGAGAGCACCAGATCTTATTATAGAAGGTTATGAGCCACCATATGGTTGCTGGGAATTGAACTCAGGACCTCTGGAAGAACAGTGCTCTTAACCACTGAGCCACCTCTCCAGCTCTATATTGCTATTATTATTGGCCTTTACTTCTCACTCCAAAGGCATTACTGTGTTCCATGCATCTTTATAATATTTCAAACCTTATTTTCCACTCTAACTTAGCTGATATGTGAGACACATAGGAGTACTCAAACACAGGTATTAATAAGGATTGACTCATTTAATAAAAACTAGTTTAATTTATTCTGTGCAGGCTGTAGATGAATGAGTGATAATCATATACATATGTTCTTACTCTCAAGAGACTTCTAGCTCAATGGGAATGACAGATCAAATAAATAATCACATAAATAAAAAATTAAAAAGGAAACTGCTTAGGAGGAAAAATATTCATATTATTGTTCTGACTATAAAAAATATGCAAGAATAGAACCTGGAGTTAAATGTTAGAGTTAAATAA
Source organism: Microtus pennsylvanicus (assembly GCF_037038515.1). Taxonomy (NCBI): domain Eukaryota; kingdom Metazoa; phylum Chordata; class Mammalia; order Rodentia; family Cricetidae; genus Microtus; species Microtus pennsylvanicus. The sequence goes on along the minus strand of NC_134580.1, from coordinate 19,331,616 downwards.
TAATAACAGAACCCAAATGAGGTCAAATTATTTGCTTATAACCTAGATATAAGCCTAGGTATGAATCAGGAAGCTCTTTATCTAGCAGAATATCTAATGGTAAAGTGACTATCATAAAATGCTTTCTAGAAAAAATTTCTTTGGAAATATTGCTGTATTTGACTATTCTTTTTAATCTTAATGAGTTTAAAATTCCACCAATAACACAAACCATATAGATTATATAAGATTTGCTTTGTTAACATTACTTTACTAAAACATCTGAGTCTAGTGTAACGTCTGTGCGTAGTCTGTTATGCCTGCTAAACCCAAGAAAGATCAGAGTGATTGGGGTCTGCAAAAAATTCACTCACTGTAGTCTTTGTCCTTTGCTTAGGACTGGCTACCAGAGCTAAATGAGCTGAGCCCTAACCATTGTGTGGTTGTGCCTGTAGCAAACGGCTCCAGTTTTTATGGTGAAACTTGTAGCAGACTCTGCCATTTCTGAGTCAGTCAGAGGACAGCCTGACCTTCAGTCAATTTGGAATTTGGTGACCCACACTGTCCTAATATAATATTTTGGAATTTGAGTCCTAATATAATGAGAAAACGCCATATGCTATGCAGACAGCCTAAGAATAACCATAACACTGATGGATACAGCCATAGAGACAGACTCACTGTGGCAGAGTGATTTTTGAAGCTGTAAAATTAATCTTAAATTTATTAGGATACTAAAAAGCATCCTTTTGTAGCTTTCTATTTATATGAGAGACGTTTTCATGAATTTAGATGGGAGCCCAAACTTTCCATTTGGGGTTCTTTTGAATTTAAATTGCGGTGTGTTCCACTTCATTGGCCATTACTGTCTCATCAGCTCTTACACTTAGGTGTGTGGCCTGTTGTCAGTATTTCTAGAAGAGAAACTTGCTTCAGTGCTGTAAATGTTTACATTGTTGGTCACGTGGTGAGACCTTGTTTTTTCTAATCATCAGACAGAGCAGCTTTGCTTAGTTAAGTGATTAACCCTTTGATTTCGTTTTTACAAATTGTTTTTTTTAAAAATCTGAGAGAAAAAAAGTGAAGACTTTCCCTTGTACTTATCTCATATTCCTTTTCTCTCTTTTTGATTTTGAAGTGTGTCTGGGAAGGAGGATAATGCAGACACTGACCAGGAGAAGAAAGAAGAAAAGGGCATTTCAGAGAAAGAAAATAATGGATTGGAAGCGGTAAGTATGGGAGAATAAACTTATAAATTGTGGTCACTAACATACACAAACTAGATGGAAGTGAGTCATATCTGTGAACTAAATCATATCTGCCATTTCCTGCTTCCTTGAGGGCTTTTTTTCAGAGTGGTCAGTTCTTAAGTATGACAAATCTCAGGCTAGTGCATTGTGAAAATTGTGTGTGCATGCAGATGAGATACTGTGAGAGATGAAGACCTCTGCAGGACAAAGTTAGTGCGTAGTGACCTTAAACTCTTGCAGTGGTTTTGAACTAAAGAAAAGGAAGATTCAGTGTTCGAGGAGGAGGTGGCTTAGTGGGTAGACGCCCCATGGCAAGTGTGAGGACTTTCCCAGATCCCTGGCATCTGTGTAAAAACTGAGCATGGCCTGCGATCCGAGTTGGCATGGCAGGACAGACAGATTCTGTCTGGGAGTTCACCAGCCAGCCAGCCTAACCCACGCACTGGGTTCAGAGCCAATGACAGGCCCGGCTAAAGGGAGTGTGGTGGAAAGTGACAGAGGAAGACACTGGACATCCTGCTCCAGCATCTGCATGGATAAGTGTTGATGTACAGAGCATACAGGAGCATGCACACACACACACACACACACACACACACACACACACACACACACACACACACAATATGACAGGTCTGTCTTTCCGCACCTCTCCTACGGAGGAGATGGGTTTGCTTGCCAATACTGTGCTGTTAACAGTCCCAAATCACATTGCAGGAAGACAATCAGGAGGTGAGTGATCATGAAGAGGAGGAGGAAGAGGAGGAAGAAGAAGATGAAGAAGAGGATGACATTGAAGGGGGAGAGAGCTCTGACGATTCTGACTCCGAGTCAGATGAAAAAGGTACCTACTCCTTAGCAGGAAGGCAGGAAGCTCACATCGGGAAGTGAGCTGGTCACATTGGGAAGCTGTTGGTGGGAACCTCTACATTTTCTATTTTATATCAAATGAAAACAATATGACCTGTAAGACTACTCTAGCCTCGTGCATGCTCTAGGCCAAAGAGCTGTTCCTTTCTACATTAGATCTAGTCACTGTGATTTCCACATTTCTTCAGTGCACTTGGCACCCGCCATTGGCCACCGTGAACAGTCTCTTTTTAGAGTATGGTGTAGCCGGGAACTTCCCCACACAGCTGCCGAGCGACTGCATGAATGTAGATAATGGTTTTACATTCTTGTTTGGTATGATGATGACGATCTTTTGGCCTACTCTCAGTATTTTTGTCTTCTGTGAATAGCTAACTATCAAGCCGACTTAGCGAATATCACGTGTGAAATTGCAATTAAGCAGAAGCTGATTGATGAGCTCGAAAACAGCCAGAAACGGCTGCAGACGCTGAAGAAGCAGTATGAGGAGAAGCTGATGATGCTTCAGCATAAGATCCGGGACACACAGCTGGAGAGAGACCAGGTGCTCCAGAACTTAGGTGGGTCTTCCGTGGCGTCGCTGTCTGCCTTCAAAGCCCGTCAGTCGCAAAGCTTAGCCATCACTGAATGACTTGAGTAGATAATAAAGCAAGTGAGCCCAAACCTCCAGGAAAGAAGAGCTCGGGCATGATCTCAGCCTGGGAACTGGGTGTTTGTTCCAAGTCTGTGAAATGAAAAGCCGTGCCTTACAAGAACCCTGCGTTTTTCCCCTTTGCACCCAGGCTCGGTAGAGTCATACTCGGAAGAAAAGGCAAAGAAAGTGAAGTGTGAATATGAAAAGAAGCTCCATGCCATGAACAAAGAGTTACAGCGACTGCAAACGGCCCAGAAGGAGCATGCCAGGCTGCTGAAGAACCAGTCTCAGTATGAGAAACAGCTAAAGAAACTGCAGCAGGATGTCATGGAAATGAAGAAGACAAAGGTACTGGTACCGTCCCTGTTCCGCTCGGGGGATGACGGGCTTGAGAGCTTGAAACAGAACTATTATTGTGGCTCGCTCTTATGTCAATAGAAGAGTAGCCCATATTTCCTACCAGCTTAAACAGGTACTCAGCTTCCTGTGTCTGTCTGTCTGTCTGATCATGTTCTCCTTCACTGACAGGTAACATCTAGAGCTTGATATGTATTATTTCCATGCGTAGAGTAGCGCAAAGCCAAGGAAACTTCATGCTTACGTCCATTTTTGAGTAGGGATTATCTTAAATATTGCACCAAAATCAAGGCAGCTTCTTTAAAATAATCACATGGACATGACTTAAGAAGTGAATAATTTATGTTGTATGGTTGTTGTAATAATCATAGCCACATTTATTATGTTCTTTCCCTGTACCAGACTCTGCTATAAGCATCTTCCAGTATCAATCGACTGAGTTTTCACAGTACACAAGGGCATTGTAGATGAACAAGTCAAAGCCTACAGACAGAGGTTATAGAACTTGTTTCGGACTCACTCAGCTACTGTTACTAAGTATCAAAATTTCATACATAGAGCACTAGCTAACCTGACAAAAGTTCATTGAAAATATAATCATCTAGTTGACTAAAATACACTGTGGATTCTACATGCTTCCATGTAATTTACCAAATGTATCTGGTGATGGAGTAAGTTCAATAATGTATATATCTAACTTTAGGTTCGTCTAATGAAACAAATGAAAGAAGAACAAGAGAAAGCCAGACTGACAGAGTCTAGGAGAAACAGGGAAATTGCCCAACTGAAAAAGGATCAACGCAAAAGAGATGTGAGTAGATTCTGCCATTGTGCAAGATTGTTTTATGAATGGAGGCAAAAATTTTTAACTATCGTAAGTATAGGTTGAGGGCAATAAGTATTAGTTATATAAAATGACATTTATTATCACATCTCGATTATAGTAATTCAGTATAACTATTTAGGGCCGATTCATTGCCAAGCGGGGTGACCAGGATGTATCATCTGGGATGATAACTGGTCCTTGATAAAAGATAATTTTCTGAGAACAGGAAGCATTTTTGTCTTCACCTTCAGAATTCTACTTTCATGAATTCAGATTTTGAAGGTAGTCTAATTCATCAAAAACACCCTTGTTTTTGTTAAAACCTTTACTTTTATTATGGTTAGTTGAAGAGAAGGAGGAGAGAGGATGGGAGGGAGCGGGAGCTCGAGAGTAAGTGCAGGTGCCACAGTGCTCAGGCAGAGGTCAGAGGACAACCTTCAGGAGTTAGTTCTCCTCCACCATGCAGGTTCTGGGGATGGAACTCAGTTGTCAATCCTGGCAGCTAGTGCCTCTTACCCCCTGAGCTATCTTGCTGGCCCCACATCTTCACGTTAATCTTATTGATGAATGTAAAAAAAAATATTGCTTCACATTAGAACGCGGGAACTGAGCAGAGACCATGGAGAAAGCAGTTTACCGACTTGGTTCCCATGCCTTGCTCACCTTGCTTGCGTCTACAACTCAAGACCACCTGCCTAGGGATGACATTGGCTACAGTAGACTGGAGCCTTCTACATCAATCATTCATCAAGAACACACCTCCACAGACACGCCCACAGAACAGTCTGCTAGAGATAACTTCCCAGTTAAGGTTTCCTTTTCCCTGGTGGCTCAAGTTCCTGTCAAGTTGACAAAAACTAGCCAGCACACCCAAGTTACCATCCAGGGCCTAACTGCATGAGTGTATGTTTTCCCGTGTTTAAAACAATTTTACTTATTGTATGTATTAAACATGACTCTTGAAAAATAGACAGGTCTTCTACTGTTTGTGTCTAAGAACAACTGGATGAGAAGCATCTGTAAAGCGCTTAGAAAAGCACTTGCACTTCGTAAGCACCACCCTGGTAGTAACAGTAAGCATGCAGATGACTTTCCGTTTGATTGGTTTTTTTTTTTGTTCCCACCCCCACCCCTGTTTGATTGGTGGATGGTGTAGGCATGCACATGCCATGGTGCAAGTGTAGAGGTCAGAGGTCAGCATTCGAGAGGCAGTTCTCTCCTTCCACCATGTACTTTCAGGGGCTTGAACTTGGGTTTTTGCTTTTACTTGCTCAGCTGTCTCACCAGCCCAGAGACGGCTGTTTCAGCATCGCTTGCTGTATTAAAGTAGCAATAGCCCTATGATGGGTATGAGGTCATCAGCCCAGATCGTGCGAAGAACTTGTGTTTCCTGGCAGTAAGAGGGAGCGTGTTAGCCTAAGAGCAGAGCACTACATTGTGATTCAGTTGTCCATTTCAGTGTGCTGAATCTTGTTTTATAGCATCAACTTAGACTTCTGGAAGCCCAGAAAAGAAATCAAGAAGTAGTTCTGCGACGTAAAACTGAAGAGGTACAGTAAGCAAGCTTACCATTTGGAGGGCCCATTTTGACTTTGGGGAAAATAATGTATTTCTTTTCTTTTTACTTTGTGGCGCTGGGGATTAAATCTAGAGCTTTGCATGTGATAGGCAAATCCTCTACCACTCTACCTAGTCCGTGTAACACACATTTCTACAGACAAAGCTTAGACCAACCTCTGGTGCTATTCCAGGTGACAGCTCTCCGTCGGCAAGTAAGGCCCATGTCTGATAAAGTAGCTGGGAAGGTCACTCGGAAGCTGAGCTCGTCTGACAGCCCTGTCCAGGACACAGGTTCCAGTGCAGCTGCAGGGGAAGCAGATGCATCCAGGGCAGGCACCCAGCAGAAAATGAGGATTCCTGTGGCAAGGGTCCAGGCGTTACCAACACCTACAACAAACGGAACCAGGTCCTGCTGACTTTTGAATTGCCCTGCTGCGGTCCTTGTGTGTGTTCATATTGAATGCTACGTAAATAGGTCATAAGTAGTTATATTTGTCTTTGTAATTGATTACAGGAATAAATATCAGAGGAAGGGATTGACTGGCCGGGTGTTCACTTCCAAGACAGCCCGCATGAAATGGCAGCTCCTTGAACGCCGGGTGACTGACATCATCATGCAGAAAATGACCATTTCCAACATGGAGGCCGACATGAACAGACTCCTCAGGGTATGGGAAATAGAAGCCAGATCTTCCCTCCTTAGCTGGCTGTTAGTCTTGCTCTTCCATACTTGTTCTTGGAAGCACTGTCTGCTTCTATAATGTCATTTTTGTCTTGACTGCACTGTGTGTGAGTTTTCTTAAAATTTTCTTAATTCCAATATGGGTTTCTTTGATTTTTTTTTTCCTTTTCTCATAGCAACGGGAAGAACTCACAAAAAGACGAGAGAAACTTTCAAAAAGGAGAGAGAAGATAGTGAAAGAGAGTGGAGAGGGAGATAAAAACGTGGTTAGCATCAGTGAAGAGGTGGAGTCTCTAACTGCGAATATAGATTACATCAATGACAGTATTGCCGACTGTCAAGCTAACATCATGCAGATGGAGGAGGCAAAGGTGTGTACTGTAAAAGACAGCTTGTTTCTTGTTTTCACTTGTTTGTGGGAGAAGGTCTCTCACTTTGGCTGTCCTCAGACTCTGTGTGTGTAAATAAAGATGTCCTTTAGTTTCTTATCCTCCTGCCCTTACCAGATGCTAGAAGTATGGGTAGATATGATGGTCAGGATTGTAAAGCTATTTAATAGCTTAAGGAGAAGAACTTTTGTCTTGTATATCTTTAAGAGCATGTTGAGTTTTATGTTCTGTCATTTTCTATTTATTGGTTTAATCTAATTCTTAGGTTTTATACATAGAACAGATAGTCTACTCTCCTGATTTCTATTCTGACCTTGTGATGTTCTTATATTATACATGCATCGTTTATTATGTCTTGCATTGAATTTTTAGCTGTTCATGTCTACTTTTGACTGGAACACAAGTTTATTGTGAGAATCATGTAATATTTTCCTGAGTAGGTTATTGATTTATCCACACTGTCAAGTCAATTCCGTAGCCTGTTGTCTTCTGTTTAAATAAATCCAAATTAAATAATGATCATTCCCCACTGGTTTGATGTAGGAAGAAGGTGAGACACTGGATGTCACTGCTGTCATTAATGCCTGTACCCTTACTGAAGCCAGATACCTGCTGGATCACTTCTTGTCAATGGGCATCAATAAGGTGAGATTTAACTCTTCTCGAAAGCCTACATTTTGACCATTTCAGTTTTGAATATCTTCTTCCAGTCACCCTCCTCTTAGTGAAAATAGAGTGCAATAAAATTCTTAACTGAAAAATAAAATATTTTTCTTTAGAGCTACGTAAAACGTTATGAGCATCTGTATTGGTTTTACTGGCTCTGTATATTAACAAATAAACGAAGAAAAAATAAAGCCTGTTTTATTTCAACAAAAGATTTTCAGGGAAAACAGATTTTGTATCACAACTGGCTTGCTGCTAGCTCTGTACACCTCAAAAGAAAATCAGATTGGAGAAATACCACCCTACTTCTTTGAATGTAAGCCTAATTTGTCACCGGTCGGACACTTCCTCCCAGTTGCTGAAGGCGGTGACAGCTGAGTCACCTGCTCCCCATGCTGGACCTGCATTAGACCCTTTTTACACAGCCTTCTCACACTTCATCCTTGCCACGTGCCAGCCAAGGAGGTCTTGATTCATAGCTCTTCACACAGGAACTGAGGGTCGGGAGGATGCTCTCTCAGACAGGGAAACTGCTCTGAGACCTCTTAACAAAGCAAGCAGAAGAGCTGGTTTGCATTAAGGTCTGTCTGATATCACAGTCAGCATCCTAAGCATTTTAATGTAGTGGGCTTTGATTTCTATGATCTAAGAGTTTGCTTCTCTGGTTGTTTCAGGGTCTTCAGGCTGCCCAGAAAGAGGCTCAGATTAAAGTCCTTGAAGGTCGACTCAAGCAAACTGAAATCACCAGTGCTACACAAAACCAGCTCTTATTCCACATGTTAAAGGAGAAGGCCGAGTTAAACCCTGAGCTGGATGCCTTACTAGGCCATGCTTTGCAAGGTAATTTGGATTAAATTTTACGTCGATGACTTGCATGGTGGCTTTGCTCTTTGGACATTGTATCTATATCTCCTTCCTCTATGGCTTGTTTGAATAGATGCTATACGTACTTAGACTTTTAATAAATATTCTTACTTTAATTCGCATGTGTATGTAAATTTGGGGGAAAGTAGTTACTGTCATTGCAAGAAAATTACTCACTTAAGGTTACTTAACCTTATTAAACCATTGGCTTTTCTGGATAAAGGAGACGAGGAACGTTTCTGAATTGGTTATTTAAATGACTTAAAAGATTAACCAAGTCTCATTCCCTCTACGCCGCGTACCTAACTGTGCTAAAATGCATCTGTGTTTGTTATGGCATCTGTTCCGTGTATCTTAACATCGGAGCGTGATCTTGTGCTATGTGAGACTTTTAACGTTGGATCTGTTTTGATTGGAGTATTGCTTTTTGTTTCCTTCTGCTGTTGTTTATCCAGATCTAGATAGCGCCCCACTAGGTGAGTATGTTTAGCTTTCTGTGTGTCGACAGCTGCATGAGTCACTAATTGTCCTGTGCACTAATTGTGCCACATAGTTCACAGCGTTTCGTGGGTAGCCACTGTTTCTGCATGACCTTCTTTGAAACATATTCATGATTAAAAACCAAAACCCACTAAATCTTTGTGTTAAACATTCTTGATTTTGAAATCCCTAGATGTTTAAAGAGGTGGGCTTGAGCTAACCGTCATTTGAGCTCAATTGTAGGATTAGCTATGTTCTCTGAACGCTTTCTCTCTTACAGGAAAACATGCAGTCTATTTTCCTTTTTAATTTTTTTAAAATATATGTATTAACTTGCATCCATTGTTTTAACTTCATAGATAACTTCCTTTAGTATATAGTCTTATCTATTCCTTCAAAAAAGAAAATTAAGAATATATATTTTTATAAATGGAATAAAATACAAGGACTTGGAGCACACTAATATCGTGGTTATAATCATAGGCATCATATTTTCAATGTAGAAGAGACTATAGAGGATCATTGCACATAGAAGTTTTTTTTAAAGATTTATTTACTTATATGTGTAGTATTCCACCTGCATGCCAGAAGAAGGCACTAGATCTCATTATGGATGGTTGTGAGCCATCATGTTGTTGCTGGGAATTGAACTCAGAACCTCTGGAAAAACAACCTGTGCTCTTAACCTCTGAGCCATCTCTGCCAGATATGGGAGGGTATGGGATTTGAGCTGGTATATAAAACAAAAAGAGGACGAGGGGTCACACAGCTAAGGAGTGTACCAGCAGATCAGTGCTCTGCAGGAAAAGTACACGGTTTATAATGGTGAAACTTAACGTTAGAGGCTAAGGCGGGATCCCCACCCCTTACTACACTTAGCGATCCTAAACATTTTGAGGAACATTTTTGCTTTTCTCATGTTATTCCTATCTTTATTAGGAGCATATATTCTACTGTACCCCTATTCTAGTACAGGTTTTCTAGGAGCCTCATGGAACTTAGCATATAGTTGTATGTGTGGTTAAGATTTATTGAGAATTATAAGAACATACAACTGTAGTATAAGGGAAAGCGCACAGACGAGCCCACAGGAGGCCACGTTCAAGTTCCTTTGTTTGCTTCTGTCCGTGAGAGACCATAGAGAGTGCAGGCCCTAGAAACCAAACACGGCAGGCTGAGCCAGGGAAATGTACTGGACAGTGATCACCACCCAAGGTTCCTGTTGGAGCCAAGGGTCTTTAGTATATGTGCCTAACTTGTACCAGATTCTAGGCCCCCATACAGAAAGCACTTAGTCAGCATCAACCATTGTTTGTATAGTTTAGACCTCGTGAGCATCCTTTATTGTTTTGTCGTTGACCAGGGATACTGGGAGAGTTGGTGTTTTGGAAGTTAGCCAAGGTGCTAGTAGCCAAGGTTTGCAAGTAGGTGTTTCTACAGGAAAAAGTCACAGAGCTTCTGCGTTAGTTCTGTTTCATATGCGACTTCTGAATGCCAACACATCCCTTTTATATAAAAACTTATTAAGAAATGGTGGAGAAGCACAAACATTTGGTTCACTTCCAGGGAGGTTAGGTGGTAAAGTCTACCCTGGTACGGGCGAGCAGAACACCTGGGAGTTCTGTGTCTGTCTGAATCTGAGTGCTGCTCGGTGAGAAGCACATCTAATAGGCTTGTGCTCGCACTAAGGACTGTGTGCTGGCTCCCCAGAGCAAGTACTTCACATCGGTTTCAGTTTGGAAGACGTATCTAAATTGGTGACCGGCTGGGATGGGGTTCTCTTGGCTCTGACCATGTTGTGTATATACAAAGCATAAGTTATCCCTCTGGAAGGCGTATATTCATAAGTAGGAGTTAAGTATTCTTTAAAACTGAGTTTGAACTTCTGCCTTATGTCTCAAGTTCTATTCATTTCCCCCACTGTCTGTAAGGAAAAGGGTAGGAAATCACATCCAACTGCAAACACCAAGCAGAGAGAACAAACTGGAAAAGGGGCGGGACAAGGCTGTAAATGCCCCAAGCTCATCCCCAGAGACATTCTTCCGCCCACAAGGCAGCACTGCCTCACCATTTAGCTCCACTTCCTGGGGACCAAGTGTCAAATACCTGAGCCTGTAAGGGATAGTTCTCATTCGAAAGTGCCATACCTCGCCATTTCTTTATAGCCCCAATTTTATATTAATAACTAATTCAACTATCCTAGACACTCAATATTCTGTTTGAGGATTAAGTCCTCAAACAGAGGACTCTTTTGAAGAAAAGGGTTTAAGATGCATATTGTCTTCAAGACCACCATTTCCTTCCCCTCTCTGAATCCTAGATATGGTTCCATCTTAGATATTATTTCCAATCTTTACTAAACTTTCTCCAAGGTGTGTACTCCGTGGTTGAAGGAAGGGAATATTAGAAGAGAGGAAGGAATTGGTTGATCCGTGTCCATAGTGAACGCCGTACATTATACACTTAAATTACATCATGACATTATTTCGTTTTGTGAATAACTTTGTTATAAAATGCGAGTTTTAAAAACCTGCATGTGTGTTAGGGGATGGTTGACAGTTAACTAGTTTATGTTTGTAGCGGTCTCAAGCTGCCGATTTCCTAGTTATTTCTGTTTTTCCTTGCCTGCTACAGTTTTTGCTGATGTGGCAGTTTTTTACAGTAGTTGGCACAGCTGTTGCATGCACACCTGTTGTCTTTGTCTTCCGTGTCCCTGTGGATGACATGCATGCTGTTGTGTGACATCTGAATAGCTTCATATATGCTCCTTCTACTCAAAATTTTGAGACGGGGGAAGGTACCTTGCATAATTGGTACAGTATTAGAAAGTTTATGTGTTCAGGAGGCTAGTGATTGGCCAAGTGTACTGATGGGAGCTGGTGCAGCCTTTGTGTGAGCTTTTGTTTTTCATCAGTGAATGTATGTGTTTGAATAGGACCGGTATACAAAAAGTATTCATGTAAAGTAAAGGTGTGTACTCATTGGGTAAATATATAACCGAATCCCCATTCTCTGAATACCGTTTTTTCCATGTTTCACCGTTCAAACTCATCATTTTCCTGTACGTTCCGTACATTTCTCCTCATCCTAACACATGCAAACAAAGGCGCTTCTTAGAAGTATTTTTTCTACAGTCTATTTTGATTTAGCAATCCACACCAAAGTGCCGGTGTTGAGATGCTGAGCTGATGTGTGTATGTCTAGCCTGGGGATGAGGTCCCCATCCAACTCGTGCAACACTTGGCGTTTTTTCCCTTCTTTGTAGAAAATGAAGAGGACAGTAGTGACGAAGAGGCACCTTTACACAGCCCGGGGTCGGAGGGGAGGTAAGAGCTGCAGAGGCCGCCACACTTGGCTTACTTCCGTAGTGTTCTCTTTTATGATTTTCTTTCATTTTAACTATGTGTATTTGTGTATTTAATTATGTATGCTTGTGTATGTCTGTGGAGATTTGCGCACATAAGTGTAGGAGCCTGCAGAGGTCACAAGAGGGTATCGGATGCCCTGGAACTGGAGCTACAGGCCGCTGTGAGCCACTCATTGTGGTTCTGGGAACGAACTCAGATGCTCTATAAGAGCAGTAAATGTTCTTAACCATTGAGCCGTGTCTCCAGGCCATCATATAAGACTGTTAACCCTCAACCCTTACTGCATTAAGCAATTACCTTAAAATAGAAATAATTTTTAATTTTATGGTCAATAATAGCCCTAGGAACAGTAATATGAAAACCAAAGACATGCCTGTCATAAATTTCAAAATAAAATATTTAAGGAAGAAAAATGGATTAATTTTTAATAAATCTATCTGAATTTCAAATGTTACCTTTCTGTGTTTTCCACAGACTTTATTTTTTTCATAATTGTACACATAAAGGACATGCAGTTCTGTGTAGTAATTTTGAATTTAATCTCTTAATTGGTCCTTATTTATATGCAGCACGCTGTCTTCAGACCTCATGAAGCTCTGTGGTGAAGTGAAATCAAAGAACAAGGTAAGGAACGTCACAAATGTCAGGCAACTGTTTTCCCATTGTTCTCTATCTCACGAGTGAACTGCTCAGCTTCCTGTCTGGCTCTCAGTAGAGCAGAAGCTCAGCTTCTCTCGTCCATAAGGAACTAATTTTATCTTCTCTATAAGGAATAATTCAAAAAAATTTTTAAAAACTTCTCACTCGAGACTTAGGGTTTACTAAATTCTTACACTATTTCTTCATGATACAATGTAGAATGGAAGCAGAGTCTTAACAATTGGTTAGTGAAGTGGTAAACTCTATGATGGTGTGAGTATCAGTCACTTAAGTGACGATTTGTGAAACTCTAGCACTGTTTTTTTTAAGTGTTTCTTCCTTGTTAAAGTATTCTGAGATTATTTATAATAGAAATTTAGGGAGAGGGAGTTAGGAACCATGCCCTAGCTCAGCAATAAACACCAGTAAGTGTTGATCAGTTTTCTTTTTTTGTAGGAATATCAGTCCAAGGCTATCAGATCCTCCATTTTCCCCATGATAAGTCTTAAATATGGATTTTTAGTATAAAATTTAATTTCTTTCTTTTTTTTCTTTTTTAGAAAATACTCATGAGTCTGGTGAAAATACATCAATAGATTTTTGTATGGTCTTGAAGTACTTGCTTTCCAGTATATAGTTTGTATTTTGTTCTGAATGATCAAACAAGCTACCAAAACTCAGGTTTTTTTTTTTTTGGTGGTTTAAAAGCAGATAGAATCTCACAGGGTTTCCTGTTTTAGGCTCTGTGAAAGCCTAGCCTATTCAGCGAGCCTACGTGAGATGCCCAAGAGACCTGGGAAGTGAGGGCCACAAAATAATCCACTGTGGTTATGAATTAGCCCGGAGAAGGGCTCTCTGCCTTCCCACCTGTGCTGTGGGAAGAACCAAGATGGTAAAAGGTGTCCCCAGGGCGTTCTCATTTCAGATCACCAAAGCTTTTCTTTTACTTGCTGCTTCTGAACTGGAAAGATACAACATAGGACTCATTTCCTTTTTTCCCTTTGAATAGTGAAGTCATTTCATGATTTTAATAAGGCCCACAGCAGTGCTGTGTTAACGACATAGAATAAACAGCAGAATACAACATAGTGAATTTTCCAATGAGGAGCGTAAACTCATTATTTAGGATATTAGAAAAAAACCACTGAAAATAAAAATGAAAAATTTTTATTAACAAAGCATTTAAAGTTAAGCAATGTTAGAGTTTAGCTGAACTTCACTGCAGTGGATTTTCCTTTGGCTTAATTCCTTCCCACTTCCTTTCTTCATTCTCTTGCCTTTCTCTCTTTAAAGCAGTTACATGCTGAGGGAGCTGGTCACTTGTGGCTGGACAGCACAGGGGTGTTAGTGGCCTTTGACTCACCTTCGGCTGACTTTGTCACTTCTGTTTGAGTTACCACAGAGAGATGTTCAGCATCCCTGTGCTTTCTTGTCCTCTCTTGTGAATAAGTTACCTCTCCACTGCAGACATCACAGCATTTAAAAACGCCCCTGGCACATATGTGCAATCCAAATGCTGGTCATTACTGTGGCCTTGGAAGGTCTTGTCTGGCTATGACTCTGCCTTGTCACTATCATACATGTTGTCTTTGACATTTTGAACTTTTTGAAATCTAATACTGGCAGTGCTGAAGCATATGTGGGCAGCCCATATAGGGCGGTTCTATTGAACTTGTCTGTATTGGGTTTCGTGGTCTAAGTTGATGAGGATGACTGACCAGGCCTTATCCTCAAGACGGCACCAGATCTCATTACAGATGGTTTTGAGCCACCATGTGGTTGCTAGGAATTGAACTCAGGACCTTTGGAAGAGCAGGCATTGCTCTTAACTGTTGAGCCATCTCTTAAGCTCCATACCTGCAAGGAAAAGATGTACATAGTATTTTTATCTATTGCAGACTAATTAAAAAAAAAGTCTCTGTTCCCTAATCAAGTTCTGTGCAAAAGTCTGGCCCTGATTGCTTCTCTTTCCATCTCTAGGCGCGAAGGAGAACCACCACTCAGATGGAGTTGCTGTATGCAGATAGCAGTGAACTAGCCTCAGACACTAGTGCAGGAGAGGCCTCCTTGCCGGGTTCTCTTACACCTGTTGCAGAAGGGCAAGAGATTGGAATGCATACAGAGACCAGTGGCACTTCTGCTAGGGACAAAGAGCTTCTTCCCCCATCTGGCTTACCTTCTAAGACAGGCAGCATGTAAGTCTGACCTGGCTATACTAACTCCCTTCCTTTCGGCTTTTTGTTTTGTTTATTAATATGCATGTTTCTAATTTATTTCTGTTGAAAAATAATCAGTCTCTGGTTTTCAAAGCCATTTCTGTTAGGTGTTGCTGGCCCCAGTTTTTGTTTGTGTATGAATATGTGCTCTGTGTGTGTGTGTGTGTGTGTGTGTGTGTGTGTGTGTGTGTGTGTGTGTGTGTTCTGTATGGGCGGGGCTCTAAAGCTGATGTTAGGTGTCATGCTCAATCATTCTGAATGTACATATTGAGGCATGGTCCTTTGCCAAACCCAGAATTCTCTCTCCAGGCCAGCAAGTTTGCTCCTGGAACTCCCTTTCTCTGCCTGCACTTGGCTGGGATTACAGGAGGGCTACCACAGTCACCTGTTTTTTATGTAGGTGCTAAGCATCCAAATTCTTTCATGTTTGTGTGGGAAATACTTTTCCCGCAAAAGGAAGTTTTTCACCCTAACCCTAGTGATCTGGAAAATCAAAATAACTTAAGATTCAATGTTATCT
Organism: Microtus pennsylvanicus; assembly: GCF_037038515.1. Classification (NCBI taxonomy): domain Eukaryota; kingdom Metazoa; phylum Chordata; class Mammalia; order Rodentia; family Cricetidae; genus Microtus; species Microtus pennsylvanicus. The sequence continues at coordinate 19,316,316 of NC_134580.1, read as the reverse complement.
TTTGACTTTAATCTCCTAGTTTTAGGATTGCTCTAAGGGCAATACCATTTTCTGAGTAATGATTATAGGCACAGTTTATTTAGAAACACTTCCATTAGGCTAAAGTTATACAAATAAAATAATTACATGTCAATATAAGCTCTTAACACTCAAGTTTACTCCAGGTTATCTAGGATCTGGTTCTAATAACCTGGTAGGATAATAAATCATTGCTGACCCCTTTAAGGAAAAAGGCTAAAACTAATTATAAACTTTGTGCCTTTCAGGTTTTCCTAAAACTAAAGTTTAGGTTTTGTTTTGTTTTGCTTTGTTTTTGAGATAGGGGCTCACTGTGTAGCAGCCCTCTGTAAAGCAGACTGCCCTCTGGCTCCTGAGTGCTGATATGAAAGACGTACTCTACCACTCCCCGCCCCCCCCCCAACCTTTCACCTTGAAGCTCACTGTGTGTCGGGGCCAATGCCCAGACAAAGAACTTCACAGTGAGGAGCTGCAGTTGTAACAACAAAGCTCTTCTTCTATTACAACAAGTGCCCCATGGCACTCTCAATTTCTGTTTTGAGAACAATGAGACTTCCCTGCGCTGGATAGTATATGTGCATACTTTCCCTGTTTTTGTTAGTGAGCCTGCATGCGTGCGTGCGTGCGTGCGTGCGTGTGTGTGTGTATGTGTGTGTGTGTGTGTGTGTGTGTGTGCATGTGTGTGTAGTGTGTTTCCCTTTTAAACATTACCTTTTAGATTTTTATTTTTTATTTATGGTTCTGAGTGTTTTGCACGTGTGTGCCTCATGCCTGTGGAGGTCAGAAAATGGTGTCTGATACCCTGGAACTGGAATTGCAGACTGCTGTGAACCACAGTGGGTGCTGGGTCTTGAACCTGGGTCCTTTTAAAAAGCAGCCAGTGCTTTTACCCACTGAGCCATTTCTTCAGCCCCTCACTTGTAAGGATTCTTCAGTGATGTTTTTGCAAACTAACTCTCAAGTTATAATCTAGCAAATGGTTTCTGATATGAATATATGTATATGAGAATATTGCCCCTAAAGCAGCATGCAAATAGGCAACTCTACAGATAATACCCAAGTAATGAACTTGCTGTCTATGTCTGTTTCCCATAATATTCTTCATTTCATGACGGCGTTTCCATTATCTTCCATGTATCAGTCCCGTCTACCTTTAGATGCAGAATTAATTTTAATGATAGAATTTTCTTGCATGTGCTTAAGGAGCTTATGTGATTAATACTGGAAGCTGCTAACCAGTGTAGCCATGGCCTCAGTGCTGTGACAGGGATAGTGACACAGATAAGGGACTGTCGGGGCCTTGTGTGTGCTCAGCTCTAGTCCGCCTTATGACAGGCACATTAGGAACCTCAAGACTAAGGCTGTGGCCTGGAATCCACATTCAGGTAATATATTGATTTATAAGTGTATCCTTTATGACATATTATGGAAGATGTCTCTTAGACTTTGCTTCTTCATACAATTTGCCTCTAAGTTTTCATGAACTTAGAGGGCTAAATTTATCTAATTCCCGACACTTCCTTTCCTTGTTGGAGGCAGTCTCGTGGAGCCTAGGCTGGCACCAAAGTCACTATGTCGTCAGGGCTAATGCCTCCACCTCCCGAGTGCTAAGACTTCATACCTGTACCACCTTGTCAGGTCCAGGTCCTCACAGACTGAAGGTTTGCGCTTGGTTCAGGCGTACCCGTAGCTCCTACCACACATTCCCTTATCCTGTGCACAGGGTGGAATTGCTAAAATATGGTTTCTTCAGTCACATGTGGTTTCCACCTTTGAATATCGCTTAGCAAACTCTTTCCGTGGTTTTTAAGCAGTGTTTCTCGCTGAGAATGGTAATATTCATCATTGCATCCACAAAACTCATATCTTTAAGTTTTAATTATTCATCAGCTACTCCTTGTTTCTAATTTTATTTTTTATTTATTTATTTATTTTTAAAAAATATTTATTTATTTATTATGTATATAGTACTCTGTCTGTGTGTATACCTGCAGGCCAGAAGAGGGCACCAGACCTCATTACAGATGGTTGTGAGCCACCATGTGGTTGCTGGGAATTGAACTCAGGACCTTTGGAAGAGAGGCAATGCTCTTAACCACTGAGCCATCTCTCCAGCCCCCCTTGTTTTTAATTTTAAAAAGTTTCTGACATATGGTCTCATTCACTGAACCCCAAGCTGGCTTGAAAAATCACTGTGTGAAGCCCAGGATCCAGAAATATAATCCCTTGTGTCTATTGAACTCAGTATCTCAAGAATAATTGGGAAATAGGGGACTAGCGAGAAGAAATAATTCAAAATTGTTCTCAAGATTATTAAGTCTGCTGTCTTACCTGTAAAGTGAGCGGTTTGGTTTAAACTCTAAGTTATATAATTTTGAATTTGGCTTGCCTTGTGGGTGTGGACTTCAGATTTTACTTAAGCGTCCTGGTCCCTCAGTCTCCTAAGTGCTGGGATTGATGACTTGAGCCACCACACCTAACTTTTACTACTTAAAGTTAGTGACAAGAATGTTTTATTACTAAAACATAGAAAATGACTAATCGGTGTCTAAATCTAGTTCAGTAAAAACAGTTGTCGTTCTTGGCTTGTGTTACTACTTACATTGCTATGTTATAACCACGTGGTTTATAGCCACTTTTTAATGTTTATTTATTAAATTGTATTACTTCTCATAGCCTAGTAGTTTTTTTCTTGCAAAACTTTTTAGATAACTTTCCCCCAGACCAAACAGTTTCCAATAAAATTTGTATACTTAAAATATTTATTTTGTTTGTCTGGTAGTATCATTTTTTACATTAAAAGATAATAAACAAATGTAATTAATGAAATTGTAACTTAAAAAGTTTGTGATTATTAGGCTTCTATCCACTAAAAATAAGTCATGTATTATTTTCTTATCCTACTTTTATTCCCCCTCCCCGAAAAATAAATTTGGAACTTTTAGATTAGATTAGCTGCCAAAGTTTTTAAATGTAAAAATATTAATAATAATAAAAATAAACAAGAAAAATAATTAAAATGTTTTCCTATTTTAGTTCCAGACAGCCATCTCTATCAGAAAAAAAAATGCCAGAGCCTTCCCCTGTAGCAAGGAGAAAGGCATACGAGAAAGCCGAGAAACCCAAGGCCAAGGAACATAAACAGTAAGTTCCTAACACTCTTTTCCATACTCAGAAGGCTGCAGGTCCCCTGCAGCAGGCCCTGAGGGGCAGCTGCAAGTTTCTATTTGCTTGTGACTGGTTTCTCAGACAATTAAGTGAACTATTGACTTGGCTGAGTGGTTTCTGGCTTTATGATCACCCACGCAATTTTAATACTCTTGATCACGTGTCTCCCCGTTCATGTCACTAACGGTTTTCAGTTATTTTCGTAAAGCCCTGAAAGGGTTCCTCTGCATTTGAACTAAAAGTTATCAAGCTTCTATTTCAAATGGTCTTCTATAAAAGCTCAAAATTAATTTAGCCTCTCCTCTGAAGCTAATCTGACCTTCCCCCTTGAGTGGTCACATCATAAGGTGTGGCATGTGGGTCGTTTTCTTGCGACTCCCATTTGGACTGTTGATATCATCCTCAAGCATTTCTTTAATGTTCTGTGAGGGTTTAAGTAGCAGTGCAGAGTGCAGTCTGCTGACCCCTTCCGTGGGTGTTTAGCAACTGCTCCACCACAACATGTAGACACTAAACGGATTAAATAAGTAAGACATTATGTAAAAGCACCCCAACTTCTGCCACCACCTTGCTTCCTCATTTACACAGAATGCTGGCTGGGGCAGGTGTGTCAATGGCGGAGAACAATCATGCCCATTTGCCTTTTAATACCAGTAAACACTAGTGTACTTTTTCCTTTAACATAAACACATGTTCATAGAGTGTCTGTCCCTTAGTGGACAGTCTTATACTAAATAACACACACATTTTCTCCACTGGCCATCAGTAGAGCTGACTTAATTGGCATACTGACTATCCTTCTATTCATCCTTGCTTTTTATAGTTTCAAAGAAGTAATCTGCCTTAATTATTGAATCCAGTGTCTCAGGAATCATTCAGAAATGGTAGCCTGGAGAAAATAAATTATTTAAAAGTCAACTGGTAAGGCAAATTGCTCCTGAGTCCTTTGGGCCTGCCGCTTCTCCTGCAAAGCAAGCAATAGCTCTCAGTTTTGTTTAGATTTATAATTAAGTTGGGCTTGCCTTGTAGATGGTGGATTTTGGGTCTCACTAGGCAGACTCTTTTTCTGCAGTGCCATCTTGTGACCAATGTGACAAAATCTAGTAAAATTATTTTTTAAATGATTCAGAAAGCAAGATCTCAAAAATAAATAAAGAGAGGAAGAAAAGAAGGAGTCTTCTAATAAAATAATCTTTTAAAAAGCATGTTTTCTAACAAAGCATAACCAACTAAAGCCACCTGTTTAATCTTCTTTTTTCTTGTAGCTCGGATTCTGGTGCTTCCGAGGCTAGTCTCTCACCTCCTTCCTCCCCACCAAGCCGGCCCCGTAACGAACTGAACGTGTTTAATCGTCTTACTGTTTCTCAGGGAAACACGTCAGTTCAGCAGGATAAGTAAGTCACGGAAGTGAGCCCTGGCTTCTCACCCAGGACTCCGCACCTCCGACAACAGTCTGTGTGGACCTTTCACCCTTTCTGTCTGGGAGGCGGAGTCTGAATAGTAAACTCTTGCCATATTTTTGTAGTTTTAAACTGAAAGGAACCATGTAGGCAAACTTAAGAGATTATTTTCCTGCTGAACATTGCTCCCTGCAGTAGCTGTGCACGGCTGTGCTCTCTGTTCTGATCTCTCCTATTCTGGTAGGAGTCAAGTAGGATCTTTGAGCATGAGGTGTTAAAACGTCTTTGGATTTTCCAGCTTCTATAAGCTCACACAGGCATCGGACCATGATAGACTACACCAAAAAGTGGCAAATGTTTCACTGTTTGTATTTAAGACAACTTACAAATACCACATGCTCCTGCCCCTCGGTGGCTCCAGATAAATCCACCACAAATTTCACTGACTCTGTCACTGCAACAAACTGCCACCCGATGGAGAGAGGATGTAGGACTGGAAGCGAGTTGAGGGGAGAGTCTAGGAGGTAGAAAATATAATTTTCACTAACTTAGAAGTGAAAAGGTATCCTGTATTGACCCAGAATCTTTCTTCTAAAAATTCAGTACTAATATGACTGTCATAATATAGACAGGAACACTGGCTTGTCTGCTTTAGAATATGAATAACACTTCTGTGAGCGCATGCACTTGACCTCCCTCCCCCCAGCCACAGCCGCTGGCTTCCTATGCTGTCATCTTCCCGCATGTAACAGCTCTGAAATTTATAGGATGCCATTTAAAAGATCTGTCTAATACACGTAGATTGTATTAAATGGCTCTATAAATGTAATTACACTCATCATTTGGAAATCATTTTTAATCTGCTTAATTCATACATCAGCTATTTATATATTCTTCATTAATTTTTTATGTATTCAGTAGATGACATGCCCTTTAAATTGATCTAGAAAGGTAAATATCCTATTAAACAAAACAGTCCTTAATGTTATTAATGTGTTCCATGACCTGAGGAAGGTAGGACGCTCAAAGTCCATTTTCACTAGTATGTGAACAGTTGCTTCATTTTTGTTTATTTTTCATTCACAGTAGTTTTAATATTTTCTGTCACAAGGTGGGTATGGTGGCTCACAAGTGTCACCCAGCACCTTAGACACTGAAGTAGGTTGAGGACCTACATGTTCAAGGCCAGACTGGGCTACATAGTGAGTTTCAGAACAGTCTGAGCTACAGATCAAGAACCTGTCTCAAATTGTTTTTCTGCCAGTCTTAATAATCTTGATAATCTCATCATAGTTTGCTATTTTGTGACTCATATGTTTTACGGACTGCACTAAGCTTGCTGTTGTAATCCCATAAGGGATACATTGAGTCAACTGTATTTGCACTTTGGAAAACTTCCCTTGTCTTTCTTCCTTTGGGGTCCTGTTTGGAGACTGTCGTATTTCATCTGTGACGTGCAGATCTCACAGTTCAGTTCTTACATTCCATGCCACCGTTACCTTCCCCATTCTCCCCAGGAAAGCTGCACCATCGAAGCTCCTAACAGACACACTCACTGCAGACTTGAGTACAGAGCACAGGGCTGGCAGCGTCTTGCCTACTAGTTGTTACCAAGGAACCACGTCATCAGAAGAATTCTCTACTGTTGAAATCAGTTAAAACTACAGGCTTTAAACATTTGAGTGATTTACTTTCTGTGCAGATATAGAATGTGCTTGTCAAATTTCTGCGTTAGCATCCATCTAAAACAGTAACTATCAAGATAAATTCATGCAGTTACTGGAATGGGGATTTTTCTTTCAGGTAGTCATAAAAGAAGCCTGGTCGTGATGCAGTTCAGATACTTGATAATTTTCCTTGCCAGGGCCTGAGTTTTTGAGGTGAAGGTGGAGTCTCAGGGTCAGTAATAGGTACACAGTCTTAACCCCAAGACTGGTAGAAAACGTGGGTCTAATTTTTTGTCTAAATTTGCAAACAGAAAAGCAGACGCCACAAAGGCAGTGTTTACAAGATTCTGTTATCTACACTGTTGGTTTTCAGTCTGATGTCTTCACCTGTTTTGATATCTGTTCTTCTCCTCACGACTCTTTCACTGTAGGTCTGATGAAAGTGACTCCTCTTTGTCGGAGGTGCACAGGTACTTTCTTCCTGTCTCCCCTACGTTCTTTCCTTCCACTGATGTCCTAAACGCCTCCTGGAAATTCTAAGCAATCCTTTTTTTTTATTGCATGCATAACTTGTTGTAAGCCGTGTAAGTGCACTAATACTATAAAACATTAATTTTAGCGTGTCTTGTGAGTATATCTTGTAAAGTAGTAGCAAACACTTTTTATGATCACTTAGAAGCTGGTTGTTTGTTGCTGTATTTTCCCAGTGTTGACATCAGGAGGGCTTGCTCTTTCAAAGTCTAGGAATAGCATACATAGCTTTCCTTGTTGGCTTAGCAATTTGAAGTAAAAAGTTCATTTCATAACAGCATACTCAATTATAAAAAAGATACTACCCTGACAAAATTAAAACAAAATTACAAAGTAAAGGAACTTATTTAAAAATTTTAAACTGATAAGTGAAATTTAAAAAATAATAGCATTACTTTATTTTTTCATGTTACGGATTTGGGGAAGGGCTAAATTTTTTCTTCTTTCTCTCTCTTTCTCTTCCCAAACTTACCCGCTTGTCTCTTCCTCATTTTCCATTTGTTTTCCTTTTTTTGTGGCCATTTTTCTGAACATCAGCAGATCCTCCAGAAGGTAGGCAGGGGAAGGGAGGAAGATCAACCTCACAGTGTTATTATTTTACTGGTTTGCATGGGACAAAATAAGTGTTTTTTTTCTCCACTCAGACCAGCATTGTTGTACAAATTTATATACTTTAATTTAACTTAAAGAACTGATTTAAAGGCCATTTTTATATTTTAGAATGTGAAGAGATTTAATTAGAATATGATAATGACACGTTATGTGTATGTTTTCCATACCCATGTTTCCCTGTCGTCTTTAGTGGTATAGGGTAATTATATAAATATTACCAACTCTAATATGCTGACTATTTTAGAACACTTTAATTACCTAGTGAGTATTTAAAATTTTTTAATTGTTAAAACTGACATATATCTTTAAAATTTAATTATCTAGTAATATTTAATATTTTTAATTTTTAATATTAAGATTATTTTTCTTCAGAGCACTGAATAACCAGTGGTATTGAAATAAATACAATGGGTTGGGAAAATGTCTTGGAGAGTAGAGTGGTTGATGTAGATGCATAAAGACTAAAGTTTGTATTCTACATGATACCTGGGCAGGTGTGGAGGACAGGTGTGGAGGACTGTGTTAGACAGGTGTGGAAGACTGTGCTGGGCAGGTGTGGAGGACTGTGCTGGGCAGGTGTGGAGGACTGTTCCTGGGCAGGTGTGGAGGACTGTTCCTGGGCAGGTGTGGGGACTGTGCTGGGCAGGTGTGGAGGACTGTGCTGGGCAGGTGTGGAGGACTGTGCTGGGCAGGTGTTGTAGACTGTGCTGGGCAGGTGTGGAGGACTGTTCCTGGGCAGGTGTGGGGGACTGTGCAGGGCAGGTGTGGAGGACTGTTCCTGGGCAGGTGTGGGGGACTGTGCTGGGCAGGTGTGGAGGGCTGTGCTGGGCAGGTGTGGAGGACTGTGCTGGGCAGGTGGGGGGGACTGTGCTGGGCAGGTGTGGGGGACTGTGCTGGGCAGGTGTGGAGGACTGTTCCTGGGCAGGTGTGGCGGCTGTCCTGGGCAGATGTGGAGGACTGTGCTGGGCAGGTGTGGAGGACTGTGCTGGGCAGGTGTGGGGGACTGTGCTGGGCAGGTGTGGGGGACTGTGCTGGGCAGGTGTGGGGGACTGTGCTGGGCAGGTGTGGGGCTGTGCTGGGCAGGTGTGGAGGACTGTGCTGGGCAGGTGTGGAGGCTGTGCTGGGCAGGTGTGGAGGACTGTGCTGGGCAGGTGTGGGGACTGTGCTGGGCAGGTGTGGAGGACTGTGCTGGGCAGGTGTGGAGGACTGTGCTGGGCAGGTGTGGAGGACTGTTCCTGGGCAGGTGTAGAGGACTGTGCTGGGCAGGTGTGGAGGACTGTTCCTGGGCAGGTGTGGAGGACTATGCTGGGCAGATGTGGAGGACTGTGCTGGGCAGGTGTGGAGGACTGTGCTGGGCAGGTGTGGGGGGCTGTGCTGGGCAGGTGTGGAGGACTGTGCTGGCCAGGTGTGGAGGACTGTGCTGGGCAGGTGTGGAGGACTGTTCCTGGGCAGGTGTGGAGGACTGTTCTGGGCAGGTGTGGAGGACTTGCTGGGCAGGTGTGGAGGACTGTGCTGGGCAGGTGTGGAGGACTGTGCTGGGCAGGTGTGGAGGACTGTGCTGGGCAGGTGTGGAGGACTGTGCTGGGCAGGTGTGGAGGACTGTGCTGGGCAGGTGTGGAGGACTGTGAGGGCAGGAGTGGAGGACTGTGCTGGGCAGGTGTGGAGGACTGTTCTGGCCAGGTGTGGAGGACTGTTCCTGGGCAGGTGTGGAGGACTGTTCCTGGGCAGGTGTGGAGGACTGTTCCTGGGCAGGTGTGGAGGACTGTTCCTGGGCAGGTGTGGAGGACTGTTCTGGGCAGGTGTGGAGGACTTGCTGGGCAGGTGTGGAGGACTGTGCTGGGCAGGTGTGGAGGACTGTGCTGGGCAGGTGTGGAGGACTGTGAGGGCAGGAGTGGAGGACTGTGCTGGGCAGGTGTGGAGGACTGTTCCTGGGCAGGTGTGGAGGACTGTTCTGGGCAGGTGTGGAGGACTTGCTGGGCAGGTGTGGAGGACTGTGCTGGGCAGGTGTGGAGGACTGTGCTGGGCAGGTGTGGAGGACTGTGAGGGCAGGAGTGGAGGACTGTGCTGGGCAGGTGTGGAGGACTGTGCTGGGCAGGTGTGGAGGACTGTGAGGGCAGGTGTGGAGGACTGTGCTGGGCAGGTGTGGAGGACTGTGCTGGGCAGGTGTGGAGGACTGTGAGGGCAGGAGTGGAGGACTGTGCTGGGCAGGTGTGGAGGACTGTGCTGTGCTGGTGTAGAGGACTGTTCTGGGCAGGTGTGGAGGACTTGCTTGGCAGGTGTGGAGGACTATGCTGGGCAGGTGTGGAGGACTGTGCTGGGCAGGTGTGGAGGACTGTGAGGGCAGGTGTGGAGGACTATGCTGGGCAGGTGTGGAGGACTGTGAGGGCAGGAGTGGAGGACTGTGCTGGGCAGGTGTGGGGGACTGTGCTCAGCATATGTAGGACTGTTACTGGGCAGTACTAGGTAGTAAGGTGACCTGCTATAGTAGCTGAAATTCTGGAGAACCACCTTCCTCAACACACAAGGTAGAACACGGCCTAGGAAATTGCATTGGGAAATAGCAGCCTAGGCCTGTCTGCATGGGAAGCCCTTGCACCTGCCCTCACTCACGTAGGCCACTTATGTGGGAACATGCATGCGCATATGCATGCCACACATCCATGTGCAGCAAGAAAGACTGTGTGAGAATAACAGAAGCTTCCTGCTTTCCAGGAAGGTGGCTTTATGTTGGGTGTTGTATCAGGAGACAGCTGGGCCCCATGGGAAGAGAATCTGGGGGTATAGGGTTTTTAAGTGATTGCACTTGGGTTCTGAGGAGGGTTTGTGTCATTGAGTTCCAAGCAGCTCTTATGCTGCTGATGCAGTTTTTAATTAATTATTCCTTATCTGTTTATACAGTTATAGTAGTAGCCTTCCCCAGAAGAATAATACCTCTGAAATATTTGAAGCGATTCTTATAACTTTAATGGAATTATTTCATAGCTATGCATTTTGTATCAATAGGGTTTCAAAACAGCAGACTCATACTTTTGAGAATAGTGTCTCTCCTCTTCTAGGTTTAATTTGTTTAAATTCTTATATTACAGGGCTGGAGAGATGGCTCAGCCATTAATGGCTCACAATCAAAAATATAAATTCCTTTTTTTTTTCTTCTTCGAGACAAGATTTCTCTGTAGCTTTGGAGTCTGTTCTGGAACTAGCTTTAGTAGAGCAGGCTAGCCTCAAACTCACAGAGATTCACCTGCCTCCCCAGTGCTGGGATTAAAGTTATGCACCACCACTGTCTGGCACCAAAATATAAATTCTTATATTATAAACAAGTTATTGTTATTAATTTCAATCTGGAATTTTGCACACAGAAGATAAATTGGAATATATATGTATATATGTCTATATATGCATATATGTGTGTGTAATCTTTGTCTTTGAATATCCAGAGATAATCTCAAGGGTCACTTTTAGTGACTTGGAATTTCCTTCACCTCTAAGTTAAAAAAGAAACCCAAAAGAACTACAGTATAAAAAGACCTTAATTATAATGTTTTAAAAATAAACCTGTTTACTTCCTTTACATGTCTCTTCATATTTTTTTTTGCCAGCCAAGTCTTCAGCTACATGAGAATTGATTTAGTGTCTTTTTTTGTGTGTGTGACACCCCTCTAAATGTTCAGAATTTCAATCTCACAGTTACATCCTTTCTCCGGCATGCCTTCTTTTATTATCTTGTCAGCTTCTATTCTCATTTTTCCTTAATTCACAAAGACTCCAACCTTCAGTGTTCCTAAAACACAGCTCCTCGAGCTAAGGCCTGTCATGGCCTGGCAGAATGTGGATGGACTCGGCACATCCTGCTGAGACGTTTACTTCTGCCAGAAGCCATAGGCAGTTTTGGTACAGGGGCCACACGTTGCTAACCTTTGATCATGTACTGAACAGGCACAGCCCTCTCTCTGGAAGTTAGTTCTGTTTTTCTCTTATATAATTCCCTTCTGTCTTTGACGTTAGTGCTAGGTTTAAATTTTACCCAATTATTATGTTAGTGCTACATATAAATGATTTCTTGTTTGGGTGAGTTTTGTTATCCAGGCAACACAGGACATTACTCAGCTATTAAATCTATCAGTTCACTTAGCAAGGCATGACTGTTTTGAGGGCCAGGGAAAGATTGATTGAGTGCCGGAGGTCTTCCAGAGCGACTCTGTGCTGTGCCGCCACTGTGACACATGAGTTCACCTCACTCTTCAGAGAGCATTCTCTGACAGGCTTGGCATTCGGACTTTATTGGAGTCAGTGCAAAATGTGCACACCATATGCCCTTGATAACCACCTAATAACCGTACAGGGGCATCCCCCTGAGATTGGCCGGCCCGTGTTATGTACTACTGGTGAACATTTACTTTTAAAAGTGTTTATAATGATTTTCCCATTTTTTTTTAATATGTGACACTCAAATTAGTGTCTGAGGTGGTTTTTCCCGTTTATTAACCTCTGTGATTTCTAAGGACTGATAATGCTTTTCCCTCTTCGGAGAATTATGAATAGTAATGATAATAATTTAAAGACAGACACATTTAATATTGTAGCTCGCAGCAAGAAGAAAAACTAGCAGGGCACTTGAGTGACTGGTTCGCTCTGTTCTTGGGTTATTCTCGTCCTTACTCTTCCTGACACTCATTTTCATTCCTAGCTTACCTTAGACCCCTTTCCAGTTAGGGGCAGGCAGTAATTTGATAACCCTCGCAGTCCCCAGCGCATGGCCCGCTGCACAGCCCAGACACTGCAGAAGCAGCATCTGTAAGCAGCTCCCAGGGAGCTTGACTTCCTGCATCTTCCACTTTAAAATCTTTGAGATTGTCAAAGGTTTTTCCACCCCTTTCAGTTGCTGGTCCTTGAACATCATCTTCCCATAATTTTCTGCCCATCCGATATCTGTAACTTCTTTCCATCTTTATACTGCTTTCGTGTAGCTTAGGAGTTATGTGTGACACAGTCTCCAGCATGTTCTCTTTAGGCATAGAATTCTATGCTGCCTGCTATGAAGCCAGCCAATCATTTCTGCCCCCTTTTGGTCATAACAAGGAAGAATTTCCAGAGGGATGAAATAGCTAATAAGAAAATCCAGGTACATTGTCACTTTCGCTGCTTGAAGAACTAGTTACTAGTGGATGTCTAATTAATATATGTGCTCTACCACGGTTATGTCTCTCTTTATCAGCTTCCTTTTGACTAAATGAATGAAGGGGACGGTCTGGAGAATATTAATAATAATTTATGAAGGCTTTTTAAAAAATGGTAGGAAAAGATAAGCCTCCTTTTATAATAGAGATGCTGAAGTCAATCTTTTTCCCCCACCGTAGGGGCATAATCAACCCATTTCCTGCCTCCAAAGGAATCAGACCGTCTTCACTCCAATGTGTTCACATAGCTGAAGGGCACACGAAAGCTGTGCTCTGTGTGGATTCTACCGACGATCTCCTCTTCACTGGATCAAAAGGTGCTAGCCATGGCTGGAGAGACAGCTTGGTGGTGCAGACTGTGTAGTACTGGTCTGTAGGATTTTAGTTATTATCAGAACCCATGCTTTGCCACCCACAACTGCCTGTAACTCCAGTTTCAGGGACCTGGCACCCCCTTGTGGCCTTCATGTGCACTTGCACTCATGTGCACATACCTCTACATAAATATACACCCATGCACATAATTAAAAATAAAGTTAAGAAATGAAAGATGCTAGCAATCATCTAATGCTCATATGTATATATCTAAAAATAGCTTTAAAACAGAATTATTAAAAGACTACTTAAATCAAGTGAGCCTGATGTGGTGGTTTACTTCCTCAATTGCATAAAATACAAAATCGTTGCTTAGTGGGTAAGGGAGTAAATCCGCTGTTTATATTTGTGAACACAGTGTTAAGAGCACGCTTCCTTTCAGTGATTGACCCTTACTGCATACTGTGTTCTAGCTTTCAAAATGGACAGTATAAAAGTTTATCTAAGACCACTAAAATATAGAATGTGGCAAAAAGATAGTAGCAACCCCCGCTTCTTATTAACATGTCAGAGATACTGAGACATGATCCAAATGTGTCTCAGTACAACAGCTCCCGAGAGCTACATGTTGCAGCTTCATGTTACAGATAAAGAAACTCAAGATACTAAAATGTTTTTCCTCTGTTAATTTAGCCAGTAGTTCAAACCAGATTGAGAAACCTCCAATCTTGCACTGCCCTTTGCTGCATAATAAGAACCTAAAACAATAAGGCAGACACCAGACACACCTCTCTTAGTTTAGATCCACTCTACCTCTCCTGCCTATGAAGTTTCCACAGACACTGAGGGATGTACAATAATGCCTAGTGCCGGATGGTTGGAGAAGACCACCATCCTTTGCTCTTTTGTTCCCATGGTGGAATGTTGTTTAAAAATAATTTCTGTTGTTAAAAGAACCTAAAATATTTCATATCAACAGCATTTCTTCTGCTTTGATCTTATTTTTTTTTGTTTTGTTTTAGATCGTACCTGTAAAGTTTGGAATCTTGTGACTGGACAGGAAATTATGTCACTAGGGGTTCACCCTAACAACGTTGTATCTGTAAAATACTGCAATTATACGAGTTTGGTCTTCACGGTGTCAACATCTTATATTAAGGTGTGGGATATCAGAGACTCAGCGAAGTGCATTCGAACATTAACGTAAGTACCTTGAAAACACACACCAAGAGTCGCTTTGTTGTTTTTTTTTTTTTTATAAAACTGATTACAGTTTTAAATAACTGATGAGGGCTTTAGCTTTTAAAAGATACCTACTTTCTCAGAGGATGTTTAATTGTTCACTGGGAAAATACCGAGGGGAAAGTTGAGCACAACGAAGACCGGATTCTGAAAAGGAAAAGACAGACTGGATTAATCTGCCACTAAGTATGGATTTCATAGTTTCCCTTTCCCAGATGCTAAGGCAATGCTTGAGCACACAGTTTACTACCTATGGAATTAAGTGATTTCTATAAGTATCAGTCCTTGGAAAATGACTAAACTGACCATTGTTGGTATTGTTGGTATTGAGGAAGGATTTACACACACATTAAGAGTTTAGATGGGATCTCCCTGGTACCTTCATTCACGTATTCTCTCCGTTGGTCAGTACTTGTTCGTGGTGTGACCACCTGCTTGGTGCTAGGTACTGTGAATGTGGTCATAAACACACAGGCTCCTGCTATTGTCCACAGCCAGGGTCTTGAGAATTTAGGAAGCTGCTAGCCAAGCTTGTGGCAGAAAACATGACTTACGTTGCTTTGTTATTATTTATTTTACTTTCTTATTACTTACTTACTAGATCTTCAGGTCAAGTTACTCTTGGAGAAGCTTGTTCTGCAAGTGCCAGCCGGACAGTAGCTATTCCCTCTGGAGAGAGCCAGATCAATCAGATTGCACTAAACCCAACTGGTACTTTCCTCTACGCGGCCTCTGGAAATGCTGTCAGGATGTGGGACCTGAAAAGGTAGGACTTTTAGAAAATGCATCTCTTGCATATATCAAATACAGTCTAAATACCAACACCAATAATGCTTGTGAGATCCAATTTCCACATGTCCTCTAGCTCCCATTTAGAAAACTGTTACAATTGTATTTTATTTTGCAAATAGCAATGTAATTTACATATCCAGTGGGGTGAAAAAAAAGTGATTTGATAAAATTTAAACAACTGCTCTTTTAATTACTTTGTTAATGTAAATCTGTTCTTTTTTAATAGCAGGATTAAATATAGGGTTATCTTAACAGAGTGACTGAAAAACACGTTTTGAGGAACTGTAATATTAATATCCTAGAAGTGAAAGGCACTGCTGTATTCCAGCAGCTTGCTTAAAGATAGGACTGCCACGTAAGGTCATTGTTACCCTCTGACAACTGACTGCACACATTTAAAAAAAAAAGTCTTGCTATTTCATTCAGGCTGGCCTTGAACTTCGTAGTTCAACTGAAGGTTGGGGTAACAGCTGTGTACTACCATGCCAGTGTAGTATTGTTCGTTCTTACACCTGTCAGATACCAGTTCTAGCCGTGTTCAGTCTTTATAGGGACTAATGAAGGGCTCACCTATTTTCCCATATACATAGCTGCACATAAATGTATATATGTACATAGGCACATACTGTGTGTGCTTGCGTTGTATAATATGTGTATGTGTAGAATAAAATAACCCCACTTCCTCGATAGCTTCATTGATGTTATAAGCAGTGATATCAGTATTTTGAATAAATTGAGTCTAAAGGGATTAGTCATGTCTTTCCTGAGTTCATGAACTTACTAGTTTGAAGTTTAAATGAAGGAATTAATATTATCATTTTACAACTTCTCGGAATTTTACTTATCTCATAAATTGTGTTAAGCTGTGGAATAAGATCTAAGTATTTCCCAGATCCACCTTAGGATGTTAATTTGGTCATTTCTAGTTACTCTGTCCAGGGTTTCAAGAGGCAGGGCTGAAGTCTAAAAGAAAATTAATAAAAATATTGTGAACTAATATAGATTATATGAGTCTTCCATTATGCTCTGAATGCTTTCAACCTTCATTTTTATTTCTCTTTTAAGGTTTCAGTCTACAGGAAAGCTAACTGGCCACCTGGGCCCTGTTATGTGCCTTACAGTAGATCAGATCTCCAATGGACAAGACCTAATCATCACTGGCTCCAAGGACCACTACATCAAAGTGTGTATTACAGAGGTGGAATTGCATTTTCTTGATAGGTTTAAAGTATTCACTAATCTCAGCCCTGTCCCACATCTCTTTTCTTTCTCCTGTGACCATTGAGGTTGATTAAGCATCTTAGTTTTGTTTTGCATGAGAACAGGAACTCCCCCTTCTCCTGCAAATACTGGCTGTCATTTTCTCCTTGGGGAGGGGAGCGTTCTCATGTGAGCCTCCTCCATCCGTGATGGAGCGTTGGCAGGCCCCACTCTTCAGCAGTCAACCATGGCTGCTGTGAATTCTTGAGTGCACCGGTCACGTCACGTATGGAAGACAGCGTTTCGTAGCTCTCCCCATCCTCCAATTCTTTCTTTCTGCCCGCCTCTTCTACGATGCCACTTAGGCATTGGAGGTGTGACCTAGATGTCCTGCTTAGGGCTGAGAGCATTCCGCAGTCACTTACTCTCAGCCCTTTGCAAGGTTACTTTCTCTTAATCAGATCTCTTCCCCCACTTTCTGCCCTTTGATTTTTGGTTTTCGTAGTGTTTATGTATAGTTACCGATTTGGTTGTTTTGTTTCTTTTGAGAGAGGGTATTATGTAGTCCAGGCTGGGCTTTGAAAATATAATCTATATTTGAAAAATAACCTTGAACATATAATCTTCCTGCCACTAGCTCCCAAGCGCAGGGACTATAGACTTATACCATCACATGCCAGCTTCCTAGTTTGCTTCTCTGCTGCAGTGGTAAAACATTAAGAAAGCCTACCTGGGGAAGAAGAGTTTAGATTACAGGTTACAGTCCAACATGAAAAGAATACAAGGCAGGAACTCAAGGCAGGATTCTGAATATAGAGACTGCAATAGAGAACACAGAAGGATGCTGTTTATGAGTTTTCTCCAATGCTCAAGTTTAGCTATCTTTCTTATACAGCCCAGCCTTGCCTGCCTAGGGATGCTACCACTTACACTGGGCTCTTCCACATTAATTGTAAATCTAGGAAATGCTCCACAGACATGCCTACATGTTAATCTGATGGAGACAATTCTTCAACCAATGTTCCTTCTTCCCAGATGTGTCCAGTTGACAACCAAGATTAGTCATCATACTCAATTTTATTTATTCCCAGAGACTGACACTGGGTTTCATGCATACTAGGGAAAAACTCTTCCAACTGATATATATATCCCTATTGACTGCTTTTGATATTATTCAGTCATAGGTTGTCCTTTTAAGCCAAGTGACAGAGAAAAATGAAAAGGTTTGAAGGATACCTTTGGGAAGGTGGAGAAGGAATCTGGAATTGAAAACCTACTTAACTTTAACTGAATAACATAATATTATTTCAACCTCAAATGCATTGATATATAACATCTTTAGCATTGAATGTCACATTTCCTTATTTATACATGAAAAAATCCAATTACTTTTCTTGAAGTTTGCGGCTGTGACGTGCAAACAAAGTCAGTGTGAATGGGACTCGGAGTGTCCCTCAGTGTCATTCCTGCAAAGTTTGTGTGGCTAACAGGTCGCTTAGAGGCACCTCTGTCTTCCTGTGAATGGGCGCATAGAAGCCTGTGTTTAAAAGCCCCACGGATGACTGCTGTCTTTCTGATTCTCTCTTGTAGATGTTTGATGTGACTGGAGGGGCTCTTGGAACGGTAAGCCCCACCCACAACTTTGAGCCTCCTCATTATGACGGCATAGAAGCACTGACCATTCAAGGGGATAACCTGTTCAGTGGGTCCAGAGACAATGGAATCAAGAAGTGGGACTTGGCTCAGAAAGGTCTTCTTCAGGTAATTCAGAAACTCTGCATGGTATGAAGTGACTATTTCAAAACCACACAGGAGTCAATCCAACAACTTGGGGGATGGGAGGTTCTATATAGATTCTCATTGCTTTAACAGGGGTCTCTCTTAAAGATTTTTAAAAATTTTTTTCAATGTAATGTTACAGTCTTTATTATAAAACAATTTGCAAATAAATTTAAACATCACAAACCAAATTTAACTAGATCCAAACTTTAAAAATCTCATTGGTCTTCTATATCAGTGGTTCTCGGCCTTCCTAATGCCATAATTCTTTAATATAGTACTCACGTTGTGGTGACCCCCAACCATAAAAATTTCATTGCACTTCATAACTGTAATTTTGCTACTGTTATGGATTGTAATGTGTTTTCTGATGGACTTAGATAGCCTCTGTGAAAGGTCATTTGAACCCCCCCCCCCACCATGGGCTGTGACTTACAGGTTGAGAATGGAGGTTGTGTAGATTCGCATTAAATTTTCCACTTTCAATAGCAAATATATTTTCTGTACTTTATCTTCAATAAAGTTACTTCCATCAGAGTGGTAAGTTGGTAAACATTCAACAAATACACGCTTGGTAAGAAAAGACAGGCCACTACTGAAGGTTGAAAGATGGAGAATTTTTGTGTATATTTCTTTATTAAATACCACCTTGAGGTAGAACATTTACATTTTCCCCAAGCTACATGAAGATCACCTGGAGTTGAGAGACTCCTCAGTCCTGGGAATATTTTCTCGAGTCCAGTAGGCAGTGCTTCCATTTCCTATAGAATGAGTGCAGGGCTGCAGTGTATCAGGGAAGAAATTAGTAAACAGAGAAAACTGTTTGCAATTCTCTGCATGTATGCATTACAGCTGCCACCCCTTCCCTGCTTCCAGGCTGCAGGTAAAGACAAAATGCAGAAGTAGCATGAACATTAGAAGAACACTTCAGACTCATAAATATATACACATGGCTGTCATTTTTAATATTGTGAACATAAATGTTTATACTTAAAATCTGGCCATATGGTATTATCTAGTTGTACTTTTTGTGTGTGTGTGTTTATCATGAAATAGATAAACTCCCATTTTCCTTAGACCTGCATATTCTCTAGCAAAGTGTAAGACTGCTTTCACAAGGCAGTTCTTCTAATCTATATGCACGCCAGTTTGGAGTTTTCAAACTTGTTTTGTTATGGATATTTTAGGTAACGAAAAAGGAGAAAACTTTTGTGTGTTTTCTGAGTCGTTTAGATGCTATAGATTACTAATGCTATGTCTTTAACACTGAAAACGGTGTTGGAAACTGGGAAGCAAGTTGTAGATTTCTTGTTTAAATCGCCGAATGTGTAGAAATGGGCCTTTGTAACTTGGAGAACGTTCTGCATCCCTGACTCTGAGTTTCACCGCTAAAAGTCCTATAACCATTTTTGGTGTGGCCACTGGTTTTGCAAGATTCCATACTGCTTTCTCTCTTCTCTCCCAGCAAGTCCCAAATGCACACAAGGACTGGGTCTGTGCCCTGGGCCTGGTGCCAGGCCACCCGGTTTTACTCAGCGGCTGCCGAGGCGGTATTTTGAAACTCTGGAACGTGGACACTTTTGTGCCAGTTGGAGAGCTGAGAGGTCATGACAGTCCCATCAATGCCATCTGTGTTAATTCCACCCACGTTTTCACTGCAGCCGAGTAAGTTTCCTCCTGTGGTCCTGCTCTGGGTGGGTTGCTTGTGTTCAGATGTAACAAATCTTGTAAGTATTTGCAAACACGGCCCAGTGGGGGGGATCCCTCTCTCTTTACAGCCATCCTAGTAATGGTTCATGATGACTGATTTACTTTCATTGATTTATTTGTAATATGACTTTGCTCTTTAGTCCAGGTTGGCTTAGAACTCATCATCCTTCTGTCTTAGTACCCAAGAGATGAGATTGTAGTGGTGTGCCAATATACCTGGCTCCTAAATTATAGTTTCTGATATACATTACAAGTTTAGGCTGGCTTGAGAATGGGGCGTTACTTCCAAGTTAGTACCCTGCATATCATGAATCCGACATCTAATCTTTTCTTGGTGACTTAAAAAAATGCATTAATGACTAATTTTGAATTTTTCTGTCTTTAGAAGAGCAGCTAATTTGCTATGATTTATATTTAGAACAAATTATTTTCTTAATAATCTTTGCATTTCTTTCTCTATTTAATATATAAGAAGGTGATAATAACATGTTTCCTCCCTCCTGTGAAGAGTTCGATTGACTAATTCATTTCTTGTTTATTTGATTACTCATAATGAACCTCTGTGTGCCTGGCCTTATTCTAGATTCTTAGGAAGGGAGCAGAAAGCAGAGCAAACACAAACTCTACTTTCTATTCCAACGAGAAGGAGCAGAAAATAAGGGAGGGGAAAAGGGCAATGATGACAATGAGCAAGGGTGGGGCTATAAAACAGCAGTAATGCAGGGAGGGAGGGGGGCCTCCTGGGTGGCATTTCAGATGCCTGAGCAAGGTAGGAAGACCGCCATTGCAGCCATTCAGTGTGTGCTGCGGTCATCATCAGCTCCGAGTCCGGATTGCTTGCCTGTGTTTGCATCTTCTTGCTGAATGCCCTATTCTTTTTCTTTATTGTTTCTCTGCTGAGGATTGACTCTAGGGTGTCACGAATACCAAACAGGTTCTTCTCTGATGAGGGATGGCTATAGCTCAGGTGACCTAGGGCGACACAGGCCATGCAGGTTCTTCTGTCATGAGTGATGGCTACAGCTCAGATGACCTAGGGCGACATAGGCCATAAAAATAATATATTTAAGATAAGACTAAGCGTTGTATATCACTGGGTCCCAGGGATTGGTGTGTGAGTAGCTAATTATACTCACCTTTCATGAGATGATCTCATTTTTTTTTGAGAATTAAACTTTTCACTGTTACTCAAGGACTACTAGATGCCAATAAAATCTAAGAAGCTAAATACTTTTGTGGAGGGGGGGATGGTACTATGATGGAACCTTGGGTCTTATGCTTGCTTGGCAATTACTCTACTACTGAGCTACATCCCTAGCCCCAAAGGTCTATTTTAAAGTGAGTACTATTTCTATTTTACCTATCAAACATTTTATAGTGCCTACTATCCATAAAGCATTTTTAAAGGAGTTTTAGGTTCCCTTCTGTTGCTGTGATAAAACACCGACCAGCAGCAAGTTAGAGCAGATTGTTACAGTGTACAGTCCATCATCAAGGGAAGTCATGCAGGAACTCGAAGCAGAAACTGTGGAGGATGCTGCTTCCCAGCTCATTCACAGGACCATGCTTAGCTAGCTTTCTTTCTTTTTTTTTTAATTTTATTTATTTATTACGTATAGAGTGATCTGCCTGCATGTATCCCTGCAGGCCAGAAGAGGGCACCAAATCTCATTACAGATGGTTGTGAACCACCATGTGGTTGCTGGGAATTGAACTCAGGACCTTTGGAAGAGCAGGCAGAGCTCTTAACCACTGAGCCGTCTCTTCAGCCCCTTAGGTAGCTTTCTTACACAGCCCTGGGAATGGTATTGTGGACAGTATGCTGGACCCTCCTACATCAATTAATATTTAGACAACTTCCCATAGATATGCACAAGAGTCAGTATGATCCGGGCAATTCTTCAGTTGACTTTCCTCTCACATTACTGTAGGCTGTGTCAGGCTGACAGTTAAAGCTAACTAGAACACTCTCCCCTTGACCACTTGACACACAGACACACCATTTTAAACCATAATCCTGTAACTTTTCAATTCTTTGTCTCCAAGGTTTGATGCAACTTTTATAAGTTCCTTTAAAAATATAAGCCTTTAAAAATCTACTCTCTAAACAGCTGACTCCTGTAAAATAAACAAATCTCATACTTTCATATTTCAAAAGGGAAAAACCTGGGCATAAAAATAAATAAGATTAAAGCAAACCAACAGTCCAGCTCCGTAGCTCAGTATTTGGTATCTGGGACTTCTGAGTAGTCCTCTGGCTCGAACATTCCTGGGCAGGCCCAGTTCTCCAGCTCCGCCATCCCTGGCACACACAGCTTGTCTTAGGGGCACAGGCAAGTCCCATTGCAGATCTGCTACTATCCTTGGCAGAAGCCTCATAGCTCTGACTTCTTCACACCCTGGGTTCTCCAGTGCAGCTGAGGATGTTTCTTCACCAGCGGCCTCTCACTGTTTGCTGCCCGCTTGAAGTGCGGCCTTGGCCTCTTTGAACCTCTTCTTTTTTGTGTTGATGCTGTGGAAATACTTTTCCATTGCTTCAATGAGTCTCAGAAGCTTTCACCTCAACAGAGCTCTTATAACTAATCTTGTAATTTATAATAGATATAATATAGATCAACAAAATAACATAAAATAGGAGATTACTAATTATGGGTGATAGTTCAACCTCCTCCAAGTCAGCATTGTCTTAATGAAGTACAAAAATAATTTTACTCAGTGGCACTGGTCTTTTATTCATCAAAACTGATTCCTGAGCTCCAGTCTAACAAGCGCTCTATTATTCCGATGGAACACAAGACTTGACTCCTATAGAGGTTTACAAAGTCCTTCCCTGAATAGATCCTGCGACCTTGGGTCTCGGCTGAGTAAATTCCCAATTCTGTAGACTCCGGATCCACTTCCTGTCTCTTCAGCTTGGTGTTCTCTGTGCATTTTTCTCCTCTCTGTGCTGAGTGATGCAGAAACATTCCAGGCAGGAAATGTTCTACGGATTTGTGTTTGCTCTTCTTGTGCAACACTGCACAACATTTATGTGCACTAATGAAAGACCTTTGAGGAAAATCTTTTATAAGTCATTCTGAGAGCTAGTTGGACATTTCTGCCTCTGCTCATACGTCCATTTTAAATTTATTGTCTTTTAGTGATCGGACTGTGAGAATCTGGAAAGCCCACAATTTGCAAGATGGTCAAATCTCTGACACAGGCGATCTGGGCGAAGATACGGCCAGCAGTTAAACATGACTGGAGATTAGCGTAAACTGACACTGTGAGGACTCTGTGTTTCTCAATGAAGAGGATGCCCTGCACTTATTAGTAATGGAATCAACTGGAAATATATCGGAACCTATCTGCTAGATAAAAATGTATTCTAATCAAACTGTACTATCTCGTATGTTTAATATTAATATCTACCAACACATATGCTTCTTACAATTGATGTATTGCTTGAATCACACTTTGACTGTGACTGGATTTTTGTGCCTAGCTATAAAAAAGATACTTTCAAGTAATTTGAGTTCAAAGATATCTGCTTTTGTGGCAGCCAGAAGCATACCCAGAGTAAAACACTCCTCCCTGTTTTCTCGTTCCGATGTGTTCACATAACTGACACCTTGTGAACACATCTTCCGTTCATCCTGCTCATCAGGAATTTTGTCAGGCTACAAGGGGTTCCAAATTTCAAGGCTCTTTCAATGTAATGGAATAATAAAATCAGAAACTGTTATTGATGGTTCCTCATACTTGATCTTAGTCTGTTAAGAAAGGTAACAGTTTGTGCTAAAATGTTCATGTTTACCTGTATTGACCAAAGCTTTCGGTTGTTCTGCATTCTGTGCCCAGCAAGGAAGCGCCGCACAGCTGCTGTGCTTAGTGCTGGGCCTGTGTTCTGTGACGGTGAGCTATTGATTTCCTAACAGAAAGATATTTTCATCTATTTTCCTATGGAATTGTTTCTGTTATTATCTTTTCATTTCTTTTTATTTCATAGTAATAGCTCCTTTCTCTTTCCTTGGATTTTTTTTATATGCTGCTAAATATATTTTAAATATACTGTGTGTGCACACCTTGGTAGACTTTTATCATTTTGTGGTGGGAAACATTGTAAATAAGTAGATTGTAAAGAGAGACTGTCTGGCGTTATGGCTGTATGAATTTCTACCTACTGTTTGATTGGGTTTTGTTAACGGATGTATAATTTATCTGTCTGCTCAGAATATTAATTTGTAAATTCTGCAAGTTTAATTTTATGTAATGGTATAACTTTTGAAATGATTGTCTTGTGTTATTTTTTTTTTTGCCCTGAAAATATTTGTTTGTAAATGAAAGTTTAGCTAGTGCTTAAATAAACATGATGCTATGAATTGTTCTTATTCTCTTCATATTTTCTAAGTGTAAGAAAATTGTAGTGTTGGTAAAACTTGTTCGTCTGCGTGTGGTGTGAGCAAAGACCCAGCTGTCCAACTGTTTCTTTCCTTGTTCATGAGACATGCTACAGCTTGAAAAGCCCCAGCTGTAACCTCAGTTGGAAGGACCATGGAATGCTAGTTAAAGAAATTAAATCAGTTGATGTAACTGGAGGGATTTGAACATAGATAATAATACAAAAAATTATTGTGATAAATGTGAAGGCAGTGACCTTCCCTTCCAGCAGAGAAGGGCGCAGAGACAAGACAGGGCAGGTGTTAGCTGTAGAAGAGGCTTCTGGGCACCAAACTCTGTGTTATAATTTTTCTTAGGTCCCAGATATTATCTGTTTGTTTTATGTTGAGCTGTTATCTATTTCTCTATTTCCTTTATGCATGTGTATGATGTTTTAGGAAAAACATTTTTTTTTTAAAAAAAATGAAGGGACATATTTTTCTGGTCCTCTGGAAGAGCAGCCAGTGCTCTTAATCACTGAGCCGTAGTCCAGCCTCTGCTGTTCTTGTTTTTACAGCTTTTTTTAGAATGTAAAGAAGTTTGTTACCTGAGGACTACATAAACACACGTTAATCATCAACAAAATAAATCAAAACTGCAGTGAGATGCCATCTCACCCGTGTGAGAACGGCTATTGTGAATCTTACCAAAAAACTGCTGCTAGTAGTAACATTAGTCCAGCCATTATGGGAAACAAAATGAAAACTCTTCAAGAAACTAAAATTAGCTGGATATGGCAGTACAGGCTTGTGATCCCAACACTGGGAGGCAGAGGTACAGCTTCAGAATTTCAGTCCAGCCTGAGTGAAATAGGTCCAAAGGTACCTTTAGCCACCAGCCAGACATTTCCAAAGCTAAGGGCTGGACAGCTAGCTCAGTGGTAGGACAGATTAGCATGCCCAAGAATCAGTATCAAAAACACCAGCAAAAATTAATCTCTCCCCCACAAAACCCACCAACCCACCAAAACAAAATGCAAAACAGAGATCTAAAACAACCATATAATCCAGATATACCACTCCTGGATATATACCTGAAGGAGAGTGCCGCAATCATCATAACGGCTAAGATACGAGTATTGCCTTTCAACAGGTGGAGAAATAAAACAGCGTATATACACACGAAGAAGAATGAAATCACGTCATCTCCTAGGCAAGGATGTAAATGGAGTTTACAGCATACTAAAGCTAGAAGCCAGATGCAGACAAAATCAGATGTTTTCTTTCATATGGAGAATAGCAGCAGCAAAGTCTCTAAAGAAGTATTTGAAAGCAGAAGAGGAAAAATGGAAAATGGAGGAAAAGAAGGGAGAGAAGGGGAAGAGGAGGCAATTAGAGAACAAGGATTTGAGCAGAGCTGTGTGTGACTATGGAAAAGTAACAGAGACAATCTTTCATCTAACAGTGGCCAAATCTCATTATCTGGAGACTTAGGAACCTTTCACTTTGCCTAATACCCATCACTAAGTTCTTTCCCTGATTTACCTGGCCAGCTAGGTTGAGGTTCTTGCAGCTTAGACAAGTAAGAAAGAGTTCTGGAAACTGGGTTCCCAGTCCCTGGAAGTGGCATAGATGCCAGCAACAAAGATCAACGACTTGAGAAGACTTTCTGGTCTAACTTTTACTCTAGGCATTTCTTCAGGGTAAAGTGGCCTTATCTAGTTCATCTTCCTATAAAAGAACCACCCCGCAGAGAAAGGTCTTCACATGCCTGAGTTGCCAAGTCTTCCCCGCAGAGAAAAGTCTCCACGTGCTTGAGTTGCCAAGTCTTCCGGGATGAAGATGCTTTTCATCCAGGTGACGACACCCTAACCTGGTGACTGGTGGTCTGAGGATAATGGCACCTGTAAATCTCTTACCTAAAAATCTTTCTGTGAAGTATCATCGCTTATTTGTTATATTTGATTTTGATATTTCCCTAAATAAATAAGGGAAAGGTTGAGGATTTTGTTTCGGTTTTAGTTGGTGGGGATTTGCTGTTTGTTTTGAGACAGAACCTCACCATGGGGAGCAGGTTGCCTCATTAAATAGAATCCGCCTGCCTCTCTGCCTTCCAAGTACAGGGATGATATGGCTGTGCCCCTGCGCCATTTAACCTTATTTGTTTTTACATTAAATACAGCGAAGGGATACATAGATTTCCCCATGAAACCAGTACCTGTTGGGGAATATTGTTTTAAGATGTGTTACTTTTGTTTATGCTGCATTTGTTTAACTCTGTGAAGCTGTGTTATTGTGCCTGTCTAAAACACCTGAGGGCCTAATAAAGAGCTGAACAGTCAATAGTGAGGCAGGAAAGAGGAGTGGGTAGGACTGACGGGTAGAGAAGATAAATATAAGGAAAAATCTGGGAGAAAGGGATCTGACAAGAGAGGAAGGAGGAGGACTTCAGGGGCCAGTCACCCAGCTACCCAGCTACACAGCCAGAAATGGAGTAAGAAGGAAAGAAAACGTATACCAGAATACAGAAAGATAAAATTTCTGAGGCCAAAGATAGACACGATCATTTAAGTTAAGAGAATTTAGCAAGAAACAAATTAAGCTAAGGTCAGGCATAACTAAGAATAAGCCACCTTGTGTGATTTTTTTGGGGGGGGAGCTGGGTTGTGGGCCCCCCCAAAAGTCAAAAGATTAAAAAGAGTAAAACCAAAATCAATAAACATCTCTGACTTAAGGAAAATATTTTATGGGGCGGGAACTCTAATTACTGAACGTGGTCTAAGCATTCCTATAGAGTGGAGTTGAGAAATGGCCCACCGTGCCCACCTCTGTGTGAGAAAAAACTAGATTATCTCCTTCAGCTGAAAAAAAAAATCTAGATAAACATTTGAAATTTTTCTTTGTGTTCGTTATGTGTAAACTGCCTTGTATTTTCTTGTTCTTGAGAGTTTCTTCTTACAATACAATGTCAAAGTGCAGAGAAAGAAGAGGCAGTTCCTGAGTCACTAGCATGTACTACATGAATCACAATCTCCCTTTCAGGAATCCAGTCTGCTCTCCACAGCCCAGGTGGCGCTGAGAAAGCTCAGGGCTGGGAAGAATGATCTGAACCCAAAGTTTCTCATTTCACTTGGGGGACTTGTTAAAGAGCACCTTGCCCGGCTTCCTCCCTGACTTTGATTCACAAGAATCTGCATATCTAGCGACTGTGCTTCCCAGATAACACCGGTGGGAGACCCTTCACCTTGAGAACCCCAGTTGTGAGGGAATTCTGTTCTACTGGGTGCTGAGATCCAGTTCGGCAAGAGCAGTTACAACCCACTGAAATGCAGGCTTTTCCCGACAGTTGTTGACGGTCAGGCCTCTCCTCTCCTCTGAGCATAAGCGTTACCACGCCATGACTGGAGACATCAGCTGCACATGCCTGCAGCTTCCACTGTTCCTGGAGGTCATGTGTGAGAGGAATGTTGCTTTTCAAATAGCGACAGGGACAGCAGCGGGAGAAGAGAATCGCACCATACCTACATGTGTTTCCCCATTGTCTGAGACAGTCAGTGCACTGTGTAAGTATACTGGGCCTGGGTTTTATTTTCTTGTCCTTTAAGGTACTGTAATTACCTCAATGTTATCAGTTGACGTAGGCTTCAAGGAATAATTTATTAAAAGGCAATTTGCAGGGATTTGTGAAATAGTTCCAGGATCTGCTTTCTGGAAAGTACTGTGCCTAAAACTCTTGACCCAAGTTTCCCTTACCTTTATTTCAAATAAGTCAAAGAGTAAAGATTGTTTTCTCCCTTTCCGAGGGGTAATGCTTGAATTCTAGCATAGAGAAGTAATAATGAAAAAATAAAAGCACAAAGGGAAGAGGAGAATGGGAATCCCAAAGAGTGTGATAGGTTGTGGAGTGGGTGGCGGTTCAAACTTGGCTTCCCCCGAGGAAGCCAAGAAAGCTTCTGCTGTGTAGCAAGCTATCCCATTGCTAATGGACAGAAGGGAACAGATCTTTTACGTTGCCAGACTCATTAGAGGCAGTTGGAATAGTCCCTTTGGAATGTTTCTTGGGCACAGAGTAGGTGCCAAGCTTGCAAATGGAGAGGTTGTTCATGATTGGAGAGAGAAAGGATTCTAAATGGTCTTTTGGATTTGGGAGTACACGGGAGACAGAGGCTCCCATGACTCTGCCATGGATTAATTTGATGTTTATAGTGTCCTGAGAGGAAGGAGGAAGAGGAAGAAGTCTGGAAGCTGTCCTTGACATCAGCATCTGATGTAGTGGTTCTCAATCTTCCTAACACTGGGACACTTCCGTACAGTTCCTCATGTCATGATGACCCTCAATCATAAAATTATTTCCATTGCTACTGTTGTGAATGATAATGTGAATATCTGTGTTTTCTGATAGTTTTAGGCAACCCCTAGGAAAGGTTCATTGGGAGTCATGACCCACAGGTTGAGAACCACTGATCTAGGGCTGTGTGTGATCTTGTATTGTCTTATCCTTTTTCTAGCTCCACTGCTATTCCATGCCAACATCCCTTGGCTCCTGGCCTTCTGTGGTTGGATTAGTTGTTTTTCTGTTGCTGTGACAGAATTTAATTACAGAAAGCAGCTTGGAGAAGAAAAGGAGTTATGTGGGCTTACAATCTGAGAGACATGCCAGCGTGGCGAGAAAGGCACGGCAGCAGTGTGATTCACGTGAAACAGTTTTTGATAACCATGCTGACTGTGGCAATTAGGTCCTTTTCACTGATGACCAGACCAGGAGCAGGCTTGTGCCCCTGAAAAGTCACCTGGGGCCCAAGTTCAGGGACACAGAGTTTTTAAAGGCAAAACACCACAAAGACCACAATTTGCATCGAATTTAGATGAGGATCAGAGTAACCTCAAAACATTAATTCTTAGCAGAATATAGTAGTTATTTTAGACATAATGTGCTAATTATTTGGATTAATACATAGTTAAGAGCACAGAAACCTCAAATGTGTTGTTAAGGCAGATGTGACCATTGGAAGAAGACAGTGGAGGGCTGAGAACTGTCTAAGCAAACATGCAACGGAGTCAGAACAGCAGGAACATGAGGCTGACCTGGGAGCCAGGAAGCGGAGTGGTCACATTTCATCTATGCACCAGAAGAAGAAGAGAACAGGATGTAGGCCACGGTTATAAAACCTCAAGGTCTATGTACTTCCTCCAGGAAGACTACACCTCCAAAAAGTTCCAATACCTTCTTAAATAGCACCACCAATGGGGTGCCAAGCACACAAATGCATGAGTCTATGGTCAACATTACCTACTCAAACCTCAGCAGCTCTCTGTTCCAGTTACACTTTTAAATTTCTCCAGGGGGCATTTTCCATGTAAATCTATATCCAGGTTCCTTATGCTTAGAAGGATTCAAAGGGTTCCATCCATCTCCAGGAAATGACAAAGAGTTATGTGGAATATTCCTTTACACTGTGTGAGTATATGCTGCTGTGATTGGCTTAATAAACAAGCTGACTGGCCAACAGCTATTTAGGATAAGAATAGGCAAAAGAGCCAATCTGAGAATGCTGGGAAGAAGGACAGAGTCAGGAGTCATGAGCAGGTGCAGAAAGAAGCAAGATCGACATGGCATACTGAAAAAAGGTACCAAGCCACATGACAAAGCATAGATAAGAAATATGGGTTAAATTGTAAGAGTTAGTTAGTAATGAGTCTGAGCTATTGGCTGAGCACTTGTAATTAATATTGAGTCTTCATGTTGGTTATTTGGGAACTGGTGGGTGGGAAAGAAAAGTCTGCCTATAGGGTTATGGTACCAGGCCCTCATAAACTTCCACCCTGTGCTTTGAAGTCTTAGACTCTTACTTAGCTCTAACTTATCTATCAGACTTCCTTCAAACAAGATCTCCAAATTCCAAGCAATGACAGACTTCACCAGTGACCTTCTTTGACCCTGGTATGTTTTAATTTTTAAAAATATTTACTTTTATTTATGTGTATGTAAGCTTGCCTGCTTGTCTGTATGTGCACCATGTATATGCAGCTGCCCATGGAGACCAGAAGAGGTGTCCTGGAGTTGGAGTTGCAGGTTGAGAAACCAACCCCCATTCTGTCCCAATGTAGCAAGTGCCTTAACCACTTAACCATCTCTCTGGCAGGAGCCTGGTATACTTTTGTTTGAAGAGTCATTAGTTATCAATTCATTCTATTAAAGAGGTTAATCTTATTCTCCTTGTGAGAGTCTTAGCAGATTTTGCAAGTCATTGCTCAGTCATACATGCTGATTTGTGGCTCCTAATATTCAGCAGTGCTGTTGTGAGTAGGTATCTTAAACAGCCCCATCACAGAGATGA
Organism: Microtus pennsylvanicus; assembly: GCF_037038515.1. Lineage (NCBI taxonomy): Eukaryota > Metazoa > Chordata > Mammalia > Rodentia > Cricetidae > Microtus > Microtus pennsylvanicus. The sequence continues at coordinate 19,286,009 of NC_134580.1, read as the reverse complement.
TTTCTGAGTTAGAGCTCAGATTTGAGACTGTATCTGTGGAATGTTCTTTCAGAGAATAAATAAGAAAAATAGCCTGCTTTCCTTTCTTCCTTTCTTTTTTCCTTCTGTCATTACCTCCTTGTCTGTCTATCTATCTATCTATCTATCTATCTATCTATCTATCTATCTATCTATCTATCTATCATCTATCTATCTATCTATCATCTATCTATCTATCTATCTATCTATCTATCTATCTATCTATCATCTATCTATCATCTATCTATCTATCTATCTATCTATCTATCTATCTATCATCTTTTACTTATTTACTTATGGTATTGGTGATTTAAAAAAAGACTATCACACAACATATTGCCAACAACCCACTGCTCACATGTACACAAAAGCGGTGGCGAAGGAAGGAACTGTAATGATATATTTTTTCTAAAAATATCTCGACTCCAAAGGGGGTGATATTTTTTCTGGACCTTGCAGCCAAGTTAATAATATTCCTTGATTTAATTTAAGACCTTGTACATGACCTGCTATCCTACTGTGTACTTGACCTATTTAGTTTTAAGTTGTCTTTTAAATAAACTGTAACATAGCCAGGTGGTAATGGTGCATGCCATTAATCCCAGCACTCGGGAGGCAGAGGCAGGTGGATCTCTGTGAGTTCGAGGCCAGCCTGGTCTACAAGAGCTAGTTCTAGGACAGGTTCCAAAGCTACAGAAAAACACTGTCTCTATAAAACATAACAAAGAAAGAAAGAAAAAAAGCTGTAACCTACCTTACTATACCTTAGATTTCCCATGTAAAATCACCTTTTATAACCTAAGACCACTGCATGACTTCAATCTTAAAAAAGTAGTGACAATTGTTAAAAAACAATTTCTATGGTCTGTTAGGTCAGAAAATGTTCTCCAAGAATTTACAGTTTCCTTAAAAAGTTTTACTCATTCATAAAAACAATTTCAATTCATATTCTCTGAGATCTTGATTTAATGTCTGAATTAAACCACAAAAATATCTAACACTAATGATAAAACTACAACTTTGCCAACGGTTCTGCTGAGCATCCAGGGCTGACAGAAGTCACCAGCATTGACTGCTGTCCTCCTGCTGTTCTGCTGAGCATCCAGGGCTGACAGAATTCTCCAGCTGCTTTGCCATGCTTTGTGCTGATGGTGAAATTGGGGGGATGGGGTGGAGGGAGAAGTCGACTCTTTCAACAGGAGAAAGACCTGGGTGACAACAAATTGAAACAAAGCCAGGGAGAAATTAAAAGGGCATTTTACAAAATTTGCCAAGTTTTCCCCAATTTTAGATTTTTAGCAATCACATAAATTAAAACTCTCCATAAATTTCAACTGTGCGATGCTTTTAGCATACAGAAACAAACTTTTGTGTAATCAGGTTGCTGATGTTTTTAACCAAGTACTTTCCAGTTTCCCATTGTCATTGTGCTAGAGACCCTTTGATGATGAGACAGGCCATGTTGTGAGTGACTGAAGCAGTGTGCTCTATGAAATGAGAGATTAGGGAGGGGAACCATGTAAAGAAATAGCATGATCATCGCGACACTTGGAGCTTTTATTTTATAGATTCTAGGAAGCTGTTTTTTCTTGATAAGCTGCAGAACATCCTTACCCGTGAAGATTTGAATTTTAAACATTCTCAGGAACACTTTTTAGCAATTCCACTAGGGGGCAGTGATGTCCCCTGTAATGATGACTGAAATCAGGAATTTATTGTCCAGGTTTTGGACTTCGGTGGGAAACATGAGTGTATATTGACTGCCCACAGACATTAGGGCATACTTGGAACCAAGTTTCCGCAAAAGAAAGGATGGTTAAGCAGCAAGTTTACAGCAGAGTGACCCTCTTACAAATCAGCTCCTGTGCTTGGTTAAATTGAACAGCAATTTGAGCTGTGGGTTGACTTGACAATTCCTATTTCTTGATGTTTCTGTTCAGCTGCCTCAAGAAGTAGAAAGACTGCTTTGCCCGAAGGCACCTGTCCGATGAAACCAAGATTTTCAGAATGGATGACAAGGGGCAGAGAATAATTTTTAAAGAACTCAGAGTTTTAATGAGTTCTTATCATGAATTTTACCTTAGCTTGTCAGGAGAGATGTAATGCAAGTAGGATGGAATTATGTTTCTGCTGCAGGAGTCTGGTTGGCACGGCCCTTACTATAACTGGAAGAAGCCAGGGGACTTGGTACAAAGGGGAATGGTGTCAGAGCAGACGAGACCAGGACTGTAGCTCATTGTAATCTAGCCTTTTCCCATGCTCTGCCACTAATTCAGTGAGATTTTGATTAAGTCACTTTGAACTTCCAAGCCAATGTCCTAAACTATTTGGACAACTTTCTCCTTTGTGCCCCTACACACAATTCTTAGGAAGGAACGAAGTAAGGCCTGTCTCAATCTTTTAGCTGGTAAGAGCGGTGATGAATCTAAAAATCAGGCTCAGTTAGCAGTGCCAGCCATCAATCAGATATTAAGGATTTACGAGAGAGAGAGAGAGAGAGAGAGAGAGGGAGAGAGAGAGAGAGAGAGGGAGAGATATAAAACGAGACTTGGGTGTGTCTGGAGGGGATGGGAGAGAGGAACATGAAGGATCAAGAAGACTGAGTTAGGGGAGGGGATAGAACGGGGAAAACAATGGAAAAGATATCTTGATAGAGGGAGCCATTATACGGAGAAACCCGGGGTTAGAGAAATTCTCATGAATCCACAAGAATGACCCAAGCAAAGACTCCTAGCTATAGTAGAGAAGGTGTCTGAACTGGCCTTCCCCTATAAGATTAGTGACTACCCTAGTTGTTATCATAGAACCTACATCCAGTAACTGATGGAAGCAGATGCAGTGATCCCCAGCCAAGCCCTGGGCTGAGCTCCCGGAGTTTAGTTGAATAGAGGAAGGTAGGATCAGATGAACAAGGAGGGGTCAAGAGCATGATGAGGAAACCACAGAGAGAGCTGACCTGAGCTAGTGGGAACTCATGGACTATGGACTGACAACTGGGAAAACTGCATGGGACCCAAGCTAGACCTTCTGAATGTGGGTACAGTTATGTGGCTTGATCTGTTGGGTGGCCCCTGGCAGTCGCACCAGGACCTATCCCCAATGCATGAACTGGCTTTGTGAAGGTCGTTCCCTATGGTGGGATACCTTGCTCAGCCTTGATATGGGGGGGGGGAGGTATTGGTCCTGCCTCATGTTGGTATCTCAGACCTTCTTGATTGCCCCCAAAAGACCTTATTTCCTCTGAGGAGTGGATGAGGGATCAGGCGAGGATAGGTAGGGGTGCAGGAGAAGGAAGGGGAGGGGGAACTGGGGTTGGTATATAAAATGAAAAGTAAATTTTAAAATAAAAATATGAAAAGAAAAATGCTTAAACTACTTAGAGAATTTTTAGGATTAGCAGAATTCTGTAAACTCTGGATTTCAGGATATATGGAAATTACTTGGGCCCCATATCAACCCCTCAGGCATACCTATGAGGTATAAAGGAAAAATACAAACCCTGAGCTGTATTCCAGAGGAACCTGGGCCTTCTAAGACTTCAAGCAATCACTCTTTACAGTCACAAGCCCAACTCAAGTCTCCCAGCTGATAAAGACTTCAATGTCCCCACTGGGGATCTGGAGGTGACTAAAGTAAGCCCGGAAGTGATTTGAATGTGCTAGCCCACATAATACAGCAGGACTGTTTGACCTGAAAACAAATGTCTACTTAACTGATATAGATTTCTAAAGTACCCTTGGTAGGTCCAGCTGTTGAAATAAAAAAAACTGGCCCTCTCTCAACCCCACCCTCTTCCTCCCAGAGGAAGATGAAGATGACAAAAGACCCAAACACGGCTGTGAACAAATGATCCTAGAAACCTCTGTGGGGACGGAAGACTTACACTCCCTCAGCAACCTGACAAGGTTCCCCTGACAGCGGAGACCTCCTTCATTGAGCTTGGGAACCCATCAGGTCACATATGGTATAGTGACCTTTTCTGATACCCTGGAAAACAAAGTCCTTCCTCCAGCGACCAGAACTTAGTTGGCTGAACTAATAGCCCTAACCAGAGTCCCAGAATTCAGTCAAAGCAAGAGGGTCACCGTATTAGCCCACACCTTTTTCCTGATGCCAACTCCCCTTAGTCCATGTCACCAAGAAACAATAACTATCTCACCCATGTTTCAGTCCAAGAAAGTAGCAGTTGTTCACTGCAGAGGACATCAAAAGGGAACATATGAGGTGTCTGAAGCACATGGGTGGGATGGCAATGCCATCAAAAAAGTGGCTAATTAAATTATGACCATGAGTCCTCTATTGGGGGTGACCCCAGTACTCTTCTGAGGAAATATAGAGGCACAGAATAGATTATCATCTAACTAACAGGGTGGTTTAGGAGGATTCTGGAAAATTGCTCTTATTTGCCACACACAAGTGGAAAAAAATTTCAAACCCTCTATGAAGCTTTTCATCTGGGAAAAGCTGAAACTCAATAGCTTACAAAAAGGCAATTTGGGGCCCATAGAGTGAGGGAAAATGAGGAATGATAGGCTCGCTCCCCTGGAAACACAAATGACAGGCTCCTACTCTGGGGAAGAATGACAAATAGGTTTCACCCATGTGTCACCAAATGAGGGTAACCAATTACTCTTAGTATAGGTGGCCCCCTGCACCAATTGATTGGTGGTCTTTTCATACACAATAGAGAAGGCCTCCAAGTGAATGGAAACTTAATTTGGGAAATCACCTCAAGATTTGGACTGTTATGGAGGTCTCCTATTGCTAATGGATTTGACCTTCATAGGCTCAGTGACAAAAGAGATGCCACCTGCCCTGGGAATACAATTTAATCTCCATTGTGCCCAAAGGCCTTAGTCCTTTGAGAAGGAGAATGAGATAATTATGGGCTCTTCAGGGAACATTCCTGGAAGTTGATTCAAAAGTTTGATTTCCTCGGCCTTCTTTATTCCCTTTGGCCCTGGTTCAAATTGAAAATTCTCTTTAGTATTCTGGTCTCAGTTCCTATGAGATGCTATAGGGAACCCTTTTCTTACCAATGACTTCTTAATATGAGGAAATTGAAAACTACACCATGTAACCTTTTGGAATAATTTCTGGTAATCTCTTTGTCTTGAGCTCTCCAAAAACTCCCAGCTCTAGCAAAGCATCCTCCTTGTGAACAACAAGAAAACCTAGTGTGTCTCTTCAAGAGAACAAGCACTACGTGGCTAGGACGTGTGGATTTGTTGGAGAAGTATGTTAGTGGGGGTGGGCTTTGGGGTTTAAAATGCTTAAGTATCTCTTTCTCTTCCTGCTGCCTACTGAACCAGATATAGAGCTCTCAGCTCCCTCTCCAGCACCATGTCTGCCTTTTTGCTTCTGTGCTTCCTACCTTGATGACAGTGGACTAAACCTCTGAACTGTAAACCAGCCTCAATTAAATGCTTTTCTTTATAAAAAATTACCATGGTCATGGTGTCTCTTTTCAGCCATAGAACGTTAACTAAGACACATTTTAATACAGCTAATCCTTACCACTAAGACAACATCTTGGAAACTCTCCCACTTCCTGCTTTAGGACAATGGTTTTAAACCCTGTAAGTATTTGTCACTTGTATTGGTTTAATAAAACACTGATTGGCCAGTAGCCAGGCAGGAAGTATAGATGGGATAACCAGAATAGGAGAATTCTGGGAAGAGGAAAGGCTCAGTCTACAGTCATCACCTAGACACAGAGGAAGCAAGATGAGAATGCCTCATTGATAAAAGGTACCAAGCCACATGGCTAGCACAGACAAGAATTATGGGTGAATTGAAGATGTAAGAGTTAATAAGAAGCCTGAGCTAATATGCTGCCCAGTTTATAATTATGTAGACCTCTGTGTGTTTCTTTGGGACTGAACAGCTGCAGGACTGGGTGGGACAGCAACAATTAGTGGGAGGTTCTATTACTTTCTAATAAATGGATGGTTGCAGAATTTTTCTTTGAGTTCACAGGTATTGTTCCTCTTCATTTATAGATCAGAATTCTAAGGAGTTACAGACCAGAACTAACTGATCAGCCTGTTAGTCACCGGAGAAAAAAATTGCCTATTCCAGAAATGTTAAGAAGCATGAAATACCTGAATACATGTTAGGAAGATGTGAAGAACAGCTGTCTCTTTAATGAGAACTGTGTCATTTGCACACACCCCAGAAGCCCTCCCTTAACACAGTTCCTTACGGACCCTCACTACTTAGCTTGCCCATTGAAAGCACATTTTTGCCCCTTTTCTATCTTCCTTTTATTGATATATTCCAAAATTCTAAGCCTATTTGAATTCTTTCATCTTTCCCTCATCTCTCTCTCTCTCGCCGCCCCCCATGCAGCTTCTCACAGGCTTCTACAATTTATGTCTTCTTTTTTGTCCTCTAATATCAAATATAAAATTTTTCTTCCTCTTATCCATCTCCCTCCTCCTGCCAGCTTCCAGGATCTCCGGGTTCTCAATCCTATTGTTGTTTTTCTCTTGAATTCTGATCTCATTGTCCTCAAGTTTCCCTTAGACTCTGTTTTAAATTCTTTTTATTTCTACAAATCCTGCAGAAAGTATCCTTTGTTCCTTGCCAACACTACCACAAGGGTACTTCCATGACATATTTATTGCTGCACTGATTCTAATAGCTAAGAAATGGAATAACCCTGGATGTCTATTAACAGATGGATGGGTAGAGAAAAGGTGGTAGATATGCACAGTGGAGTTTTACTTAGCTGTAAAGAAAAATGAAATTGTGACATTTGCCAGAAAATAAATGGAAGAAAATGGCCATCATCAAGCCAGACTCAAGAGAATAGAAACCATATATGTAGATTCTAATCCTAAATTTTATGCCATTGTCAGGCAAGCCCTTTTAGAATGTATAAATAGATCCTCTGGTTTCTACTAACCCCAAGCTAAGAGTGTTATCAGGATAACATCCGCATCTGAGAGCAAAGATTCCCCATGCCGCTGAAGCCCATTTGCACAGTGTTTTCACCAGAGTGCTTGAAACTATGCTGTTATGTGAATTTCTTCGTCCTGTTTCTGGAAAATTTTTATAAAACCACTGCCACATTGGAGTGTGGCATTTGGGGTAATTTAAACCTGTCTTCCTGGGCCAGGGTCATTCATATTTAGTAACATAGCAATCTTTTCCTGTAGCTCTGAGGTGAGAGCTATAGTTTTTACATCATCATCATTTCTGGGTGTGCAGAACATGTAAGTAAAACCCAGGCCATGAGGAGGTAACAGTTTCTTGCTAAAATTACACTTCCCAGCTTCTCTTGTAGACTTTGGAAGCCGTTTCCCACCCTATGAGGGGCCCCATCCAATCTTCCTCTGTTGGCATTTTGGCCACCCTCACAAGTGAGTGATCAAATGCTCCTTTGTGGATAAACACGGTCCAGCTTAGGCTAGGTCAAGTCTTTTTCTCCCTGCCTTCTGTCTCTCTACAGCTGCCTCCTTCATGATCTAACCGAACCTAAGAGGAGATCTTACTAGAGGTGGAGAGGGAAGGAAAAATAAAGGTAAAATGAAAATAAAGATCCGAGTAAGTGTGAAAATGACATAAGAAAGGCATTTACTACGTATCCTAATTAACTAAATTAAAAACAGTATATCTCACTTGCCTGTTAGCAGTCGTGATGGGTTTTCCCTTCATTTGTAGTAAAGCTGAGTTCCAGGACAGGCTCCAAAGCCACAGAGAAACCCCGTCTCGAAAAACCAAAAATAAATAAATAAAATAAAATAAAATAATAAAGCTGAGTTCCTCCTGGTGGCCACATGGGCCTTTGTGAGCCTTACTCAGTAACTTCTTCCTCAATTTTTCTCTCTAATGCTCCTTTGACTGTAGTCACACTAGTATGCTTGAAGTGATCCTGGCCTCGCCTACACCTGCCTACCTCAGAGCTTCCACAGTTACTGAGCTCTCTTACCTCAAATTCCAACCCCAAACTGCAGAAATCCCTTATCAATCACCTTTTTTTCTTAGAAAGTATCTGATCTTATATGTCTATATTTTCCTTGAAGGGTTAACTTGACTTCTGTCTTCTCTGGTTTGTGTCTGTGTTGTGCTTAATAACACACCTCTAGACAACAAACCCAACATCTCTCAAAAGATTGAATAAACAAAATAAAAATAACACCCTGCTTTCTGAGGAATCAAAGTGATATAGGTAGAAACTCGGTTTCTGACAAGTAATCAGCATGTTCGTTTTCTCCCCAAAGAAAGAAACTAAACAACGGGGAGAAACTAGACTCCGGAATTGTGGCTTCACGCTGCGGCCTAAAGTGAGCCGTAGGGTGGGAGAAAGGCAGGCAGTGTTCCCACGGAGCAGGTGGATTTTGTGCTCTAAGTGAAAAAGAACCTGCGTCTTTACCCCCACAAATGTCCTGAGGTTGAAGCACGGCTTATTATTTTCATCAGAACCATTTCCTTTTTCTGACTGATAGTTCTCACAATTGCGGGAAGCCAGCAGGGGATCCCTCAAGAAATCAGAGCTCAAACACCACAGCCCGCCCTCCCCTCAGGGCAAACTGGGTGGCTTTCAGCCCATTTGCTGTTGGTTTGTTCTTGATCTCATTTTCTTTCTGCCTGTCAGCTGTTTTAAATTTTAATTTCTCATTTCATTCCTTGCATCGTGAATAGTAGTAAACATACAGCCACGTCTGTTTGTAGAATCTAAAATGTATTTTAGATGTCAAATCATATAACAATTTCTGTTTTCATCCTTTGATGCTTTCCACGTCGAACCAGAAAATATGATTGGCTCTGCTTTTCACACTTGCTCACTGATAGCTATCAATTTAGATCAAGCATAAAACAGAGCACATGTATATGTCTCTGCTATGAATGATGAAGCTTCGGCTTACGTGACCACACCCGTCATTTCACCTTGTTCCTGCCAATGTCTGCTGTTAGGTTTTTGTTTTTTTAACTTGTCCTCAATAATGGATTCATTTCAAATGGTGACTTTCCTTCTATTTCTTGTTTGCTAGGCTTGCAGGGAGGTGTCCTGTCCACTGTGTTAGGTGAAAATATCAGCAAGTCTTTTTTTATGTTTGTTCTGCTCTATGATCCACTTAAGCTCAATTAGCCATTAAAATTTCAGCCAGGTGGTAGTGGCACATAGCTTTAATCCCAGCACTGGGGAGGCAGAGACAGGTGGATCTCTGAGTTTCGGGCCAGCCTGCTCTACAGAGTGAGTTCCAGGACAGGCAGGACTATACAGTCTGTTTTATCTCAAAAGACAAAAATGAAAAAGTTGCCCTCTTTCAGAAACCATGCTCAATTCTTACATAATTGGAGATATATTAAGTTAGAAAGTAATAAAATTGATACTATTTAACAATATAAATAAAATTGAATCTGTGATTAGAGAATGTTTGGATTGTGCTAATTCTCTTCTGTTTGTAGATGTGTTAGTTAGGGTGTTGCAAAGAGACAGAGCCATCAGAGTTTGTATCTATGCCGATGTGCATACATGTGAACATACATACATATCTGTACACACATATTTACACATAAACATGGTAAAGAATTGACTCAAACCTACAGAAGCTGACAATTGACAGCAACGTCAGTTCAGCACATTGGAGAGCTAGGGGATCAAGTGGCATGAAATTTAACAGTTTTGAGACCCAAGAAAAATTAATATCTCCGTTTGCCTCCAAGGCGGGAAAAGACAGATGTCCCATGTGGAGTCCATAAGAATGACTTCTTATTTATGGAAGGATAAGTCTTACTCTCTTTAGGTTACTTGAGTGGCCACTCGTATTTGCAAGGACAACTGAGTTTACTCCTTCTATCTGGATGTTATTGGTACCCCAAACTACTAACAGAAACATCAAGAATAAATAGTTCCCAGTAGACTCATTATAGGTAGAAAATACAGAAGACAAAATGAATTTCATATATAAAGCCTACTAAGTTTAGTAGGAAAACAGTAAACAGAACTGAATTAGTTTATCCCTTGTGAGTCAGCAGTAGTCTCCTCTGCCCCATACCATAAGAGAATAGCAAAAATGACTACGGCTATCATAGGAAGAGATCAAAATTCAACTACTGTAAAAGCAAAAGTTCATAAATGATTGTAAATTGAGTTGTTTTTATTGGACTAAGTGGGCACTCCATGGCCTAATGAAATTGATCTGTAAATTTAACTATCATTGATATTATCCCAGTCGTTGAAAAAAATTCTACAGCCTATATTGCTTTATATTTGAATTTTGGCTTTTTGTACCATCTTTTACTCTTTTTTTTTTTGTCTTCTTGGTGTTTCTAAATGCTCGTTTTTCTTTGAGTCTGCCACTGTTATAGGTTCATTGTCTCTCCTGCCCAGTTCCTTGTATTCTCTAAAAGGCTCCTTTTCTTTGGAGTCTTCTCCCACCACCTCTTCAAGTCTTTTCCAGAACAGAGGCAAAGTCTCCTAGAATCCTAAGACTTTCCTCCAGTGAGCTTCTATTTACCCCTTTGATCTTAATTTCTGCTGGAACAAATCTTTGAGAAACTTTTCAAGAAAAGGAGGTTGAAAAGCAAATATTCTTAGTGACTTGACCTCAAATAATGAAACTGTAAAAAGAAAACAAAGGAAAACCAGTCAGAACACTAATGTGGGCAAAGATTGAACAGGATTTTGCCCCCAAAATGCATCAAGAAAACCAAAACCTGACAAACGGCATTATATTTGATTAAAAAGTTTCCTCATAACAAAAGGAGAGATCAACAGCCAATAAAATAGGAGAAAATAGTTGCAAACTAGTTGTGGTAGTTTGAAAGAAAATGGCGCCCAAAGGGAGTGGCACTATTAGGAGATATAGCCTGTTGGAGCAGGTGTAGTCTTGATGGGGGAAGTGTGTCAACATGGAGGTGGGCTTTGAGGTCTCATACATGCTCGAGACACCCCCCAGTGTCTTAGTTCATATCTCAGAATGATTATCTCAGACTCTCCTTTCCTAGACATTCATCTTTAGCTCTAAGTTACTAGAACCCATCCTTAAAGAATATATCACATGTATTTACATCTTCTACCCTCTATGTGGTCTCAGGCAGAGACCACACTAGATTCTAGGCCTTTTAGCTATAGAGCCACGTTCGTGGTCACATGCACTCTGCAAAGGAGTTTCTAAGTCGTCACACCACAAGCTTTATTGTGCATCTGGAACGATTGTTGCCTGGAAACTTTCCCCCAAAATTTTCTTATGTTTAAATATGCGGCATTAAACCACCCAGCATCAGACTCCCCAATTTATGCAGCCAATCTGAACCACGTTTTCATTCTCACCTCTTAATGGATCATTTTGCTGCCTGCCTTGACACCTGCAGCGTCCCCTCAAGTGTCAGCCTGGGTTTCTGAGTGATGCTCACACACTAAAGATAGTACTAACCGAGGTTCCTGAGTGACGCATGCCTACTGAAGACACAGCATCAGCCTGGGTTCCCGACTGACGCATGCCTACTGAAGACACAGCATCAGCCTGGGTTCCCGAGTGACGCATGTCTACTGAAGACACAGCATCAGCCTGGGTTCCCGACTGACGCATGCCTACTGAAGACACAGCATCAGCCTGGGTTCCCGAGTGACGCATGCCTACTGAAGACACAGCATCAGCCTGGGTTCCCGACTGACGCATGCCTACTGAAGACACAGCATCAGCCTGGGTTCCTGAGTGACGCATGCCTACTGAAGACACAGCATCAGCCTGGGTTCCTGAGTGACGCATGCCTACTGAAGACACAGCATCAGCCTGGGTTCCTGAGTGACGCATGTATACTGAAGACACAGCATCAGCCTGGGTTCCTGAGTGACGCATGTATACTGAAGACACAGCATCAGCCTGGGTTCCTGAGTGACGCATGTCTACTGAAGACACAGCATCAGCCTGGGTTCCCGAGTGACGCATGTCTACTGAAGACACAGCATCAGCCTGGGTTCCCGAGTGACGCATGTCTACTGAAGACACAGCATCAGCCTGGGTTCCCGAGTGACGCATGTATACTGAAGACACAGCATCAGCCTGGGTTCCCGAGTGACGCATGTCTACTGAAGACACAGCATCAGCCTGGGTTCCCGAGTGACGCATGCCTACTGAAGACACAGCATCAGCCTGGGTTCCTGAGTGATGCTCACACACTAAAGATAGTACTAACTGAGGTTCCTGAGTGACGCATGCCTACTGAAGACACAGCATCAGCCTGGGTTCCTGAGTTGTGCACACACACTAAAGATAAGTACTAACAGAAATTCCTGAGTGACGCATGCATACTGAAGGCAGCCTCAGCCTGGGTTGCTGAGTGCTGTCTCAGTGGAAATTGTCTTATGTTGGTTGAATAAATTTACACTGTGACTGAGCTGTAAATGGAAAACCTTTCACCTGTAATCGAACTTCCCTAGCTCGTACAAAACCGACAGCCATGGACCAGTGTTGTGACTCAGTCTCATGACAGCAAGTTGAAGCTGGCAAAAGCTCACAAGCTTGGCCAGGGCAGTTTGAGAGCAGAATCTGAACACGGCATTCGGGAGTCTGGAAAATTCCTTCTGATCTTTCACCAAAGATGACTCTGAAACTGTCGCAAACAAGGTATGTGTTTCCAGAGAAGTCTCACAGAAAAGTGTCTTCACTAACAGGCGTGGGTGTGGGAGCGTTCTCTAAAGTACAAGGCAGAGATTCCGGCACTTTCGGTGAAAACTGGAGGCAGTGTGTCTATGTCCATGAAGCACTGGGTGGAAACAAGTGTTTAGTTGGAAAGGATGACAGCCTAGGACAACATGATGATACTCTTGACATAGTGTTACATGGAACGGTCCATTGCCCTGATATGTGAATGTTTCATTATGTTAATAACTTCCATGTGTCCCATCTCCAATAAACTCACAATGTCTAAATTAATGGCATTATTGTCTCTCAAATTTAGTTTCATGCTACTAGAAAGTTTTCGTTGTGTCTTCAGTAGTCACTAAGATATAACAGTGTAAGTGCCAGCTCTCAAGACTAAAGGCAAAAGAGTGGAAAGACTGAATAATCCAGGCCTTTCTTAAGACAAAGAATAACTTTTTTAATTTAAAAGTTTTTTCCATTTTATATACCACTCTCAGTTCCCCCTCCCATTTTCCCAGCCCCCACCTCTCCCATCCCATCCCCCATCCACTCCTCAGAAGAGAGTAAGGCCTCCCTTGGGGAGTCAACAAAGTCTGGCATACCAAGTTGAGGCAAGACCAAGTCATCCCTCACCCCATATCAAGGCTGAGCTCCAAAAAGCCAGTTTATGTACCCAGGGTAAGTCCTGGTCCCACTGCCACCCCCCTACAGATCAAGTCACGTAACTGTCACCCACATTCAGAAGTTCAGGTTCAGTGTCATTCAGGTTCCCCAGCTGTCAGTCCAGAGTCTGTGAGCTCCCACTAGCTCAGGTCAGCTGTCTCTGTGGTTTTCTCAATCATGATCCTGATCCCCCTTGCTCATATGATCCCTCCTCCCTCTCTTCAACTGAACTCCAGGAGCTCAGCCCAGTGCTTGGCTGTGGATCACTGCATCTGCTTCCATCAGTTACTGGATACAGGTTCTATGATGACAATGAGGTTGGACACTAATTTAATTATAGGGGAAGGCCAGTTTAGGCACCCTCCCCACTGTTGCTTCGATTCTTAGCTGGAGTCATCTTTGTGGATTTCTGGGAATTTCCCGAGATTTTTCCCTAACCCCATAATGGCTTTTTATATCAAGACATCTCTTTCATTACTCTACTTCTCTATCCCTCCCCCAACTCTGCCATTTGAATCCTCATGTTCCCATCCCCCATCTCCTCCCTTCAATCCCCATCCCAGTTTACCCAGGAGCTCTTACCTATTTCTCTTTCCTGGAACCCTCCATGATATGTGCCTCTTAGGGCCTTCCTTTTTACCTAGCTTCTCTGGGGTTGTGGATTGTAGACTGGTTACTCTTTACTTTATATCCAATATCTGCTTATGAGTGAGTACATACTGAGTTTGTCTTTCTGGGCCTGGGTTACCTCACTCAGGATATTTGTTTTCTAGGTCCATCCATTTGCCTGCGAATTTCAAGATGCCATTGAGACAAAAAATGACTTTTAATAAAATAGTTAAATTGCTTCCAATAAGATATTTAAATGAGAACCGGTAATTATCTCATACTTTCTTGCACATAGAGGGAGTGGACTCTTGACTATTTCTAACTGAAAACTTTTTACTGATCCACCACCAGGGACTTGGTCTGACCCGCTGTGTGAAGACAGATAGACCTTCTCTCATGGAGAGTGCTGACATTTATGTTTGAGGATGACAGTTGGCATGAACGCTTGTCATTTCAAACAGGCTGGGGACCACTCTGAATAAATGAATTATTTGGCAAATTTCTTCACTGGCATGAGTTTGCTAAGAAACTAACACACATAGCTTAGAGAATATTTATCTTAAATCAGTTAATTATTTATAGTTCTGGTGACCTTCATTTTTTTCTTTGACTTGTTCCTTGCATAGTTGTGGATTGATTTCTTGCTAGCAACCTGTAACCACCCAATCCAGATGTCAAAGAAAAAGCCAATCTAGCTATCCTTCATTATCTTATGCATACTGTCTGGGGTTTAGTAGGCAGAAGAATCCTTGATTCTGCATTATTAAAAATCTTAATTAAATTATTGAATATTTCTGAGCCTTAGCTTTCTTTACAGAGACAGACATGGGGGTACTTAAAAGAGAATGACATGAATCAGAAACAGTAACTAGACATCCAGTTACTAGACATCCAGTAGGCTGGCCTTGTACTCTCAATGTTTGTACTCTACCATCTGAATGTCAGGATCACAGGTGTGCAACACCATGTCCAGCTACAACTCTTTCACAAGAAAAAGTGTACTGTGCACAGCACAGACACGTTCCTTCTTGAGAAGGGACCTTAACTTTACTCGAGTGTAGTATTCCAATGCCAAGTCTTTGCCAAGGGCTATCTGAGTGGAATGGTTTGTTACTGAAAGTTGCCTAGGTGCTTCTGAGAGTTTGTTTTCCCAAAATAGTGTAAGCTGAGCAAGAAAAGTCTGTCCCACTGATAAAAAGATGGATAAGATCCCCAGGGCTCATTGACAGCCATCTAGCCTCATGGATGAACATCAGGTCAATGAGAGACCCTGTCTCAAAGGACCTAGATGACATTTCTGAGGATTGCTTTGCATCTGAGGTTATATATTGCATGCACCCACAGATACATAGGAACATGGACTTCCATGCATTTAATACAGACAAATGGCTGTGGACACACCAGACTTCCATCTGTTTAGGTCTAACTCAGCACCAAAGTGAGCAAAGAAAGTTGAGCAAAAGAAACTTCTATGTGTCTGTTTAAAGACTGATTAGACTAGGCAGTTTGGATGCACACCTTACTAGACCTGGATGGAGGTAGGCGGTCCTTGGACTTCCCACAGGGCAGGGAACCCTGATTGCTCTTTGGGCTGATGAGGGAGGGGGGACTTGATTGGAGGAGGGGGAGGGGAAACGGGAGGCGGTGGCGGGGAAGAGACAGAAATCATTAATAAATAAATAAATAAAATAAAAAGTAAAAAAAAGAAAAAAGACTGATTAGAATTTTAGTTGTGTTCATCAACTACATTAATGTACAACGATGACTTGACGTCAGATAGAGCGGTACAGACAAGATGAGAGTAAATATCAGGAGAATTTGAAGATCCTGCAGGCTGTTTGTTCCATTACAAAAATTCTTTGAATCTTCTTTTTCGCCCCAATAGTCTAAGGTTTTACCACTTTGGGTAAATTCTTTGGACACTGGCCACGATTTTATGAAGTTAGGCACTGGAGATAATTAGAAGTTCTATTCTGGTTGAGGTCTGGGAGTCCTGCAATTACACACGGCATTCTGCAGTAATTATCCTTACTCATGTGTTCTTCCCTGTGGCCCGGAGAGCGTGCTTTGTGATTATATGGTGAGCACTCAAAACCTTTTGGAAGGAAATGGCTGTAATGAGGCTTGCTTGTTTGCTCAGTGGAAGTAAGAGGTGGAAAAGGAGATTTCCAAGTCATGTCGCCACTGTTTTCAATTTCTGTGCACATCTAGGTAGATTTACCATGAAGATTCTGTCAGCAGAATAAAATGTAAAGGAAGACGCATTTAACAAGAGAATAGGAGACATTTCCCCGTTACAGTACTTGTATTCATCAGGATTCTCTAAAGGGACAGAAGTGGTAGGGATAAACATGTTATGTATCATGTACATACATATACATACATGTATACATGCATGTGCATCTTTTTAGATTGACTTACAAGCTATGGTCACCTAGTCCAGCAATGGCTGTCTCCTGATGGAAAGTCTAAGAATCTAATAATTGGATGTCTCAGTTGATCTTCCTTGTAATTTGGAATCCCCAAAGAAGTAGGGTCTAACACAGGGAAGGAATACGTCAGTAGCAGGAACTTGCCAGCAAGAGTGAGGTGAAGTAGGCCAAACCCAAAGCTTCCTTCTTCCATGTTCATTTACGTGGACTGCCTCCAGAAGGTGTGGCCCAAACGAAGGGTGGATCTTCTTACCTCAAGTGATCCAAGTTCTTTTCTACATTATTCTACTTCAATCTGGCTTTGTCTTGTGGGACCGAAGCATCTTACTTCAGATTTCTACTGCACTGCATGGTGCGACATTAGCAAATATTTTACTTGAAATACACTTTGACTCAATCCCTCTCTTCCCTGACTTCTCCTTTGCTACCATCCTCCAACTATAACAGTTGGTGTCAAAAGCCTAGGATAGAGGGGGCATTTAAATCATGAGCCATGTGTGAAGCTTTTGTGCCCTGTCACTGGGCTCATTAAATAGACTTTCAAGCCTTTTTGTTCTTTAGCTTGGAGCTTGAACAGCAATCTGAGGGAGATTTTTCTACCCTTGAAGTTTGCTCTTCACGTCCAATACTAGGTCTCTTATCTTTCCTGATAAATTAACCCTGTCAAAAGCAATCGAAGGGAGAAGGGGTTTACCTCACACCAAGTTCCAGGGTACTGTTCATCATGGTAGGGAAGTTAAGGCATCTGGAACTTGAATTTTATTCTGATCACATTGCACCTGCAGCCAGGAGGAAGAGAGCAATGAATATTTAGGCTCACTCAGTTGGTGTTTTCCTTCCTAAGAAGTCCAGGACTTAAGCCCAGGGAATGGTACTGCCCACTTTTACAGAATGCCCTCCCACCTCAGATACGTTCCTTCCTCATAGGCACCTCCAGAGTCTTGGATCCTAAGTGACTATAGGTCCTGCCAAGTTGATAATCAATATTTGCCATTGCCCTAGGATTTCTGGTCCTCCACCATTAGAATGAATTGACCTCCATCACCAGGACTTCTTATGTACTGTCTTTAGGAAATTTTGTCCTCTATTATTAGTTTTTCTTCTTCATTGTCAGGACTTGTTACCCTCTATTGCTGCACATTTGTTTCCATCAAACTGGTACCTTAACCTCAAGCATGAGGTCCCAGGTTATTCGCAGCTTCATTCAGATATGCTTATTCCTGGGACACTAAGAATTTGGTTTTGGTCACTATTGTGGCTTTGTCCACTTCCCAATGGAAACCTAAAAAACCACAAAGATGTTTGTTTACTTTTTCATGTTTCTAGATTCACCCAGAAAAAACACCAAGCTCTCCCATTAAAAGAGCCTTCTTTGGATTATCCAATTTGTTTGTTTTTGGTGATAGGGTTTCTCTGTTTAACAGTCCTGACTGTCCTGGAATTCTGGAATTCCCTCGATAGACCAGGCTAGCCTTGATCTCACTGAGATCTTCCTCCAGCTGTTTCCCTAGCGCAGGGATTAAAGGCAGGTACCACCACCACGTGGCTGTCCAAAGTTCTTTAAATCACGTCTTTCAATTCCTGGCCTCCAAGACAAGGAGTTCTTTGGGGCCTGTCTGAATAATGTTTTTGTTTGTTTGTTTGTTCCTATACCTCCGACAATCCTTTCCTCACTCTGAAAAGCTCTCTCTGTCTTGTCTCACTCTTCCCACTTTATTCTTGAAAGGGATTTGGCACTCAGTGCCACTTGTCACAAGGAGCAGGATTAGAATGTGTAGATGACCGTGTTGACACCTGCTGTTTTCCTTCCCAATGTGAAAGATGTACCAATAAACACTGTGAACAGAATTCCTGGGAAGAGGCTTCCCCTTCCACTGAGGATGATTGGTTAGAAATTCAAAGATCATGTCCATGTTGGAATGGTGCATGCCTGGAATCTAATTAAAATGTGTCATAGGCATCTTTAGCCCCTTGTGAGCCATTCATTCCCCACCTGTCTGAGATAGTGACACTGGGACATTCCTCTTAGGATGCTTCTCTTTACTTTTCTCTTATACTTACCTTCTATCCATCTCCTAATAAACACAGATACTTACAAGGACTTGTATCTTTTAGCCCCGGGAAATTTCTCTTCTATTTTGTACTGGTGATTTTTTTTTCACTTTTGTATTTATGTTTCTTTCTTGGTTTAGTTTTCTAATTTTGCTTGCTTTCTTCTCTCACTGTTTCCTGATTATCTTGATTCAGACTTCGAGATTTGTATAAAGATACATGTGTTATTTATCATGTTTTTTAGAAACCATTGCTTTTCCTGCATCTCCGAATCACTCATTCACCCTTGGTCTAGTTTTGTGGCTGTGGTATCTTCTCTTTCTTGTTCAGGGCTATAATGACGGGATTTTCTACTTTTGCCATTCTTTTCTTCCTCGTTCGTTGCCATCTTGTCCTTCCAGTTCTATTTTCTCTCTCTTTAATCTCTCAAGTTTCTTCTGCTCACATGTTTTGGGGCCCTTGACTGTCTGCTCATATTTGACCATGGAATGTCTGACTTCAGAGGAGGTTTAGAGCCTGGTGGGTTTCACTACAGTTTTAAGAAGCATTCTGACCAGACAGACTACTGTGTGACTGGTCACCCTGGCCCTCTAAAGCAATTACTCTGTTCTCTCTTGCCACTGGTGTTCTGGGATCAGGTTTGGGTGAGACACCACTGTTCTTGACAAACTGTCTCTAGGGTCACATGACTATGGACACATCAGTCTCCTTATTTGGCTTGATTCAAGTCCTGGCTGTTGCCTGGGAGAATTGGGAAAAAAGAATAAAGTTTCGATTTCCTAAGAAGACTCCAGGGGTTGGATGAAGAAAGAAAGTTTTTTTTTTTTCTTGCAGGAATATCAGCATTCAGTTCTTGAAGGGATGACGTCAAATGTAAGTATGGTGCCTTATTAGTAAACTACAGTAATTAAGATAGATTAGATTTGGAAGCATTAAAATTATAGCTTATGGTTATGCAAATATGACTTTTGTGTAGAACGGTTTGACTATAACTATATGCTTCGAGAAATCTTTACTTTTTTGTGTGTTTTGCAAGAAATATAAGAGAGAATCTCTCCAGAGACATGGAAACTGTCATGACCTATCACCGCATCTTTAGTTTTTTTTTTTTTCGAGACAGGGTTTCTCTGTAGCTTTGGTTCCTGTCCTGGAACTAGCTCTTGTAGACCAGGCTGGCCTCGAACTCCCAGAGATCCGCCTGCCTCTGCTTCCCGAGTGCTGGGATTAAAGGCGTGCACCACCACCACCCGGCTCACCGCATCTTTAAACAGTGCATATCTCACTGTATTTCTTGGGCTTTGACTTGCCTAAAGCAAGATTATTATAAATATTCCCTAAACAATATCCTCAATAGTAAAATAAAATAAAAATGGGTAAGTGGTGGTGGCAGTGGATGCCTCTGACCCCAGCACTGAGGAGACAGAGGCAGTCAGATCTCTGTGAGTTCAAGGCCAGCCTCGTTTACAGAGTGAGTTCCAGGACAGGCTCCAAAGCTACACAAAGAAACCCCGTTTTCGTTTGGAAAACAAAACGAAACAAGACAAAACAAAACAAAACAATAAGTTGCATGGAGAATTCAAACTGTCAGTTGATTTTGGGGGTGAGAAAATGAGTGGTTTTATGTCCTGGGGAGATTCACCATGCTGAAAGAAGCAAGGATTTGTGCTATTCACGTAAACTATGGAACACTGTGTCTCTCATAATAAGTTTTTGCCATTAACAACCTGTATTTAGTTTATAATAAAAATGCAAAACTTTCCTTCCTAATTCCTTTGTGGCATTGAAAAGCCACTTTGCAAAAACCACGACCCCTCAGATCTGCTCTGTAAGAACCTGCTAATTGTATCTAAATTGTGTTACTGGGTGGAATTCTTAAATCACAATAGCTTCTTTGGGTTTGTGTATTTTCAACAGAGAAGTTTAATTCTAATTCTTTTCTTAACTTAATAATATTACTTTCAAAATAAGCTTAACGGTATTAAAGGTATGACAGTTGCTTTGCAGATGATCCAGAGGTTAATTTCCGCACTCAAGCCAGCCGTATTCATCTCGGTAAGAAACGAAGAAGGCATTGGGAGAGAGTTTGTTTCTGCAGCTTTAAGTACCAGAAATTGATTTTCCCAGTTTCCCCAGCTGCAAAGTCAAGATGAAAGGGCTGCAAGCGTTGGGTCTTTGGCCTTTCTCATTGGCTTTCAGATGTCCATCTTCCTCTGCCTGTCTTCATTTTGCCTTCTCTTTCCATGAGTCTATGTCAAAGCTTTCCCACCTTATCAGGACACCGGTTAAGTGGACTAGAGCCTAACGTGGAGACTTTATTTTAATTCAATTATACCTTTAAAACTATGTCTAAATAGTATGAGAGCGTGTGCATCTATGTATTATGTGTTAATACTTCAACATACAAAGTTTAGAATGGGATAATGGGCCCCAATGTCAAAATTATGAGCGGAGATATTTATCTTTATTCTAGTCTACTCCTTAACTATTCTTTCTCCCTCTTCGAAGAGAAAAGATATTTGGGTTGACTCTGCTCCTCAAAGTAGTAAGTTCAAAAGTTGTGGCTGGATATGAGTGATACATGACATATAATAAGATTTAATGAGTGACGTCACAGCATTTGATCAAAGCAAACCACAGTGAATGTGGCAATGGTGTTCCATGGGCTACCACAGTGCTCAGTAGAGCACTTTCCTACTGTGTGTGTTGTCTTTCAGCAATGCGAATGAGAGAGTTCAACAATCCTGTGCAAATGGCATTCCTAGCAAGTGCGCAAATCATGCAGTGTCCAGATATTAGAAATGTTTAATAATATTATGAAAAATATGCCATAACATCATAACTCCTAAGAGGACCTAATTAGAAAACATAATTCAAATTTTAAATATGTCATAATGTTTTTCATACAGTTTGTATAATAATTGATAGTCTCTAGACTTTGCTAAATAATTATATAATCATTTTTGTACTATTTTCCTTGATGTCCTCATTTTAATACACTGATGATTATATCTCTTGTTTTTTAAATGCACAACTGTGAGGAATTGCTGCAGATTTTTTACCATAAGAGTATTAAAAATTTCATAGTATTTTATAGAAAATATGACATCTACTGTAGTAAAGTACCAAGGAATCTGCTCTTCTCTATGCTTCAGATCAGCAAAGGAGAATATATAACCTGTTGATATATATGGCCTGTGCTCTGAGTGGTTTATATACACAGTAGAAGATGAAATACACTACTTGCTGTGCCAATGGTCCCTTCGTGAAAGGAAGTACATGGGTCAGGTGCTGAATGCCCGTGAGGAAGCTTACTTATACATTTAATAAGAATGAAAACAGCTTTTTAAGGTCTCATTCTTTTATTTCTGGGAAGATAAGTTCCAACACAGAATGTTGAAAGAAGAGTAGAATACCTTCTAGATTCTCCTCTGTCTTGAAATTCACTGACTCTTTGAAAGTAAAGTAAAACAACTGATCATAATGAAGTAAAACTTGAGACAAAAAAATATATAAGAGCGATAATTTTCTCTGTAAAAAACCAGCCCCGACCTCAGAAAGGAAAATGGGAAATCTGGGATGCAGACAGTAAAATGATGAGATTTAGTCATTGTTGATGGCAATAAAATTTTAACTCCTCAAAATAAAATCACCATTGCCTTTACTCACAATGATTATCTATTGATTGAAGATAATAAACAATAAAAATCTACAAACAATAAAATCTATTATTTTTCTAAAAGCTATAATGGTGGGCTAGCAGATTGAGTATTGCTGAGGCCAAGCCTCTCTGCGACTCTCTCTCTCTCTCTCTCTCTCTCTCTCTCTCTCTCTCTCTCTCTCTCTCTCTGTCTCTCTGTCTCTCTCTCTCTTCCATTTTCACTCTTAATCAAGTCCCTTCCCAGGCCTTAAAGGGAAGCTTCCCTTTCTGTTTAAGATCTCATCATATTTAGAATCCCCGTTATTCCGTGTTGGTTCTGTCTAGTGCTCCCCCACCCACTTTAAGGCTCAGCCATGGCTTGAGGCCCTTTCATCACAGGGACATATGTAGTGTCAGCTTAATTCAGGACCAGAAGCTGCTGTTGTTTTTCACATAATATTTATAGTAACTATCATCCTTTTCACTTGTAAAAATTCCTGGTTAAAGTTTATGCAGGACTTAGAGATAAATTTGACCTACACAGAAAAGATTTTAAAAGTTTCTCCTTTAGAGTTACCAAAGAAATGGACCAGAGACAAAGGCAGAACACATGCATACATGCCATGGACAAACACAATAATAAATAAAATAAAAACATATTAAGAACTAGAGACCCTTATGACCCAACTTCCCTTGACCCAGATTTTAATGAAAAGCTCTTTGTAATAGAGAATACAGGCAAGTGGGGCTCAGAACCCCTTCCAAGAAAAAGACCAATCCAACTAGCTCAGCCAGATTTGCATCTGTTCTGACACTGTCTGTCTCAAAGCTTTCTTTAACATACAACGTGACCCCAGGAACATTGACAAGGAAATTTGGCTTCTTTTCTCTATCCAATTTGGTCTGCCAGAACCAAGAGATTCTAGCCTCTCTTTTTCTTTTGATTATATGTATGCAAAGAGCAAAGTGTGTGTGTGTGTGTGTGTGTGTGTGTGTGTGTGTGTGTGTGGCTTTTATTCTGAATTTTATATGCCTGCAAATAGCAAAGTGGTAGAGCTTTTATTCTGAAATGTATATGCCTGCAAAGAGCGAAGTAGGAGGGCTTTTATTCAGAATCCGAGCAAAAGTACAGATCAGACTCATTGCCAGACAACACTAACTTGGACTTCCTTCCAAGGAATCTGATTTTAATCATATGCAGTGCCCAGGCATGCATAGTTAAAATGATGCGTTGCTTATTTCCCCTGGCAATTCGTTCTGAGGCTATAGTCTGTCTTGTGCATGTACCTAAAACCAGTTCATGGGGACTCCATGTTGCTAAGTATCCCCATATGTGCTTGCCTGAAAACTATAAATAAGTTCATTTTCTTCTACCAATTTTTATTTCTTAGCTTATTTTAAAATGCAGGGAAACTAAGTCAGAAGACTATGGACCCAAGTGCCTAGTAACACCTTTCTCAGAATAGTTTTCTAAAGATGAAAACATCTTTTTTTTTAAATACTATGATCTGAATTTTTTAAGAAATTAAAATAATGCAAATTGTACAAATTGAATAATTATCTTGATAATAAATGACTCTTTTCTGACTATTGCTCTTTGAGTTCCGTTCCCAACTTCACCATCAACATCCTGAAAAGAGAATTTGAAAAACATTTGTAAATTACTAGTACATAATGGTTATTCCTAGATGATAACATGGCACATCTGAAATGTGGTAACTTCTTTTGAGAAATTGACTTCATCAGATTAGCCTGTGGTAAAGTCTGCAATTGATACAGGAAAGCCCAGTCCACTATGAGCGGGGCTATCCCTACAAAGATGGATCTGGGCTGTTAGGAAAGGGAGTTGAGCAAGTCTATAAGAGCACTCCAGAGAGAAGTGTTCCTCTGTGCTTCCTGGAGGTGCTTGAATTTCTGTCCTGATTTCCCTTGGGCATGGACTATGCTTGGGATGGTTAAGCTAAATAAAATATTTTTTGTTACGGTGTTTATCTCAACAACGGAAAGCAAACTAGGATGTACAATCATAAGTATATTTTATTTTTTTATCCATGAGTAAACTTCAGAAGATCACTATTGGCTGCTCCACTGTGAAAGTCATAAAGTTACAGGCCAGCCATATGCCATCCAACAGTTCTGTCTCGGCTTAGCTGTCTCGGCTTAGCGTTAAGGGTCAGCTCGTTTCAGCTAGTGCATTGGCCAGCAGTCTTAACTGTTGAGAACATTCTTTCACTTATGGCCACATTCATTTCTGTCACTGTCTTTGTTCCTAGCTCTTTGTGGAGATATAAATGTACATAGCTGTCCTTCTTTCTGGTCTTCCTCTCCTCCTCCAACTGTTTTTTTCCTCTGAAAGCTATAAGTTCAGTGTTTTGAATTAAAATCGTTAAGACATTTTGTTCTTTGTACACTGGTCAGATTTAACATGTCCCACGTGTCCTAGCCATTTTCATGATCATGACCATGCGCATATTGTCCACCTGCCTGTAATCAGAACCACGACCCTCTTTGGTTTGAGATGAGTTTATAGTTTTACAAAAACTATTATTTTTTTCTTGATTTGAGCTTCAGGACATGCTTAGAAGGACCAATAACTCCAGATGTTGGTGTGGTGCGATTCTACATCTGTAGTCCCTGGGAACAAGTGTGTTGCTCGCCTGGGAGACAGCCCTGGGCACTTAGTCTTTCTTTAGTAGAAAATCAGCAAAGGTTTTGGTCAATTCCATAATTGCAATGAATTGTAAATGAGTAATTAATAATCAATATATAAATAAAATATTAGATAAATATTAATTATTAATGAGTCGCGGTTAATGATTAATAATTCAACTTTTCAATAGCTATCAAGAAACATACATTTCTTATTTGCCAAAATTCCTTATTTTGAAGACAGAAAAGAAGAGGATTTTCATCGTTATCCACGTTTATTTTATGGCCCTGAAAAACAGGTATCACATCTACATCATTCATGAAGAAATTGGCACAGCAGATGTATATGAATTATGTAAATATTTAAGGGGTGACAGGCTAAGATTAAACATACGCCTGATTTTTGTGCTTTGTTGTAGGCAAAACTACATCTCTCAAAGTAGCCCTTGCTGGGACTGGTAGCTAATTGGAAGGCTGTCCTTGACTTAAGATATGCAGAAATCTTAAAGCATTTTAATAAGTTTCAACTGATTTAATTAGACCCTTAGAGTATAAAGTAAGTTTGTCTTATTGGTGTGGGCCATTGCAAAAAGTCATTTGGAAATAAAGGAAGTGATTTAACTTTACAGACAAAAGCAAAAAACAAACCCCCAAAACCCACAGGTGTGGCTGCGTTATGACGTGTTAACTTGCTTAAATAATCTTAGGATAGAATTTCTAAAAGATACAAGTGTTTTAGTTTTCAAGCTTAGAATGTTTGTGGCAATGTCTGCAGTGTGTTTGTTACTTGGGTCAGTTGAGGTCAGAATCAGTGGCTTCATCCCTTGTAAAACTTCGTGAAAGATTTCTGTAATATATCACTCATTTGTTCCCCTTATGATACTTTCTGCTCCATTCAATAAAGGAGGGAAAGGCCCTTTATTAGGAACAGAATCACAAGACAGCATTTAGGCATGGCACAGATTCAGGTTCATAGATCAGACAGATTACAGATAGCCCAGAAACTATAGGCTACATACAGAGAAACAGAAGACACAGGGAGAGGAGTGGAGAATTTAAACTTGAGCTCACCTTTGGTCAACTACTGCCAAGAGTAAATTTGATTTCTTTCCTTAATGCAACCCTGATGTAACTGGTGAAGGGTTAATGACAGGAGTGTAGGTGACCTCAAAGTCTTCATCTGACATGGAAGATGGCTTCCTCATTTTCCCATGGATTAGCCTCTTTTCTCTAGCCTCCCAGCCTATAAACTCTAGCCCCTTTCCTAGAGAGTTGGGCAGCAAAGGAAGCCTTGTATACAGATGGCTAGGAATGCCTGAACCCTCAGGTGACTGTCCAATGACATCCCTTTCCCCTTCTTCATGGAGTGTTGGGAGCAGTGAGACCCCCAGATCTTGAATTTCTTGTAATCCCCTGACCTGAGTGCCTACAGCTGCTCTGAGCACGAGACCTTCAGGAGTTCCTGATGGCAGGAGAGTGGTTTCTGATGGGTTTGGCTGGGGCGTGGCTATCTCTATATAATCTGCCCCTCAACACAATAAAGGGGCATTCTTGGGGAATTCAAGGATGACCCATGTCGTTGACTCTCTGTCTGTGTGTGTCTGTGTATTTTAACCTCCAGCCCCCTTGCCCGAAGCTCACGAACTGAGTGCCAGCGCACAGAGCGCAGACACGGGGCGCGGCAATGGAAGGAAGGTTAATAGCGGTAGGCTTGATCTTGATGGATGCCCTCAAATAGGCACAGGTGGCCTCATGAAGGTGGTGGCAGTTTGGCTCTGAAAACTTACAACCCATGTGGTACATATAAAATTATTTTAAGATCATGTTTTTCGTTATAAATAGATATGATGAATTTTTCTTTGGATTATTGGTTATAAGTA
Organism: Microtus pennsylvanicus; assembly: GCF_037038515.1. Lineage (NCBI taxonomy): Eukaryota > Metazoa > Chordata > Mammalia > Rodentia > Cricetidae > Microtus > Microtus pennsylvanicus. The sequence continues at coordinate 19,259,470 of NC_134580.1, read as the reverse complement.
TGAAAATGACATTATGGCTATCTCCACATTTGGAAGAATACTAAAGGCATATTGAAAATAAAGGTGTGTGGAGCTCTAAGGGAGTGACTTCTGAGGGAGCAGGCCTGAGCCAGAGACCTCTGCAGGACTGGGCATGAATTAGTGACCTCTGAGGTTGCAGACCTGAGCCAGCAATAGGCCTGAGCAAGAAACCTTGTGTGAGCAGGCCCAAGGCAGCAATCTCATTGAAAGCAGCCCCAAGCAAATGACCTCCATGGGACCAGGCCTGAATGACCCAGGTATTGCAGCGGAACTCCCTGGAGTGCTGAGCGACCTCCAGGAGCATGGACTGACCTCCAGGGTGACTGGAATGATGACCCTGTCTGAACCACAAGGAGCAACCATCTGCATCTTGGATCCACTGGCACTTGGAAGATTGATCACCAGAGACACAGCCCAAACTACACCAATCAGAGGAAAGGATGGGTAGACAAAGTGAGAACACACTCAACACTACAAAGAGCAACATGACATCTATAAAACCTAGTGGCCTACAATGGCAAGACTTAAACAGCCAAATATAGATGAAACAGACGAAAATGACCTAAAAAATAACTTGAAGAGAATCTTTGAGGCCCTTAAAGAGGAAATGAAAAAATCCCTCAAAGAAATGGAGGAAAATACAAACAAAAACTTGGAAGAAATCAACAAATCCCTTAAAGAAAACCAAGAAAAAACAATCAAACATATGAAAGAAACTATTCAAGACTTGAAAACTGAAATAGAGGCAATAAAAAACACAAACCAAGGTAATTGTTGAAACTGAAATTATGAAAAAATGATTAGGAATCCCAAATGCAAGCATAAACAGTAGAATAGAAGAGATAGAAGAGAGAATCTCAAGTGCTGAAGATAAAATAGAGGAAATCGACTCATTGGTCAAAGAATACATTAAATCTAATAAAAGTTTTACCCAAAATATCCAAGGAATATGGGATACTATTAAAAGACCAAACCTAAGAATAATAGGGGTAGAAAGAGCAGAAGTCCAACTCAAAAGCAAAATAAATATTCAGCAAAATCAAAGAAGAAAATTTTCCCAACCTAAAGAAAGATATCCCTATGAAGATACAAGAAGCTTACAGAACACCAATGGACTAGATAAAAAAAAAAGTCCCCTTGCCACATAATACTCAAAACACTAAACATACAGAATAAAGAAAGAATATTAAGAGCTGCAAAGGAAAATGGCCAAGTAACATATAAAGGTAAACCTATCAGAATTACATCTGACTCTCAATGGAAACAATGAAAGCTAGAGGTCATGGTAAAGTGTTATGCAGACATTAAGAGACCATGGATGCCAGCCCAGACTACTATACCAAGCAAAACTTTCAATCACCATAGAAGAACAGAACAAAATAGTCCATAAAAAAACAGATTTAACCAATACCTAGCCACAAACTCAGCCCTACACAAAGTACTAGAAGGAAAACTCCAACCCAAAGAAGTTAGCTACATCCACAAAAACACAGATAATAGATGATCTCACATCAGCAAATCCCAAAGAAGGGAGAAACACACACAATAACATCACCACCAACAAAAAGTAAAATAACAGGAGCTAGAAATCATTGGTCATTAATATCCCTTAATACAAATGAACTCAACTCACCTATAAAAAGACACAGGCTAACAGAATGAATACAGAAACAGAATCCATCCTTCTTATGCATACAAGAAACACACCTCAACCTCAAAGACAGACATTGCCTCAGAGTAAAGGGTTGGGAAAAATTTTCCAATCAAATGGACCTAAGAAACAAGATGGTGTAGCTATCCTAATATCTAACAAAATAGGCTTCAAACTAAAATCAATCAAAAGAGACAAAGAAGGATATTTCATATTAGTCACAGGAAAATCCATCAACAAGAAATCTCCATACTGAACATCTATCTATGCCCCAAATACAAGGACACACTCATATGTAAAAGAAACACTTCTAAAGCTCAAATCACACACTAAGAGTGGGAGACTTCAACACCCCCCTCTAACCACTGGACATGTATGTCAGACAGAATATTAACAGAAGAAAAGGGAACTAACAGATGTTATGACTCAAATGGAATTAACAGGCATCTTTATCCAAACATAAAAGAATATGCCTTCTCAGCATCTCTGAGACCTTCTCAAAAATTGACCACCTATTAGGTAACAAAGTAAATCTCAACAGATACAAAAAATGGAATAACCCCATGTATCTTATCGGATCACCATGGCTTAAAATTAGAACTCAACAACAACACTAATTCCAGAAAGCCCATAAACACATGGGATTAAGCAATGCTCACCTGAATCATCAAGCAAGAAATAAAGGAAGAAATTAAAGATTTCCTAAAATTCAATGAAAATGACCACACAACATACCCAAATATTATGGGATACAATGAAAGCAGTGTTAAGAGGAAAGTTCATAGCACATAAAGATGTTGGAAAAATTCCCACACTAGTGAGTTAACAGAACATTTGAAAACTTTAGAACAAAAGGAAGCAAACTCATCTAGGAGGACAGGATGGAAAGAAATAATCAAATTGAGAGCTGAAATCAACAAAATAGAAACAAAGAAAACAGTACAAAGAATCAATGAGACAAAGAGTTGGTTCTTCAAGAAAACCAACAAGATAGACAAACCTTTATCCAAACTAACCAAAATACAAAGAATATCCAAATTAACAAAATCAGAAATGAAAAAGGGGACATAACAACAGACATGGAGGAAATCCAGAGAACCATTAGGTCATATTTCAAAAACCTGTACTTCACAAAATTGGAAAACTTAAAGGAAATGGACATATTTTCTGGATAAATATAACTTACCAAAATTAAATCAAGACCAGATAAACAAATTAAATAGACTTCTAACTGTTAAAGAAATAGAAATAGACATCAAAAGACATTCAATCAGCAAAAGCCCAAGACCAGATGGTTTCAGCCCAGAATTCTGCAAGATTTTCAAAGAACTAATAACAGTATTCCTCAAATTGGTCCACACAAGAGAAACAGAAGGAACACTGCCAAACTTTGTTTAGGAGGCTACAATTACCCTGATATCAAAACCACATAAAAACATCACTACTAAGAATCTCACTCATGAACAGTGATGCAAAAATACTCAATAAAATGCTGGCTAACCAAATCCAAGAACACATCAGAAAAATCATGGACCCTGATCAAGTTGCTTCATCCCAGAGATGCAAGGATGGTTCAACATAGGAAAATCTGTCAATGTAATCCACCATATAAACAAAATGAAAAAAAAAATCCAAATGATCATCTCATTAGATGCTGAAAAAGCCTTCAACAAAATACAACAGCCCTACATGATAAAGGTCTTGGAGAGAGCAGGGATACAAGGAACATACCTAAACATAATAAAGGCATATACAGCAAGCCAAAAGCCAACATCAAACTAATTGGAGAGAAACTCAAAGTGATTCCACTAAAATTGGCAACAAGACAAGGTTGTTCACTCTTTCCACATCTATTCAATATAGTACTTGAGGTTCTAGCTAGAGCAATAGGACAACAAAAAAAAATCAAGGGGATAAAAATCAGAAAAGAAGAACCCAAACTCTCACTATTTGCTGATGATCTGATAGTTTACATAACGAACTCCAAAAATTCTACCAAGGAACTTCTACAACTCATAAACACCTTCAGTAATGTAGCAGGATACAAGATTAACTAAAAAAAAAAATCAGTAGCCTTCGTTACACAGATGATAAATTAGCTGATAAAGAAATTAGAGAAACATAACCTTTCACAATAGCTACAAATAACATAAAATATCTCAGAGTAACTCTATCAAACAAGTGGAAGACCTGTATGACAAGAACTTTAAATCTTTGAAATAAGAAATTGAAGGAGACACCAGAATATGGAAAGATCTCTCATGCTCTTGGGTAGGTAGAATTAACATAGTAAAAATGGAAATCTTACCAAAAGCAACCTACAGATTCAATACAATGGCCAGCAAAATCCCACAAAAATTCCTCACACATTTTGAAAGAACAAAACTCTGCCTCATATGAAGAAGCAAAAAAGTCCACAATAGCCAAAACAATCCTGTACAATAAAGGAACTTCTGGAGACATCATAACCCCTGACTTCAAACTCCACTACAGAGCTACAATATTGAAAACAACCTGGTATTGGCATAAAAACAGACAGGAGGGCCAATGGAACTGAATCAAAGATTCAGACATCAATCCACATACCCCAAAACACCTGATTTTTGACAAAAAAGCAAAATTATATGAAATGGAAGAAAGAAAGCATACTCAACAAATGGTGCTGGCATAACTAGATATCAACATGTAGAAGAATGAAAATAGATCCATATCTATCACCATGCACAAAACTTAAGCCCAAATGGATCAAAGACCTCAATATAAAGCCAACCACACTGAATCTCATATAAGAGAAAGTAGGAAGTATACTTGAATACATTGTTACAGGAGGCCACTTTCTAAATATAACCCAGTAGAACAGACAATGAGGTACAACTAATAAATGGGACCTCTTGAAACTGAGAAGCTTCTTTAAAGCAAAGGACATGGGCAACAAGACAAAATGGCAGCCTACAGAATGGGAGAAGATCTTTACCAACCCCACATTGGACAGAGGGCTAATCTCTAAAATATGCAAAGAACTCAAGAAGTTGGTCATCAAAAGAAGAAATAATCTTATAAAAATGGAGTACAGACCTGAGCAGAGAAATCTCAACAGAGGGAATCTAAAATGCCTGAAAGACACTTAAGGAAATGCTCACCATTCTTAGCCATCATAGAAATACAAATAAAAACAACTCTGAGATTCCACCTTACACCTGTAAGAATGGCCAAGATCAAAACCCCTGATGATGATAACTTATGCTGAAGAGGATGTGGGGTAAAGGGAACATTTCTCCATTGCTAGTGGAAGTGCAAATTGGTACAGCCACTTTGGATATTGGTATGGCAATTTCTCAGAAAATTAGGAAACAACCTATCTCAAGATCCAACAATACCACTTTTGGGCATTTACCTAAGAAATGCTAAATCATACCACAAGGACTTGTGCTCAATTATGTTCATAGCAACATTATTTGTCATAGCCAGAACTTGGAGACAACCTAAATGCCCCTCGACCAAAGAATGGATAAGAAAAATGTGGTACATGTACACAATGGAGTACTACATAGTAGGGAAAAAAGACATCTTGAAATTTGCAGGCAAATGGGTGGGTCTAGAAAACATCATATTGAGTGAGGTAACCCAGGTCCAGAAAGACAAATATAATATGTACTCATTCATCAGTGGCTTTTAGACATAAAGCAAAGAAAACCAGCCTACAATCCACAGTCCCAGAGAACCTAGACAAGAAAGAGGATCCTAAAAGAGACCCACATGGATCCAATCTACAAGGGAAGTAGGAAAAGACAAGATTTCCTGAGCAAGTTGGAAGCATGGGGACCATGGGAGAGGGTAGAAGGGGAGGGCAGCAAAGAAAAATATATAGCTCAATAAAAACAATAAAAAAGAAATAAAATGAAGTTATGTGATTCTTATTCTTTACATACTAGCCTTGGAAGAATTTTTTTTAAAAAAACTAAGTTGTAGTAATAATAGAATAGGAGAAAAAAGTCTCCACTAATACATATTACATTTTGGCTTGAAAATATTAAGGACCAAAGAAGTCACAAAGTGGAGAATCCAGAAATAAGCAAAGTCTCTTGATTTTTGTCATTGTCCTCACAGCAGGTCTCCCTGTGGTCATTATTAAATTATGCCTTTGGATTATTACCAACTCAGCTTCTCATTCATCATGACCTTCTCTCAAGTTGCTATGACAACAGCATGTGCTTGTGACAACATGGTGAGTTAAAGCGAGGCACTAAGTAGGGTGAAACACTTGCAGAAATAGGATTATCTGTCAAATTTCAACAGCTTCTAGCTGTTTACATAATTGTAACAAAATTCACTGAAATTCAGATTTCTTCCAAGGTTGAATTTCTTGAACCAAAGATGTAAATGTGATGCAAAAAGCCCAATCTTCAAAGGTCTTACTGTGATTTAGAACCCATGATGTTCAAGGCACAGATTAATGACATTTCGCCATGGTGAGGAAAGACAGCAAGTGCTGACTCTGAATGTTTCAAGGACAAATGAATCCTGCCCATACTTCCTGCTCACACGTCTATAATATAAAACATTGCCCAAATCCTTCCATTGCACCTTTACCCCCTGCCTCCTGACCTCCTTCTCCTGCCTCTTTGTATTTCTTAATCCCAGACAAGTATTCTTTACTTTCCTCTCTTCCATACTCCTATTACCATGCACTTCAGCAAGAGAAAATCTGCTATGGTGTAAATGCCACCCCTCCCCACACTGTGATACAACGAAAGCTAATCCCTGTGGGGATTGTTAAGAGGCTGCAAACTCTGAGTTGTGTGGTGGGACCTCTAAGAGGTCACTGAGGTTAAAAGGAGAGACCTGAGCTAGGAAGCTGCCTGTGTGGTCATGTGATGTCACAAGCTACCTAGAGATTCTGCAGGAGTCTCACAGTGAAGGAGCGGCTCACCCTCTGCTTGAATTATTAGCCTTTAGAACCACAGAGCAATTAAATGTTTGTATTTTATAAATTACTTGGTCTCTGGTATCCAGTTATAGCAACAGAAAGCAGGCGAGGACAGCATCCTAATTTGAATCAGTTCTTTCAGAAGAAAGCGGAAGTTTCCATAAGAAAACAAAAACCCACCAGTATTTTGTTACTATTTTGGAAAATTGTAACTATTTTCTTCACACATTTAGAGAAATATGAGTAGAAAAAAACAATAATAGCCAAAGAGGTAAAAATGTATAAGGGTGACATCAATTGGAGTTATTTTTAGTTCAGAAAGTACACAGTACATTTCAGCTGAGCTCTGTGGAGAAAGCGTTTCACACAATGCTGTTCATGTCTCTGGGCAAACAAAGCATCGCTTGATTTTCTACTGATGCTGATTCTGAATGCAATCTCATTTTACCTTTCAACCTGGTGCATATAAAATGAGTTATGGATTTTCCGGTGACTGGCATCAAGAATCAGTTTGCAAACTAGAATTTCATGGTCACGGCAGTTCTCTACCTGCTTCTCACTAATGACCATGCAAATCCAGTTCAAACTAGTTTTAGCAGAAATGGGAGAGCTGTTGAAATGATCATGGTATAGTAGGAAGAAAGACTGATTGCTTCATGGGAGGTCACTTCTGGAACTTTCCATGTTTCATAGGATGGGAAGATGGTTGAAAGCTGTGGGTCACACCTGAATCTAGAGACAGAGAAGCGCTACATTTCCAGCTGCATCTAGGAAGCACAGCCCCGTGTCCATCGCTGCTGGCCTGTGATGTGGGAAGTCCTTCAGTCTATGTGTTCCTTTTATTGGTTAATGAGTAAAGAAACTGCCTTAGCCTGTTGATAGGGCAGAACTTAGGTAGGTGGGGAAAACTAAACTGAATGCTGGGAGAAAGAAGGGCAGAGTCAGGGAGAGATGCTATGGAGCTGTGTCATACAAAAAGGCATTTGCTTGTCTTAGATTTGGTGTGAGAGTGATTTTCAGGGAAGTATGAAAGTTAGATGTTTGTTAAGGGATAGTCTAATACTAATGGAGAATCAAGCAGCTATAAAGAAGCCTTCATATAGAAATGGATAAATGGGTGGATAAGTGAATTTTATTCAATGTGTAGGTGCCCTATACCTTCTTTAGCTTTGATGTCTTATTTCTCCAGGCAAGGAGAGGTGGGATGTTACTTCCTTCCACAGGGCATAGAAACCAAGGCTTCAGAGACTGTGCAATGAAACTGTTTTGTCAAAAGTTTATCTCAGTCATGCCCTGATCCACTGCCTTCAGTCTTTTTCTTTGCTGCTCCTGGCTATTTGCTAAGGTGTGACAAAGAACATATCCAGGAGGCAGAGGATAACTTAAACACATGTTTAAGCTGTCTGCTCATTCAACCAAGATTGTTGAGCACCAGTAATATGTATCTATGCATATATATACATAATACATACACATTACACCTACATATATACATATATGTAATTTATTTCATAAGACTGCTGAGGATCCCAAGAATGAGAATATAGAAATGGAGATTCCAGAAATAAGAATGTAGAAATAAGGAAATAAAACTTATAAGCCTAGAGCAGACTATCAGCAGCTTTCTCAGAAGCGTAAGGATTAACTATTAACAGTGGGTTACCTTGTTTTACAACTGATGGCTCTGTCTGCAAGGCTGAAGCAGCTCTCTGTAAACTGAGGGTCAGCTTTTAGGTAGCCACCTGACCACGCAGGACCAACAGTTAATGAACAGTCAAGAAACGAACTAGCAGTCTCAGCCTACAGCATTAGGCATGACTTTGGTGGTTTGTCCCCCCCCCCATCTTTGTGCAACCCCCATGGACCCAACTCTGCTTTTACTCATTACATTTTGGAGAAGTTTTAGGTTTACCACAGGACTGATAGAGGACACAGATGTCCCATAGATTACCCACAATGCTGGGTCCGCTTTTGTTGCATCAGGCAGCATAGTTTCACAGTCCTCCAAGTCTTTACGGTCCTCCTTCCTTCCTTCTGTAACCTATGGCAACCATTTATCCTATTACTGTCTCCAATGTTTTGCCTTTTCCAGAATACTATACAGTTGGATTCATACAGGAGAGACTTTTTAGATTTTCTGTTTTCACTTAGTGAAATGCATTCAAATCTGGTTTTCACGGCATTTAGGATTAGATATTTCACTGTTGGAATGTAATGAAGCTTATCTTTTAAGGACATTTTGTTTGTGTATAAATTTTGTTAATTATGAATAGAGTTCCATAAATATTAATGTATTGCCTTTTGAATGACATAATTTTTCAAGCAATTTGGCTAAATACTAAGTAATTAATCATTTAATAATATGGTAAATGAGAGTGTCTGTTACATCTACCAGCATTTAATGTTTTCAGTTTTCCCATTGTTTTTTTTTTTATTTTGGTGAATGTATAGTGAAGAAGTCCGACTTTGACTTGCTGGGGTGGTGTGAACCTTTGCATCATCTGACTTAGCTCAGCATAGTTTACATGACAAAGAACATGGAGGTGCCAAGTATTACAAAATTGAGACTATTGAGTGCTGGCACAGACTGATCCTTAATTCTCTGCCCGAGAAAGATCTGCAGGATGACATGGTCTGATTCAAGCTGTAGGATCTTCCCTAACATTCCCAGGCTCATTACTTTAACATAAAAAGAAACAGAGGAAAGATTTTTTTGAAGTAGGGAAGCTGAGGAGATAGGACCTAAGGAAATGTGCAGCAAATTTAAATCATTGGCTTCTTCGACTTGGAAAGAGTTGTCGGCACAGATGGTTCCTCATTATCTTAAGCAGGTAGTCAGGTGTGGGTCCCTGGGACAAATCCTGGCTTCCAGAGAATATTGCCCATATATGTCCATGTGGCACGTTGAATAACAGTTTGTATAAACCGAGTTGGTAGGCAGACTAGAGAAGGACATATAGTTCCAAATAATCTGGTTTTGTGAGGTTCAAATCCACAAAAAGATTTAGACTCAAATCAAATTTAGATTAAATGAATTTATTCTTGTGGCTAGCAAGCCTTAGGAGAGCAGCCTTAGAAGCCAAATAGCATGCCCTGCCAAGGGGGCTGCAGGGAGGGTTTATAAAGGTGGATATCAAAGGGGTGCATTATAGTTATCAATGGAATCCACAGCTGGGCAAGCAAATCACTTTATTACCTTCAGTTTGTTTCTGTTTCTCGGTCCCATTGTATAGTAATAAAGAGACAACTTCATCCTGGTTCTGCAGGGATAAGCAAGTTTACAAAAGCAGAAAGCAAGTGGAGGAATACCTCACAGCAGGAACACCATTATTCTACCCTCCACTCACCTATAGGCCCCCAGGCTCTCACAGCCATTCGAGAGCAAAGGTTCCCAGCCCTTAAGGGATGCCTGGTAACATATTAAGTTTCCCCAGCCATCACAGGGGAGTAATGTGTAAATTATTACACAGCTTCTGAGCAACTCTGCAGGAAGTGTCACAATCCACTGGGATAGAGCAGGCAATAACACAGTGCCATCGAGTTAAGGCTGGCTGTTAGAGCCCCACACTGTCAAAGGTCCAGGAAACATTTTAACTCTCCACAAACAAAGCAAACATTTCTCACAGAACCTAGATACATTTAGGCAGAGAAAGATGGGAGGGAGAAAAAAAAAACATGAATGTTTAAAAGTTCTGATGTGAATGAGCGAAAGAACGTGAGGGTACCAGAGACGGCAAGAAGTTACCTAGGTAACAGGATATTTCAGGCTAGCCGCAGGAGTGAGAAAACCTTGAGGAATTTTGGTTGAGAGACGGTTGTTTTAGGGCACTGTGCAGAGCAAAAGAACCTGTAGATAGTTCTGAGCTGGGGGAGAGTTGGAGATTTGCTGGGCAGAGTTGGCATGAAAAAAGTACAGACTTTGTTCCAAGCAGTTAATCTCTTAAATCAATGTTTGTAAATACTACCATGATCAAACCAAAATGGCCTTGAGTATTGAACACATATCATCTTTAAATGTCATCATTTACACATCTCACGTAATCTAGCCCAGCGTTCATAGTTTGACTAAGCATTCTGACATTCAGTTTTTTTAGATGCTGTAGCTTTGCAATTCTCCTTTGAAATTATACAATAAGCTGCACATGGTGAGAAACAGCCTCAAAGCAAAACGATAGAAAAAAAGTCAAAAAGTGAAATACAGTAACATTTCCCAGCCAGTCTTAATTCTTTTCTTCATATTTTAAAGGAGGCGCAACGCGCTACTTGAGGGGGCATTGTAGGGTCTTCTGAGGTGCAATGATCATGTTCATCCCATGCTCAGAAAGCACAAATAGGATTGATGCTGAAAAGCTGCAGTGAAAGAGTAGGTTTATTAAAATTTAAAGTAAAAAGCTAAAAACTTACTCCCTAAGGTGAAGGAAGGCTTGGCAAGTATGTGGCTAAAAGCCCTATTTTTATTTCTGGATCGCTTGGCTTTTAATTACACAAGGAAGGGAAAAATTCTCCTTAGATGGACACGGGGGGGCGGGGCAGGGAGGAGAGGGGCGAGGGATGGGCTGGGCTGGGATGATGGGACGACGGGACTGATCTCAGCTCCAGAAATGTTCTGCGATACCAGAATATAAAGGGATACCCTAAGAAATTACCAATTAAAGATAGAACCATAAAATTTAGTGAGGTCCAGATGTTCCTAGGAGGCATCCTGTCCTTGAAGATACCTTGTCAGTTATTAATGGCTTTGTTAGGGTTTCACACTCAAAAACTGATAAATGGTTTCAGAAACTACCTTATCCTATGACCTCCTAACACAGTCCTAAGACGACAGGACATGAACTCCCTGATTGCGGCGTTTCCCCTTTAAAAGTTCTCTCCTATCATGCATATCATCCTAGAACTTTCATCTGGCGATGGATGGAGATAGAGACAGAGACCCACACTGGAACACTGGATAGAGCTCCCAAGGTCCCAAGGAGGAGCAGAAGGAGGGAGAACATGAGCAAAGAAGTCGGGACCACGAGGGGTGCACCCACCCACTGAGACAGTGGAGCTGATCTACTGGGAGCTCACCAAGGTCAGCTGGACTGTTACCAAAAAAAGCATGGGATAAAACTGGACTCTCTGAACATGACGAACAATGAGGGCTGATGAGACGCCAAGGACAATGGCACGCGGTTTTGATCCAACGCAAGGTGCTGGCTTGGTGGGAGCCTAGCCAGTTTGGATGTTCACCTTCCTAGATATGGACGGAGGGGGGAGGACCTAGGACTTACCACAGGGCAGGGAACCCTGACTGCTCTTTGGACTGGAGAGGGAGGGGGAGAAAAGTGGGGGGAAGGGGAGAGGGGTGGGAGGAGGGGGAGAAGAATGGGAGGAGGGGGAGGGAAATGGGAGGCTGGGAGGAGGTGGAAATTTGTTTTTTTTTCTTTCTTTTCTTTATTCTCCTTTTATCAATAAAAAAAATACATTAAAAAAAAAAAGTTCTCTCCTCCCCAGGCTTGTGGCCACACTCTTCTCTGGAGTGCTGGAAAGGGGTGGTCCAAACTCGGGTTTGTAAAATAAAGATCCTCATGTACTTTACATGGGCAATCCGGCTCCGTGTATTCTTTGTGGGTCTATTGAAATGGGCATAGCACATAATCGTATGTGTCAATGCAAAAACACAGGTCTTGCTTCAAAGGAGATAAGAGATGATTTAACCCTAACCCTAAGATTCATTCTGGAGCTAAATTTGAGTGACCATGGCCTGGGATTAGCTGACCCAATTAGGTTAATTAAGTTGCTCAAATTTCATGTTCCAATGTGTTTATAGTTTGATAAAGCTTTTAGTTACAGAAAAAAGAAAATCTATATTAAAAGGCATATTATATCTACAGAGACAATCTTCACAGAAAATATTATCAGTTGTGCTGGAATTCTTGTTCTCAGTCAATATCAATGATAATAAAAAATAACCAGAGTATGTGAGCTTTCGTGTTATAAAATGATCAAACTCATCAATCACAGTCATAGAAGAGTGAAGGAAAGAAGGAAAAGGAGAATTATTTTATGGTGAAGACATAAAAAATATTTTCAATAAAGTCATAAAAGAAATGTCACAAAAGTATTCAAATAGATAACCATCCAGGTACAAGATAATCACAGAACACCAAATAGACAAAACTCCAAAAGAAATTTCCCATGTCATATTATAATGAATCACTGAAAATACAGAACATATTTAGGGCAGGGCATGGTGGCATGCACTTTTAATACCAATGCTTAGGTGGAAGAGTCTGGCAGATATTGGCGTGTTTGAAGTCAGTCTGTTCTATCTAATTGCCTGGCCAGCCAAAGGATAAGTAGTGAGAAAACTTGCAGAGAAAATGATCAAGTCACATATAAAGACAGACCCAAGGAAATAACAGCTGACTTACCAATAGAACTTTAAAAGATGGGAGAGCTAAGAAAGATGATTGACAGGTTCTAATAGACCACAACTACCAACTCACACTATTTTACCCAGCAACACTATGTCCTAGTTAAAAAAGAAATAAAAAAGGCACCACGATAAAAGCAGCCTAAAGGGGTTTAAGACCACTAAGCCAACATTACAGAAGGTACGAAGAGGAACTCTTCAAACTGAAGAGAATGATCAAAACATTCAAAAGAGTACAGGAGAAAGTAAAAATGTTTGTGCTATTTCATCTCTGTCAACTTAATATGAGCTCGAGTCACCCGGGAAAAAGTTAATCTCAACTGGGGAATCAGCTCCATATTTTCCCATGGGTCTGTCTGTGGGGCCCTTTCTTGATTGGTTGATATTGGAATGCCCAACCTACCACTGTGGGTAGTGCTCTGCCTAGACAAATGGTCCTGTGTTGTATAAGAAAGAAGGCTGAATTATTGAAGTAAGACAGTAAGCTTCATTTCTTCACGGTCTCTGCTTCAGCTCCTGCCTTCAGGGGCTGCCTTGGGTTCCTGTCCTGACTTCCCTCAATGATGTACTGTGATGTAGAAGTATAAATCAAATGAATTTTCTCCTCTTGTTTTTGGTCATGGTGTTTTGTCATAGCAACAGAAATTAAAGTAGGACAATGATGCAACAATGATTCTAAGATGTTAGAAAAGCATCAAACACAACCAAACCAAAAATGTGGTAGGACTTAGTATTCACTCTTCATATTATTATTATCTGGATATTAATGCTCTTAGTTCCCAAATCAAAAGACACTGAATAGCACATTCGATTAGGGAAAAGACCTCAGGTTTTAGTGCCTCCAAAAAGTATAACAGAGATATGTACTAGGTTAGGATAAAATGATAGATAAAATATTCCATGAGCATGGAACAAAGAACAAGAAGATATCACTATTTTAATATCCAACAAATAAAAAAATTAATCAAATGAGAAAAATGGCAATTTCATGTTCATAAAGACAATAATCTATCAATAGGTCATTATGATTCCAAACATACACCCTTTAAACTCCACTGCTACTAATTTCAAAAGTAATACCACTAAATATAAACTTCAGATTGATTCCAGAATAATAATAGTTGGTGATGTCAATATTCCACGCTCACCAATAGACAGGTCATCTAAACAAAAAACAATCAGAAAGATTTGGAAGTTACGTGGAATCATCAGACGTATGTTACAGTAAATAGTTACAGAACATTCCACACAGACACTACATAATACATGATTTTCTCTGTGGTTATTAGCCCTTACTATAAAAATAGCTAACATATTAGGATACAAAACAGCCATAGTAAATGGAATAAAATTAAGTAACGTTTTATTGTATGTGAAATATATAATGAAATATAGCTAGATATCACAGCACAGATAAACAACAGAAAATATACAAGTCATGACAATCAAGTAGCATATTATTGAATTATGAATGTATCATTGAAGAACTCAAGAAGGAAATTAAAAATTTGTAGAACTGAATGAAAATGAAAGCACACTGTGTAAAAAACTATGGGATGAAGAAGGCAATGTTAAAAGGTAAATATCTAGCCCTAAGTTCTACGTTAAAAAGTAAGAGAAAATTCAATGATATACCTTAAGATCTTGAAAAAACAAGAACAAACTAAATGCAAAAGCAGTAAACAAGAAAAATAATGAAGCCCACAGCAGAAAATAAGAAAATAGAAATGAAAAATAATTAATCCAAGGAATTAATGAAATGAAGAGTTGATTCCTTGAAAAGCTATGCAAGAACGAAAAATTCATAGCTAAATTAACCAAAAGAAGAGACACATATCAGTAAAATTAAAGGTGAAAATGGAGACAAAGAAAATGAAATTCAGAAAATTATGATGACCAACCTTAAAAACTTACATTCCAATTAATTGTGAATCTAAAAGAAATGAATTAATTTAAGATACATATGATTTGAGAAATTAAATCAAAGCTGAAACAGTTTTAGTTGTAGAATTAGAAATGAGATTGAAGCAATAATAACAACATTAAGCATCCAACTAAAAGTTCCTAGGGCCAGAATTATTCACTGCAGGATTTTTCCAGACCATTAAAGATTCAACACCAAGTCTACTCTAATTATTCCATAAAATAGAAAAGAATTGAGTGCTTCTGACTCTTTTATAAAGTCTGTATTATACTGATTCTAAAGCCAGATAAAGGCATAATACAAAAGAAAAGAATAGATTTAATTCTCTGATGAATATGGACAAAACATACTGAGTAAAAATCTTGTAAATAGAGGTCAAGATCATGTTAAAAAATATTTACAATGATCAAGTTGGCTTCATTCCAAACAACAGGGATGGCTTACTATACAGAAACCAATAAATGTTGCTCAACGAGTGTACACAAAAACAGGAATTATATGATAATCTCAATAGATGCAAAGATGGCCTTTGGCAAAATCAAGCATTCCTTCATAATAAGACAGGCTAGGGATGTGCGGAACACGTATCAACATAATAAAGGGTACAAAAGACAAGCATATTGCTAACAGCGTGTATTCTCACTAAATCATTCCACTCCTATTCAATATAGTTCTAGAAATCTTAGTTAGACCAGTAAGACAAGAGAAGAAGAAAAGGAGGAAGTCAAATATTGTTGTGGATAGCAATATATAGAAAATGAGACTGAATCTTCATTCTCAGCCTGTGCAAAAATCAATCTTGCATGAATAAAGTTCCTCAACATCCTGTTTCCCAGACTCCTGAAAACGACAGACAGAAAGTGTGGCGTGTACTTGAAGATGTGGATGTAGGTAATGACCTGCTAGTTAGGACCCTCATCACTCAAGAAATAAAACCAACAGTTGAGAAATGGTATCTTTTGGAGTCAAAAAGCTGCTGTAAAGTGAAAGAAACTTATTTTTATCGGAGAAGCAGCTTCCCAAATGGGGGGAATCTTGAAATCTTTGCTAGGTACATTTCTAGCAGCAATTTAATACCTAAAACATACGTGAACTCAAAAACTAAATGTCATTGAAGCAACTCAGTTTAAAAGTGAGCTACAAAACTGAACATTTCTGAAGAGATACAGATAGCTAATAAATGTCTTAAAATACATTAAACATCGTTGGCTATCAGAGAATTTAAACTACAATAAATTAAAAGACCTGTAGATCCATTTCATCTCATTCAAATGGCCACCACCCAGAAAACAAGTGACAAGTGCTCGCAAGGATGTGAGAAAATCAAAGTCCTTATTCCCTCTTGGTGTGAGGCAAACTATTGCGTAGCCACAATGGAAATCAATGTGGAAGTTTCTCAGGAAGCTAAAATACAGTTACCATGTCACCCAGCTATAGCAAGTACTCTTGGGCATATATTTAAAAGACTGTTCACATTCAGAAGTTTTGTAGGCTAGCAAAGGGGCATTATTTGCCAGACAAAGTATGAGTCTGTAGCAGTAAGGAAGACCACAGTCGCAAATGGAGCCACCACTTCACTTCGCTTATGGACACTTGCTACCGTGTCACTTCTGCATGTACTAAATGTAGTATTTGATAGGGGACATGATATACTCTACTACATCTTTTCAGTTCTGATGATGGCATGATTCCCTGCAAGTTTCCTAGCACTGTGATTGCAACACTTTCTGCACTGCAGTAGACTGAACTATTGACAGTGCTTTTATATATAGCTCTTTTGGTGACAAAAGACTTAGTACATGCTTGGGAAGTGACGTGGAGGCACTGCTGAATGGGGAAGCTATCATCCAAGCCTTGAGAGCTAGTGACTAGGAAATAATCAAAGAATGAGACCAGAATCTTCTTCTACAACATTAGTGATGAAGTATAGCCATTCCATTTTCTCTCTTTTTCCTGTGTGACAGATGGCCATAAGGAAATTTGCTGGTATATGTTGTTTGATAGGAAGTCATAAGAAGCCCATTCCAAGCTGGGCGGTGGTGGTTGATGGGAGGCAGATGCAGGCAATCTCTAAGTTCGAGGTCAGCCTGGTCTACAGAGTGAGTTTCAGGAGAGCCAGGGCTACCCAGAGAAACCTTGTCTCAGAAAAAAAACCAGAAACCAGAAAATAGAATCTCAGTCCAAAAGGGTCTTGCTTCTCCATACTGGAAGGAGGTAATCATTCAGCTGAGGGTGATTTGCACAGACATGTAATGTTGGCTTCTTGTCTCTATTTCAATCAGCTCTCCCCCCTTTTGCCCAATCATGGTTCCTTATAGCTGTCCTTGCTTCTCAGACATGGCTACTTCTTTCCTGTAATTCAGGTCCATCCTGAAGCTTGGCAATATCCCACCTTCTGACCCAGGCTCTCTATGTCAACGTTCTCATTCTTCAGGCTCTCTTTCCAGTAGATTCCTGACACCAGCAAATTCTCAGGGCACTGTAAGTCAGTTCCTATGTTCTGCGCTTGCGCCCCAAACCCAGTTTGAACAATTGGTAAGAGTAGGAAAGTTGTCATTTCATGCCCAGGTTTCATTATTAGCTACTTAAAAATCATATTTCTGCCTACAATAATGTCCATTTCAATGAGATTTTTGAAATGCTGGAGATTATGGAGCAAGGTAAATAACCATAGGAGCAAAAACCAGTGTCTTTGCATCCCCCAGGGAAGGAAGATCATTAGACTCCGCCAAACAGATAATATTTCCAAGGCTACTGATGGAGACGAAAGATTTCTGTTCAGCAGGAAGATACTGAAAACAATAACAGGCTCAACATGAGTCTCAAGAGCATATAATTAGCTTCAGCGGAGATGAAAAGCCCGTTTAGACCAGCAGTTCCCAACTCTGTGTGAGTGTCAGCATCATCTTTTTAGAGGCACAGAAGTCTCATCACCAATCCTATAAATAACAGGGCCCACTAAGACAGGCATGCTAAATTACTCCTGGCTTCCTGTACTCCGGTAATTATGAGCAAGGTACCCCACCATGCGTGGACTTCTCAGCTAGGGGGTAGGGGCAACCTGACCACCAGAAGTCATTAAAGCTCCCCTGTTGATGATGGTTTGAAATTCAGTCAAACTTGCCACCACCGGCCCAGACCATGGTTTACCCCCTTAAACTCTCTCTGCGCTGGACTAGCTCTCACCTGACTACCAATGGGGCGAGAAGATTTTGGGAGGCACTGAATTTGTAGAATAGCTATTTCTAGCTTTACCTCCATGGATAGCTCTGGGCACTGCAGTTTACTGTGGTGCTCATGTAGGAAGAGTTGGATTCTAGGCATGTCTGCGAACAATGACGTCATCATAAGCACCGTGGCGTGCTCTGTTTCTAACTGCTCTTCAGATAACATTTGTGGCAGAAGTAATAGTAACACTGAGCTTATTCAGCCTCTTATTTAATGTCATATACTTTTGTTTGTTGCATGGCTTATATGTTTGCTTGTTAAACACACCTTTAATGTTTATAAGATACCCAGGATGCAGCTTAGTGGTAGAGTTCTTGCCTAGTGTGTGTCAGGGGCTGGGTTCAATCTCCCACTCAAAAGAGGGGGAGGGGGAAGACGGATCTGCTCTTTGTGATAACAACTGGATGGAGTACGATGAAAAACACTCGTAATTGTCACCAGGTTTACTAAGATGATTTGCATATTACAATAGTGTGAGAGTATAGGCCAAACTGTAGCCTGGTTATCTAGCATTTAACCTTAAATATATCTTAAAGCTCCTTCGCATATTATAATGGAAGAAACGAGATACAGCAGTTTATCGGTAATGTTCTTCACATGCATTGACGAACAAAAGAAGTCAACGATGCGTAGTTATTTTAAGCTTAGATTTTCAACTTGTACAGCTGTCTCCATTCTGTGCCAAAGCGTTGATTGGTTTTTAGTGAGGTGCATCCATTCATGCTGAGAATTAAAGTTAATGTCTAGACAGAAATGGGTTTCTTTATTTTGATGGAGATACTTTTCTATTTTATCTGTAGTTTTAAATTTTTATTTGATGGAAGAATGTAGCTCCTTTCTTGTCTCATTTATATATTATTAAACCCCTATGAAAGGCACATTTGTATATCTTGTCAGAACATCATTCTGATAATGGAGAAAGAACTATGTAAAAAATGAGTTTCTTTTGACCTAAGGTGTTCTCTTTTTGCCATTTTTACAATTCATTTTATAAATTCTGAAACAATGCATTTGCTGTTACTATGTAGTAATCTACCTTGCTGTTTAGCTCATAGTTCTGAAAACAGTTTTTGAGTTAGCCAAATTCTGTTCCAGACATCCCACAGAACCTTACTATTAGAAAGAGTCATTTGTTATACACTTGTATTTGGCTAGTTTTGTGTGTCAACTTGACACAAGTTAGACTCATCAGAGAGGAAGGAGCCTCAGTTGAAGAGATGCCTCCATGAGATCCAGTTGTAATGCATTTTCTCACTTAATGATCAATGGGGGAGAGGGCCCAGCCCATGATGGGTGATCATCCCTGGGTAAGTGGTCCTGGGTTCTATAAAAATAAAAAAGGATTGAATAAGCCATGGAAAGCAAGCCAGTAAGCAGCATTCCTCCATGGCTTCTGCATTAGTTCCTGCCTCCAGGTTCCTGCCCTGAGTTCCTGTCCTGACTTCCTTCAAGAGTGAAAAAATATGTATATGTAAGCTGAATAAGCCTTTTCCTCCCCAACTGCTTTATGGTCATTGGTGTTTCATTGCAGCAGTAGAAACCCTAAAACAACATTTCAGTGAAATAAAGACTTTGCAACCCAAATCTTCATCCTCAACTGTACTTTCGCTTGTGAGTGAAGTGTTTTCTTTGCTTGGGAATGAACCTGTTGACTTTGGACTCACTGTACCTATTTTAATCTTGGTCACTACTTCCTAGCCTATGAAATTTAGTGAGTGTCTGTTGTGGGAACTACTCATGCCTGATACTGTGGCTACATCCTCTGTAATGTCTTCATAGAGAAATCGCCAATGATAGAAGAAGTGCAATATGAACCCGATGCAACAAAAAAGAGTTGTCTAAGTTAGTGTTGTATTGATGTGAGGAGCCACCATGATAAAGGCAGCTTATAAAATAAAACATTTGATTGGGGGCTTGTTTATGGTATCAAAGGGTGAGCCCACAATAACCATGGCAGGGAATGTATCAGCAGCCTGGTAGGAATAGTACTGGAGAAGTAGCTGAGTGCTTACTCCTGATTTATCAGTTATAGGTAGAGGAGACAGGGACTGGGCCTGGCATGGGCTCTTGAAATCTCTAAGCCATCCCCTAGTGACACACTTCTTCCAACAAGGCCATACTTCCCAATCCTTCCCCAAACAGTTCTAGTCACTGAAGACCAAGCATTCAAAATTTTAGCCCATGGGGGTCATTGTCATTCAAACTACTACAGGAGCCTTTTACTTTTTTTTTTTTGAAGCACATTAAACTTGCTCATTAAAAGTAAAAAATTAAGACAATGACCTGGACCTCAGTGGCTAAAGGTGAGAAAAGAAAGGAGGCTCTTATCAGTGCTTTCTTCTTCTGTATGCAGGCTTGACGTTCGTGAGCTCCCCCCATACCTAACATCATGGTATCAGTTTGTCGGTGCCAAAGACCTTTGAAGATCTTTAGAGACTGGGTGACTCATCAGGCTAAGTCACGTGGCTAAAGGATTTCTTTGGGCTATGACATGGGCCCAGTTTATGAGAGGATGGTAAGGAAAGATGTTCTTCGCCAACCCTACTAGGGTATGGTGGTGCGGTAGGGAGGAGACAGTACCACTGCAGAAAAAGTCAGCAATTACCAGAGGGAGAAAGTCAATTGCACTATCAAAGCTATCGTCTAACAACCTGCCCTCGATATGACAGCAGTGTGAGAAATAATATAAATTAACACAATTTCCTCAATGATAGGTTTAATAGGGTAACAATTCAGGGAAATGCTCTAATATACTTTTTCGTCAAATTGCTTAGCCAAGTCCCACAATATTTTTGTGAATAAAATAGGTATAATGAACTCTATGACAACTGCTTGCTAAATGATTAATTTGAACAATCTGTATTCAGTCGTTACTGAGCTTTAAATACGTATTCCATAGAACTTGATCTTTGCCCTGGGAAGCACATCTCTAAGTAATTAAGGTAGTAATTCAATAAGTGTTTATTAAAACATCATCCTGCAGACACTCTTCCACACTCCTGTGAGACAAAGCATAGGAGACTCACCGTCTTCTCAAGGACCTCATTAGCTGTCAGAGCAGACAAACACATCATCATGTAAAACCCCTCAAAAGAAGATCATTTTTTTTGTGTGATGGTTTTGTTTTGCCAAGGTGACCCAAGTTAGAGTCGTCCAGGAAGAGGGAGTTTCCATGGAGAAAATGCCTCCAACAGACTGGACTGTGGGCAAGCCTGTGTAAAATTTTCTTAATTAGTGATTAATGTGGGAAGGCTCAACCTGATATGGGTAATGCCATCTCTGGGCGGGTGATCTTGGTTTGTTAAAAAAAAAAAAGCAAAACAAAACAGTCTATTGAACCCTGGGGAACAAGTCACTAAGAACTATTCTTCCATGGTTTCTGTCTCATTTCCTGCCTCCAGTTTCCTGCCTCCCCTTCCCTTTATTATGGTCTAAAAGCTGAAAGTTGAAATAAACCCTTTCATGCCAGATTGCTTCGGCCATGACATTTATCACAATAAGAGAGAGCAAATTAGGACATCTATTTTTTTATCCCTTCCCCACGCTAAACAAACTAAGCAGCTGGAATTGAATTCTCAGCAGCAGCAACTCTTGGACTGATTCTTAAAGTAGAGTGAAAAGCAAGAGAAACATTCCAGGCAGAAGCATGGGCCTGAGCCATGGAGTGAGAACATCGTATGCTTAGGATGTGCAAGGAGTTACGTAGATAAATGTCTGGAAAGATTTCAGAGGTGGTGGACTATTTGAAGGAAAGTGTTTTCCGCATACAACAGGGTCCATGTATGTGTGACATGCACATGCCACAGAGGCTGTGACAACATGCCCAATATCCAAGCCAAACAAAATGCTTGGAGAAAGTGAAAAGTGATGTGGGAGTCCCCTCTTTATGCTGTGAATACCATTGACAAATAAAGAAACTGCCTTGGCTTGTTGATAGGGCAGAATTTAGATAGGCAGGGAAAAGCAAACTGAATGCTGGGAGAAAGAAAGGGGAAGTCAGAGAGAAGCCATGGAGCTGCCACCGGAGACAGATGCTGAAACTTTAGCTAGTAAGCCACAGCCATGTGGCGATACACAGATTACTATAAATGGATTAGATTAAGATATAAGTGTTAACCAATAACAAGCTAGAGCTAATGGACCGAGCAACCATTTAATAATAGAGTTTCTGTTTGTGTGTGTGTGTGTGTGTGTGTGTGTGTGTGTTTTTCAAGGCTGAGCTTCGGGAACCAGCGGCCACCTTCACAAGCCAAGTCCTTCTCCTACCCAAAAGACTGTTCGCAACTGATAGTGGCTGCGAGAGGGTGAACCAGTTTTCTCCAAAATGGAGTGTCACTGGGAAAACACCCGGACTCCAGAGCAGCCCCCATGCTCAGGAATAGTTAGCCAATGCAAATGATACTCCATGGTTTGTTATTGTGGTGGGATTTTTGAGAGAATAAAAAGAACATAATGGGTGGGTATCGAGGAGGAGAAGGACCTGGGAAGAGTTGTGGGAGGGGGAAGAATAGGATCAAAATATACTGCATGAAATTATCAAAGATTAAATAAAAAATTTAATGTATTAAAAGTGCAGATAGAGTATAACCCTGTAAGTTAAAATAGACTGTGTGCTTGCAGCTAGCATGGTTGTTTTGGGACAGTTAAATCTTCAAACTGCCCAATGAGACAGGAGAAGGCTGGTGCTTGCATGTAAAATTTGGCAGCCACATGCACTTCAAAAGATCTCTAGTTTCCCTGTATTTAAAAGCAGAGTTTTTGGAAAGCACTCCAGCTTGCTCTCATAATTGAATCCATTATCATCCCTGAAGAAAAGATTTTCCACACAGCTATGCTGAAGCAGAGAGCTGAGAGTGAAAATTGTATGCTGTCAGACGTCCAGAAGTTCTTTGAATAATCGCAGGGCACACATCAACATCTATGTTTGAAACATTTGAGCTCTGGAATGTGGGGGTTTCTGAGACTATCCTTGAACTCTGTTTGTATGCCACAGATAGGCATAGACAAGGCAGGTAAGTTGGAAGCACAAGGAGAAACCTCTTCCTCCTCCTCAGAATAAACTCTTGGTGTGACAGACTGCAGCAGAAAGAGTGAGGGTGGGGGTACAGCTGGCGATGTTGGGCAATCGCTAAATCAACGCACACACACATACCAAACGAACATACCAGACATACATGGTACACACACATATATGCCACAGACCACATGTACCACACACCACACACACACACACCACACACACACAGACACAGACATAACACCATTCTCATAAAGAAGAGTCTTCCCTTCCCCCCAGGAAGACTGGCAGCTATCTGCCAAAGGAGTCTGTGGAAACAGTGTAGCAGAAAACTGTTTAGAAACAGTAAAATATTCAAATCACTGTCAGCGTCACCTTCCTCCCGCCACCATCCTTCATACAATCTTAATAATAAACGGTCCTGTGATAATTACTCCTGAAACCCTTCGTGAAAAGGAACGTGGTGATGGGTGTCAGTGAGGCCGCTGTCCTTTATGAAACTCAGGGATGCTGGGAGGCTTGGCCTACAGGTTTGCTCTCAGCTGGGTTTCAGAAAATCATCCAGTATGAATTCTAGTCCAAGAAGTGACTTCAGGGAGCGTCAGGGTTCGCTTTTCCTGGACAGCCACCTGGTTTCCTGATGTGTCCCTGTGAGATTCTGTGCAGGGGAAGCAATCACTAGCAGACCTGCAATGTCACCCCTCTGCCACTGAGACAGTAAATTGTGTTGTTTTATGCTAGGGTGTTTGTGCTAATACTCCACACAGCAATAGAAAGCTAATATGCATGCTGACATAGTTCCTGATTTTCAACGTTTACATAAAACACTGGAAGAACTGGAGAAATGAAAACTATTTCAAATAGAGCATGTGAAATTTCAGACTGAAGGAAATTGAGAGGTGATTCCCAGGAGAGTGCAGGTGACCCCAGCTTGTTGAACCCAAGTGAAAAAAGCTCACTGGGCAGGGAAATCTTCCTGATCCTTGATCAGGAACGAATTTGAGGCAAGAGGCTGTGCTGATGAATTAGTGTGGCAGGATGCAGAATCACCGGAGAGAGGGGCCTCCGGACAGGGCTGTGGAGGATTATCTTGATTATGCTAATTGAAATGAAAAGTCGTTTAATTAGAGTTTCCATTGCTGTGCTAAAACACCGTGAACAAAACAATTTGGGGAAGACAGAATTCATTTCAGTTTAAAGCTTGTAGTCGGCCCATCATTCAGATACATCAATCAGCACAAAAACTCAAGGCAGGAACTCTTGAAGAGACCACGGAAGACTGACGCTTTCTAACTTACTTCTTCCTGATTTGCCCAGCTTGCATTCTTTTAGTACCCAGGACTACTTGCCTAGGGATGGCATCTCCCACAATGGGCTCAGCTTTCCCTTAATCAATAATTGCTTAATCAATAATGAAGGAAATGCAGTCTTGCCTGTAGGGCAATCTTATGGAGGCATTTTCTCAATCAAGAATCCCTTGTGGTAACATCCCCCATTCCCACTGTCAGGAGTCTCACTTGAACAGCAAGCTGTACATCCATCATACACACAGAAAATCTAGCTGAGGCCCACCCAGCCTCCCTGATTGTCACTTCAGTCTCTGTGAGCCCCTGTGAGCCTTGCTTAGTTGATTCTGTGGGCTGTGTTCTTGTGGTGTCCTCTAACCCTCTGCTCCTACACTCTATCCTCCTCCTCTTCCTCAGGGTTCCCCAACCTCCGTCTAATGTTTGTGTGCCTCTGCAGCTGCTCCCATATATCACTGGAAGACTTGCTTTTTTTTTTTTTTCTGAAGGGAAAGGGAGGCAGAGTGGAAATGGGACAGAGGAAAAGTGGAGGAGGTCCTGGGAGGAGGGGAGAAAGGGGAACTGTGACCGTGAAGTAATACATGAGAAAGAGAAAAAAAAGAGTCCCTCTGCAAATGACTCTAGCTTGCATCAAGCTGACAGCCAGCACAGGAAGAATGGAGCATTGTGGGTAGCACCGTTTTCTAGCTGAAACCCTGGACTGTTTGGAGAGACAGGCCCGAACAGCATGCAATCACTCCTTTCTGTTCCCTGTCAATACAATGTATGCAACTGCTTTAAGCTCTTGCTACATTGACTTCCACGCCACATTATGGCCTGCACTTGAACTGCAGTGAGACTAAGTCCTTTCTCCTGAACATGGTCTCGTCAAAGTGTTCCATCATAGCGACAGGAAGCAGGGAAGCATTTTAAACGGAGTGTAGGCAGTACTGATTTACAGCATCGCACAGACCACTTCATCCCCTGGGAGTTCAGATGTAATTTATAAGTTAGGTGTCCATTTTTAGTACAACGTTCTGAAATGCAATTTAGATTTAAAGGGCAGTTTAAAGTTGAGATACATGTTACCAAGTAGAGAGGTTGGGAGCTAGACTTAACATTAAGGTGCTGAACAGATTTCAAGTTCCTGTGTTTGTACTCTGACTTCAGTGATTCACTGAGGCTGGGGGTTGGAGAAGAGACTCAAACACTGAATCTGCTGATTTATATGACAAAAGATACGCTGCAATACTGAAATACTGTTTCAAAACATCAAATCACAATTCTCATACAGACGTGTAACAAATGCATACCAAAGGCCTTCATAACATTAATCCATTTAACTTACTGTGTAAACAGTAGGATGTCTTAACTGGTCCAAGGGATAAACTGAAGGCTGAAGTAGTCAGAAATACTGAGATGACCTTATAACATCCTAGGGGGGAATAAAATGGACTGTTAGGAACGATCAGTTCTATAGACGGAAAATCTAACTTTTCAAAACGAATTTCTAACTCTAGGGCTCAGCTTTCTTCAATTCACAGAACTGTGAAACAGTCAGAGATTGGAGTCCGAGGAAATGCGCACACCCGACTGGGTGCTGCCTCTAAATGGTCTTCATTAATTTCCCCTCAGTCTGAGTTTTCAAAAGTCTTATCTGCAATAGAATAAAAAAGATGCATTCAGGAGAAAAAAGGTAAGATTAGGAAGGAACCAATGGCAGAAGACTCCACACATTCTGGTGAGAGTAGGGGGGCACAGGGGACACGGGACACAGGGGACACAGGGGACACAGGGGACACAGGGCCAGATCCCTCGTCAGTGTCTTTCTTTTCATAACTCCAAATTGGAATTGGTTTTACGTGGCAGAAACTTCAAATAGATACTGAAAGGGTAAGGAGACTAAAAATGATGGGACATTGTCCCCAAGCACAGCCTCAGGGAGGTTGTGGGCCTACAAGAGAATTGACCTGTTTGTCCCAACCCTTGCATACAACATTAATGGAGAGAAAGTAGACTAAAAATATCTGAGAAGACAGACTAGATACGCAAGCCTGGGGCTATGCTCTCGGCTCCCTGTGACCTGTGAACTGAATGCAAGGGTTGAAAAAGAAGTGACCTTTCCACACTACCAAAGCAGCAGCAATGCTGTCATAAAAGAGGGGCGAGCATGCTGCACATGTGGGCTTCTGTCATCAACTTGCTAGACACTTAGCTCTGCTGCACTGATAAATGCTGCTCTCCTTTACTAGGCTTTCTTTTAGAACCAGAACCATAAAGAAGGCGTGTTTTAGGGAATTGTGTTTTATATTCTCCTACATTTTTTCTGTGGTAGTTGGTCTCTGTTGTCAACTTGACTGAATTAAGGGGAACCTAGAAGACGACTTGCTTCAGGGTATGCCTGTGAAGATGTTTCCACAGAGGATTTGCACATGGCTCAGCAGGCCAATAGGGAAAGCCCACCCTGAAAGTGTGCATAGCTGCCCAGAAGTGTGCATCGCTGCCTAGTAGTGTGTATACCCAGAGGCAAGGAAAAGTAAGTGTGAAGGCAAGAGGAGGTAGCTCCCAGGACAAATACCAGCCTCCTCTTGACCCAGTGTTGTGTGCTTTTCTTTGGTGATGCCACTGTGCACAGACATCAGATTCCAGGTTCCTCAGCTCTTGAGCATGGACTTGGACAAGTGACGCTTGGGCAGGTTCCAGGCCTTCAGATCTAACTGTAGCTGTGTCATCTCTCCTGTTTTGAGGCCTCCGGCCACATGGACTGAGAAGCTACTGTTACACCCATCTCTGCAGTTTGGAAGCAGTTATTATGGATTCTTCGGTGTTTGATTGTGTGACTCAATCTCCCAATGATACAGTAAGGCAATTTTTGCCTTTACTAGAGGAAGGGAACAGGAAAACACACAAATCACCACCGCCAAACTACCACCCAAAGAATCCTTGTGTGAGCAAACAAACAAACATCACCACCACCAAAATCCTTGCATGGCCAGAACAACCAATCAACCCATCAACCAAACAAGCAAACAAACAAACCATCACCACTACCAAAATACCACCCAAAGAATCCTTGCATGGGCAAACAAACAAACAAACTAACTAACTAACAAACATCACCACCACCAAAATCCTTGCATGGCCAGAACAACCAATCAACCCATCAACCAAACAAGCAAACAAACAAACCATCACTACTACCAAAATACCACCCAAAGAATCCTTGCATGGGCAAACAAACAAACAAACAAACAAACATCACCACCACCAAAATACTTGCATGGCCAAACCAACCATCCATCCAACCAACCAACCAACCAACCAACCAATAACCAGCCAACAAAACAAACAAACTATCACCACTACCAAAATACTCAAAGAATCCTTGCATAGACAAACAAACATCACCACCAAAATCCTTGCATGGCCAAACCAACTAATCAACCAACCAACCAGCTAGCCAGCCAAACAAACAAACAAACAAACAAACCATCCCCACCACCACCACCAAAAAAAAAAAACCCAGCCAAAGAGTCCTTGCATGCTTTGTCACATTTTTAATACCATGGATAACTTTGCCACTTTCTGCTACTGTTCACTACAAGTGTACATCATAAAGAAGATTATTGGAGTAGTTTAAAAACTCCAAGAGTCCTTCATGGGCCAGCTAAAGTTCAGAAGTCAGCCATTGGGTTTCTTCTTATAAAATCTTGTGAAAAAGATTGAGAGAAAAAGCTAATAAAGAGTGTTCCCTGGCATCATGACTGGTATGTCTCATTCACAAGGTGAAATACAATTGTGCGGCTGGCTGGACAGTGCACCAGAACTCTGTAGAGGATATGATCAGAAATGGTCTTCTTGACATCTGGATTGAGATGCATTGTTTGTTGATGCATAACTGTGACATCAGCTGCTCACAACTGCGTCTGGCAGTGTTCCCCTAGCAACAGATGGTCCTGTCAATGCTCCAACAAAATGCTTGAGAGGGTTGACACTGGGAGGCAGACCAGAGTGAAATCTGGATTCCAGTTTTGCTGAGGGCATCAACAGACATCAACATCTGATTGAAAAAGTTGCCCTATAGACACCACTCAGGTATTACGAATAATCTTTTCCAAACCCATGAGTTCGACAGCAAGGTATCTGGCAGCCTCCTTTAATCACAGAACATTGATGGTTAGGGTGTAGAAGGACACTTTGAAGCTGTGGGAAATCATCTTACCCAGAAAGATTGTTTTTAGTAGTTGATAAAAATATCTTTAGATATGACCTCAGCATTTAAGGTAGGTCTTTTTTGCTTGGCTACACATAGGTACTGTACTGTTAAACTGAATTGAAGTTATAGTGTCCGATATCTTTGCAGCATTTTCCTTTAGTTAACAAATAGTTAACTAAATAGCATCTCACATGGTTAGGCCTCACATGTTTAGGCCTAATATAAGAGGAGTTCACTCCTTGAACTGTCAAACAATATATCGATAACTTTAATCCTTAGTTATACTTTTCTGTTTGGCATTTAAGATAATGCACATAGCCAAAATTAGTAGTTTTCTTTGTTACTACCAAAGCCAGTTAAGGATTTGGTTCTCAGAGGTCTCTTGGGTTGGGGAGGAGCCTGTGGATGCGCTGCCATTCCTTTGACCAGTTGTCCATTAGTGTGAGGACAAGTCCAAGCCTTGCTTGACAGTGGCTTTGCCCCATTACCTTTGAACCTCTCCGGCCTGCAAAGAGGTAGCTTCAGGCCATTAATGATGCAAAACAGCTTCATCTCTTCCAGTCTATGGTTGAGAGCTCATTCCTTGATAGTGTCACATGTACCCCAGGAATTCCAGATGCTTCCATTCCTGAAAGTTCAATCTTATCTGAAGTGGGTACCTGTTGTCTGAGAGAGGATACCTTTCCTCCTTCCCAGGAGGCTACATACTTGCTTACAGGCCTGTCGTTTAGGATGATGTAAACTAACAGAACTACTCATTCTTGCAGAGGGGTGGTACCCTAGACTAACAGGACTATTCATCCTTGCAGAGGGGTGGTACCCCAGTCCATCTCAGCAACAACTTGAACAGATGATTAGCTAACAAGAAGGAGCCACTCAGCCAGTCATGGGTTTTGAAAGTTCCCAGTTAGCCTAGGAGGTAAGTATGCTGTGTATTGCTCCACAGGAAATAGAATAGGAAGGCATTGGTGGGATCTGGTGCTAGCATGGACCATAAATTATTTCTCTGGACCAGATCCCAACATAAACTATCTCTCCTAACCAGAGTGGAGGTGTGGGAATAAAGACCCAACTCACATGGCTTTATCGAGAGGGAGATTCTCAGAGATCCCTCATGATATCCTGAGTTCACATCCTGAAGAATTCCTCCACTTTATTGTCCAAACAGCCTTATATATCAAAGCATAAACTGAGGGGGAAATTCATTAGCATTTTATTTCCTACATAAGGAAGTGAATGGCTCTTAGTCACGTCCACATTTACCTAGGTCTCCTCTGTCACGTCTTCCTGGTCAGTATGCTAGCTCAGTCACATAGGCTTGGATTAGCATCCCTATTCCAGCATCCTCCAAATTACAAAGAAGGACCTTTTGTTAGATTAGCAACAGCCTGTCTGGAATGTTATGTGACTACTTCAGGTACTAACTATGGCTTGAAGCCTGGCTGCCATACCATATAGAAATATGGGCCTACATGGCATTCCTCTGCCTTATATTCCCCCCGATCTTCTTAATCTGATACTCCATATCACGTTTTTCTAAATAGGAAGCAAATGTGATAGGTATTCATGACAACTTCTTTTTCCTTACTTTAAGAGTATTATCTAGATCAGTAATTTATCACATGCAAACTGGATTTAAGTCCTTGTAATCCAGAGAGTACCATACACAGGACACACACCCCCACACACACCTGAAAGAACTCAGGTGATGGCTCAGTCTGTTGCTAGGTTTTTGTTTTTTCTTACCCTTCTATGTCACTGTGACTAAAAGTTGAAAAGAAGACCAAGTGTGCCCATGACTTGATAGGACAGAAACAAAAGCGGACAAGTGTGGAATATCAAGGAATGTGGCCCAGCACTGCCCTCCCGTTCATTTGACAAAGCAAAGGCGCACTGCACTCCAACCCTCCATAGTACCCATGGTGGGAGCCTTAGGCCTTAGGCCAGTTGGACTGTTTCCGTCTCTAGTCACAAGCCTTTGGTCATCGTGTGGTTTGACTTGCCTAGAGAACATTTGTATAGCCTTAAATACATGTTAATGGCTCTTTTGATTTTGATTCAAGCAGCCAAAGTGATTTGATCATAGAGAGAGAAGACGCAAGAAATACAGCACTAATTAAGGAAGATTGATTATGTGGAGAAAGATGAAAAAGTTCAGTCTCACAGGGAGTAGTGTTTATAAAGTCTCCCTCCAGCCAGTTGCCATTGATTAGCTCCTAAAAGCCGTCAATCTCAGCCTTCAAGGACTAAAATAATTCCTTTGTCCCATGACATACAGGCGTTAGAGTTAGGAAAGGTATCAAGGGGGCTTTCTTAAAGAAAATAAGACTCCCAGCTTTGGCCCTTCACCCAGCTAATCTTGCTGGAATGAACCCCATTCTAGGATAAGGGAGAGATAATGGTAACTCAGTGGGCACACCTTCTTGTTTTCATGGCCTGGCTTTGTTTATCTTGACCTTAATCAATTATTAAGCCTCAGACAGACTTTGGACAAGTCCCTAAATTTTTACCATGTAGGGGCCTTGACTTTTTCCAGTTAAAGAATTAAAAGATGAGAAAAAAAACTTAGGTCCATCAGATAGCAATAATCTGTTTTATTAAACTTTGTAAGAGTTAAGAAACACACACAGGCAAGGATCAGAGGAGAGAAAGGCTCCAGACAACATAGAGAAAGACCTCTGTTCAGGGCTGGGGTTTTAATTGACTCAGATGGATCCCCTAGCCCTCGTTTCAGGATGGTCAGCTTAAAAACAGAGGAAGTTTAAAGGCCCAAATCTTTAGGTAAAGATGTCTAGGACTGGATTTACACACATCTGACCTGCCTGATCTGGTCACCTGGGAGGAGGATCTCTCCGTGCTGGTGGAAGTAAAGGTTGGCCAGACCTCTATGTCAGGTCTGAAAGGATTTGGAAGAAGCTGGACATTGGCCATCTTTCTCGTTTACTGGTGCCTCCTTCTAATGTGAAGCCTTCTGCTGCTCATGGGCAAGCAGGGCATCAGAAGGCATCACATTAGAAACGAGAACACAAGGTCTGTAGTTGCTAAGTTGATCAAACACTTTGGAAGGTTTGCTAATTAGCACATTAACATCAGGATTTTGTTGTTGGTGAAGTTGAACACTTGCTAATTAGCTATTTAATTAGCTTTAACGGTGATGTTAAGTATACATAAGATGTGAATATTGGTCAAATCGTTGAGAAACACTTGTGCATGAATACAACATAACCAGTCTTGTAACCTAGACCTTCAGGTGGTTTGTACTCTACATGGTCCTGTGTCTAACTAATGGAGTAGACATTTCTTGCCTACCAAAGCCCACTTCAAGGGAAAAAGAATCTCTTCTGGAATGTTGGGAGGAAATTTTTCAATCAAAGTGATAGTTTAGATCTGTAAAAGATGCTACAGGATGCTACTGAGTTTACTAAACAGATTTTGTGTTTGCTCCTATTTACTAAGGAATTTTGTTTTAATAAATGTGGCAGAATTTGATCTGAGGATGGCTGTCCTTGTGAACAGGATGAGGTCTTGGGACAGTAGTAGTTCATTCCTAAGCAAACACTGTTATTTTCTAAAAAGGTAGCGTGACTGATTTAACAGATCAAGTTAGAGGTCTGAGTGGATTAACACACGCAAGTTTCTCATGTGCACGCATAAAGTATAAGTGGTAGCTGTGGTGGGAGAGAGACAGGTTCCTATGTCCACAGTCACCCAGACATTATTGTGTTAGGAAACACATTTACAATTCAGCTGCTCCTAAAACTCAGTGATCAGAAAAAAAAGTGTCATGGAATGCCTCCAGGGCGTGGCCCAGAAGTGCAAGCATTAACTCTAGAGTTTTCATTGGCTAAGCAAGCATTAACTCTAGAGTTTTCATTGGCTAACGTTTTGTTACATAGTGCCACTCAGGTGTTAGTAAGTTAAAATTTAAAACTCCCTGGAAGAGAAAATCCCTCTCATAACTCTTTCCAAAAGCAAGCACACTTAAGGAAGGAGAGTGGAAGCTTCTTTGAATCGATAGGTTCTCGGCTACTAAACATGAGAATGGATAGGTTCTCCACTATTGGACCTGAGAACTGTTTATGACATTAAGTCAATTCTCTAATTGTTCTTAGAAATATCTGTTCATGTCATTTACCAAAACACAATGTTTTAGAAGCAATAATCTGTTTCATTCCTTTTGACCACAATGTAATGGTAGCAGTGTAGAAATGGCAAGATTCACATGATTTACACTGACTTGGACACATAGCAACTTAAAAGAATGAGTGCTTCATGTTGCAAATTATGTTTACTAGTCCCAGAGAGATCATCCAAAAGAATTTAAATAATTCTAAAAACAAATTTGTGCTTTACATTCCTAAAATTACTTCATATATATTATATATACAATATACACAAGATTCAGCTTCCCACTCATGGAGAAATCTGTTTAAGCTTTGTAATGTATATTATAGTTCAAATTTAAAAAGTCATGGTAGAATTGTACCTATTGTAGAGACAAGAAAACAAACAAGAAAGAGATGATATCATGAAATTTGATACTGAGTTCCATAAAGGTAGTTTGGAAAGCCCTGAGCAGAGTTAAGTACACCAAGGCAGAGAGAGATACCGTTCCCATTTTGTCACTTAAATTTCTTTCTGCTTCAGTTTTCCCATCTGAAAATAAAAACTTACCTCTGTTGAAAACCTAAGGGACTTACTGTAGGAAAACTCATAGAGAGAAGTCAGGTACATGGCGTATAACTTTTTTTAACGTTTTATTGAACTTCTTATAGTTCTTGATAGTGATATAATCATACCTTAAGTCATGTCTTAGTTTTCAAATCTGTAAAAAATTAACATTACAACATTAAAACCAGTCTGGAAGATTGTTACAATGCATTAATTCCTTTTGAAAATAGCAAGTCTACAATTTTTATGCCAAATATTAGCACTAGGAGCTTTTAAAAAATGCGTTGTTTCATTTGATTTTACTAACAATAAGACACGAGATATATTTTATTTTTTCCAACATATCAGTTTTATTGATTATTTGGGAATTTTATACAATGCACCCTCAATATATTCACTGCCCATCCTCCCAGGTCCACTTATGACCCTTGAGGCCTCTTTTTAAGAAGAAAAAAATTATGCCAAGTCCAATTTGTATTGGCCATATATTCATTGAAGCATTCTTCATGTTTTTAGGAGGTGAAAATCAACAACATTCTTTTTAGCTAAGTTTGGCAAATAAGTTCTCAGAGAAAGAGGATGCTATAAGAAGTGCTGGTGAGTAGGTCATGTTTACGACATGCAAATGTTCAACGTGCACACTGTTGGAAAAGTAATGTGCACACAAATGTAAAGTGGAAGAATCATTTTGATAAACAAACACCTCTATATGTATATACTTATATTTTCATGGAGTGATAATCCGGATAAAAGCATATATTAATATCTCATACATTTATACATTTCTAGGAAAAATTTAGAAATATAGTCATTTAGTGTGAACTGTGAACATATGTGTATGTATGTGAAATTTCATAAAATGAGTTTCCCCTAAAGAAATGTTTGGGAAAATGCTGATTCTCCTGAAATAAAGTTTCAAGTTCTGTTAAATGCCCTTATTCTATCTATCTATCTATCTATCTATCTATCTATCTATCTATCTATCATCTATCTATCATCTATCTATCCATCAATCCATCTATTTGGAATCTTTAATAATTTATGTGTGTTATTTTTTAAAAAAATAATACAATTTAAAAAAAAACCAGTAACTCCCTAAAGACAACAAAATCCTTAATGAATATTGCAGCATAAACAGGACTAATAAGCAAAGGAAAAGAGTCCTGATCCAGCTATCATGTATTCCCTCATCGAGTCAATCATTCCTTTAATAATCTCTCACTGTAACAGATGTTGTGGTAGATGGCACATAAATTGTATGGCAATCTCTAACACTAATGTACAAAAAGCTCTGGCAAGTCACTTCCAGGGCCCTAATGGAACCTAATGCTGCATTTGCCAGTGTGTGGGACTGAGGGGAGATAGGGAACGAGCAGACTGGTGAGCAAGGCCGTTGTCACACGAAGAACTTGCTGTTCTTGGGGACAGCTGCTGTGAACAGGCAGAGCCTGTGAGACTTTCTGGGGTGGACACCGGAAGACATCCAAGGCCTTGAGTAGGTTACCATGTGCTCCTTAGAGCACCATATACCTCTGTTACAGCTTTCGTTCACAAGGAATGCAGTACATCTGTAGTGGCTTCTGTGTGAGCATGAGTGTGTGCGTGTGTATAAGTATATGTATATATATGTGTGTGTGAACATATACACACATGCATACACACATATATATACATATAAACACATATATGTATATATGTACGTACACACACATATGTTTTTATTTACTTATGAAAAGCATTTTCTTTATGTGGTTTCTATGTGAGCATGAGTATGTGTGCTTATATATGCATATATATGTATGTATTTCTTTATGAAAAACATTTTCTTGCTGTATTGCCCATTCTAACTAAATTAGCAAGCTTATTTCCAAAACAGAGAATCTTAACATGGTCAAGACAGTCTGAAAACATGCTCATAATGTTAAATGAGAGGCCATCCGGGCAGTGGGTATATTGGGAAGGCCTCATCTCCCTCTAAACACCATGCTTGTTTTAATCTCATTCCTTGAAATAAGAGAAGGTCTTCTGTGCTTAGATGGCAAGGAGGATGTCTCTAACTTGGTCTTGATTTTCTAAAGCTGGTTCAAATGCTTCTTAGAAGCAAGAGATTATATATTTCATGATGAAAACTCTTATTGCTAATTAAAGACTGTTCAGAATTGGTACCTTTTCCCAAAGAGAACCTGATTTCCAGGAATTTTTATTACTGATTGCCCAGATTTCAAATAACAAAGCATTTTAATGAGGTTTATAATTTAGTTTTTAATCCTCAAAGACTTTTAGGGGATTCGTATCTAATCTTGATCACCTTTCATCCTGCCCACGTGTGGCTCCTGGATAGGGTTGTGTATAACCTCAACATTACAGAGGGGATTATGTTTCCACAAGGGAACCTCCAGGGACAAACTCAGGCCATTTCCAAACCACAGCACCAAACGGGGCTTTACTGTGCCATCAAATGAAGGCTTTCCCTTCTGTTCTTTCCTCTCCTTTTTCAAATAAAGAACTATATATTATACAATACAGATAGTCTTCATGATGAGAAGGCTTTACAAACTGAGTCAATAGAACAAGAGGCTCGAGCGCTATGGAACATGGAACAGAAGGCTGTAGACCGAAGAAGTGACGGATCTTTCGCAGAGATCTTCCAGAGTGTCATTTTCTTACCTTACTCACTATTAATTGCCTGGGGGGATTGAGTGCACATTGACTTTAAAATTTAATCTTGTTTGTGCAGTTTTATTTATTGCAAACCATTGGAGAAGTTTGCCAAAGGTGAGGCAGCATTTTGGTTATAGTCCAAAGACAGCCAAATTTTCTTGGAGAAACAGGCTAATATTT
The DNA here is from genome assembly GCF_037038515.1 of Microtus pennsylvanicus. NCBI lineage: Eukaryota > Metazoa > Chordata > Mammalia > Rodentia > Cricetidae > Microtus > Microtus pennsylvanicus. The sequence goes on along the minus strand of NC_134580.1, from coordinate 19,223,276 downwards.
AGAAGTAGGATATATTTTTGTGCCTCAGAAAAAATAGCAAAACTAGTGGCCAGACCCTGTGTATGATGTGCCCATTGCTATATTGTGATCTAAGCTTTTCTTCATCTGCTAAGCAGAAAGCAATCACTTCCCACCTCCCTGCCAGTGTACAGAGAGCATCAGGACAGTAACCGTCAGTAACACAGACCTCTGAAAGCAATCTCTGACAGGCACACATAAAATAGCACAATAGCATCCTTTCTTTCCGTTAACACAGCTCTCGGGTTTCATTGTATTCTATCAAGACGTGGCATAGAATATTCACTCAGTGCAAATGGGACACTATTCTAGAGGAAGAAGTTGGGTCTTTGATTAGTGTCAGACAACCAGAAATTTCAACTAAACGGTCAGACCCAGGTCTACTATAATAGATCAGGCTGACAGTCTTCCTAAAACAGGAAGTTTGTGTCAGGTTGAGAGGTTCAGGGAGTAAAGGAACTTGCCACCAAACAGGCAACCTGATTTGTCACATACACATATACAGACACACACACTAAGTACATGTTAAAAAAAATTAAGCGAAGATCTTACTGAAATCTGATACTTTAAGGAGAATTTTAATAGATAAAATCTGTAGGTTTGGATCCATTTATTTTGATTTTTATCAGCAAGAATTTTATTTTGAACAGCTGCTAACAGCATTCACATTTCCAGCAGAAGCTCACCTAGCATCTCCTGTGCTGATATCCAGGATCTCATACTGCTCTGAGCTGATGCAGGCAGAGGGAACAATGCTAGGCAGCTCTGGAGGATCCCTGCTTCTGACTGAATGCTATTGATGAGGCCTGTGGCGTGACTTCTGATTAGGGCCACAGACTCCCCTGAGAGTCGCTTAAACTAATTCGTGAGGAATCGTGCAGAGTCTGTGCTGAAGTTTTCAATTACGAAACTCATAACACCCCATGATTACAGCCTAGATTGCTTGCCAGGAACCTCACTGAGATCATCCATATTTTTGGTGTATTCCGTCCTCTAGGCAGCAAGAAACATGTGTAGAATGAAAAGCGATATGTTGCAAGGGCCCCTTTAAAGCAACAACACTACTCTGAACTGAACTAAAATGGCCTTGGTGCGTTGTATTAGCATTGATGCTCATTCCTATTCTACAAGCGTAAAGCTCTGGCTTGTGAAATGGTCTAAAATTCAATATACCAAAGCACAGCATATATACTTAGCTGCCTAATTCGATTAACAGTGCTTCAGAGAGCGTACTTGACATTTATCTATGAAATATGAGCCCTTTGGGAATTATTTCCCACTCAGAGATACACATAAATCTATATTAATGTTCTCTTCCCAAACCAAAATTTCCCAATAAACAAATCATGTCACTTTTGGCCATTTTCTTAAAATTGGGAATTGAGAATGCTTTTGTGCTGTGGTTCAGTAAAGCCAGAGGAAATGCCTATTTCATTGTCATAGAAAAATGACTTCTACGAGCCCTGGGCAATGTGGCAGATGACCGTGTCTGCACCTCCCAGTGACAACTAAGTTTAAAGTCTGCTCCAGCATCAGAAAATAAATTGGATTCATTTTATTACATTTGTTATGAAATGTAACGGGGCAATCTTTCGATTTGAATACTGCAAAACTTTCTCTCTTTCTGTCTGTCTGTCTCTCTTTCTTTTAACAGGGACTCACCATTAGTGGTCCTGGCTAGCCTGGAACTCTACAGAGACCAAAGCAGTCTTATGTTTGCTGCCATTGTGTGTCTTCACCTACCTAATCTTGGAACTAAAAGCCGTCACCCTTCCTGTACACGAACGTCGTTCTATTTAGCGGAGTTTATTAATGAGGCTTGTGGATTTCACCGCCCCATGAATGAATCCTGGTGTGGAAGCCCACTAAGAGATCATAATTACATCTGTAGACATTACTCAGACTGTCTGCTTTATCACCGGCAGGGAAAAGACAACAAATCATTATATAAACTCCTGCTGAGTGATTTTACAGAAGGCTGGATGGAGGTCAAGGCAAGCAGAGGCTCGTAGGGTGGCCGGAAAAATATGGGGGTTCTCTGTTTTATTTCAATGTGAGGCAAATAAGAAAGGCTTTTGTTTGTTTTAGATTAAGTGTGTTTCGTACGTTCACATAGGCATAGACTAAAATAAACGACCCCATTTACTCAAAACTCAATTTAAACTGTACGTCTTTCATTTTTTGTTCATAAAATGTGGCAACCAGGTTGGCGCTGAGGAATGTGGAAGTGTGTATTTCAGCTGAATCTGTCTGAACAGTGAATATTGTCTTTTCAAAGAGGTGGTCCTAATGTAGGCTTCCTTAAGAAATAGTTCTGAACTGAGATTCAGAGCCTTAAAACAAAAACAAAGCAAAACAAAACTACCCATGGCTTTATTTATTTATCTGAGAAAGGCATGCTCCTGTTAACTGGGAAGGGTGACAATCAGAGCGGGGCTGCGTTGGTGTGGTGCTGCTGCGTGGGTGGCAGGTCCTTTGCAGACTGCCTGACAGTCTGCATTTGGGGAGGCTGAACCTTCGAAGTCAAACTGACATTTAAAATCAGAGTCAAGTCCAGCTGCAAGGCTCCAGATGAGAGGAAGGGCATCTTTAGCACTTTAACAGTGTGTGTGGATAAAGTAGAGATGATCCCGTTATCAAGATGAAAATGCAGAACACAAGCACATTTTTTGTAGCTTTCCAAGCCCTGAGTATTTTATTCTAAAGTGGGTGTTCATGGACTTTAAAAGACTTAAGGTCTGTTAAAGTCATTTGGGGCAAAAACATTTGTTTCCTAGATAATAAACTGAAAAACAGGAGTAAAGGAAGCCATTCTTCTATGGGGAGAGAGGATACCAAACCAATTTTGATTGTTACGCTTTTCTCTTCTTTGTTAACATTGTATCCTCTACTTTGTTCAGCAGGCTCTAATATTTTTTATCTAAATTATTCTACACACACACACACACACACACACACACACACACACACACACACACACACACGTTTTTCGAGCCATGTGTTTCTCTGCGTAAGAGACCTGGCTGCCCTGGAACTTGCTTTGTAGATCAGTCTGGCATCGAAATCACGGAGATCCACCCGTCTCTGCCTCCTGACAGCTGGGATTAAAGGCCTGCACCACTACACCTGGCTCTGATTCTTTAAAAATATTTTAGCAGCATGTTTTCACTATCCATTCTTCAGTTTATGAACATCTAGGTTGTTTCCTATCTGTTGTCAATTGAGCAGCAATGAACATAAATGAGGAGGTGTTTCTGTAGTAGAAACATAGCTAGGTCATATGATAGATCTAATTCTAGCAATTGAGGGGCTATCACACTGTGACAATCCATAGGGACTGTGTGGGTTTGCTCTCCTACCAACAGTAAATCAGTATTCCCCTTTCCCCAAGCCCTTGCTAACATCCATTGCTATTTTTTTTGTCCTTAGCATTCTGTCTGTGGTAAGATGAAATCTCAAGATATTTTTAATTTTTATGTCCCTGATAATTACAGGTGTTGAACACTTTAAAAGATATTTCTTAATGATTTTTTTGTTTCTTCTTTTGAGAACTCTCTGTTCAGTTCCGTAGCCCATTTTCAAAATTTGGAGTTATTTGTTTTCTCTGTGTTTAGTGCTTTTTAGTTTCTTTATATATTTATATATTCCAGAAATGAATCCCCTGTCAGATGTAAAGCTGGAATTTTTTTTTCTCATTCTGGTAGGCTGTCTTTTCACTTTGTTAATCATTTTCCTCAAAACAGTAGAGCCTATTGTCACTGTTCCTGGTTAGTCAGCAAGACTCTAATGCTTAAGTCGCGACACACTTGGGTCACAGACCATGGAGAAACCAGGCTGGTACTAACCTGGAAGTCTTCTCCCTATTGGTTTATTTTCACAGTGCCAGAAGATTCTGTGCAGGCTGTGGGATGAAAAAAGTCATTCATAGTCTTAACAGTTGCGAACCCTGTAAAGTATAATAATGGCTGGCCTGGCTAGATATACGCATTTGTATAAAAACAGCATGACTGTTATAATCAACCGCTTTCTGACTGGACTTAAGTTCCCCCTCACAAGTAGAGCATCACACACAACACCTAAGTAGGAAGGTTATATGCCCTCTTATAGAGCCTGCTTTTATTGTTTTGCTGAATGACACAGCATCAAACTTCTTTCTAAAGACTTGTCTCTACAACCACAGACCAGTATAACTCTCAACCAAAAGGTGCTTCTTTTCAGAATGGATAGCAATTAAAGCAGAGGCTCATAATTGGCAAAAAGTAACAAGAATAAGTGACTACAGAGTGCTCAGCTGTAACTGGGACAACTGTATCCCACATACTGTTGTAGAGGCCACGTGTTTGTTCCCAGCTGCTCAGCCCCGAAATAACCACACAGAAACTGTACTAATTAAATCACTGCATGGCCCATTAGTTCTAGCTTCTTATTGGCTAACTCTTACATCTTAATTCAACCCATTTCTATTAATATCTGTGTATCACCATACTGGCAAGGTTCTGGCTCTTCTGTTCCTGGCAGCTATATGGCGTCTCTCTGACTCCGCCTTCTTTTTCCAAGTATTCAGGTTAATTTTTTTCCCACCTGGCACTACTCTACTCTATCACAGGCCAAGGCAGATTCTTTATTCATTAACCAATAAAAGCAACACATATGCAGAAGGACGTCCCATACCAACAAAGCATACTTTCTGCCTCCACAGCTCAAGAAACATTACACAAGAACAGAAGAAATATTGTAAGAGCCAGACATGGGGGAAAAGGCTGGAAAACAGTGTCTTTTGGACTTGACAAGGACAGTTCACTCAAGAACTCAAGGCAACTGTGGTTGCTTACACAAGACTTGCGCAATATCAATCTAGTCAGCCATCTACGGAAGTGAGAAGTTCAAGAAGCCTTACCGCTAGCTGAGAAGATGCTGGAAGCTGAAGGTTATTGGAGTAGGGAGAGCTAGTTTTCTTCAGAGGTATGGTCCCTGGTATATCACTCATGCTTGGGTTGATGGCCCTAAAACCATGTACACACAGGCTGCACTAATTAGACTCAGTGGATTATCGCAATAAAAATGGCATGGAATTTGGAGTGGGATTTGGAAGGCGTAGGAGGGAGAAGATAAGAGATAGATGTGGTCAAAATACACTGTACACATGCATGCAATTTCCAAAGAATAAATTAAAATAAATTAAAGTATCAGTGGTACATACTATTATAATATACTTCATTATTTTAGTTTCATTATAATAGTTATTTTAAAAGTATTGTCACAAGCCTCATACATTATTATGGAAACACTTTATGATGTAGAATGAACTGAGCAAACTTGTGATAAATTGAAATGAAACTTCTTCCTTTAATATTATGGGCAAATTGTCAGAATTCCTGGGCATGGAGTTCTCAACTGCCTTGGTCTCTAATTGCACCATCTCAGGCCTAGGCTGATGACACTGCACTTCGATTTTGGACAGGATCTTGTCATTCAAAGATTCTTCTTTGGTGGAATGAAGCAACTTTGTAACTCGGAAAAAACAACCAACCAATCACCACCACCAACAACAAAAAACAAGTTTTCTTCAGTCTTGAATTTTGGGGGTTTCTGTTACCTATCAAGGTTTAGGGACATGTTTTCCTTTCATTGGAAATTACATTCACATACTAAATGGTGACAGTAGGTGTCCACAACACTTACTTTCACACAGTTGACAGGAGGAGAGACACACTGTGGATGTTTTGGCTGCTGCAAGCCAGGGGTCACCAAGAAAGGGAGGGGCACAGAATGAAGGCAGCTCAGTCTTCTGTTGGAGCCAGCATGAGCTGAGACTTGAAGCGAGAGAGCAGGGACATGTCACAGGTCACTTAGCAAGAGCAGTCACTTTCAGAAGGGAAAGAGGGAGAGCAGGTTGGAAAGAGGTCTGTTTAGGAGACTGTAAAGGGTAAACACATGTGTTAATGCTGCTTGCTTGTACCAACAGTGCTGAACATTTTAGAACGGTTTTCTTGTCTTTTTTATTTGACCAGAAAGGACAGCAGTCATAATTAGCTAACTTGCTCAGCATTTAATAAGCCCTGGGCCCTGTAGTTAAATACTACATGTATCATCCCATTGAATACTTAAAATTGTTAAATGCATAGTTGCCCATATTCTGCAAATTAAGAAGTTGAGACTCAAAGGAGTTAAAGGCTGAAGGTAAATTTAATGCCCAAGTTTGGCCAACCTTAAGTTAAGAGATCTGACCATTTTTATATATTGGTTTTTCTGCAAAGGATGGCTGCTTAGTGTTCTCCTCATGAAAGAAACTAGAATAGACAGAAAAAATCAGCACAAAGAAATTGTATGTCCAGGCACCTTCTTAGACAAAGTAGGCACATGGGTCATTTGCACCTAGCCCTCATGTTAGTGCAGTAACCCAGTATGGAAGAGAAAGACCACAGTAAGTCTAGTTGCTGTGTTGCAGAGAACATGAACTCTATTTGGTGAGTTGGAGTAGAAGAAGCAGGGCATACAATTCATTGTTTTTCAAGGAATCACCCTCTCCATTCTTTAGAATAGAAAAGTAGACTGGAAACTTCCTTGTCACACACAGTGCTGCACACCTTAAGCAAAAGTGGGTGGCTGTTACTGTTCATAGTTACGACAGGAAATGATGATGAATGGCGGGATGTGGGAAAATACTGAGGTAGTTAAAATGAAGTCATGTCATGACCAATTAGACAGTCAGCAAATGAAATGTATTTTCTAAACTTAGAGGGAATTGCCTTGTGGCTTGAAAAATGCATTTTTTTTTGTAGATGATCTTGGAACCATTCAGTATTTCCACCAGAGGGCAGTAATGTTCTCTCCTATATCTTCGTGGATGATGAATATTCATAAGGAGGATGACCGGGAGGGGAGTTGGTTGCTCAGTTTGTAAATAATAGGTAACAGTAATAGTAAGCTAACTTATACAGGCATAAGAGCAACAGTATTTATAAGGTAACTTAAAAGTATTTAATAAACAGTACTTAAATGCTACATATATTGTCTCTCATCGAATAGTTACAACCTTTGAAATACAGAGTTCATAAGGCACCAAACGCAATGTGAGCCAGAGGCAAAACAACAAACGTACGCTTCAAAGGCTTTTAAATTAAAAGTGCAAATAGACTTACAGAATCGTCAAAATGTGTGGAACTCATGGCCAGTGAGATGGAACAGTAGGTAAAGGAACTTGCCACCAATCCTGATGACCTGAGTTTTATTCCCTGGTCTCACAAGTTGCCCTTTGAGCCCCACAATCTTGCTATGGTGTGTGTGAGTGTCTGTGTGTGTGTGTGTGTGTGTGTGTGTGTGTGTGTGTGTGAGAGAGAGAGAGAGAGAGAGAGAGAGAGAGAGAGAGAGAGAGAGAGAATATTAAATAGAAAGGAACATTCTTCAGATCCCACAAGCAAAGTAAAAGCATGGCATTGTGTCAAGGAGCTCAATGTTTAAACCATTTTACCTTGTTCATGAGCAGAGTGGGTCTCACGTCTTGGCTTGCACTGATCTCTTACTCTGCTATTGTAGATTTGATTCATTGACATTAAAAACTTCTGTGATATCTGAGGTACACAAAGCTTACGAGGGGTCAAATCCTGTGGCTGGAGGCTGGAGAAGGCATATCTGTACAGAACTGAGCTGAACTGATGCGGATCTGGTAAGATGTGATTCACATGGCTGGTACGTCTGGTATTTCAGACACATATGGGCATGTGGGTGAGTTCCTATTGGAAAAACTGGAAGAATTTTTGGAGTGGTTCAAACAGGGTTGTTTCTGTATACAAAGATAAACTCAGTTTGGTGATTTCATATAAAGTTGATAAATGGACCTCCTTCCCTGCCTTTCTGAAAGACTCCTCCTCCATGAAGTCATACTGTAAGTTTTCTAGAGAGCACTTTCGTCCTGCAATAATGACCTTGTTCTTCAAATACATTGTTGAAAGAACCACAGATGTTACCTGGCCACCAGCCCACTGAGGACACACAGGGAGTGAGATCAGGGGAGTTCAGGATAAAGGTTCTGAAGTAAGGAAGCCGGAGTGCAGCTCTCATTCCAGTGTTGTAGTTTCTACTGTAACACTGCCCACCGGCCCCAGTCTAGCAGCATGCTATTGCAGATGTCCAATACAGCAGTAACGAGGACGGTAACGATGCAGTTGTTAGTCGTACCGATCTCTTAGTGATACTGTTTGGTATAGAAATTGTAACAGTCCTCTGTCTCAGTCTTTCTCCCTTGTAGTTTCTTATATTTATTATTTTCTCTCTCTATTGTAGTTGTCCATGTTCTCAGGGTCCAAAGGCTCAGTTTGGGAACCTAGCTCACCTCTGTTTCCTTACCAGCCCATCTTTCCTTCAAAGTCAAATTCGCATTTGTCTCTCGTCTGCTTGATTTAATTTTTAATTACTCGATGAGAAAGAAAGTGCCAGATAATGTAAATTTCTTCTAGACTGGGGAATTAGCAACCAAGGACAGAATTAATGGAATTCTTCATGTACACCATTAGTATGGAAGGCAAACGTGAGGAAAGGAAGGCTAAGAGAAGGAAAAAAGGTAAGACCATTGCTAGTAAAGGAAGTTTGAATTCTGCTTCTGATAAGATTCAACTCTTACATACAGCAACAGGTTATGATGTTATGTGTTTAATAATCTGGTGATCAGTATTTCATGTCCAAGCATTGCTGTATATTATAGAAGGGAGAACAGAGATAGTGATAATTTCAATAGTTTTATTAATTCTGTAGGATTCCCCTCCTTTCTTTGCCCTGACTCTCCCTATTTGTTTATTCAGTCTTTAACATACTTTTTTTTTGCCTGTCGTCTTTCAGGCCTCCAGGGTCTGTGGACCTTATCTGCACTGTGGTATGTGAGGAAAAAATTGCCCTCTGTTTATTTTTTTTTGATTTTTAATTTTTAAATTTTCAACTAAATTATAATTAACATCATTACCGCCTTTCATTCTTCTTCCTCCAATTCCTTCCATATCTGCTCCCTCCAACTACTCCCATATCTCCCTCACTCCCTTGAAAATTCATGGCCCCTTTTTCTTTTATTGTTATTATTACTATATACACATGCACGGATGTATAAATGCAATCTGCTGAGTCCATCTAGTATAGCTTGTATGTATATGACTTTAGAACTGACCGCTTGGTATTAGATCATTAATTAGGGAGCTCATCCCTGGGAAATCTTAATTCTCTCTCTCTTAAAAGTCATTACTTGCCTGTACTTCTTTGTCTAAAGGTGGGGTCTCATGATAGTGCCCTCTTCCAGCTTAGCATGTTTGTAGGTACTGTCATTGGTCATGTCTTATTTAGGCAGCCATACTGTTGAGGTATCATAGCTGTAATTTCCCCATCATTTCTAGGCACAATCTCCTAGCAGATTTACTGGTCATCTGGTTTTTTACAGTCTATCCCATGACTCATCTGTGATGTTCGCTGAGCTTTAGGTTCAGGAGTTGCAATGTAGACACACTTGTTAGTGGTCTCTTTCTGCTGCCAACAGAGATTTTGTTGATGAGATGCGAGACTACACTTACCTGTGGGGCTAAGGATAAGTATTCAGAATGCACTTAGGATTATGGTGGTCCTGTAAAGGTCAGCAGTAGGTTGTCCTGTAAGGTCCAAGATCACACTGGCCCTGAGGTTCTCAATGCTAGGGATGGTTTCCCATCTGTTGAACAGACACAAAGTCAGTTAGACAGCTGTTGATATGCTAACATATGAGCACCATTCTCACACATCCAGAAGTATCTTGCCATGCTGGCTATTGTTGTGGTTCACGGGGATCATAGCTAAGTAGGACTATCGATTGATCTCTTCCCTGGGAGCTTAGACAGCCCCTTCCAGTAAAATCTAGACCTCAGAAACGAAGCTCTCAGGTCAGATCCAGCTCAAATCTTCTAAGTCCTATGTGTGAAGAATGTGGTGTCTACAGCAATAGGGACTAAACATCAACCTCTGGGAGGCAGCCAACAGCAACAACATGGTTTACATTGTTTAAGGAGGTCTCTTGGAAAACTTAACCAACAACTTGAAAAGGGCTTTCTCGTGGCTGGTACTGTGGTTTCTGTTAAACAGTTTGGGACTCCTGAGGGCCGGATATTGTCAACCCAAGTAGCATAATATCATTTATGTGATAGATATCATATTATATATATATCACATCATACATATAACATTATATATGTACACACACACACACACACACACACACACACACATATATATATATATATATATATATATATATATATATATATATATATATATATATATAGAGAGAGAGAGAGAGAGAGAGAGAGAGAGGAGTCTTTTTCAAACATCCTTAGTATTACTTGTCTTTCCTCTCTCCCTCTCCTGTATTTTCTTCTTTTCCCCATCCCGAGTTGAGTGCTCCACCTCCATTAAGGCACTGAGGGTTCACAGCTGAGTTCCTTTTCCTCCATTTTCTCTTTCTTTTGTTTGTACAGACTCCTCCTTATTAATACAAAATTCTTACTCAAATTCTGTCCTTACTAACCATCAGCATTTCTAAATTCAGAAATGGAATGTCTATGTCTGGAAATTAAGTTTCCTTTTAACACTGAAGCACATTTGGAGGAACATGACTGTAATCCAGGGCTGTGCGGTGGTTCGCTAGGTCTCTTGGGTTCTAGCACATCATTGATTGCGGCCCTACATGTGGGTAATTACGTCGGTCCAGGCCCCTAACTCTGCTTCCTGTGCAGCTTGGGTCTCCTTTAGTGTCACTGTATTCTGCCGACTCATCTGTCCTCTCTGAACTGCTTTGTGGCTCCCGTTAGTGCAGTCGTGGGTTAGCTCTCCTGAAGTCCTTCTTTAATCTTAATGATTTTCACAGCTATATTTTTCATACTTTTAAAGAGATGTGACTAAGTAAATGTTCATGACACATGTATTTCTTGACTGGAAACACAATAGCACTCCCAAGCTCATTTTTTAAAATAAATCCTTTAACGTTACATATTAAGTTCAAAGTAGTGTGTGTGTGTGTGTGTGTGTGTGTGTGTGTGTGTGTTGTTACATGCTTGGCCTGTTGCATGAGAAATAATATTTGCTCAGATAAGCCTCCTTTCCCTTTGATAGTGTCAGCATCTGCAGGGTTTCCTGGGCATCTTCCCACAGTCACTAGATACCTGTTTTTCCGTGCTGAAATAACCATTTGACAACACTCTGAGCTGGACTTTAGAAAAAGATCACTTAGATTTTTAATGGGATGTTCAGCAGCCTTGTGAGATTGTTATACAAAGAACTTGAAATCGACAACTGAATGAAAAACAGTGCTAACTGCTCTGATGTTATTTTCAGTTCTCAGTGTAGCAGAAATACAAATTGCCAAAAAAAAAATAGTAAAAGTCAGAGGAGACTGTTTCCAAAGTCAGTTCCACAAACTGAACCCATTTAATTCGGTCTGTCAGTAAACCTGTGCCAGGCCTGTAGCTGGCTCAGTGTTGTGAGTCTAGGCCTCAAGGCATCGGAGGATGGAATCAAAGAAACCCAGACCTGCAAGCGGGACTGAATAGCTTGCACATAGCAAGACCAAGGTGCCTTCCCCTAAGAAGATATTTTCTGCCTCTGCTTGGAAAAGCTACAGTACTTCACATATAACTTTGTAGGGGCCCAAGGACCTCCAATATTGATAGGGTAGAAAGCAGAGGGCCAAGTAAAGACAAAGCAAAGCACTGAATGCTCAGGAAGCTGTAAAACTACTTGTTGTTCTTGGGTACAGACTGAGAAGCGGGAGAGAGTCCTGCGTGGAAGCGGAAGGGTGGTGGTGAGTTCATGGCAATCCTACTGAGATGGGCTTTTCCCCTTAGGGGTCAGGAGGCCAAATAACATATGAGTTATGGTTTAGAAAACCCACTGCCAGTGGTGTGTGGCCAGGGTAGAAGAAGGTGCCAAGCATGAAGGTGGAAGAGTAGAGTAGGAATCAACAGAAAGTCATGAAGGCAAAATGGGGGAAGCTTTAAGGAAAAGAGATGAAAGAATAGGAGAAAGTATTGAGGGGGTGGAATTGACTTGGCTCAGAAGTTCACTAGACTTCGTGAACATGAGGAAGAATGATTTCAGGTAAAGCATTAGATTTCCGGCTTAGCTGACTGCCCTCTTAAGCATGCCCTCCGGACAACAGGAGATGCTGAATGCTACTGACTTGTGCGTGGTTGTCCTCTGCAAATGTAGAGGTATGGGTCTTAGCTCCCATCATGACTGTATTTTAGTAGGGCACACACATGAGTATGCGTGTGCGGCCATGGCTAGTCACAAGTCAGCACTGTGATCCAGGATGTCTGGTTTCTGGACTGTGACACATTCTTGTTTGTCAGGCCATGAGGCACCATGTGGAAATCTACACTCTGTAGTGGCAGGTATAAAGCAAGGTTTCCTTCTGCTGCATTTGAACAAGCTGAAAATAAGATATCTCCTAAGCAGAGGAACACACCTCTTTTTTATTTATTTATTTATTTATTTATTTATTTATTTATTTATTTATTTATTTATTTTCTATTCAAAATTTCCACTTCCTTCCCTCCTCCCATTCCCCTCCCGCTCCCCCACTCCCCCTCCTCTCTCCCTCTCCAGTCTTAAGAGAGGGCAGGGTACCCTGTCCTGTGGGAAGTTCAAGGCCCTCTCCCCTCCACTCAGGCCTAGGAAGGTGTGCATCCAGACTAGGATCCCAAAAAGCCAGTGCATGCAGTAGAGGCAAGTCCCAGTGCCATTATCAGTGGCTTCTCAGTCAGCCCCCATTGTCAGCCACATTCAGAGAGTCCAGTTTGATAACATGCTGGTTCAGTCCCAGTCCAGCTGGATTTGGTGAGCTCCCATTGGATCAGGCACACTGTCTCAGTGGGTGGACCAACCCCTGCAGTCCTGACTTCCTTGCTCAACTTCTCCCTCCTTCTGCTCTTCGACTGGACCTTGGGAGCTCAGTCCAGTGCTCTGATGTGGGTCTCTGTCTCTATCTCCATCCATCGCTGGAAGAAGGTTCTATGGTGATATTCGAGATATTCATCAGGAACACACCTCTTTTAGTCTGCAGAGATCAGAATTAAAGATAAGCTTGAACAATCCTCAGAGAAACTCAGCACCCAGACGTCAGATCTATTTTGAATACCTACTTTGGTTTGAACATAGTTTGCTCCCTGTCCACTGCCCCCCATATGGAAATTTGGGGCTAGCGAAGGCCATCGGGATAGAGACCAGTATGTGAGCACTGGTGGCTTCATTAGACAAAAGAGACAAACACAGACACACTCTCCTGCAGACTCTCATTTACCAAGTCATTCTTGGTACTGTTGTGGAGAAGGCAATAAGAAGGTCAACAAACCCTTTTCCTCATACCTCACCTGGTTTGTGGTACTGTGTTATTAGCAACAGAAAACAGACCGAAGCAATGTCTGCCTGCTGTGTGCCATGAAACACAGTGTAGCTCCTTGGGCCTGGGGCTTTTATAGGAGGAGAGCCGTTCAGCCCATCATGAACTTTGGTGGGCTTCTGAACCTACCCAAAGGGACACATATGAAGAGAGTAAAGTCATTTATATTTTTTGCTTTTAGTGGATCTTATCTGCACCTTAAATAAGTCCTTGTTTAATTTCTGGGTTGACATGTCTTGGTTTAATATTTTAAAACTTTCACAAATGTTCAAAGCAATAACAGTTGCTTTCTTTATCCTTCAGTCCAAGCACATTGTCCTGTCTGGACGGGCAAGTTTCCATCTTGAGGCTTGAGTGAAATACTTTTTGAAATTACATTGACTGTGTTCATGCTCCATGTTTTATTTACATTTTCTTTAATGGAATTTATCTTAATATTTTCCCTATCTTTTTTTAATACAGCTTTCCATCTAAGGAGTTCTGTTTCTTTAACCTTGGCTTAAACACACACACACACACACACACACACACACACACACACACACACACAAACACACACACACGGAGAGCAGATTTTCTCCTAAAAAGAAAAATTTCCTCTTCACTGCAAGGGACACACAAGAAGATTACTGGGATGAATTAAAAACTATCTTAAAATCAGTATGTAGTTTTCATCTTCTAAAATAATAAATGAAAACTGGGAAAGTGAGGCTCAACAGTATTATTTTGGAATTACAGAAAAATTAGTGTCAGATATCTTTAAGAAAAAAAATTGTTCTTTAACCAAAAAAAAAAATAAGAAAAGACCCACTGATTTTATCTTCAAATGTCTTGATGTAAACAGGAGCTATTTTTGTTATCAAAAATTATATTTCTTGTATTTTTTCCCCTAATGAGTGGGAAACAACAGACAGTCCTAAACATTAAATGTTCTCTGATTTCATGTAGAATTTTGAGAATCAGAGATAGGGATTAGGAATGGTTAGTATTGCTTTCCTACTTCATATGAAAGAGAGAAGAGAGGAGAGGGGAGTAGAAAGAGAAGAGAGAGAAAGAATGAGATAGAATTTTGTTCCTTCGTCTATAGATGCCTGGTTCTGGGGGGTTTCTGAGAGCTTGTAGTCTGCTTGTGAAAGAAGAAATGTTTCCTGAAGGATGATGATGCAGAAGAGCAGTTTGAAGAGGATGGACAACTTGAAAGTGAGCTGTAGTTCAGTGTTTGTAGGTTTAATAGTTGGTATCTTGAAGGATCTTAGAGATCCGTGAATTATGTCACAGACTTTACTTCCACTCACCACTAACTTTCTACTTCCTAGCTCCAACACTGGTACTGAGAACACCTGTCACCAGGGTTATCATCGGTATTCAAGTCTGATTGAATACCATATGTATAACACTCATTGCCTCCATGTAAATCTTTGATCTTTTGGAGAATAACCATGGTTAAGATGATGAGTAATAAATAACATCAATCTTACAAACCAAGCAATATAAACTGAGGAATGCATCAGATTTATTGTACTCCAAGCCTAAATTGTACTAGACGGAGAAATTGGTGATGTGAATACACAATACAGAGCTTTATAAAATTCACACTCTGAAAACACCTATTCATTCCACGTGGGTCCAAGCAAAGGTGCAGTTTTCAGGAGACTCTGAGTCTCCTAACAGGCAGGCTGGTGATGCAGAGTTCAAAACACCCACGCTTCTCACGTGGTCATTTACAAACTCCATCATTGTAAACAAAGTTTGACATTTATTTATAAACAAAAGGTAACAATATGGTCTGTTTCATTTATAGTAACAATCATCCACAAATGAAGAAGTTGCAGTCTTTATACTTCTTTATATTGAAGCATGAAGAAAGTCTTTTTATTTTGTTAATGTAGGTAATGAGTTGGAAGCCAAGCTCAGAAGGCGTGAAGGCATAGATAGGACACCAATTTACTACTCAGCTAATAATCATATTTGAATGTTTGAACCTCATATATTTTAAAACTTATGCATCTAAAAGATTACAAATTTAATCACCAAAAGGGATACAGATGTTTAAAAGGTGATTAGGAATTAAAACCACTCTTCCAATTTACCTGCAAATGATTCTTTCCACACCTGGGCTGTGTGATGTCAGAAGAAATGTCTTTTTTTTTTTTTTTACTTTTGGAAGAATCATTTTATTTTTTTTCAATTATTATTTGTCTAACTTCTTTTTTTTTGGAACTTTGGAATATTTATTTATTTATTTATTTATTTATTTATTTATTTATTTATTTATTTATTTATGATTTCTGTCTCTTCCCCGCCACCACCTTCCATTTCCCTCCCCCAATCAAGTCCCCCTCCCTCGTCAGTCCAAAGAGCAATCAGGGTTCCCTGCCCTGTGAGAAGTCCAAGGACCACCCACCTCCATCCAGGTCTAGGAAGGTGAGCATCCAAACTGCCTAGGCTCCCACAAAGCCAGTACGTGCAGTAGGATCAAAAACCCATTGCCATTGTTCTTGAGTTCTCAGTAGTCCTCATTGTCCGCTATGTTCAGCGAGTTTGGTTTTATCCCAGGCTTTTTCAGACCCAGGCCAGCTGAACTTGGTAAGTTCCCGATAGAACATCCCCATTGTCTCAGTGTGTGGGTGCACCCCTCGTGGTCCTGAATTCCTTGCTCGTGTTCTCTCTCCTTCTGCTCCTGATTTGGGCCTTGAGATTTCAGTCCGGTGCTCCAATGTGGGTCTCTGTCTCTGTCTCCTTTCATCACCTGATGAAGGTTAATATTCAGGAGGATGCCTATATGTTTTTCTTTGGGTTCTATTCTTTCTCCAGATATGCTAAAAGAAAAGGGTTACTCTAAGGGGCAACTTGGTGTTTGATATTTTTAAAACAAGCTGCAATGCACTCCTTGAAATATTCTTTAAAATGCTGCAATTCTCTTAAAACATTAAAAAATTTGTTTTAGGAGTAGGTCACTGAGACGAGTGGATGGTAAAGGTACTTGCCACCAAGTCTGACAGCCTGAATTCTATCACCAGGTCTCACATGGTGGAAAGGGAACAAATTCCTGCAAGCTGTCCTCTGATGTCTTCTTGTGCATTATGGTGGCAGCACACCTACTCACAAAAGAATAAATACATAGATACGTAAATAAATAAATGCAATAACAAATTTAAAGACAAGACAAAATTTATTTTTTCAATTATAGTAGAAATAGTCATAATATATTCAGATAATGAAGAATGCACAGTTATGACTGGATAGATTAAAATTCAAATCTAGGAAGTAAAAGATGATCAGAATAAATGAAGAGACATTTGATCGTTTAAATGGAATTCCTGAATATTATAGAATGTCCTTTCTTTCCAAGCCACCTCTACCTTAAATGTGATCAGACTTCTCATAGGATTATTGAAATTCACTAGGAAGAATAAAGATTCATGCATAAAGAATCTCATTTTGAACAAGGAAGGAATAAGAAGCTTGCTCTCTTGGATTGCTGTTTTCTTGACAACATTTTGTACACTCTATGTTTCTTCACACATATACATAAATAGAAAAATTTAGCAATGTGCTTTGGTTTGAAACAAATAGCATTTGAGATTTGTAAAGAGTATTTTTAAGAAAGCAAATTCACTAGAGACTTACTGATGTGATTTGTTAGATGTTATGGGAAGGAGAAAATACTACCTTGCTATTATCCATTATCTTTTGTGAATCCCCATGAGCTGCAGAGGCGGGAATATGTTTGACCCCAAGAGTCTGATCATATGGTGTCCTCATTCCTTAGGTCCCCTAATGAAGTCTTCTGTTTGAACTGGCGGTCTCTTCAAATCATCGTTTAGCATTTCCATCTCATTAAGCAGTGATGAACTTCGCTTTTGCGTGTGTATGTGAATTGTCACAGTTGCGGTTTGCTAACAAGGGGTGAAGCAATCTGCAAAGTTCACTGAATAAGTTCCCCGGAGCATCAAGTTCTCACTTAATCTAATTAAGTGCTTAATTAATCAAACTGCAGTGGCAGTTTATTTTTTTTCTCTTCAAAACACTGTACAACTGTTAGAATTCAAATCAGGCTTTTTTTTTTCTTTAAACTGGAACTTTGATCTGGAGTAATGAGTCCACCTTCTAAAGGTGCTTGCCTTCAGAGTTTCTTAACAAAGGACTTTGTTTTTTTTTAAATTTATTTATTTATTAAAGATTTCTGCCTCCTCCCTGCCACCGCCTCCCATTTCCCTCCCCCTCCCCCGATCAAGTCCCCCTCACTCATCAGCCCGAAGAGCAATCAGGGTTCCCTGACCTGTGGGAAGTCCAAGGACCACCCACCTCCCTCCAGGTCTAGTAAGGTGAGCATCCCAACTTCCTAGGGTCCCACAAAGCCAGTACGTGCAGTAGGATCAAAAACCCATTGCCATTGTTCTTGAGTTCTCAGTAGTCCTCATTGTCCACTATGTTCAGCAAGTCCGGTTTTATCCCATGCTTTTTCAGACCCAGGCCAGCTGGCCTTGGTAGCCAGAACCTGGAAAGTAATAGCCAGAACCTGGACACAACCTAGATGTCCTTCAATGGAAGAATGGATGAAGAAAGTATGGAATATATACATATTAGAGTACTACTCAGCAGTAAAAAACAAGGACTTCTTGAATTTTGCATGCAAATGGATGGAAATAGAAAACACTATCCTGAGTGAGGTAAGCCAGACCCAAAAAGAGGAACATGGGATGTACTCACTCATATTTGGTTTCTAGCCATAAACAAAGGACATTGAGCCTATACTTCGCCATCCTAGAAAAGCTAAATAAGAAGGTGAACCCAAAGAAAAACATATAGGCACCCTCCTGAATATTAACCTTCATCAGGCGATGAAAGGAGACAGAGACAGAGACCCACATTGGAGCACCGGACAGAAATCTCAAGGTCTAAATCAGGAGCAGAAGGAGAAAGAGCACGAGCAAGGAACTCAGGACCGCGAGGGGTGCACCCACACACTGAGACAATGGGGATGTTTTAACAAAGGACTTTGAAAGAGAGAAACTTTTATCAAGTCCTTTTTGCTTTTGATTAAGGGTTAGGTAGACTGACAATTTTTATTGATTCTAAGATTTCTAACCAAAAATTGTACAAGAAATCTAAAGCCAAACAATTTCCTCAATATGAAACATTCCTTTTTGTCTTTTCTTATCAGGAGCCAGATATTGAGGTTAATCGATATATCAAAAACTATGCATTCAGAGAAAACCATATATCAGTTTGCAAATGTAGGTTGCTATACAGTGTTTTATAGTTCGATTTTTATAAAGAATGTCACATGAACACTTTCCCTATACTGCTTGGAAGGTGATTTCAATGGGAAAGAAATGGCCTTTATGTCACACACCCACTATAGCTGCTCTATTTTTGTATATTTGAGGATTTCATTTTTTTCTACTCCAGACTAGAGAACTGAACAATAGAAGCAAGTGTCTGACTCAGGCTGACAAGTGAACGACTGTGCTGTGTGGTGCTGGTAAGAATGGACAAAGTGTTTGGGGCTCCAGGATCAGCTCTATTTGGGCTATGATTTCTTTTGCTTAAGGTATAAATTATTGAGCGCTATATTATAAATACCTACTCAAATCTGCTTATGATTTTAAAGAACTTTTTATCAGTCTCTTATTATTACCTTGCAAGAACAAGGAAGCAGGAGTTGGACCTAGTAATTTTGGTTGGGAGAAAATTCTGGGACACTAATAGACTCAAGATAGAACAATTAAATCTTCGATTTGAGAGTCTGGGAAGATGTAGGATAAATGACTAGAAAATTAAAAGAGAATATTGGAAAATACATTTATTTTTGTGGTCACCCTTAACAACTATGATGTGAAAGACTGAGAAGCCAAGGAGGCATTCAATTTGACAATCAGAAGCTAGTTATAATCCACAAGACATACAGCCTGATTAATATCCATGATGCCACCTTGTAGATGGAAGTTCACATTTGTCTGGTTTGTGATGCATTCTTAGTTGAGTCTTTGTTATATAAGCTACCTTTGGGAGGATGATCATAATGATCTCATTGAATGGTCTAACTCAGAAAATGGGAGGAAGAGGACACCATAGCAGTTGTTCAGAATGTGACAAGGTTCAATAAAGGTTACTGTGTCTGGCAAACACAATCAAATACCAAAAAAAAAAATCTATGAAACCATGAAGCACAGGGTTATACATGTGACATGGAGTTCCCCTCTGTATGCTGTGATTACCACTGATTAATAAAGAAGCAACTTTGGGCCTATAGCAGAGAAGAACAGAGCTAGGTGGGAAAAACTAAATTGAATCTTGGGAGAAAGAAGGTAGAGTCAGGGAGAAGCTATGTAGCCCTGCCAGAGACAAACACCAGATGGAACTTTATCCAGTAAGCTACAGCCACATGGCAATACATAGGTTAATAAAATGGGTTGATATATGAGTTAGCCAGAAACATGCCTAAGCTATTGGCCAAACAGTATTGCAAATAATAAATTTTCTGAGTGATTATTTTATGGTCTATGCAGCTGGGAACGAACAAGCAGCCCTCTGTCAACAAATTGGTGCCCAGTGTAGGGTTTATTATATCCAGGTAAAACCTGAGAAAGCTTGAAAAGGAATTCTAGACACAAAAGTACAGAGTTAAGCACGACTTCTTGGTAGACAGCATTTTTTCCCCAAATGGGCTCTGCTTGCTGGCAGTGTGCTACAGCTCTTTTAAGACAGGTCTTCCTGATTCAGTGATAGCAGAAAAAAAAATCCTCACAGTTTCAAAATGGCAGTTTCCTGGTTCACCAGCACAAACGGCTCTTACTCTTTTGGGATGTATGGCTATAAAGCATTTAAATGGGGTTTGTGAGTAGAGTGATACAACTTGCTTAATGGCAACACAGACCCACTATGTGCCTAAAAATGGGACAATGTGCATGGCTCTCAGAGGCAGCAAACATGTCTCTGCCATGTTGGACTGGGTAGAGCCAACAGGCAGGACTACAGAGTTGGTCCTAGTCATGCCCACTTAGCATGTTTTATTTTATTTTTAAAAAAGTGGTCCTGGTAAGAAAAGGATTACAGATATGCAATAAAGACAGATTCAGATAAAAAAGACCTCTAAATAGGTTACAGTGTTGGATAAATGTATGTTGGCTTGGGAGAGAGAAAGAAAGAGTATAGAGAGTTATAAAAAGTAAATTTTTTTTAAAAAAAACAAAGTCTTTAAAGAGATAGAGTACAGGCAGTCATAGATTAAAAGAAGCAAAGAAAAATAAGCCATGTAAAGATGGAATATACACAGAAAATCTGGATTATGTATATTATTGTGTTTTCTTTAAATTATTTAACTGTAAATGAGCTAAATACAGAGAGATATTTCATTGTATGGGCTACTAAGCTAAGCCAACATATGTATTTTAAAGGTATCTTGGGTTCAAAATTTGGGTTTAAAGATTTGTTGCTTTGGAAGAGTCTCTTCTTTTGTTTGCACAGAAGATGAGAACTTGTGGATTTCTTCCAGACTAATGTGGTTTGATGAACTAAAGCCCCTGAAAGGTGAATATCCCCCAAAAATTACTTCACCCAACAAAAAGCAGGAAGCAGTTTGGAGAGAACTATGCCCAAATTCCCAAATATAGTTTATAAATGTTTGTTTATATTTAAAGGGGGATATGCTATAGATATGAATATTTTGCACTGGTATGGATCTTGGTCTATTGATACAAATTTAAGGTCAATTTTGTTATAAGTATATTTCTGCTCTTGATTAAGGTATTGTGTTTGTGCAGCTCACTTAAAAATGTAATGCATAATTAAGAAATATATGTTAACATATAATCATCTATAATAGTCAAGTTTGTAGTCATGTTAGTTAGGTTTTCTAGATATATAGAGATATTTCAGTTAGATTGGTATTCTTTAAATACTTCACAGACCTTCAGAATATAGCATTTAAAATATTTTAAGAACTTAGACTTTTTATGACAATGAGGAACATCTGCTCCTAGCAGCACCAATTGCTTCAAGAGGAGGATGGGCATTGAAGAGGCTCCTTATGGAGTTTGCTAGCCATTTGGGCAAGAAACTGCCCTTGCCTCGATTGGTTGATGCTATGCTTTATAAACTAAACATTCAGGACCCACAGAAAAATGACTGTTGAAGTTGCCTAAAGAAGGTGAAATAGTACTTTGAGGTTCTTGTTCATGAAAGAGTCTACTAGACATTCTGCAGGACACAGAAGAAAGTGGTTGACAAACTGCCAATATAGGTAAAACTGTCTTTCAAATTTCCTGCTTCATGGAAAAGTCAGCTAGATACTAGGTGCCAGTAGGTTAAAGATGGATTCCTGCAATGTTGCAGAAGAACTTTGGGTCACTGTCCAGGCAACAAGATGTCTCTCTCAATTCTAGAGTTTTGGAACTTGCTTACAATGCACTTCCTGTTTACTTAGGTATTATTATATAGAATAGATAGTTACATTTATAGTTTTCCTTAGTTATGATAAATTATAAAGAGGATATGAATATTATAACTATAATTCTTGTTTGATACTGTTTTGTTATATGTAATTTTATGAAGTTAAAGTTAAAACCTTCCTTTTCATTTAGACAGAAAGGGGGAGGTGATATGGGATTTCCCTCTGTATGCTGTGATTTCCATGGATTAATAAAGAAGCTGCTTTGGGCCTATTGCAGGGCAAAACAGAGCTAGGCAGGGAAAACTAAACTAAATGTTGAGAGAAAGAAGGCAGAGTCAGAGAGAAGCCGTGTAGCCCTGCCAGAGACAGATGGTGGACAGAACTTTACCCCGTGAGCAACAGCCATGTAGCGATACACAGATTAATAAAATGGGTTAATTTAAGATATGAGTTAGCCAGAAATATGCTTAAGTTATTGGCCAAACAGTATTGCAAATAATAACGTTTCTGAATGATTATTTTGTGGTCTGGGCAGCTGGGAATGAACAAATGGCCCTCCGCCAACATACTTGTTAGTGCAAAAACTTAGCTCTTACCTTAGACAGGATAAGCAGGAGTTTATTGGAGTCAGGTATGAGTGTCCATGGCCCAGGAATATAGACTGATGGTACTCAAAATTTCAAGTTCTACTGTGGAAGCCTCTCTGTGTGGAAGCATAAGTTTCATGAAGTTTTTGTAGTTACAGAATAAAGAACACATTTCAAAATACATGACAAACACCAGAGAGGAGAACTACAGCAAAGCAGGGGAGCCTCAGCTCCAGCCCTCTGATACTCTCTGATAACATGCTTAGCTTTTGGGTTAGTAGAAACTAGAAGTCTAGTAAGTCAATACATTCCAAAAGGTTTCTTACCTATAAGGCCTAACACAGAAGTGGGCAAGGAATGGGTAAAAGAGAAATTGCAGTTAGGCTCCGGACCTGCCACATTTCACCTCTCCACATCAGGGCAGTGCTAATCTGCCAGCCATCCTTTGCCGATACAGCTTCTTTCCAAGACTTCTCAGCCATACACTAAAATACAGAAACTGCAAATTCAGCAAAGTGATGCTAAGTACATCCAACGGGGCCTTGCTTATCCACTCACACAAGGAACCTGATTCCTGGTGGTGATTAAGGCAACTGGCACCACTCCCTGGTGAACTGCACTGTTATTAGTGGCTCTTGGTTCCACGCACTTTAGTAAGGCTCACTTGTTGGTGGGTGAGTATCTGTAGTAATAAGAGCGGCAGTGGGGCTGCGTCCCCAACACCCCAGCCACCTGCCCGGCTAGCTTTACCCGAAATAATTACACGGACACTGTATTCTTTTAAATACCGCTTGGCCCTTTAGCCCTAACCCTTACTGGCTAATTCTGATATCCCGATCAACCCATCTCTAATAATCTGTGAGCACCGGTCTTACGGGGAAGATTCTAGCCTACGTCCATCCTGGGTCGGAACTTCATCTCGTGTGTCTGCCCAGGAGCCGGGAGCATGGCGTCTCTCTGAGGCTTCTGCTCCCGAGAGGAGAGCTGTCGAGTCTGAGCTCACTTCCTCTTCCTCCCAGCGTTTTGTTCTGTTTACTCCTCCCACCTATCTTCTAACCAATGAGGACCAAACAGTTTCTTTTTATTTAACCAATGACCTTCCTCCATCATTGTTCTATAGGAAAAGGGTTTGTTTGTTTATGTTTTATCAAAGCAGAGTAAGGGTTGTAGAGTGTTCTTTGATTATATATTCTCTTCTGCTCATCAGTGCCTTTTTCACACATCAGCAGGAAACAAACACGAGCTGTTCTTGGACGTAGCTGGGACATTTCTATCTACCCTTTGCCCTCCCCCATATGTTGGACATAGCTGGGACATTTCTATCTACCCTCTGCCCTCCCCCATATGTTGGAAATTTGAGGTCGACTGTAATTTATGTTAGAAAGGTGTCCCTTCCTTTGTTTGGAACTGACAGAAGATGACTTGGTTTGCCTTCATCCCATCCATAGTCTTCCATTTGCTAATGTTGACAATTCTTTTTAGGATGATTTAACCAATATACAAATAATGATAGCATCATCAGCCCATTGATACAAGAGAATAGAAAAACCCAGAAAACAGAGTATAGATTTGTGTCTCTTAGAAATATGATGATTTCATGCCACTTTGGGGTAATTAAATCTGCTGGTTCTTAACGGGAAGAGCTAGAGCTTGGGGCTGGGGTGGAATCCTATGTTCTCCCTTAGGGGGATCCCTGTTGGTGACACTCACCACCATGCCTGGTCTCTATCTTGTTCGCAGTTGCAGGCTCTGTATCTGAGCAGCATGTGGCTTAGCAATACTCAGTAAGACCTGCAGCTAAATAACTTCTTACCATTCAGAAAGGTATTATCCAGGCAAAAGCCATTCATGCATGCATGCTAGATGCACAATCATATTGTATTAATCAATTTCTAGTCATTGTGGCTAATTACCTAACAAAAAGCAACTACAAAGAGTAAGGTCTGAAGGGTACACAGTCCACTGTGGGAAGGCATGGTGGAGGGACTAGTTTCTGTCTGCGGTGGCAGGAGTGTGGGGCTTCCTACTACTTCCTGGGGACAATTGGAAGCAGAAGAAACTCCAACTGGATATAAGGCTGGGCTATAGCCCATGGTACCTGCCCCAGCAACTCCCTCCCATGAGGCACCTCCTAAGACTTCCACAGCCTCTTAGACAGTACCATCCAGCTGAGCTCCAAGTGTTCCAAAACAGGAGGCTGTGAAGAGTGCTTCACACCTGAATCACACCAGTGTTCAAATGCCCATGGTAAGTGAAACGCTGTTATTGGTCTGCT
Source organism: Microtus pennsylvanicus (assembly GCF_037038515.1). Taxonomy (NCBI): domain Eukaryota; kingdom Metazoa; phylum Chordata; class Mammalia; order Rodentia; family Cricetidae; genus Microtus; species Microtus pennsylvanicus. The sequence continues at coordinate 19,198,593 of NC_134580.1, read as the reverse complement.
TTCTCGTTCCTTCCTCACCAAATCAAGGGGTTCTCCCTGTATTTATAACGTTCTGGGACCCGGTTATTTTCTGAGATGGACTGTCTCCTGACTATCCCATTTCAATGTCTTTTTGGTTTAGATGTAAAATCCAGGGTGCTCTCACAAGCAGGTGTTCTTATTTAAATAAGGTGAGCCCTAGAGTAAGATGAAAGATGTTTGTGATTTATGTGTTAGTGTGAAGAGTGAGAGATGGCATATTTGGATTTCTGTTTACATAAACTTCAAATAGAAACCTACAATAAATCTGCATATAAATAAGTCATTGTAAATAATCAGCATAACATGCTGTCACCAACTTAGTAAATATGTACCACAGTAAATAAATTGAATTTCCTTTCATTGGAATTAATGTGAGAGTATTTTTAAAACACAGTTGAGGATTTTCTCTAAAACATTACCACGAAGCTGAGGAGTCAGAATGGACCGGGGATTCTTCTGGGGATTAAAAAAAAAAGTCTAATGCACATAGTCTTGCAAAATTAATCTTCTGGGCATAGATTCACCTAGTGAAACTCTCCATAGGCCGGGCGGTGGTGGCGCACGCCTTTAATCGCAGCACTTGGGAGGCAGAGGCAGGCGGATCTCTGTGAGTTCGAGGCCAGCCTGGTCTAGAAGAGCTAGTTCCAGGACAGGAACCAAAAGCTATGGAGAAACCCTGTCTCGAAAATAAAAAAAAAAAGAAAAGAAAAGAAACTCTCCAAACTAATGTTTTGTTTTTCTGTCTTTATCTGTAAGATGTCATTCTTCAGGGAGAAGCCTGGGACTGACATCAGCATTTCTTTATGAATCTCATTGGCCACCACCCATGTACGTGCCTTCACAGACCTTGAGTGAGGAGAGCAATACTCCTGACTCTGCTATGGATCCTCTGCCTAGGAGGATGCAAGGGAGAAGCGGAGAATTTCATAACTAGGGTGCTGATGAAATGGAAAAATCTTAACCACATCGTCTCAGACCTAAGATTTGCCCTTTTCCCCTGATAATAGTCTAGAAAAAAGCATCATTAAAAGAACTGGGTCTTCACTGTATATCAAGCATCAGCTCTGGGTGTTTGGAGGACATGGAGTCAGGGAGTTCACCCCTCCAAAGCATTATTAATTTCTGACATCTTAAAGCTTTTGCTCACCCCTGGTGTCCTTTTGCTATTGGACTAACTTATCCAGTGAGATGTTGGTAAGAAACTTCTCCAGAGGATAGAAAGAACTAAAACTTCGGCACTCAAGGTCAGTTTCAAATGTTTGCAGAGGTTATTGTATGCTTTAAAGTTTCTCTTGCTGTAGTTTCTATAGTGACTAAAATATGAGCTCCTTCCTCAGCTGTAATAGTCCTTCAGTGTTAACTTTGAAGAGCAGAATTGCTCCTTCCATCTGCTGCACCACTTTTACAAACACTAGAATTTCTATAAATTATCAACTCGTTCCAGTTGTGGTTTCTCCTTTATTGCCAAACCCCCACATAACTTACATAACCCAATATTCTTTACCAAAGATAATAATAAAATTTCAAATGCAAAAATACTTTTAAGGAACAATCTGCCTTGTCTGCTGGCTTTTGTACCCCATTGGGTGATTTAACTCAGCCCACAATGGTGGAGGAGCCCTGTAATTCCCAACCTGAAGAACTGGGTTTCTTTTTCAGGTGCCAATGACCGCAGCATAATTTCCTCTCACACATCTGTTCCTTCCTTTGAATGTGCCAAGCAAATAGAAATAAATGATGAGACTATGCAAATACAATGCGGAAGCTTAAGCACATCTCTAGAATAAAAATAAATTAATACATCCACAAATAATTGCTCTATCTGAGAACACATAAATATTTATGAAAAATTTCAGTTCGTTGCAGGAAATCTGAAAACTTCGGTGATAAGCCTACTTCTGTGACAGGCCATCCATTATTTTGATAAAAAAAACTCTTTAGTTAAAATAGACATAATATCATAAAGATCATAAGTGTATTCTTAAATGTAAACAAATAACTCAAATTTTCAAATTTTTTTTAATCACTGTTGAGACTGCTCAGTTGCCCCCATGCCTGATGCCTGGAGTCCAATCCCCAGAACTCAGATGGTATAAGGGAAGAACTGTCTCCCATGGTTGTTTCTTAATCTCTACGAGCACATCATGGACCCAAACTAAATGCAATTAAAAAATAAGACGTGAGAACTTTGGGTAGATCTGTGACATGTGCCAATGCATACCACGCTGTGCTGATGGACTGCAGAGAGCTTTCTTTATGGCCTCATGTTTCAGAAGGCTTAAAAATTTACATCACTCATATTTCAGCCAAAGGTATTATCTAAGGCTTGACTCAATGGTGCAAAGATCAATTTCTGGAAGTGATTATCCAGTGGTGACCTGGTTCTCTCACTGTAAAATTCCCTCTCGATTCTTAGAGGACTGTTTTCCTACCTATCAGTAATCAGTACCATGTAGATTATTTCACTGGGACTTGCAACATGGTGTCTGTTAATGCCTTTTCAGGCTGCTATAATAAAGTTCCTTAGACTGAATAATTTATAAACAACAGAAAGTTATCATGCAATTCTAGAGACTGAGAAGCCCATGATAAAAGTTCCAAGAGGTAGTTTCTAGCTGGCTTTCTATATGCCTTCATGTACTAAAGTACACACATGCTCTTCATGTTATCTTTTACAAGGCAATAATCTCAATCATAAAGGCGCAGCTTTCCCAAGCTCATCTCCTCCCCAAACCGCAGTCTCTTAATCTTACAATGGGTTAAGTTTAAATGTGTGAACTGGGTGGGAGGGCAAGAATTATAATCATAACAGGATCTGATTTAATAACTTACTATGCATTTACTAGCTAGAAAAAAATTAAAGCATTAACGTTTTCTATTCAATTTAGTGATCCTGTATTCTGTCTGTAAAAAGGAGAGAGTCAATATGCAGTCTTTTTCTATCCAATATCTTTCTTGGTGTAACTGACACTCAGCATTTGCTTTGGCAACTATTAACACATCTGTCAATCTGCTAAAGTCAATCATTTGTGTTTTAGCTATTTGAATACTACCATCTGTTTCAAATTTAGGGTGCCAATATCAATAACAATAAGATCACTGGCTCTAGATTCAGATTTCTTTGGAGTTTGCTCTTTGATTAAATATTGCAGGAGGAGGCCACTAGTTAGTTCCTAGCCGCTTAGCCCCAAAATAATCACACAGAAAATGTATTATTAAATTCCTGCTTGGCCCATTAGCTCTAGTTTCTTATTGGCTAACTCTTACGTCTTCATTTAACCCATTTCTATTAATCTGTGTATCATCTCGTGGCTGCAGCTTACCGGCTAAAGTTTCAGGCATCTATCTCTGGCTGTTCCATGGCTTCTTTCTGACCCCGCCCTTCTTTCTCCCAGCATACAGCCTAGCTTTCCTCATTTAGTTCTGTTCTTCCCTGCCATAGACTCAAAGCAGTTCTTTATTCATTAACCAATAAAAGCAACACATAGACAGAAGGACCTCCCACACCAAAATACCATTAGAGAGATGTGGCCAAATATTTGCCTTAAAAGTCCTTGAAATATTTACTGTTTTTGTCATGTGTGTATTGGTTTAAAAAAATCCAGCCCCCAGACATCTACTGTAACAGGCCTTGTTGAGCAGGTGTGGCTTGTGGGAGGAAATGATCACCGAGAGTGAGCTGTGAGGTTTCAGAAGCTCAAGTCAGGCCTAAGAACTCATATTATCTTCACGCTGGCTGCCAAGCTGGATGTACCACTCTCTTCTCCTTCTTCAGCACCATGTCTGCCTGCACGCTGCCATGTTTCACCATGACGATAACGGACTAAACCTCTGAAACAGTAAGTCAACCCCAATGAAATGTTTGCCATTGTAAGAGTTGCTGCGGTCATGGTGTCTCTTCACAGAAATAAAAATCCTTACTAAAACAATGTGCATAAATAATATTATTAAAGAGATTTATTTCAATATGCATTAAGTTAACAGCTATTGTTTTTTTGTATTTCTTTGAAATTAATTGATTTTTCTTAATTAGAGAAGCATAATGATTTCAGTGTAATAACCACAGGAGATACAGAAAAGATCATCACTAACCTTCTAGGGTTCTCGCTGTCCCTGAATGTGTAATTATTTTTATTCGTTTTGGAGAGAACATTGCAGAAAAATACAGAAGAAATCCTTTATCCCTATTGTCCTGAGTGTACGATGCCTGAAACATAAATGAATATGCTTGTGTCTTTCCACAATGCCAGAATTCATTGGATGACAATGAGTCTGCAGGATTTTGCTAAATCTTTCAATTACAGCAGTTTATCACTTAATCCACCTTTCTTAGTAGCCTGGCAGAAGCAAATGCAAGTTCTTTATTCCGATCTTAAAATTACTCATATTAACCTCCATATCACACAGCACATAGAAGATAACTATATCTATCTGTTTATCATCTGTCTATTCATCCGTTTATCTATTTATCTGTCTGTCTGTTATCTATCATCTGTCATCTATCTATTCATCTATCATCTATCTATCTATCTATCTATCTATCTATCTATCTATCTATCTATCTATCTATCTATCTCTATCTTTCTATCTACCTATCTATCATCTATGAGTTGCAGAACTAATAGAAGTTAAAGAGGCTGCAGCAGAGTTCAAGAGATTTCAGAAGTGGGCTGAGAAAGAGTCTTGCTAATAAGATAATTATATTAACTGATAAGATAATGATAAGTAAAAAGATTATCTTACTAAAATATAATAAACTAGCCCTGTGCCTGGAGGGAGCTGCTGCTGTAGTTGCTAGAGTTAGGTTTGAGAGGAAGACTGTAGAATTTGTCTGTGAGGTTAATTAAAGGCTGGACCAGTGTTGGGCAAGTCAGGAGCAGAAACAATGGATCAGATCTGTATCCTGATGAAGGGACAGGTAGATGGGGGAGCAGGCAGTTGAGTGGGCTCTGTCAAGAGCAGTAGACTAAGCCAAACTGTAAAGTCTGAAGTCTGAAGTCTTTGACTCATATATATCAGATATTAGACAATCAACTGGTGTGGGGCCATGCCTTTACAGTTTTAGGTGTCACTTTATGGGATCCAGAGAAGAGAGTTACATCTTCTCCATAGTCTGGTGTGTCCAATAAGTGTTTGGGCCTTTTTTCTTCGATGTGATTTTAATATGCCCATGTGCCCACCATTTCAGTTCTCCTCAACAAACCTATAGAGTGTCCCCTTTCTGATGTGGGATTCCCCTCTGTATGTTGTGAATATGTCTTATTGCCATTGGTTAATAAAGAAGCCGTTCTCAGTCAATGACTTAACAGAGTAAAGCCAGGCAGAAAATCTGAACAGAGATGGAGAGAGAGAGAAAGAGTAGGCAGAGTCAAAGAGACACCATGTAGCCACCAAAGAAGGAAGACGCCAGATGGAAACTTACTGGTAGGCTACAGCCATGTGGCAATACACAGATTAGTAGAAATGGGTTTAATTTAAGAGTAAGAGTTACTTAATAAGAATTCTAAGCTATTGGCCAAGCAGTGTTGTAACTAATATAGTTTTTGCGTAATTATTTCAGGTCTTGGTAGCTGGAAAACGAAAGAACAGCCTTCGCCAACACCTTTCTATCCCCAGGAATATGTCATCTATCAGTCTGTGACAGACAGATGGTTAAGTTTTTGGGGTTTACCAAAAGGCAGTCATTCTTCTACCGAAACTGGGCTCATAACTACTTGAAAAATGAATGGAGTCTCCTGTCTTCTCTTAGAGGAGGGGATTGCAAGGTAGGAGGGGAGAGGGAGAGAGAAACTGGGAGGGGAGGATGGCAGGGAGGCTATGCCTGTGCTTTATTTATTTATTATGTTTAATTAATAAATAAATGAATAAAATACAAAGTCTTTTAGGACAGTGCACAACCTCAAAACCATGGTTTCATAAACTCTAAAGTAATTTAGAGTAGTGGGGGACTAGGAGTTAGGTAGGAAAAGGAGGTTCCAGGTAGATTAACCTACTTAAACTTTTTAGATAGCTGATTTTCTAATTGATTTTCTTTCCTGTCTAAGGAAACTTAGTGCATTTTTTTTTTCCGCCCAGAGAGAATTGTTTGGTGGGATTTTGAAATCTCCCACATGAAAAGGGAGGGGCCTTTCATTTCTTTATCTGGATTAGTCAGTATCTCGGCAGCCCAAACCAGCCAATTTTGAGAGAGAAAGAGAATCTGTCTTACCCTAAACACATAAAAGTTTTTCCTTTGCTCAACAAACATGGATTCTGGATTCCAGATCTCCTCTCCACTGCAGAGTCTGGTTCTCCGTGTGCTTTGTTCATTCTGTCTCTGTCTCTCTATGTCTCTCTGTGTGTGTCTGTCTCTCTCTGTGTGTCTCCTCCCTCTCTCTCTCTCTCTCTCTCTCTCTCTCTCTCTCTCTCTCTCTCTCTCTCTGTACATGGACATGTCTGCTTTTAGTAAAACTTGGTTGAGTGCTGAAATCTTGGTTTCTCTGCCTTTCTACTCTTTATACTGGTAGAGAAAAAGAATCTGTCCCTGCAACCATAGATGACCCCACCACACTGGCAGCAGTAGGGCATAACCTGATCTCAATTCGATCTTTAACTGGCTTCCTACTCTGTAATTTATTCAATCAGTCCTTTCATGAAGGCAAATAATGTTTTATTGGCAATCTAACTGTATTGTGATAAATTCCTACAACTGGTGTTTTTGATTAAAGAGCAGACACATATGAGGCTTTGTAGATATCATTGATTCTCTTTAACAATGATTAAGTGATTTCACACTCCATTGGTACTGTACACAGAAGAACACCCTTTCCCCAAATGACCTGTTTATCAGCTTGAATGGGTGCTACGTGGATACCACTTAGGGGAATATAATTTAGACGTTTCTTTTTTTCCAAAATGATAGAACCAAAGGAAAATCAAAATGTTACTCACAACTGCTATTTAAAAGCTGATTAAAACCATGGCTGTTCAAATTGTGGCTTGGAACGGAAGTGGATTACATCTGCATTCCAGGGTTTGATCCAATTTGTGGAAGAGAAAGCCCAACCATGCATGAAATTGATTACATTAAACAAATGAGCTACCACATGCTTAGGGTGAGGGAAGCTGTAGTGTAGACCTTGGACCCTTCCAAACCTAGAAGCCACAAGAGAAAGGAGAGAGGGCCAGCATCTCAGATAGCACACAGTTCCTCATGTTGTGGAGACCCCCAACCATAAAATTATACGTGTTGCTACTTCCTAGCTGTAATTTGTTACTGCTATAAGTTGTAATGGAAATATCTGTGTTTTCTGATGGTCTTAGATGACCCCCCAAAAGGGTTGTTTGACCCCCAAAGGGGTTCTAGCCCACTGGTTGAGAACTGTTGCATTAAAGGGACCAGTCACAGCCCTTTCTCTGGTCAGAAAACTGCTATTTAGTGGATACATGAAGGATAGGATAGCAAAGAGACAGGAAATATTTACATTGACCTTTGTGTCCATTTGGAAACATTTAGAAGATTATAATGACTGTATGCTAAAAATTGGAAGACAAGAAAGAACATGCATGCTAAGACCATAAAGAGTGATTTAAAACTGTGGTTCTGCCTTCCTAAGGGATAAATTTTTGCTTTGCTTCATTTCTCTGAGGCTGAAAGATTTATAACACTGTTTTGTATCCAACTATTCATGGTCCAAGTATTATGGGAAAGACTGCTGTATTATCTGTTCCCTGGGATGATATAAACCAATGTTTATTAAGCCCTAGTGAGGTACCAGCGGCAGACTAAAGCAATGATTGCAGCTAAGTACAACCTAAGGAGTTTATTGGTTTATTTACAAAGCGTGGGTGAGAGGTTATTACAGGAACATGGGTGACCCCCTAACAGCTACTATGAAATCCCACATTATCATGGAAGCCGCATAATGCTATCCCTCTTTCTGTTTACTGTCTGGTTCATGACAACAATAGTTCCTCCTTGAAGCTAAAGGGGGACATGGGTAAATGATTTCTACAACCACTGAGGAGACTCCTGTGGACCCTTCCCACTCCTTCATTCTTCTACCGGGAAAATGTCAATAGCTCCATTACCATTCTCATAGACCTAGATACTTCTGTACTGTTTTGCTTGATCAGTTGCTGTGACTTCTGAACCAAGAAGATCTGTACTCCAAATCTGATGGGATGATTGTGTTATGCCCGCGGTGGGGGGTATACTGTAATGGAAACTTTTAAAAAATGTAAAATAAAAGATATTTAATTATGTTAGAAATGGATCTGAGGTGTCCGGGAAATGACCAAACAATCCGAAGTCCTTCAGCAAAGCAGACCTGCTTTTATAGAAGGGTGCTGTGCCCAAATAGAGATTCTGAAGTGAGGCTGGCACACCTACTGGAAGCCCCACTGGGTTTTTATTCCCAGTGCGAAAGGGGATTCTGTTTCCTCCCTCTGGGTGGTCAGAGGATAGCCTTGCATTTTCATGTAATTGATTTTTAAAAGAAAAGGTGTAAATGTGGAACAATTAATTAGCAAGGTAAAATTTCAAGATGTAATCCTGAGTGCCTCTTAGACAAATGTTGATTCCTAAACTTGTCCAGAATCCACAGTCCACAGAGCTGACACAGCGCACTTTGGGGAAGAATAACCCCAAGACAAGAGATGCAGAGTGTCTTGACTCTTGAAGCCTGGACTTTCCATTTTTAAAGATAGAATTCCATTCGAAAGAAAAGACAGTATGTTCCTCACAGCTATAATTATATTCTAAATCTTTTTACATCTACCTGGCTCTGTTTCCCTTCTTGGTTTCATTCCTTCTTGCTTTAGCCTTCCTGAGGGCCTACAGGGATCACGCAAATGAGAGACCCAGATGGGACTCCAATATGGCCATTAAAGTAGCTCTTTCCCACTGTCTCTTCACAGAGAACTCTTGCCCAGAGATCCACCCATGCTGAGGCTGCCTAGGTAGGGGTCCTGCCCATATACTGAGGCTGCCCAGGTAGGGAGACCTGCCCTCGCTGATGCTGCCAGGTGGGGAGACCTGCCCATGCTGAGGTGCCCAGATAGAGCAGGGTGTGTGGGGGGGAATAAAGAAAGGAAGTTGTAAGTTGAATGTTGGTTCCATTCCTTGCAGGATCTTACTATTCATAGCATTGAATGATGGTGTCTTTCCAGAGCCTCTCAGCTTATATGTCTTTGCTCTATAGAGAGAATCTCTAATAGTGATAAGGGTTTGAAGTCTGGGTCCTATCTCTATGAACAAAAAGGTTAAAGAAAAAACGCTGGGCAGAATACTGTCCTGTTGCCTCCCTATCAGAAGTGACTCCTGCCTGTGTAATGAAGGATTCTAGTCAGGCTAAAACACCTTTCCTTCCTTCTCAGGGCTCGAGATTAATTCTCCTACATGCTTTACTTCTGCTCTTTTCAATTCTTTACTGTTCATCTACTCTAGACAGTCCTATCCCTAAGGCTATGGAAATACTTCCTCAGGCAATGAGAAAATTTTTTTGAACATTAGATCCAATAACCTCACACACTTTTACTTTTAACCTACTGAGTATTTAAAACAAAACGTGTTGTGGAATATTTTTTTTTTGTACAGTGTAAAGATCTGTAACTCAGATTGGTTAATAAAGACCCAAATGTTCAATAGGTAGGCAGGATTTTTGAGGCAGAGAGGTTGCTGGGAAGATGGGTAGAGGCACAGAGAGTTAACAGCCAGATGAAGAGGAAGCAGGATGTGTACAAGATGAGGAAACAAGCCATGAGCCTCGGGACAGCACATACATTAATAGAAATAGGTTAATTTAAGTTTTAAGAGCTAATTAGAAACAAGCCTAAGGTATCTGCAGAGCATTCATAATTAATAAGAAATCTCCATGTGGTTAATTTGGGAGCTGGGTAGTGGAGCAGAAAATTCCGCCTACGAAAAGGGCCAATGCTATCTATACAAGCAAGTCATTTGTTGTCTAACACTGACAATCTCAAAGTTTAGGCATTGCTTTTAAAAATAACATTTATTTCATATAAGCATTTGTGTGTGGTATGTATGAATGTTGGAGTGCATGTGCATATAACATGCATGGTAGCCTGAGGTTGACATCAAGTGTCCGTCAACAAGCATTCCATTGAGTCAGGGTCTCTTGCTGAACCCAAAGCTTGCCAATTCCAGGCTTTTGTCTCTCTATCTCCCAAGTACTGAAAATACAGGGGCCACCATGCTTGACCAACTTTCGTGACTCTAAGGTTATGGACGCTAATCTTTATGATTGAGTGGGAAGGGCATGGCGTGCTGAGTGATTCCCCCAGGATGCCCGTGTTTCTTTGTTTATTCTTAATGATTTCTTCTTTTCTCTTCACTTTGTTTGCTTTTGAAAGCTTCGTAAGGTAGAGATTATATGCCTATGTTGTGAGGGAAGTATCTCACTGACATTAAGGACAGAGGTGTGAAATCAATGTCTTGGGATTTAATCAGAAACAGAACTAGTTGACCTGTGAGGTGAAGAGGCCAAACCATTCTGGGGCAGGAAGCAGGGCAGTATCAGGGAATGGCAGGTCAGGTTCAGAGCCAGACTGCAGAACAGGAAACGAACAGGCATTCATGAAGGCTGTGTCAATAGCAGGGGACTAAGCTGAGTCTGGGAGTCCTCAGTTCCTACTGCACACACCTGGTATCAGATGATAGGTTGGTACCAGTCCACACCATCACAAAGTTAGGTGTCTATCAATCACATTTTAGGGTACAGATGAGGAGTTAAACCTCTTCTTCAGTCTTGTGCACATGATGTGTTCTTAGTCCCAGTTTTCCTGATGTAATTGTAGTATACCCATGTGCTCCTTCTTTTCAATTCCTCCAAAGAAACCTATAGGGTGGCTCCCTTTCTATTTCCAGGAATAAATCACTTATACATCTGTGACACACAGGTGGTACTTGGCAGATAGTGCAGTTTCTGCAGCCACCCACGGGCTTCTGTCAGCTTTTTTACCTCAAAATGGACAGAGGCTGCCTGAAGAATGCAGTCTCTTAGGGGAGCGCGCTCACATCCTGAAATAGCAAGTCACTTAAGAGCGCTGGAACCATGCTGCGGGTGCTAGCCAGGATCCTTCCCTGAGACAGATAAAGAAATGGCTGTTTGGGAAAGCAACAGACCTTTACTCAGAGACTGAAAGTAAGAGGAGGCTTTACTGAGGCGGTAGACACCTTTTGTCATGATAGGAGGGGAAACCAAGGGTTGGAGTTCATTCCCCACTTTGGATTAAGGTCCCATGCCCTTTCATTTTCTTATTGTATTACCCAAATGTTTGTCCTTCAGTGAGCCTTTTTTCTCCCCACTGTTTTTTTTTTCCATGAGAAAGGGAGAAGGTGTCTTAGCAATCCCAAACCCTGTTTCCCTAACTCCATCTATCTGTTTAAGTTTCCCTTAGTGGGGCATAGCCTGATCTCAACAACCATTTAAACTCTGGCCAGTGAAATAATCACCCCAACAATATCTGAAGCACCAGATAGTGTTCCCCATCTCTTTGTGCTATGCTGAACTGCACAGAGATGCTTAAAGGATAAACCTGAAGATGTTGACAGATGCCTTAACCATCTGCTTCCTTTGAAGGTCAGAGGAGACAGATAGGGGAGATATTCTCTCCTTTAGAGGTTCTAGTTCTTGCCTCTGTCTTCCTCCTTGCAATCATCATAGAATTTGGCCTTCACTTTCTCTTTACTTTCTGCTACAAGGCATTCACAAGAGTTAAGATGAACTTCATCCTAAGACCCCAAGAAAAAGAGGCTAATGTTTTACTACAATACTGCCTGATGTTAGTACAAAGTAGGGGATGGTGAAAATTTGGCCAAAGGATGGAAGTTTGATATAGCTGAACCTGTTGTGTAAAAAACAAGGGAAAGGTCTAATGTGCCTTGTGTTCAGGACATCATGACTGTCTACCAGGAAAGAAAGGGGACTACCCAAAGAGAAACAAACAAACAAATGAATAAAAAAGCAAAACTTGTGATACCTTAGATGACACTGTGTCCAACCCTAAATTTCAAACATCAGGTGATGAAGACCAGAGAAATTATCCCTTTCCCCTCCACAAAGCTCCAACCCACCTCTACATTTTCCTATTTATCCCCAAGTGATGAGAGAAAGACAGAGACAGAGAGGTAGAGACACAGAGAGACAGAGAGTCCCCAACCATACAGGGCATACTAGGTTTGGAGATTCTTATCAACCATTCTTTCCTATGCTCATAGCACTTCCCTTAGGAGAAATGCCTAACTTTATGGGGACAATTCAAGTCTCAGCTCTTTCCTTAGTCACAGACATTCAACAATGCAAGAAGCTCAGATGGTTCTTTGAGTGTTTATGCATATATAGCAATAACTCCCAGACGTTAGTCTTAGTTTATCAACATACATAAATAGACCTGTACTTAGTCTATTTACCACACCCCTGGAGAAAACAAGAAGATTTTGGAGGAAGCTAAAGTATGCAAGATGAGTTACTTAGTAGAAATCTTAAAGTCCACTTGCCTAGTGCACAGGTCATCCCAATTCAAGAACCCACTTATTGGAATTGCAATACTCCAGCAGGAACCTATAGCTGTAGACTAATGGTAGAAAGGTTTATTGTAGGAATGGAAAACTGCCTAAAAAAAATCCCTTTACAAAGACAAGATCAGAGAGACCACTCAAGAAACGGGAGAAAATCCTGCCCTATTTATGACACAAAAATAAGCAGATTAACTTTCTTGGCCACTATGTCTAGGACCCAATTTTGTCAGGAGCCATTCTTTACTATGCAGATGGTATTTATATATATATATATATATATATATATATATATATATATATTCCTTGCAGGGAAGGTTCAAATCAAAATGCTATCAGGATCTTAAACTTCCTAATCTCCCAAGGCAACCAAGCATCTCAGAATATGACCCAGATAATTCAACAAGAAGTGCAATAACTGGGATGTTTTGACATTGCAGCAAGACAGTGATGCCCTTCCAAATTAGGTCACAATCCAACTAGTGCTACCAAAGACAAGTAGGTTTGATCCTTTTGGGGGATGGCTAACTATTGCCTTAAATTTGCCAATTTTAGATTAAAGTCAAAACCTTCCCTGAAGTTGTCAAGGGCTTGTTAGAGAGTCCCTCGTAGTCATATGAACAGGGCATATGCCAATATACCCTCACAAACATACCTAGAGAGGTTTCTCTCTGAAGCATTTTTGATTTGAACAATCTGAAGCAAAGATATCTTGCAAGCAGATGAGTACATCTCTCTCAGTCTGCAGAGATCTGAATTGAAGATTAGTTTGAGAGTCCTCAGGGAGTAGCCATAGTAACTGACGGCTTGAAAGATGCTAATATGGGCATCATCTTACCCGTCCTCAAAGCTTCAGTTACTCTGTAGGCAGAGAGGACAAGAAGTGAAAAAGCCCAGAGGCAAAAGTATGTGGGGCATGTCATAATAATATCCAGGAAGACCAGTGTGCTACAGTCAATGGAGCATAAGAGAAATAAAGAAGAACTGAGTGAAAAAAATTGCTTGGGCAGGGAATGTTTAAGCACCAGAAAGAGCTTAGCTTTACTCCAACTGAAGTGCAAAGCCGTCAGGAGGGTTAACAGGCAAGTGAGAGAACTGTGCTGTTTTCATTTAGCGTTCCTTTAGTTAGCATATAAAGTAATCGCTCTTACAGAATTTTCAAACATATTTGCATTTTTATTGTATTTATTGTTTTTCCCTCCACACCTTATATTCCTATACTACCATCTGGGGAAACGTGGAGAATATTATCAACCAAAACTTGCTCAGGAAGCATAAATAAGAGTTCCAGAACTATTAGGAATTATCCAACTCTCCAAATATTTAGATATTTCTCAATTGGTTATTTCTTAATCTGATCAATCTAACAATTGAGACAGTGCCCTAAGAGCAAGATTTTGTTTTTCCTCCACGAATAACAAAAAGGGCTTCTGGAGACTGGCATGCTCAGTGCTACAGTTTTTATGATTCAGTTGATTTGGTTAAAGTATTGTTCCAACTGACCATCCCAGTAAAACAGATTCTGAGTCTGAGGATCTAATCTATTTTTCAAAGCAACAGCTAGAAGGCCTCATACCTCACCAAGTAAAGACCAAGATAGAATTAAGAGTCATGTTCAATAAACCAGAAGCAGGTAATAAAATATCAGGCAACCCTCCTAGTTGATCCAGAAGTAATTACCGAATCTTGTGGCATTTTAAATCTCGCCCTACGCTAGTCAGGGAAAGTTTTTCCAATCGGGCACATTGACATCCTGAGACGACAGACAGTCTTCTCCACCGGAGGCGCCAGCTGTGCTGACTCGAGTGGCCAGCTCCTAGACAGCTCAGAGGAGATACCATTTGCTGACAGGAGCAGTTATTTTCTAAGTGGAGGAACACAAGGCAGGACACATGCGGTGGTCAGCCAAATGTCAGTAACAGTCTTCCCCATCAACCCCTTCTACTCTGATCCAAAATGCTAAACTCAGGGCTCTGTTTTGAGAGCAAGGGTAAAAAGGATTTGCACTGGCACTGCTTTGAAGTATGCCTGCATGATCTCTCATGCTAGATTGCCTACTTGAAAATGTGATACTAACAGCCAACAACTTGCACATAGAACACAAACAAGAGATTCTAGGCCTGCCATGAATTATCCAACTCCCTAAATGAGTGGTCGTTGTCCACTGCAAAGAGCATCAATAGGACTTGTGTGATAGCACCCAAAGGAATAGATAGGCTGGTACCAATAGAGGCCACAAAAATGCAGCTTAATAGATCTCCTTAGAATTAGCACTGTTCCTTCTAAAGATGAATTGTACAAAACAGAAGAGTATGCCCAAAGAGGAAGAGTGAGCTTAAGAACTATGTGGCAACTGAAGAGGACCGTAGATCTACTTGGAGATTAAAATAGTAATATTTCAGGTTCTGCGGAAGAAAATAATTAAGAAAATGCATAATAACTCTTCCCACTTGAGGAGAGTTACCCCCCAGAAATGTTAAGTCAGCTATTTATAGCTCAGACACCATGCTGACTAGTATATTATGTCAGCTCTACAGAGGCTAGAGTCATTTGAGAAGAAAGAATATCAATTAAGAAAATGAGCCCAACAGATTGGCCGGCAAGCAGAAAAGGACAAGTTTTAAATTCGTCATTGATGTGGGAAGGCTCAGCTCATTGTAGATGGTGCCACCAATGGGTAGTTACCTGGTCCTGGGGGCACATAAGAAAGCAAGGTAAGTAAGACATAGGGAAGCTCAAACCAGTTAAGCAGCATTCCTCCATGGCTTCCTCTGCGGACTCCTGCCCTAATTTCCCCCGATGAAGGGCTATTACCTGAAAGGGTGATGAAATAAACCTTTTCCTTCCCATGTTGCTTTTGGTCATGGTGTTGGAACACAGCCATAGAAACCCTAACTAAGACAGGGACTATCATAGTAAAGAAAGCATGTCATGCCTCACTCTGCACACACAACAACTCTGGACCTCTTCACTCTCCTCTTCCTCCCTACTCTTCTCCTGTACTCTTGAGCTAATCTGAGGAGAAGCACTTATACAGCTGAGACCTGGCAAATAGAATTTACTTAGATGCCTCCTTGGGTCAGTTTGAAATAGCCGTTAGGGTTTGTAGACACCTACACCATCTGGATAGAAGCTTTACCTACTAAGACTGCAGAGGCCTCTGAAGTGCAAAGGTCCTCTAAAGGAAATAATCCCAAGGATCCCAAGGTCTGGCCTCCTTCACTCACTACAGAGCAACAACTGAACTTCATTTACTCTACAGGTGATCATTGAAAAACTTTTGGATAAGATATTATCTACAGTTTTATCCCATGCTTTTTCAGTCACAGTCCAGCTGGCCTTGGTGAGCTCCCAATAGATCAGCTCCACTGTCTCAGTGGGTGGGTGCACCCCTCGTGGTCCCAACTTCTTTGCTCTTGTTCTCCCTCCTTCTGCTCCTCATTGGGACCTTGGGAGCTCAGTCCAGTGCTCCAGTGTGGGTCTCTGTCTCTATCTCCATCCATCACCAGATGAAGGTTCTATGATGATATGCAAGATATTCGTCAGTATTGCTATGGGATAGGGTCATTTCAGGTTCCCTATCCTCAGCTGCCCAAGGAATTAACTGGGGACCTCGGCTTGGGCACCTGGGAGCCACTCTAGGTTCAAATCTCTTGCCAACCCTAAGGTGGCTCCCTTAACTAAGAGTTGTGCTTCCGTGCTCCCCTATCCAACCTTCCTTTATCCCAATCCTCCTTTTTCTCCAAGTTCCCCCTTCCTCCCCTTCTCCCTTTTCTCTCCCCATCTCCCCTTACCCCCATCCCACCCCATCCCCAAGATCTCAATTTTCTCCCCGGCAACTTTGTCTACTTCCCGTAGCCAAGAGGATAACTATATGTTTTTCCTTTGGTTCACCTTCTTACTTAGCTTCTTTAGGATCACCAATTGTAGGCTCCGTGTCCCTTGTTTATGGCTAGAAACCAATTATAAGTGAGTACATCCCATATTCATCTTTTTGGGTCTGGGTTACCTCACTCAGTATAGTGTTTTCTATTTCCATCCATTTGCATGCAAAATTCGAGAAGTCATTGTTTTTTACCGCAGCATAGTACTCTAATGTGTAGATATTCCACACTTTCTTCATCCATTCTTCCATTGAAGGGCATCTAGGTTGTTTCCAGGTTCTGGCTATTACAAATAATACTGCTATGAACATAGTTGAGCAAATGCTCTTGTCATATGATAGGGCATCTCTTGGGTATATTCCCAGGAGTGGTATTGCTGGGTCTGAGAGCTGATGAGACGCCAAGGACAATGGCAAGGGGTTTAGATCCTACGTAATGTGCTGGCTTTGTGGGAGCCCACCCAGTTTGGATGTTCACCTTCCTAGATATGGACGGAGGGGGAGGACCTAGGACTTACCACAGGACATGGAACCCTGACTGCTCTTTGGACTGGAGAGGGAGGGGGAAAGGAGTGGGGGGAGGGGGAGAAGGGTGGGAGGAGGGGGAGAAGGGTGGGAGGAAGGGGAGGGAAATGGGAGGCTGGGAGGAGGTGGAAACTTTTTTTTTCTCATTTTCTCAATAAAAAAAAAAGAAAAAAAAAGATATTATCTACACTCTGTTTGGAGGCCAGTCATCAAACAATGCTGAATGAAATAGCCAAATTATTAAATACATCCTAGCAAAACTTTGCCAGAAAACATCTGAAGTATGTCTAACACTATTACCCATTGTCCTCATGAGAGTTACAATGGCTTGAATGTCAAGCTCGGCTATGCTGAATTACTGTTTTTCTTGACAGTTTTTGGTCTTAGACTCTGTAGTCAAGCAGAAAATTCTTCTGCACATAAGAACATAATAAACCTAGGGCCCTGGAATATGGGAAGAAGGTTGTGTACATTCCAAAGGATGGTGCCACAAAGGTTGCAGATTCTGGAGACCAAATCCTCCTTAAGACCCAGAAAGTTTGCCACAAAATTGTTGGATCTTTGATGGAAATGGCATTACCAGAAATTTGCTAATGTAGCCTACAGTGCATTTGATGAATGGTCCTAAGCTCCCTTTGACTGCAGGGCTGCTAGGAGTCATCTTAGGTCCTTATCTTCAGGCTATCACCAGAAACCTCAAGCCAGATCCAACTTTAACCAAAAGGCAAAGGCCTATACCTACCTGTAAGCTGATGGAAACCCTCAACCTGTTTAAAAGCAGAGTTAAATGGTACCCTGGTGAGTATTGACTCATGTTTGGAAGCATCCCTGCTCTGACTCCTGTTACCCTGTAGGAATCCTCTCCTAATGCAGTTCTGAAGTACTTATGTGCCTTCAACAAAGTAAAACCATGTCTTCTGGTTTGTTTCCCCTTGTCTTTTTTATGGGGCTAAGAGAGTCTGTGGTTTCTATTTTAAACAAGCAGACTGACATCACCAACTTCTCTGATTGCTGGTTTGTTCTAACCTGCAATAAATACATCAGAAGCAACTATCCCTTAGAGGTCACTCAATCAGTATGGGGGGAATAGCCCACATTGAAGTCTTATACACAGGTTTTAAGTATATAATAAAACCATCAACAATGTGATGGGAGGCAGCCTTAGACCTCAGTTCTCAAATTGGAAGGCTTCTCTTTTGGAACATATCTTTAAGCCAATGGGTGGCCATATACACTTCCTTGAAAAAAAGGCGAGTTTCTGTTTTTCACGTTTTGATGGAACTGATCTATTCATAGTGAGGCTAAATGTCTTCTCATGTGATGTGGGATTCCCATCTGTATGCTGTGAATACCATTGGTGAATAAAGAAACTGCCTTGGCCTGCTGATAGGGCAGAACTTAGGTAGGTGGGAAAAACTAAACTGAATGCTGAAAGAAAGGAGGCAGAGTCAGAGAGAAGCCATGGAGCTGCTGCCAGAGACAGACATGTTGAAACCTTGCTGGTAGGCCACGAGCCTCGTGGTAAAATATGAAATAATGAAGATGGGTTAATTCTAGATGTAAGAGCTAGCTAGCAATATGCTTAAGTAATCGGCGAAGCAGTGATTTAATTAATATAATTTCTATGTGATTATTTTGGGAGACTGGGTGGCCCAGAAGTGGCCAAGTGGCCTTCCTACAATACCCAAGTGATTTCAATGTAGAGTTTAAATGGAGCAGGACCACACTGGGAATCAGAGGGTGATGGAAACGCAAACTAAAATCCTATGCTATAACTCTTGAAACAACAAGATGTTTAACTGTTTTCTTAGTAGCCATTCTCAATCTACCTTAGCAACCAATGAAACTAGGAAAGAGCTTTTTGCATACCTCAGTGAATTAATACCTTTTTGTTGCAGGATATTTTATCACGTAGTGAACCCTTAGGTTAGGAGGCAGAGCCAGGAACAAGCTGACAGAAAGTAGTCATAGAGATTCAGAGGGAGTCTGGAGGATGGATAGAGAGATGTGCAGGAAGTAATAGGGAGGGACTTTGAGTGTGTTGGTCTTTTTGTTTGTTTGTTTGGAAAAACAGAAGGATGCTCTCTTTCTGAGATGCCAGTGAAGAGAGTTCAACTAGTTGCTCCTCAACCTTCAACTAGTTGCTCCTCAACCTTCAACTAGTTGTCCTCAACCTTCAACTAGTTGTCCTCAACCTTCAACTAGTTGTCCTCAACCTTCAACTAGTTGCTCCTCAACCTTCAACTAGTTGTCCTCAACCTTCAACTAGTTGTCCTCAACCTTCAACTACTTGCTCCTCAAGCTCAGAGCTAATGTGTTTTCACCCCAGCCTCTGACTCCCGAGTCTTATTAGTAAATAGAACAATAGAGATTCAATTAAAACCTAAATTTGGGGGCAGTAGCAGGAGGCAGATTTGATGGGATGTTAAAGTCCCACAGGGCTGTTCCTTGATAAGCAGACCAGTAACTGTGGAGCCACAATTACTGACTGAAACAACAGTAGATTCAGGCACTGATCCTGTGTGTGTGGGGGTGTAAAAAACCACACTTTCTTGTTAACATATAGTCATAGCAAAGGCAATACAAATCATTTCCCACAATTAAATATTCTCCCCTTCGTCAACAGGCCACGGGCTACAAGGCTCCCCACAATAGCACCTCTTTTCTACCGGTATGTACAGATGATAATTTCCTTGGGACTTGTCCCTCTCCTGTTGTTCTTAAGGGAGCATGTAGCCCTGATAGCTCACTTTACAACTTTTCCATAACTACATCTTACAACTGTATTTGGTTTGGCAATGCATTATTGTGAAAATATCTCTTATATTCTAAGAACCAGAAACTTTTGATGTACCTCAAAATCAGAGTTAATAATACACCGTGAGGTCACTTAAGACTTAAGATTGCTGTCCTGCTGTGTACTCAGCCTGTTTTTTTTTTTTTTGCCTGCCTTTAAGAGAACAATGTAGGAGTCAATCTTATTTGCCTTGGATTGCTCATGTAATCAACTTTTACAACCTAAGCTAATTTATAACTATAATCTTAAATTTTGCTTTCTTTATTGCCTCTGAGTAATGCATGTATATTTGCATGTGTACTATGACAATAATTTGATGAAAATAACAAATAGGCTGAAAGCAGTCTTATGAAATGAATAACCACCATAAATGCTGAAAGCAACATTTGGATGTTGCTTAGTAATGTTTGTTTGTGTGGCATCTGGGTTAGTGGGAGCTGGTTGGAGTCAGTGACTTAATCCCTTGTTAAACTCCATCAAAGATTTCTACAAAGATCCTTCATTCCTTCCTTGTTTCCTTATTTGATGCTTTCTGTGCTGTTTAATAAAAGAGAGTGAAAAGCTCTCTGTGAGGGACAGGGACACACACACACACACACACACACACACACACACATACACACACACATATAAATATATAGAGAGAGCCAGGGATACTCAGATTCATAAGACAGCATTCAGGCAGATATAGATGATGGAAGACACAGGGTCAGTTAAGTACAGGATTTTCAATCTGGAATTGTTCTTGGGGAAATGACACCTAGGTGAAGTGCTTTGATTTCTGTCCTTAGAGAGATACCAACATATTAGTGGTAAGTGTGAGTTTGTTATTCATGTGTCCGAGCTGACACATTTTGGTGCTTTGTGTGTGGGGTCCAGTTTTAGTTCAAGGGCCAACCAATGCTGAGCTTATAGGACTCTTGAGATACTTTTGTGGAACAAGGATATTTTCTGTTCTATCCAGAGATGGCTAGTTCAATGTACAGCTGTGTTTATCTTCTTTGGCTACTGAAGTATAGGAAAGAGAATATCCCAGCTTCTGGGTATAATACCAACCTGGTGTCTTTTCTCAAGACCCCCTTATGACCTCAGGACTACCAAACAGTTCTGAGTTTAGTGGCCTAAAAAGTGAGGTACCATGACAATCAGGTGTGGGTTGACTATATGGGGGTGTTTCTTTTTAGTTGTAAAAGTTTTTTAACATAGAAAGTTTAAAGACAAACCCATCCTCAGCCCCACGGTAGAAATGACAAGCCACTGTTGTTGCTGTCAAGGCACAACTTGAAAGCCTTGGCTCTCTTGCACAAATTATCCCATAGAACCATGGGATCTTAGGTATCTTGGCAGTCCAGGCACGTGTTTGTGTAATGCTTAACAAAATATACCATTTAGATATATAATTTATTAAAAAATTAAACGAATTTTACAAAATTATAGGAGATAATTAAGGCACACTCAACTCCAAACTCTAACATCTATCAGCTGTCATATTATCCCTTTTGGGGTCCATCCACAAGGGTAATAACAGCTCAGGACTCAATTTTTTATTTTAGCTTGTACTTTTAGTCCTTTTATCCCAAACATAATTTTGTGTCTCCTAGAAACTAAAACTTAATGTGTATAAAAATGATGACTCAAAGCTAGAAACCAGTTGTTGACCCAAAATGCCCTGAGCCTGAGATGGAGCCTCCCTTCTGGCCAGTGAACAAAATAAGGAGAGATTTCCATTATCCTTTTTAGGCACGGTCTAGCGCACCATTAGCATGGAAGCAGATACCAGCATCACCTTTGTGCATAACAAAAAAAGATTTTTTAGACACAACTCTCAAGGAGAAATGGAAGCATAGTAGGAAACAGCAGAAGAAGGTTGTGGCAGAGAAAAGAGCTGAAGCCTTTAGCCTAGCCAAGTTTCATTCAACCGCCCATTTACTGTCTTAGGGAAGAGAATACCAATCGTCCCACCTAACCTGGATACTTTAGCTGAAGTCTCAAATGAACCAGTTCCAGCTATTTAACAGCTAAGGGTTGCTACAGGAATAGCTGCAGGCAAGAAGAGTAGTGTCTGAGAAAAGTTAAAGACTGGCAGCTGTGTCTGGGGTCCTCCCATAGTTTTCAAAGTCCCTTTGTGGTTTTTCAGGCAGTCTGAATAGCATCCATAAAGCCTAGCTCTAGAACACACACAATATCATTCCTAGAACTCATAATAAGCATTTCTAGCCACACCTTTCCCACCCAGCCTGGTGGGTTTATCTGTGCATGTTGCCTGACAGGCGGCATTCTATTTTTATTTGCTGTGTCCTGAGAGCTCAGCTTTTCATGCCGAATCAAAGGCCGCAAGGACAGTGGCTCTTGGCTTTCCAACCATTGTCACTTCTAAATTGCAGTCACAGATCTCCTGTTGAGGAAGAGATTACACCCCACGTTTTTGTTTCTAAATCAGACCACAGCCCTGACCAATGGCTGGAAGCACAATTGGTACAGATAAGGATTCATTGCACATCATCCAGACTAAAGTAAAGCTCCTGTGTTTTTGCTCATCATTTATTAACCTTTTTTTTTTTTTAAAGCCTCCTCCTTTTCTGGCATAGCTTTTATAAAGCATGAGGTAGCCCCTAGTTTTCAGTGGCGTGGCATAAACTTGCAATGAAAAACAGCCTCTAAAAGTTTGACAGCACCATGAATCTTATCTGAACAGGTAGAAAAACAAGTCAATTAAAACTGATGTGTGTGAATCTTATGAGATAAAAAATGATAAATATTCACGTTCTTTTAATCAAGACTCTAGAGGGTACGGAGAGATGGCTCAGCAGCTATGTGCTCTGTCTGCTCTTCCAGAGGACGCTGGTTCAATTTCCAGCAAACACATGATGGCTTCCAGCCATCTGTAATGCCAGTTCTAGGAGCTCTGATGCTTTCTTTTGACCTCCACAGGTACTGCAAGAACATGGTGCACAGCCATGCCTGTAATTAATACACTCACATAAACAAATAAACAAATAGTTTTCTTTAAAAGATTCTAGAGACTCCAGCCATAGTTTTTTATTAAAGATTCTAGATGGAATAAACAGATGTAATGGCCAAATGTCACTTAAAATTTTGAATTTGTTTACCTGCTGATACTTGGATTAAGTTCTTGATTGTGAAGTACGGAATAGTTTGGGCAAATGCACAGAATGTGTAAAATTATGGCACACTTGAGACTGGGCCTCACAGGGTGTGATGAGACAGCCTTTACCTCACACTCTACTGGGGATCTGTGAGACATTTTACTGCATGCATAGTTTAGTCACCCCCGGGGCTTGGAAGCTGTCAGAATGTATATTTCAGTCACATTTCTCATTGTAAGGTGATGATGCTTTGGATTAGAGATTTAGAAGACCATTCTCTTTAAAGACAGTGGCGGTGGCGGCAGTGGCGGCAAAGGATGCACAGAGACACTTGCAGAAGTAGAGGGGTAAGATCTGGGCTGAAGCGCGGGCTTATAACCATCTACAGCGAGGCAATTCAGAAACAAGTGTACTCCAAACCAAAAGAAAAGAACAAAAATAGCATTGCATTTTGTTTGTATTGCTCCAGACCTTGAAACTTCTCTGCTTTGAAGAAATCAGCTTACTTTGTAGGTTCAGAAATAGAACTTGACTATACTAACTTACATGCTATTTTCTTGTATTCCAAATTTGCTCATGGCTTGACAGCTTACAGATTTTAGTGGAACCCGTCAAGGGAAAAGGTATGAGCACAGATTAAAATCTGAAGTTAAATAGAAAAAGAGCTCAGGGTGAAATAAAGCCTTGAACCATAAAATCAAATGAAATAAGCAAATAAGGTAAATCCAAGTGTAAGCCAAATGGTCTTTGTCAGAGAGCAGAGTTTGTCCTGAAATGAATTGTCAAGAAATGTGAGACTGTGGCATGTTCTAACTCTACTTTCAGCCTCACTGTCTAAGTTCCTCTGGTTGCCTGCAATGTGCACCTAACCCTGACTAGGGCCCTTCTTTTGTCTCAGTTTAAACACCAGTTCATTTTGCTTGCTAAGTTTAGACAGCTCCCAAATCTTAAAGGATTCTTTGCAAGTGACGTCTTTGGGAAGAACATTTTACAGTAAAATAATGCAATAGACACTGTCCTATGTTTTTTAAAAAATGTGAATTTAACAAATGATCAGAGAATGTGGATCTCTCTGCCTGGACTTGACTGGTGGTGTTGGCAGAGTCACACTGAATTGAGCTTCTGGAAACTGGACTGTCTGTCACACACACGGAAGTACAGAGTGAGGAAGAACTGCCTGAGGTGAGTGAAGAGGACTGACCTGCAGTTTCAACGATCACTCATGAATGTCATTCACTACCGCTGTTGTTTCCGGCTACGTGCGGGTTTCCGAAGTCACTGGTGACTGATTGAACATCCTTGAAAGAAGACCTCTGGGTAACCATTCTATTCCACAGGCGAGAAGATTAAGATTGTTTTACGATCAATTCAGAGTTAGATGACCACTCTTTTACTAGGTCATTTCTTCCCTGTTCTTGGAGGCGTGTCAGGAAGGAGCTTCATTGATTGTACTTACTATTTCAATATTTAACATCTGCTAAGTGTTTCCACTCTTAACAAGTGTGTAAATTTTAAAGGATTTTGAATCACCATGGAAACAAACTCTCGCCATGTCTGCAAGAGATGATCTAGATTGGGTGACCAGAGGTGGGAAGAGCCTCTAGAAACGAGTGGTACTGCGCCATGGGCTTGGCTCTTAGACGAGTAAAACGTAGAAGGTGAGCTGAGCCCAAACATTCATCACTGTGCTTCCTGACCTACGGTCCCACTTGGAGGGACTGTTTGGGAAAGGTTAGGGGGTAGGGCCTTGTTGGAGGAAGTGCGTCATTGGGGGTGAGCGTTGGCATTTCAGAAGCACACATGATGTTTCAAGTGAGCTGTCTCTCTTTCTGCCTACTTTAAAAAAAAAAAAACTGATCTAACAAATAAAGCTTGCCTGAAGATCAGAGTGCAAAGCTAGCCATGCCAGTCAGCCATACGGGCCAGGCAGTGGTGGCACACACCTTTAATCCCAGCAGCTGCACTAGTTAGCCATAGAGACCTGGCAGTGGTTGTGCATGCCTTTAATACCAGCACTAGAGAGGACTATAAGGCGAGATGAGACAGGAACTTGCTGTCTTTCAGTCCGAAGATTTTGTAGAGTTAAGAGCTCTCTAGTGGTTGACTGCTTTGCTTCTCTGATCTTTCAGCTTGACTCCCAGTATCTTTCTCTGGGTTTTTATTATTTGTGCTATATCCAGCACTCAATGTGGGACAAGAGCCCATGATCTTGGGATTAAGAGTCCCAAGCTTGTGGGCTGAATGTAAGCACTCAGCCTGGCTGCCTGCTACTGTCCTCAGCCACGGTGGTCATGGACACACCCTTTGAAACTTTAAGCAAGTCCCACAACTAAATGCTTCCTCTTGATGGAGGAGGGTCATCTGTCTATGTGTTACTTTCATTGGTTAATAAAGAAACTGCCTTGGCCCTTTGATAGGACAGAAAATTAGGTAGGCAGAGTAAACAGAACGGAATGCTGGGAGGAAGAAGGCAGTGAGCCGACGCCATGGAGCCAGCCACCAGGTCAGACATGCTGAATCTTTTCGGGTAAGCCACCACTTTGTGGTGCTACACAGATTATTAGAAATGGGTTAAGCAAGATGTGAGAATTAGCCAATAAGAGGATGAAACTAATGGGCCAGGCAGTGTTTAAATGAATACAATTTGTGTGTTGTTATTTTGGGTGTAAAGCTAACCATGCAAGAGCCAGGCGGAATGAAAAGCAGGCCTGCTCACCGCATCACTACATGCTTTTGTAAGTTTCCTTGGTCATGGTGTCTCTTCATGGCATAGAAAATCAAGTAAGACACAGTATGGCTAGGTGCTTCACAATGCTGCTGCTGTAACTTTCCCACCATGACAGATTCTACTCATGAAAAATAGCATTTTCTCACATGAAATCATAATCTCTGGTTAACAGTTCAGCAAGATTGAAATGGTTGCTAAATATAAAATATAAAGTTTTAAGAATAATTATTCACTGTATAGAGCTACATTTTTGTTTGTAATTTTAAACCAGCATACAAAATACAGGATTTCATATGCCACTTTAATACATACTTAATTTTGGTTGATTCTTTTCTCCTTTCTACCCACCTTTCCTCCACCTAGCTTCCCTGGCCCTCATCCCAGCAGCATTCTCAATAGTTCCCACATCATAACCAACATTTGTTGTTATTATTTTTTTCATGAGAGTCATTCTGACAGAGAAAGATGAAATCTCAAAAGCAATTTTAATATTTGTTTCTCCAGTGGCCAAGGATGTTGAAGATTAACAAAAGTTATTGGCCATTTCTAGTTCTTTTTAGGAGAACTGTCTGTCTGACTTGTTATTCTATATACTGGCTGACAGAGTTGCTTTCCTGTTTTATAATGTCTAGCGTTTGTATTTCTTTATGTATGCTAAATATGAATGACTTGTCTGAAAGATAGGTCGCTAACACTCCATTCTGTAGTTCTTGTTTTCACTCTGTTTTTTGTAACAGCTGTATTTTTTGAAATGCATAAATTACAAAATCAGATTTATTTCAGTTTTAAATAAACTTTGATTTTTATCTGAATTGTTTAGTTGTATTTAGTTTATAAAATACTTGAAAGTATTATGGTATTTTATTTTATCTAGCATCATTTAATTAATTTATTATTTATTTGTTGCCTTTTTTTCAGACAAGACCTCAGAGCCCAGGTTGTCTATGAACCTGATCCTTCATCCTCAGCCTCACAAGCGCTGAGATTACAGGTATGCACCATTGTGTCTGGCTCAAAACTACTGCTATAGAATTTTTTTAGTTTTTCTTGAGCATTGACAATACTTGATTTGTGTCTGTCTTTGTTACCACTAGCTGTCACCTGGACATAGCCCAGAATCACCAAAGGAAATCTCAATTGACAGACTGTTCAGGTCAGACTGGTTCATATATCTTGAGACACAGTCTACTGAAGAGAGACAAGGCAGGAACTCAAGGCAGGAACCTGGAGACAGGAACTGAAGTAAGCCCCTTGGAGGAAGAAATGCTGCTGATTGCCTTGCTCCTTGTGGATTGCTTCGCTTGCTTTTCTGTACACTATAGGACTGCCTGTCCAAGGGTGGCACCTATTTTAGTGCACTGGTCCTCCCACATCATCACTAATCAAGAACATGCTCTATGGACTTGCCCACGGACAATCTGATGGAGACATTTTCTCAGTTGAAGTTCCTCTTCCCAGAGAACTCTAGCTTCTGTCAAGTTGACAGCATACACACACACACACACACACACACACACACACAAAACAGCAAAAAGCCAGGATGCCCATTGTGACTTTCCCTGAGAAAAGAAACTTAATTGATACATAAAACAATAATTCAAATTATGAATTATTATAAACATGTTCAAGGAACTCAAAATGGTTATGAAAAATTCAAGAATTAAGAAGTTGAATGAAATAATAAAATAAAACTTCAGGATATGAAAATAGAATTTAATAAAAAGAATTTCCTTTTAATGTTTAATATGGTTAATTTTATACTAAGCAATGAAATTTGGCCTTTTATTCAAGGTTTTTCTTTCCTTTAATATTTTTAGGACTTTTGTACTCAGTGTTTATAAGGCAAAATGAGAAATAAAAATAGAATATTTGCTAGTGTAGTTGCTGACAACTTCCAAGACTGTGGGCCGTGCTGTAGGGTTTTCCCTTTGGGCACAATGGAAGTCAGAAGCAGCAGTAGGAGAGAGGGTTGTATATCGGAGACTTTAGGGACTCCAGTTCCACTGAACTGCCACTGGTAGGTAACCCGGGGCCACAAACTTACTGCAACCCAGCTGCATCAAACTCTCTATCTTGTGTGGCTTTGATGGGTGTGATTAGATTCATTCCTGCTTAAAAAAGGATTGGCACTGCGGGAACTCAAGCAAATCCACCTCAGAGGTTTCTTAACAGGCTTGCGACTCAGCAGATGAACTATTTGCGAGTTACCCTGCCTAATAGAAATAATAAAGGTCTGTAAATGCTTCTCAAAGTAATTTCAGAGCATGTTAATGAAGCTTAATTGTTAGTCTTTTCATACAAAACAATGACAGATACCCCCAAAATTAGCCGCCCAAAACAAAACAAGACAAACTAAAGCCAGAGATGTTTTCTGGAATGACACATTCCCCCAGCTAAATCTCTAAGTTTTTATAGGAAAACTGAGCTGGAAAATGATGCCTTGAAGGCATGGTGAGAATTCGTTAGAGACAGTTGGGCACCAATATGGCCAGAGCTGCTGCTAAAGAGAGATGCTGCCGTAAGGATGAGAAGCTGCTGCTCTGAGCTTGTCCCCCACATCTCTCATACTGCTCTTGGTCTTCCTCCACTTATCTCCCAAAACAAAGAATCAGCATTGCCCAACATAGGAGTTTTCAGGTTCCCATCTCTGACTGGGCTCACCTAAGTCAGCCAGCATGCACTGGGCTAACTATTAATACCTCACATAACACTAGCCATACGTGTTTTGAATGATCACTTTAGAGTGCAACTTGGGGTAAAATAACTTTGAAACTATAATTAATGCTCGATTTCATATGATCTTCAAGATACAGATTCCCCCAATTCATCCTCTTTTTTGTTTTGTTATTTTTTTTTTTTTTTTTGAGATAGGGTTTCTCTGTAGCTTTGGATCTTGTCCTGAAACTATCTCTTATAGACCAGAGATCCACCTGCCTCTGCCTCCCAAACGCTGGGAATAAAGGTGTGCGCCACCCCCCCCCCCCACGCAGTGTTCTTAAGTACAGTCTTGGATCAAGTGATTACCATTAATAATGTGACTTAATCGGACAGAACCACAGAAGCATTTTGACTTTTATTTCAGGTCTTGAAATTGTAATAAACTCTCTGACAAGTACAGGTACCGTCTTTGCTACTTGTAATAGAAAAAAATGAAAAAGGAATCATGTACAGAGGCTTCTGATAGCTGAACAGTCCATGACTTTCCTTGTTTATTAGGCTCTGAAAAACTTGTATTCAATTACAGATACGAGAAATACATAGTGGAGACTTCTTTCTGCTGGAGACAGGGCAAGCATTATGCACCATCGCTCCTTCCAAAGCACCTTACGGGCTCTACCCACAGAGCTCTACCCACTCCACCCGCAGCGCCCTACCCACTCCACCCGCAGCGCCTTACTCACTCCACCCGCAGCGCCCTACCCACTCCACCCGCAGCGCCTTACCCACTCCACCCGCAGCACCCTACCCTCTCCACCCGCAGCACCCTACCCTCTCCACCCGCAGCGCCTTACCCACTCCACCCGCAGCGCCCTACCCACTCCACCCGCAGCGCCCTACCCACTCCACCCGCAGCGCCTTACCCACTCCACCTGCAGCGCCCTATCTGCTCCACCCTCAGAGCCCTGCCTGCTCCAGCCACAGCACCCTGCCTGCTCTACCCGCAGCACCCTACCCTCTCCACCCGCAGCGCCCTACCCACTTCACCTGCAGCGCCCTACCCGCTCCACCCACGGCACTCTACCCACTCCACTCGCAGCACCCTACCCACTCCATCTCTGAGACTGCTGTGTTCCTGGGCAGCCTTTACAAATCACACTGGAGTGCAGTATTCCCTTGTTCCCGCTGCTTCTCTAGAGCCCGAGCAAGGGTCAGCAGTCAGGAAATGTTTCTTAAATGAGAAGTATGGTCTGCAGAACTGAAACAGTGATGATCTCTACCAAAAGCGAGTTACTCTAGATGGATGGAGTGTTGTCTTGAGGAACAGAGTCCCAGGCGTGAGAGGAGCATTCTAGTGGTTAGCTTAGGGGCGCCTGTTAGGGGCACCTGTGCGCCCTTTGGGTGAGGGTCAGGGACAGGCTTGCAAGGGGAGTTGTGGGGTGGTGCTGGGTCAGAAGATGGCATGGGTTCCTTCCACCACTTGAACACTGTCCTGCTACCTTGGCCTTTTCTCTCTTCCTCTCTCTGAATGTGATTCGTCATGCTAGGACTAAAGGTTTCTATAATGGGTAACCTAATGTCGTGTGCAAAAGTCTCCTCTTGTTGATACATCATGCAATGCCCCCTAAAAACTTTAAAAGTCATACCAAAAAGAAAAAAAAGAAAAAAATGAGATTTAGCTAAGTTTTAATTAATAAGCCACCTTTCCCCAAATCTTTTTTGCACATAACTATTTTTCTCTCAAGACAGACCTACTGCTTAAATGCTGCCTTGTTCCTTAAGACCACAGTGATGTTTAAGAGGCTAGGTCCCATAGCCCAAAAAAAGCAGCCCACACCCCACTACAGCTCTAGCTCATGGACTGAGGGCTAAGATGCTGTCTGTGCTGTGGTACCCTCATTTATAGTCCTAACCAGCACCTGACTCTTCCCTGCTTGTTGTCGCCGTATGATGTGCTGAACTAAATCCCATGATACTCAACTTCTTTCCCATTCTCTAACACTTACAAATTTCTGATATTTCCTTTGTGGTGGCGATTACTCAGCTCTCCTTCCTATCCTCCTCATCCCCCTCATTGTAGCTAGCTCCTTCCCCCCTTCCTTTCTCTCTTAGTAAAGCTCTTCTCTGGTTTTTAAAAGCTCTCCTTCCCTTTAAGGCCCCATCTTGTTTTCTCCTTAATGCTCACCCTCCTACCTCGAAGAAACCTTGTCTCCTCAAAAAAACCAGAACTTTCTGAAGGGAATTAAGCATCAGCTTCCTTTCCTGAGACAACCAACTACTGGTGCTATATCATCTTATAATAATAATAATCATTGTCTTTAACACCTACGCCCATCTCCACAGATTAAATACTTGGATAAAATTTGAGCAGATAAAATGACCGATTCCTGGCACTACTCTGTATGTGCTTTTTAGACAAGTTGCGCAACTTTATCCTGTCTGAGTTTCAATTTCTTCCTTCATAAATGGGAACGATAACGTCTCCCTCTTTGCGCTCTTGTAAAGCTTAAAGGAATCAGTGTGGAAATGATACTTTACGCTTCCTTGCTCCCATCACTTGCCTTTATACTCCATTTGCCATCCTTCTTTTGAGCTAAGTTTAAAGGATTTTTAAAATGAGAATTTCACTTCACTCTCCAGGTTTCTTGTCTTGCACAGAAGGGCATGTCCCTCGGAGCTGGGCTATTTCTGGCCAGTTTATTAGAGAAGTAATGATAACTATCTTATCCATTCAAAGTGTGGATTCCATGACCAGCACATCCATTCCTTGAGTGTGTCATGCATTCTTTCAAATATGGCATGCTCTCCAGGAGTTCGTTGCCAATATAAATGCCAGTATGAATATGACAGTGAACCCTGGAGAGAAAGGACTGCGGTCTTACAGGATGGAGGAGACACTCTCAGTTCTGGAGAAGATACTTGTGCCCTTCCTTGGCTACTGAGCTACCACCATCTTTTTAAACTTGCAAAATTAATGTATCATCATTTATGCCCAGCAATGCTTAAGCATGCATTGGCAGCCCATTTGTGGCAGTTCTCCTGGGCAGTCCTCAATACTTATATTATTGTCATATCCAAGGTTCCACAGTCTTCCTTTATTCTGTCTGTCCAGCAGTTTTTGGCCTTCCTCTTCACCTTATCCCATGCACTCCTCCAAGCAGTGCTGTCTTCAGGTATCTGCCGTCATTCATTCTCTTGAAGTATCTCAAGCTCCGTTGCCGTATCCTGTACTTCACTTCCTTCTGTAGATGGAGATGTTTCTTAATGCCATCGTTGTGCAGCCTCTCTCTTCGTGTGATGCCTAGAATCCCCCTGAGACATGCCATCTCCAACACATTCAGCTGCTGTTCCGAGGAGCTTTTCATTGTCCAGGTTTCGGAGTTCGTTGTCCATTTCCCAATATGGAATTTAACAAGTAGGTAGGAGCATGAAAAAAACCTGCAAAGAAAATATTATGCGCTTCCAGTCAAACACTTATCAAAGCAATGGACCTGGAAATAAAAGACTCTGCCAGGCCCAGAGCTGGATGCAAGCCTTCTGTCCATCATCTGCAAAACCATGGAGATGCTTTTCTCTTTCAACAATTGGGGTTCCTTAAGACCAAAGTTCTATATGTTTTTCTCAGCCCCAGACTTAAGAAGCTTCTAGAAGAGAGTAAGAAAATGGGGGGAACCTGGAGCCCAGTGTCCTCCCCCAGGAAGGGAAGCTTGATCTCACAGTTAAATCTGTGTATCTTCTGGTCTTTGTCACATGGCTTTCTACAAATCGCAAGACTGCCATAGGTCCTGAGAGCAGGGGTAGGAAGTGGACAAGATGAAGAAGACAGTCTGTGCCTCCTTCCCATTGTATGATTCTACTTTCCTTTACTAATTTCTGCTTCCTTATTTCTTTAAAATTCTACAGAAATTATGGCCATGTTTATGGCCTTAAGTGACTTGTAGCAGTTCCAGCTGAACCCGTCTTCTCAATGCTAGGATGCTGTTCATTGGCAGACAAGTAGGTGACAAAGAGGACAGAGAGTAGACGAAGCTCTAGAGATTAGTTACAGAAAGCACACATATTGATCATGCTTGCCCATAAGGACAAGTTCAAAGTTTTAAACCCACTATGTTTTATCAGTTTGTATTCACCTGACAATACTAATCAGCTTTTAGAAATGCTATGAATTGCTATGGGTCTCTATGGGGCAAGACTGCAAAATGACAAGGAACCATAGAACCTGAAATATTCCTTCTTGCTACTGCAGCTACACAGCAGTCTATATGGAGCTCATCCCTTCACCCTTGCAGAGACAGATCCCAACGCTCAGGCTGTCCTCCAGAACCTCCATGCTCAAGTAATTTGATTGCTTGAATTAAAAAGAAGCAAATGCACAATTTAAATGCTAATTTTGCCATTTCCTTTTAAATACTTATTAATTAGAACTAAAGAGAATCAGAGAGTTCCTACAATTTAGTATTTTGTTTCAAAGTGGAAGAAAGTAACTTTATTTAGTATTATTGTGCATTGGGGCTCGGCATGTGCCACCTCATGCACAGGAGGTCAGGGGACAGCTTGTAGAGCTGTCTCTCTCCTGCCACTTTTATGTGGGCTCTGGGAAAGGAACTCAAGCCCCCATATTTGCTCGGCAGGCTCTTTTTTCCACTGAGGCAATTCACTGCCCCCTCCAACCAAATTAGTTTAATTAACATATTCTTGCCAAAATATTCCAAATTGAAACTAAAGTACCAAATACTAAAATCACAGACTTTGAAGATCAGAAACCACTTGAACAAACACTCCTAAAAACCTCATGCCAGTTCAGTCTCTGGTCATCTCATGCCTCTCAGCCACATAGACATTGCCGAGGTCCATCTCCAGCCTCTGATGTGCCTGGAAACATTTGAACAGCATTCACTCTTTGGTGACTTCTTTAATTGTGTGCCTGGATTTGACCCAACTAACTCAAGTCTGTGTAAGAGTACAGAGTATATCTGACTTGCTATATTTTTTTTTATAAAAGAAAATTGTGAGCTGTTTGCACTAAGGGTTTGGGAATGCTGGTCTAATTTGTTCATTGTTCCTTCTTCTGCGCTGGCAATTTGTTCTCTAGGCAACAGTGTCAAGTGATGTACAGACATATCTCTGTTCTACATTTAGCAGAAATAACCACGTTTAAATCTTCTTTGTTGACATGTACTTACTTTAGGTGTATATATATGTGCAAAAGAGACATGGCTACCATAGCATGCCATGTGAAGGTCGGAAGTTAGTTCTCGTTTTGGGCATGTGTGTTCTGATGGAACTCCAGTCCTCATGTTCAGGAAGTACCTAATAAGCTATTTCAAAGGCTCACTTTTAAGGTCTTCAAATATCCTTTCAGGCATGGCATATGGAATTATGCATATAGTTTTGTATTTGCGTCTTCTGTCTAAGTGGAGTCATATTAGAATTCTTTTCTGTGCCTTCAGTCTTTAATTTAGCCTCCGGTTGGAGAGCCCTGTGTGCATGGATTCACATAATTCTTTCAAAAGCTGTTTTGAGTGGCATTTAAGTTGTTTTTATATTACAAAGAGTGCCATTACACATTCCTTTGTTCACAAATCTTTGGGTGTATATTTGTGTCTGTAGGACCGTTTCTCATAGGTGAAAGGCATGGGTCAATGAGCGAGTTCAGAATATATTTATTTACAAGTTTGGCGGCTACTTCTAATAGTCTCTCTTCAAATATATGTTGTGCAACACTGTCATTTTCCATTTGCAATTAATATATAAAGGAAGGAATTGGACCTTAAATGTAAGTAGTTTGTTGGAGGCAAGATCTGTGGGTCAGTCACAGGGAGAACTTCCCAGTCACCTTCCTGATGCTCCAATTAGCTGTGTGTCATGGTAGGAGTCACTTAACCTTTCTGTCTCCTTGGCTTCTTTAACACACTGTGCTTTGCTGTTGGATAATACTCCTGTACACTGTAAAGACTTGTCACTCATGTTGGTTTAATAAAATTCTGATGGGCCAGTAGCCAGGTAGGAAGTATAGGTAGGGCTACCAGACTAGGAGAATTCTAAGAAGAGGAAAGGCAGAGACATAGTTGTCATCCAGAAGTGATTTGTCACTCATGTTGGTTTAATAAAGTGCTGATTGGCCAGTAGCCAGGCAGGAAGCATAGGCAAGGCAACCAGACTAGGAGAATTCTGGGAAGAGGAAAGGCAGAGACATAGTTGTCATCCAGAAGTGATTTGTCACTCATTCTGGTTTAATAAAGTGCTGATTGGCCAGTAGCCAGGCAGGAAGTATAGGCAGGGCTACCAGACTAGGAGAATTCTGGGAAGAGGAAAGGCAGAGACACAGTTGTTATCCAGAAGCAGAGGAAGCAGGGTGAGAATGCCTTACTGAGAAAAGGTACCAAGCCACGTGGCTAAACAAAGATAAGAATTATGGGTTAATTTAAGTTGTATGAAGTAGTTAGTAATATGCCTAAATAGGCCAAACAGTTTATAATTAATATAAGCCTCTGTGTGTTTATTTGAGACAGAGTGACTGTGGAATCCCGTGGGACAGAAACTTCTGTCTACAAAGTTTCAAAGTGCTAACATGCAGTTTATAGCCCTGGACTTCAAGGTTTGCAAAAGATTTTAACCTGATTAACATAAAGACAGCATTTCTAAATCCTGTTGGTGAACCTTTTTGTGTCACTTCTTTTAAAATGGCATCGACCTCAGAAAAGCTAAGGCCTCGGTCTAGAAGCCAGTGCTGCCTGTGACACTTTGCTGACCCAATGCTGCTTTGACTCAGAGGCCTGGTTTGGGCTGGATGTCTGAGGCCTGGTGTGGTTGCAGGCAATCAGCTGAAAAGCCACACACAATGGAAGAGGGCAAGGCCTACAACGAAACCACCTGAAAGCATTCTGGGGTGCCGTGCAATCTGTCCAACCTGTTTTCCAATATTTCAGGTAGAGATTTGTCTGGCGCCCATTCTGGGGGTGCCATGCCACCAGGCTCACCTTTCGAATCCACAAGATAAACATCCGTAGAGTGCTGCCCACCAATGTGTTCGGGACTCAAAGGCTGGGATTCACAGTCATCATTTCGTCTCCCAGACTTGTGTCCCAACAGCGTCCCTCCAGTGACGCAGCACATGCTCCACCTGGCCTTGTCATCACCGGTGTGAATGTCTGGCTCAGATACAAGGCACAGTGAGAGGGTGGGGAGAAAAGCAGCTGCCCAGAGAACAGAATGCCAGCTCTTGCCGGACATAGGAGACAGTGACAAGAAAATCACCTGGGACTGCTTTGCTTTGTACGTGTTGAATGCTCATTTCAAAGGAGAAAACAATGAAAGGCATTCAAACCAGAATTCTGAGCTCCAGAGGGATGCTGCTAAGTGACGTGAGTGATGGGGGCTGAATGGAAACTGTTGACCCAGATTTTTGGCTCTTCCATTATTCTTATCCAGAGGAACTGATTCATTCATCCTCCATTATTCTTTCTCACCCTCTCTTCTCCAAACTGAATCCCTTCCTCTCAGCAGCCTCTTCCTATATTGCTGTTTGTTTTGCTTTTTTTTCCCCACTGAGATCTGTCACAGCTGTTTGCATGAACATGTGTGGGAGATTATTCATTGCTACGTGGGAAACAGAGTGGCTATACCACTCGCTGAAGAAAATGAGACCCTCTTCCCTAGAATACTTTAATTGCCCATGTCTCTCAGCAACAGGTAGGGCTTTACCCATTCAAGATGAAAGGATGACAGGTTCAATCTCCTGCCATCGTCTTGCACAAGTTACCACGATTTCAGTGACCTCATGAGTACAATGGCTGTGTCACGTCTAGAAGATACTGTTTTGCAACACAGCTCCCCAGACTCTGATTCTGACATTCTGTGCCCGTTTCCACAGTGTTCTCTGAGTCTTGGATGAGCAGCTTACAGCCATCTTATTCTCTGCACTTTGACCAGCTATCAGCCTGAATTAACCTATGGCCCACTTCAAAAGAAGCTTCTCTGGTGAAGCTTGAGAACTGCATCGCTCTATGGGCATCAACGTGACCACTTAGAATACAAGTTGAGACCTTGTCTATTTAGCAAAACCATAATAGTCTGCTTCCTCCACTCTCCCCTCCCCAGCCACAGGGTCTTGACAAGATATACAATATCAGCCTTGACTTTTCTATAAAGCAGGCCTCAATTTCACTCAGAAAGCAATTGCTTGACTCCATAATAGCCATGCTACTATTGTACTGGTGGACATAATCTTGCTAGGCAGATCATTATTGTAACTAGTAGAGTCAACTCGTAGGTAGAACACTCAATGACTTTTCTCCCCCTGCAGCTTGTATAGCATCTTGTAGTGGTTGCAAAGGTAGACAACAGGTGTGGTATTTTAGTGAAAATGGTCCTATAGGCTCACAGAGAGTGCCATTATAGATGGCATCACCTCATTGGAGGAGGTGTCGTTTTGTTGGAGGAGGTGTGTTGCTAGGGGTAGGCTTTGAGGTCTCAGATGTTCAAGCTAGACCTAGTAGATTCATTTTTTTCCCTGTTGCCTGTAAATCAAGATGTAGAAATTCCAACTCCTTCTCCAGTACCAAGTCTGCTTGCATGCCACCCTGCTTCCTGCTATGACCATAATGGATCAAACCTCCGAAACTGTAAGCCATACTCAATTAAAAGCTTTCTGTTATAAGAGTTGCCGTGGTCATGGTGTCTCTTCCCACCAACAAAATCATAACAAAGAGAGCAGGGAACACATTCTCACCTCAGATCCAGTTTTATTATTCAGTGTTCTGCAGGCCAAATGTGTTATGTCTCAGCAATAGATTTTTTCACTCTAGTTCTAGTGTGCAATCAAAGGCATTGGCTAATGCTTGGGAAGACCTTGGCTTCCCTGGCCAACAACCAATAGTTGCCCCACACCTAGTATTGGGGTTTTCATTTAATAACATTATCTCTCATGCAGGATACCTCCATTCATACATCTGTTGATTATGTTTTTCAACAGACTTAGAAAATACTAGGTTTCCATTGGGTTCTTTCATGCACTCTTAATTTTGCTAACTCATACCTTCCCCTCTCTCTTTCCTCTGTCCCCACCAAAATATAATTATTTCATTTTTTGATTTTAATATGTTTCCTCGTTATGTCTCTTTGTCTCTATAGTAAATGATGCTAGTGAATGGCCACCTATTCCACATTGTCTAGCATATTTATTTAGCTTCACTATTTTAATGTCTCTCTGAAAGAACTTTACCCTGTGGCACATCTTCAGGGACTTTCACATTCTCATCCTCATAACCTGTAAAGATTATACCTTTAAAATATTTTAATTAATTCTACAGGTCTGTGGCATTAATCTGTGATTCAGCCAGAAACATTTTTAGTTGACGTTTTAAAAGCAAAATCCCTGGAAGCATGCATTTAAAAAGTAATCCAAGTGACATAGATGTTCACATCTTCCAGACACGTCTGCAATCTAAATTGCAAAGACTGTTTCTTTCAAAGCTGCATAACACTAACAGTGACTTATTGTTTCGCAACTCTTGGCTGAGAATTCTGGGCGTTGTGCAGGAGTTGTGTTAGCAGTCTTTCCAACTGCATGGAGAAAGCGATAAAAGGGCTCTGGCCAAAGAATTCCCTTAAGTTTTGAGCTTGTTAGATTACGCTTATGTTTTGTAAGTGCATGTGTTGACAAAAACTGGGAGTATATTATCTGTGTAGTGTTCCAGTTTGACACAACTTCAGAATGGTGGCTTCTTTTATTTGAATTTATCTCCTTTTTAGGCTTCTCAGCGCAGGATATTTGGCTGATATCATCTAAATTCTCAACACAGATCCTGCGCTGGTAGCAGGTAGCTCCTTGACTTTTGTGCTATTTGGCTTGAAATCTCATACACCAGCAACCATTTGTAATTTGTGGACCTTCCAGAATGGTCAGTTGTTGCCTGGTACCATGAAACCAGAGACAAGTGGGTCATGGCTATGAAGGGAATTTTGACCAGACCTTATTTTCTGCAACTTAAATCCAGTTCAATAGCATCTATTTCTTTTCCTACAGCCTCGTAAGGAGCAAGGACAACCTATACTTACAGACACTTTGGGAATCTTCTGAAATAATTTTTCTGTTTTTTGCTAGATGGCTCACACAGTTAATTTCAGGCTTAGGAAACCAAACAATTGGTGTAGTAAAGTCCTACATTTACAGTCAGTTATATTCAGTGAGGTCTTGCTGAAAAGCCTGTCATTTAACCAGCATAGTAACGTGAAGTTCTCTTACAGCTGACTCTATTCACTCCAGCTTTCAGGATGAAGGGAACACAGTTTTCAGGATATTGGTCACAACCCAAACACTTATGAGGCTAGCCTGCACTGGTTAAATAGACACATGAGTGCAGGGGTTCGGATGGAAAGGGGCCAGAAACTATGTGCTCTTATTTTTGCCTTTTTTTTTTTTTGACCTCCTAGTTCTGCGGTCACTGGTACAGTGCTTGCTTCTTCTATACGCATTTTATCCTATAAAGAAATTATTCCATTATTATGGTGTGTAGATTTGGGGTGATGTGGAGTAGATATGTGGAAAAGTCAGTTCTCTTGGTTGCTCTCACTGAACAACCTTCTGCTATTAAGACCTTCTGCCAGAGTAGCAGCGTCTGGTGTTCGCCCCCACCCATGCCCAGGAGATGCTTAGAGGAACTTTCACTTTGTGCAGGATGCTTTGTTTGCTTCTGGTTTCAGATCTTGCTTTCTTTTCCACTGATGTTTCTCTTCAGATGTCACTCACCAGGAATACCTCTGAGAGGTTTCCAATTGACATTTAAATTACAGACCATTTCTTTACTTTTTAAAGCCGGAGGACACACAAGACACAGGAATTTATGTGTCAGAGCACCCCTGTTTCTATTATAGAAGAGAGTCAACTTAGTACAAGCAGAAATATGCTGATTGTGGAACTGATTCTGTTCTTTTTTATAATCATTACTGGTTGTTAGATATGGATTGTGCTATGGACAGTTTCACTTTGCAAGCCTCTCTCTCTCTCTCTCTCTCTCTCTCTCTCTCTCTCTCTCTCTCTCTCTGTGTGTGTGTGTGTGTGTGTGTGTGTGTATGTGTATGCCTGTGCACAGATTGTATATAGGATACTATTTTTCAGTTGACTTCTTTTTTCCAGTTTCTTTTCTTTTCCTTTCTCCTCCCCCTTCTTCCTCCTCCTCCTCCTCCTCTTCTTCTTTTCTTTTCTTTTTCTTTTCTGGTTTTTATAGACAGGGTTTCTCTGTGTAGTTTGGAGCCTGTCCTGTAATTAGCTCTGTAGACCAGGCTGGCCTTGAACTCACTGAGATTTGCCTGCCTCTGCCTCCCAAGTGCTGGGATTAAAGGCGTGCGCCACCATCACCAGACTCCAGCTGCTTTTCTTAAGACTGGAATCTTACAATGCCCCCAGGTGCCATGGAATAATCCTCTTGTACACTGTAAAGATTTGTCATTGTTTTAATAAAATGCTGATTGGCTAGTAGCCAAGCAGTAAGTATAGGCTAGATGACCAAACTCAGGATGATGAGGAGAAGGGCAGAGTCAGGAGTCACCAACCAGACAAAGGGAAGCAGGAAATGAATGTGCCATGCTAATATAGGTACTATCGTGTGGCAGAGCATAAATAACAGATACAGACTAACTTAAAATGGAAGAGATAGTAATAAGCCTGAGCTATTGGTCAAGCATTTATAAGTAACATTAAGCCTCTGAGTCAATTATTTGGGAAGTGGCTGCTGGGTATTTGGGAACAGGCAGGTGGGAGAGAAACATCTGATTACACTCAGGAATTTATTTTTGGTCAATATTCTTAGTTCCTAAACTTGTCCTAACCTGGGTGCCTGAGATCTGAAAGCAAAAGAATATAAGACATTTTTAAGGCCAATTTATTTTATATGAAAAATCAGTGTGATTAATCTTAAAATTCATATAGACAGAAATATTGAGATTGTGATGAAAATGGGTGACCCTTAAGAGCTGTACGGAGAAGGTAGCAGTTTCTTTCTCAGAGCATCTCTTGAGAAACCTCAGGTAATAAAGGATACAAAGGAAACAAACAATGCAACATTCATAGTTCATATTTGTGCCGTCATTTGTCTCTGTAGGGTTCATTTTAGCTGAAAGTATAGCAGGTGCTTAATTAACAATCACAGAACAGATAAGGAATATTACATATGTCAGAGACTTAAATCATTTGAGCTTCTAGAAACACACACACACACACACACAGAGTTACACAAACTGCTTGTCTTTTTATCAACTCACTCAATGTGCCAGACACAGCCCACTTTTGTTCATGTGGTCTTTCTGACAACCCTGCTCTAATATCATTTCATGGCCATGGACTGGCTGGGGCATGGAAGTCTGGGGTCACACTTGAGACCAGCAGAGCAAGGATGGGAAGCCCAGGCTGGCTTCAGAATCCAAGCCTGTATCTTGTCTACTTTGGATCAACTTGAGACATTTGATATAAACTGCAAAGAAACAAGCCAAAATAGAATTGATTTAAGTTGTTCAGGTACAATTTGTGGTTTCCTTGGAGATATGAATTTTAGATTATCATATTAAAGGAACATTCTAAGCTTAGAAAACAGTGGTTATTTAGTTTCTTTGTTTTTCATATTGCTATATAATATGTATATGATAACAAAAACCTGCATAACGTTTTAAATTTCCAAAAATGATCTCCCTCATTGCCACCTCTAGTCTTGTTCTGCCAGGGGAGACACTTTAAAATATTTTTGCCCATTTTCTTAAAGTGATAATTTTCATAACATGAAGTAATTTATTGGTAAAGTGCTGCATCTGAACTAGGCTTTGCTTTTGTTTGTTTATTTATTTATGTATTTGTTTATCTTTATGTCTTTCACATCATGCCTCCTGATCCCACCCCATATCCCTCCTCACCCCAAAACAATATAAAATAAAACTTAAGAGAAAAAGTTGGGGTGGGGGGAGAAGAAGGGGAAAAACCTGGAGTGTGACACAGTGAGCCATGCAGTAAACCCTTTATTCATACATTTTTACATGCTGGAGTTCATAAAAAAAGAGTCATTGGTCTGGTTAGAGGCCCCTGGTCTTTGTTGCACCCTTGACATTGGGCCTTTGCTGGGACTTTTCCTGGACATGCTGTTGCTTCCCTGTGTTGTGGAGATCCGGGCCAACAGTCCCGGGTCAACAGGCCTGTCAACCCCCGCCCCGCAGGGTGGACATTGGAGCACACCAACTCATAACCCTAGTTCCGGGCCTGCACAGTTGCAGAGTTGACAGACCACCGGCTCTCCCTTGTCTTAGCCACCAGAGTGGGCTCCTTAGCTTTGCCTTAGCTTGTTCCTGTAGCAATGAGCAAGGGGCGGAGCCAGTTCTCAAGCTTTCAAGTTCTCAAGTCAGTTCTCCTACACCTATACCTTCAGGGCCAGCTTTACTGTGTTGTTCTGAGAAGGAAAAGGGGCCGCTCTCCGGAATGGCAGCTGACAAGGGGCAGAGAGATCTCTCTGGCTCAGGAACAGTTCTCTGGCTCTTATGACCTCAGGGACAACTCTCTTACCTGCCTCAGGCATGGGGGTGAGAGATGGAGGGGAGCTCTCTCTCCCACCCATACCCACAAGACAGGTGAGTAGTGGGGCCAACTCTTCATGCTCATAGTATAGAGGCCGGCTCATTCACAGCTCTGGCAACAGCATCAGCTCCACTGTGCTGCCCAGAAGAGGGACACAGAGCCTGCTCTCCCCAGTGTTGCAGCTGGTGGAGGACGAGCTCTCATGACCTCAGGACCAGCTTTCCCACCCACCCAGGTGTTGACAGTTGGGGCAGGGAAGGGCTGTTTTAATGGTAAAGTTTGCAGAAATAAAATCCTGCTTCTTGGGGAGGTGCCTTTCTAATGAGGGACAGACAACTCTGGGTAACTTGAGAGGGGGCAAGGGTCAGAAGACAGGGAACCTGAGTCAGTGTGGAATGATAGGATAGGCCGAGAGGAAAGGTGCTCACGGGAGCTCCATCTGATCTGTATGCTCCTCTTGGAGTGTGAGATCTCTTTTCTTGTTGGTTTCTCTCAATTGTCTTGAGGCTTTTGAGGGGCAAATTGTATTTGTAAATGAAAGTTTGGGTGAGCTGTGGGATCCCCTCACCCTTCATTCCTCCCTGGAAGGAAGGGATCTAAACAGGGCTAGCCTGTCACCATGGAGGTATTTTTGCCCATAACTGGCAGCTTGAAGCAGGAGTCAGCGAAAGCCTCCCAACCACTAGGCAGAGTGAGGTGAGATTTAGTCACAGGTGCTAGCCCATCACCATAATAGACTGTCTAGAACGTGCACAGTTCACAGGTAAGTGAAGCTATCCAGGGAGAAACTCTGCCTCAAGTCAGCCTCACTGGGTTGGTTTCAGAAGGAAAAGGAGGGAGAGCAAGCACAGATAACATTTTTTTTGAATGACTAGATTCTATGCAATTTCCTGATAACCAAACTCTGAGCTAATTTCTCTTAAACACTCTAGAGCCAAAGAGAGCATATGCCAAAAGCATGGGTGTGGGATTTCCGTTTGCACAATGTTCCCAGTCTTTGTTTCCTCTAGCACACAGAAAATGACCATGCCACATTGTGATAAAAAGACTGAGCCTTGTGAGCGATTGCTTCAGCATCCACTTCGTGTTCCCAAGGCTGCAAGCATCAGTGTCTGAGTGGTCACACTGCTGGGTTTGACCTCTCTAGTCCACATTTATGTCTGCCAACCCAGAATAATTATTGCTATCATTCCCTTTCACTGTAAAAAGTGTTGTTTCCTTTGTATAATCCCTTCGCGGCACACAGCGTTTAGAACGTCCTGGCAACCTTCTTTGCGGGTGGTTCCATCTGCTTAGAAGGGGATTCTCTTAGCCTATGTGCAAATTCTATTGCTCCTCGTGGAAGGAAGACAGAGTGGAGGCAGGCAACTGAGACTTGGTCCCTTTCTCATAAACTCTTTGTAAATAGGAAAGAGCATCCTTACATTCCCATAATTATCTATCTTGAGA
Source organism: Microtus pennsylvanicus (assembly GCF_037038515.1). Classification (NCBI taxonomy): domain Eukaryota; kingdom Metazoa; phylum Chordata; class Mammalia; order Rodentia; family Cricetidae; genus Microtus; species Microtus pennsylvanicus. Next base: position 19,155,353 of record NC_134580.1, on the reverse strand, counting down.
ATGTGATGTTCAAAACTCAGCCACTCCTTGCTGTTATCTCTTCCTGAGTGTTTATAAGGGCGTGTGCTTTGCTTCTGGCTCTAAAATCCCACTTGAGTTCTGTACTGCACAGATGCTTTGGTCCTGGCCCTTTACTTAGCACCATTAGTGAATGAATACCATATTGGGTTTTTATCTTAATGGAGTTGAGTATGGAAGAAAAGTGCCTGTAGAAACCAATGTCAAGATCTCAAACCAAAAGCTTTCACTGCTTTTTCCTATTGATCCGGCTGGAATTGGAAAGATAGGCCTTGCACTATGATTTACCTCTCATGGCCTTAATGGCTATCATAGCTTCTTCTCTTGTTGCTATGTCCAAATAGTTGAGAAACCAGTGTAAGATGTGAGTGCTTCTTATGCCTTACACTTGAGAACGCATCCATCTTGGTGCGGAAGAATGAGGTTCTTGGTCACAATCTGTCTGCAGCCATGAACCAGAGTGAGATTAATACTGGTGCTCAACTTACTCCTTTATCATCAGTTCAAGACCCCAGCCTGTGAAACAGTGCCTCCTACCTTCACAGCGAGTCTTCCCTCTGCAGGTAACCCTTTCTAGAAACCCCCTTACAGACATACCCTCGAGATATGTTTCCATGGTGATCCCACTCCCAGCCCCACTCTGCCCCGCCACCACCCCTCACACTTTTAAGGTAGATTCCAAGAGCAGCATTTTAAGAGTGGCACCATGCTTACCATGCCGGGCTCTGGAGCAGAAGCCCCAAATAGACTTCATCAGGCAGATGAGCGGTGACATTTTACAACCAAGGCTCGCCTGTGTCTCTGAAATTAGGAGTGAGTGGGAGAAGGAGAGAGAGTGCAGTGGGAAACTGCCATTTAAATGACAAGTCTTTGTCTCCTAATAAGCTGCTTCCTTTCACACTTGGGTGTTCCCTGGGAAATTAGTACCCTGTGACGCAGCAGGCACATTAGTGATTTCATCTCTCACCTCCTGTTTCCAGAGAATAGACATCACGCAAACGCAAACCAAGGTTGGTAGTTGTGAGTTGATTTTGCTACCTACCTATACCTGGAACTTCCCTGGAGGATATCCAGTCTTTAAAATGGCCTTACCACCATAGGTTGGTACCAAGAGCAGTGCAGATTCCTGGGGGGCTTCCAATACATTCGGAGTTCGGAGGGGTCAAAACAGGACAGCTCTTGTTTCCAATCTTAGAGCCCAGTTCCTGGGCAGTTCCTTTTGACAGTGACTTCTGGGTTAGACATAAAATGATGTACCGTGGTTACTAGCCCCTCCAGCCAAACTTATTTCTAGATCATTATTCTTTCCCTGAGACAAAATTATCGGAGTATCACATAGTCCAGTGACTGAGGTCCTTTGCAGACGAATAGAAAGGACAATGATGCCTCTGAAAAGGAGGGGAGGGGAGTTGTCTAGAAAGTCTTCATACTTTTCAGGCTATAAAAATCCCTCCTAAGACATGGCGGTTGGGAGAGTGGTGTCTGCCTTTAATCCTCAGGAGACTAAGCAAGAGGTTAGTGAGTTTGAGGCAAGCCTGGGCCACGCAGCAAGATCCTGTCTCCAAACAAACACAGAATTAGCAGTGGAATTGACTCTTGGAAAACTGTTAAGCTGAAGATGGGGTTCACATAAGCATGGAGGTGGACCCGCATGCGGAATGGATGCCATCTGTGCCGATTTCAGAAAACATGTTTTCAGCTACATTCCTTTAGTTAGCGGTCACAAGTTGGCCGAAGTCTCAACTCTGCCTCTCATTGGTAGAGTTGGGCTGAGACCCTGAGCTTTGGACCTTCCCCATACACACAGAGGTAATGACACCCAACACGACCAGTCATAGAATTCCTATAGCATTGGGTAAGTAAACGTATTTGAAAAATTCTCTGTAAAGCTCTGAGATGGTAAAGAGTATGAGGCCATAGTTCTACTGTAAATGTTTGTCCTTAAACCCAGCAGTTGATTGACAGTGGCCAATTCTGTCTTAGGTAAATGATTGCTTTAATATAGCCCTTCCCCCATTTAGTATAAGGCAGATAACTTTCAGCTATTTGTAGTACACCAATGTTTGTCAAAAATTAATTCTCTTCAATTCTAATTTCTTAACGTCGTTGACCCCTTGATCTCATAAGCATAGCAGGGCTGGGAATTATTGATCTGCAGTGTTCTGATATGGACAGGCATCGAGTTTTCCTCATATAATTCCAATCCACACTTCTTGATACCTTTAAAATACCAATGATTTTTTCCCCCCTCACATACACTTATATTTTGACTCAAAGGGAATGCCTAAACTTTAGTCACGTGCCCAAATCCTTGCTTTCTTTTGGTTGAACTATTATCCCCATTGAACTTGAACTAGAGTTTATATTGTCTGCTGAGAAATCATTCGCCCCGATATATCTGCTCTGTCCAGTTTCAACAAATGCGTGTTGAGTCTTTCCAAGCTTGCATGTAATTTAGCTAATTTAAGACCACTTCATCCACTCGGAGCTTTACAGCTTCCTCCTACATTCTTTCTAAGAATAAATGTAGGCAAATATCATGACTTGAGTCATGAGGTCTGTGTCTCATTAGGGGCCCTAACATTTGAAGAAAACCTCGGAATGAATCCATGCATACAAGCTTGCCCCATAGCCTATTAAACCAGAAAAAAAAATAAAAGGAAAGAAAACCACTTTAGCTTCTGGGTTTGAATTGCAGCGATTCCTCTGCCAGAGCCTAGGGAGAGCTCTCATGGTGTAATGCTGAGACTGTATGATTTCTGTAATGTCACCAGTCTGGCCCTAAAAGGTCCCTGCATTCTTTACCACTCCATGAACTACGACTGTGGAGATGGAAGAGCTCTCTGTGACGGGTTGCCTCCTTTCTCATCAAGGGCGGTGTTGTTAAACTGCCACCCAGGACACGTGTATCACTGGAGATGAGAGGACATCTGTTTCTGCCTGCGAAATTTTGGTTTTTGACATAATAAAAGGATAAAAAATGAATTAAACCTTTCAAATCATTGTCAGATTGAAGCAAGAGAAAAGAAAAACAGCTTCAAGGGACTAGTATATTAAGAATTAGCAAACTGAAAACACAAAGAGCAAAGAAATCTTTCGATTTTTAGTACATCTAAGTTTAACCTCTGTTAAGTACATCTTATTTCCAGAACTACTTTGGGTAGAATAAGGAATCTAATAATTTGTTTAAGAGTAAGGTGTAAATGGTGGCTTTTCTCCATCTCACCCGGTTCCCCTGGACCTCTTTCTCCCTGCCTGTAGCCCATGCAAATGCTTCTAAGATAATCACTCAAAGGCTTAATATTAATTGTAATTGTTTGGCCAATTAAATTAACCCATTTCTGCTAGTCTGTGTATCGCTTCCTGGCGATGCCCTGGAACGTTAGTCCTTTGGAGGCTATGTGGTGTGTCCTCAACTCTGCCTTCTTTCTCTCTGTGTTTTTGTTTGGATTTCCAGCTTGGCTCTATTCTGCCTGGCCACTGGCCAAAACATCTTTATTCATTAACCAATGAGAGAGACACATACACACAGCATATAAAGGGCCAACCTACATCAGTAAGGAGAAGTAAGAAGTCCTTGCTTGGGATTAATGGAGTTAGTGGTTGACTAGGAAGTGGCTTTATGTTTCTTTTTTTTTTAATTTATTTATTTGTTAAGGATTTCTGCCTCCTCCCTGCCACCGCCTCCCATTTCCCTCCCCCTCCCCCGATCAAGTCCCTCTCCCTCATCCGCTCAAAGAGCAATCAGGGTTCCCTAACCTGTGGGAAGTCCAAGGACGGCCCACCTCCATCCAGGTCTAGTAAGGTGAGCATCCAAACTGCCTAGGCTCCCCCAAAGCCAGTACATGCAGTAGGATCAAAAACCCAGCGCCATTGTTCTTGAGTTCTCAGTAGTCCTCATTGTCTGCTATGTTCAGAAAGTCCAGTTTTATCCCATGCTTTTTCGGACCCAGGCCAGCTGGCCTAGGTGGGTTCCCGATAGAACATCCCCATTGTCTCAGTGTGTGGGTGCACCCCTCGCGGTCCTGCTTTATGTTTCTCCACACTTAAACGATCCCAATCTATAGAAGCAGAACAAGCAGGAGGGAAGCTCAGCAGATAAAGGGCTGCCGTCATTAAACTGCAACCAATATTAATCTTATTTTGTATCCTCAAAGGGTTTGATATACAATTTTTTTCTGAACATATTAGAAAATTGTTTGGCAAGGTAATTTTTATTCCTCTGTAAATGACAAAGGCATGTGGTCCTAGTTTAAAGATCATATGAAGAAGTGACTTGAGGCTTATTAGTAATAAGATTGAAATCCCGCTGTAATCGCCTGTGATGGACACACCGTGGCATGTGAGAAACACTAGTGGATTTCAAATCAAAGATGACTATTCCACTTCTTGTTAATGGAGATATCCATAGAAAGTTATGTATGTTCGCCCAGCTTCAGCTTCCTATTCATTAAAGTGAAGCAAAATTTGTTACTGAATCATGTTGTTCTAGTGAGTGTCTGACAGGAGGTTTATGTAACACCCAAGGCACCGGCACTCAGTGCAGGAGAATTGTTCTGATATCAACACTGTGATGCAAGAGTTTGTAAAGCAAGAAAGAGAACCATGAAGGGATTAAGATCAAGTAGGTAGTAATGGTAAGCTTTCAGCTTCCTTTTGATCCTTCAGAATAGGGAAATGGCCTGTTGTGATGACGTTGCATAAAGGTTAAATTCATAATCTAATTATTTTTCCTCAGCTAACCGAGTGGCTATTATAATTTGGCTTTAATTAAATGCCTTGGCTTTTGAGAATATTGACGGCTGAGCAGATCAAAAGCAAAAGCACCCAATTGATTCAGACCAGAGCAAGAAAACGAAGGTCATCCAACCCATGTTGGTTCAGGTTATACACAATTAGTAATGTTGGTAGGGTTTCTAAGAGCTTTCTTCAAAGGAAACGTGAAATAGATATTTAGCAAGGAAACGCCAGGAAAGAGCTTGTGGTTCTGTCAGTTAAGATGTGATGATTTGGCTCAGCGTAAACCAAACAGTGTTGTTTGAGCAGAGCCCACGCTAAGATCCATTGCCTTACAGAGATCTTCTATCCCAGGCAGGTAGCCTGTGCTCTGGCCACGTCACCTTCCAGAGCCTCCCAGATGGCCCCACTCCCATGCTCACGTGCGTTCTGCAGGCTCCCGTTTGTAGCACCTGTCTCCGTCATGCCTGTCAGTTTCTCTTTGCTTCTCATCTGCCTGTCAACAGTCACATTTTCTATTTCACAAGAACCATCTTGGCCTTCTTCAGTCTCTTCCACACCCATGGCCCTTTCAGTCTGCGGCAGACGTTTGAGAATGTTAATACAGGTCTAGGACTCTTTACCTGCAATAACCTGAGGCCAGGGATTCAGCCTGGAATTTAATCAAGTCTTATTGAAGGAAGCAGACAGCTGTGCACCCGCCCCATGTGGACATACATTATTGCCTTCACATCTCTCCTTCATTTCAATCAGTTCCAACACTTGAAAGTAAGTCGCCCTATGATAATGAGATTTTTGCCAAAATATGAAAATGAGATTTTTTTTGCCTCATATTACAATGACTTTTAGTTTCAGTCAATGAATATTTCACATTGACTTAATCTTTATTTCTTTTATCTCTGCTTCTCTCTTTGTAATTCCCTTTCATCTGATAGATGACATTGTTATACCAAGCTTTGTATTGGGCAATTTACATACGTTTTTATTATTTTCTCCATTTTTAAGTAAAAACTCCAATAATCTTCGAATCTTAATTGTTTCATTTGAAAAATAGAAAGTTTATATAAGGGTTTTGTAGATGTCAACATTCCTTGGGTTTCCAGTCTATAAAATAGAGCCGTCCAGTTTATATATAGCCTTTCTTCCATTGTTATTAAAAAAGTCCAAGCCAAGCAGTGGTGATGCACACCTTTAATTCCAGTACTCAGGAGACTAAGGCAGGCAGATCTCTATGAGTATGTTTGTGTGTGTGTGGTGTTTGTTTTGTGTGTATATATTTTCTATGTGTGTTTATTGTATGTGTATATAGTGTGTGTTTTGTGTGTTTATGTATGTGTGTGTTGTGTGTGTGTGCTTGCTTGCAGTGCTCAGAAGAGGACATAAGGTGTCCTGGGCCTAGAGATATATACAATCTAAGCCCCTGCCGTGGATACTGGAAACAAATCCCATCACTATGATAGACCATTAGGAGCTTTAAAAGGCTGACAGGGGTACCTCACACTGATTTTTCTGTCTCTTCTGTGTCTATTTTTGTTTTATTTATTATTATTCTTTAAAGGCCTATTTGTTTTTTTGTTAGTTTGTTTGTTTTTTATTTTAAATTTTTTAATTTATTTTGCATACCAACCAGTTTTCCCTCCCTTCTATCCTCCTGTTTCCTTTCTCCTCTCCTTCTGTTCCCTCTCCCCTCTCCTCCTCTTCCTTCCCCCTCCTCCTTTCTACCCCACCCCAATGAGAGAGACAGAGTGTGGATTTGGATATGAGGGGAGATGGAGATGGGCAGGATCTTGGAAGAGTTGGGGGAGGGGAAATGGTAATCAGAATCTACTGTAGGAAATAAAGCTATTTTTCATAAGAGAATAAAAGTGTCATTTGGTTGGGAGAAGGATGTCAGGGTGGGGAGAGTCTGCGAGATGTCTAAATGGAATGAAGAACATTGAATATGCTATAACTTATGAATTATAATTAAGTATGAAATCACTAAAGATTAAATCTGAAGTGGAAAAATACCAAAAAAAAAATCTTTTCTCATGAGTTGTTTGCATCTGCAGGGCTAGGCCTTGAAACTGTACAGCCAGCAACTCAGATGGGAACTATTGTGTGAGGCACACAGGGGACAATAGCAGAGACAGACACTGAGGTTTTATCAAACAAAATGTGTCACAGCAAAGAGACCACCCACAGGGAGAGTGAGGATGCCTGTACAGTGAGCATCAAGGGGTTCCAATGCCTCAGCGGGACGAAAACTTCAGACTCTTTTGATGGGATTTACTTCGGAAAGCTGTAAAACTGAAGAAACGGATAATCCAAGCGACTTTTTTTTTTGAAGTTAGAGTCTATTAACCTCTGTCCGCTAAATTCTTTTATCCATACTTACATCTCATCCATTTCATCTTAATTTATGTCATCTGGAAAAGGTTCATATTCTGACACTAGTATCTGCTTTGTTGCTAATCGTTTAATTTGAAAAGTTTCTTTCTTCCTTTCTTTTTTCTTTCTTCCTTCTTTTCTTTTTTCCTTTGCTTCCCTTCCCCTCCCTCCCTTCCCCCCTCCCTCCCTCCTTCCCTTTCTTCCTTTCTCCTTTTCTTTTACGAGGAGCCGAACAGATGACGGAACACAGCTAACTGAAAAGACCTAACCTTGTGGATAAGTGAGAAAACTGGTCTTGTTCAGAACCAAAGGTTGCTAATCCCATGATTTGGAAGAAGCTGAACTAAAAAATCCTGGGTTTGTTTCCTGCTTCTGACATTGGTTCCCCAGTCAATGTTACCTCTCCTTTCCAAGCCTCAGGCTTCTCTGGAAAACTTGAGGACACTCCGTTATTTGTTTGGAGACAGGGTTTTGTGTAGGTAAAGCTGGTCTCAAACTTGCTGTATAGCTGAGAATGGCCATGAATGCTCTAACATCCTCCCTCCATCACTGCAACATGAGATCACAGGCCTATGCCTGCTTTTATATAGTACAGGGAATGGGATACATGACACTGTGCATGCTGGGTAAACAACCCACCAGTCCTGGAGAGATACTTTGTAAGAATCCAGCTGCACAATGCCCAGCCAGAACCTGGTATATAGTACATGTTCGGCTAATATTAGCTGTACCTTCTAACTAAGCTTTCCTAGAAGTTTCTCGTGTTTTAAAGTGGCTATTTGAAAAACTTCTGTAATATTTTTTTATCTCGCTAGCACTGATAATGATGACTATCCAAGAACGGCATTTTTTTTAAAGTGTCTATCCTTTCGATTGTTTGTCCAGAAAAATATAAAACCAATGAACCTCTAAAACCTGAACATCTTGATCTTCTGCACCTGAGCTGACAACCTAGCAGTGGAGAGACCAAGCTTCACAGAGACTGAGGGTGTTCATTCTGACTCATGACCCCTTCACTTTGGCTCCTGATGTTGTCAGAATTTTCTAATAAAGGAACCATGGATGAGTTTTACACCTCTGAATCCCCTCCTTGGTGGCAGAGGCAATGACTTTTAATTAACCAATCAAAAGGTGATCCAAAATAATTCTCCCTTAGGTTTTTAAGTTCGCAGGTTGCCTATGATACTCAAAACCTCACAGTTAGTATACTCAGTGAAGTTGTGGCAAAAGTGCCAGAAAGAGAGAGATGTATTTTCCAGAACTTGAAGCAATATATTGGTAGCATGACTCCCCTGAGAAAGATTGCTAGATTTTCAATACGAGCATGTCACGTGATAGGAGGAGGGATGGGCAAGTTGGCATCAAGGATCTGTACTGACGACATCAGAGTGGCCTAAGGAATACTGAGCAGCAGATGGTTACCTCTGCACTGGGTCCTCAGCATCCCAAAGATAGACCCTGAACATTCGATAAATCCTTTTCAGTTACAGATTTCTTTACTTTCCCAAAGTCATATCATGGAATTTTTTTTGTATTAAAATGACTGGATTTGGAGAAAGAGGGGCATGACTATTTGGGGGGTAGCCAACTTCTCTTGATTCTATTTGATGCCCACACACATGTGACATGGTGGCCACTGGTCCTGTGTTGGGGAGTCCATCACTGATGCTTGCTAAGTAGACATGTAATAAAACTGCCTTCTACACATTTATGTTGACACCCATAGACCAGTTCTGTTCTCGGTCTGGGCCAAAGAAGGCTCTCTTTTTATTGGGCAATGGTTAAGGCAGAGATTTGGAACCTCTCAAAATCCTGACAATAAGTGACTGTTGCATGCTCAGCCTTAAATAGGACCTCTAGAGCATCCCCTTCAAGGCCCAGGGAACAGAAGGTGGGAAAACCTGTGTAACTACAGCTGGTCAGGGGAGACTCGTGGGATGATAAAGGTAGAATGGTTAGGCTAGGATGATACCAAGACTCCTCGAAATCATCCTACATTCTCTCCACAGTTTTAAATACTTATTCATCCCTTGTATATACATTTGTGATACTTACTTTATAAAAATATTCGGTAGGACAGAAATCCTGCATAAAATATGTAATTTATTCAAATCATCCTATTTTATTATTATATACCATACGTATACCCCGTGGTTCTTGGGGTAACAGCAGGGAAAGGCGAAGTGGTTGTCAAAGGTCCATTAGTGGTCTTGTGGGTATGTAGCACCTCACTCTCTAAGTCTTCTTGGATTACTCTTGTGGATTAGATATAGCAGGTTGGTAAAAATGTAAAGTAGGCAATCAGGGATCAGGAATCAAAAAGAGCATCCTGCTGGGAAATACGAGTGTTTTGAAAGAGCTAATATCTTCATTCTAGGGGTGAATACTGTGCACATTGGCACTGCTACCTCCATTTGTCGACCACAAGTTTCATATATTTCACACAGTGAGAAAATTTAGTTTGCTCAGAGTATGTAATTCCTACTGACTGCTTATGCATCTTTCAGTACCACATTTGTGACTATTAAACTGATGCTCCCCCGAGTTTCTATTTTGTATACAAGCTTGGGCAAAGAATTTTCTAACCTTCACACACAGACCTAGAGGTGACCTAGAGGTAACCTGGAAGAATGAACCATTGCTGGGCTTTCGAGTCTACTCAAAAGTTGGAGATACAGACCTGAAACTCTGATAAATCTAGAAGAAAGAGTAGGGAATTTGCTTCAGGCTGTAGGCTCTGTTTAGGACTTTCTGTAGCTGATCCACAGTCAACAAGTGGGCTCTGTGAAACTAAGAAGGCCCCTACATGGCACGAAGAGCTGTCAGTCAAGTGAAGCGAAAGCCTACAGCATGGGAAAAACTGTTGGCAGCTAGACATTTACAGAGAACTGCTGTCTAGGATGTGCAAGGAACTTAAAAAAACAGTTAATCACCAAGAGAACAACTAACTCAGTCAAAAAGCAGATTATGGAACAGAACAAAGAGTTCTCAGACAGAAGGCTAAAGAATATTTTTTAAAGTGTTTATTATTTTTAGCCATCAGGGAAAAGGCAAATTAAAACTACTTTCAGTTCTCATTTTAACCTACTTGGAATGGCCAAGGCTAAGAAGACAAATGCAGCCAATACTGGTGAGGATGTGGGAGATAGAGAACCCTCATGCACTGCTGGTGTGTGGGGCTGGCCTGAAGCTAGGAAGGGCTCAAAGCATGCTTAAAACCATGCATGAGTTAAACATCCTGAGAGCAGCAGGAGTTTGGCTGCTCCCTGCTTTGCCCAGGTGCCAGCAGACCCCAGCAGTTAGGCTTCCCCAAGTGTCAAGTTGCCCTGATGCCCAATGCACATAGCAACTATTAGACTCATATACCACCAAGACTACAGCAACTGGTTGCTGATTATCTGATGACCACCAAACATCCCAGGATGGACTTCTTTGACTGCATAAGTTTCCTTACCCTGGTTCTTGCTGCTCCTGAGTATATAAATAGACTTCTTTGACCTCATAAGTGTCCTTACCCTGGTTCTTGCTGCCCCTGAGTATGCAAATGAAGTGTTCTCAATGTTCTTGCCCCAACCAATGATATACCACCACATGAATCCAACCAGCTCTTCTTCCTAGGGTATATATGTCCCTTGCCTTCTCTGAATAAATTGTTCATTGACATGGCCTCCTGGGTGTCCTTTTCCCATCATAGGTACAAACCTGGGCTTGAGCCCAGCTCTAGTGAAAGTACAAACTAGTGCGACCACTATGAAAATCTAGAAATAAATTCAATATATGATCCAGCTGTCACATTCTTGGGCAAATACTCAAAGAACTCTGTTTCATACTACAGTAGCATATGATACTCATGTTTGTGGATGCTCCTTCACAATAGCTAAGATACAACAACATAGATGTCCCTCAATTGATGAATGGAAGATAAAATTGTGGTACCTGTAATACAATGATGTTTTACTAAGGTATACATAAAAATGAGATCATGAAGTTGTCCTTTAGAATCATCACCATGTGTAAATCATGGGAGGAATGATTTTCTAATTTCAGAGTTTAAAAGAATCTACGTGGACTAATATAAAAAAAACTAAAGAGAAGTCATGAAGAAAACTGTCCATGATATTTCAGAAAAAAAAATGCAGGTCAGTGCATTGAGCTAGAGCACATTATGCTGAGTGCTCAGGAAGACAAACATTGAATGTTCTCACTCATATGTGGATCTTAGCACTGAATCTTGAAAGTTGTATATTTAATTTGGTGTACCTGTAGAATCGAGGGAGCTAGAAAGGGAGCATTGATGGGAAAGAAAGAAGAGAGACCACCATGAGGGATTGGGGGCAGCAGAACACAGGTGTTATAAAGGGAAAGGGGGGATTATGGGACGTTTCAATGGAGAGAGATGGGAAGGTTGGGCAAAGGAAGAAGTCAGAAAGGGATAAGTAACAGAAAAGTGTTTGAAAAGGCTGTATTAAACTTACTATTTTACAAGTCATATATTTTGTATTTTTTATATGTATGTTTCATATAAAAAGAGTACATGAATATATATATACATATACACACATACTTATATATGTATTTATACTTTTTTTGTATATAATATAAATGCCTTCTTATATGAAATATACTAAATGTTTAGAGTTCAACTGGAATTGCTTTACCCAGGAGATAATGCTTCTCCCTGAAGCCACAGGTTTCCAAATGGACCTAATACCAGGTGTGGGATATTTCCTTTCTAGTTGTTGGTCAGAGGTGTCCCATAACACACGCTATTGCTATTGCTCTTAATGGTATGGCCCTATTCCTGAAGACACCACATAAATTGATTACACATAATGAACAAAGTTGGTACTGACTAGGAAATGTCGATCCTGTTGGCTGGTTTTTATAGTACCAAAAGGTGCTGTATGGGATGTTGGAAGAAAAAGTCATCAATAATCTTATTTAGCTGTGACCCCATAAACTATAAAAATATCCTACATGACAAGATATGGGTGCAGTGGTGGTGGAATGTTTTTGGTATAACCAAGAACTTTCTGACTGGATTGAAAGCCCATCCTGCAGAAGTGAACACAAACCTGCTACTGCAAGGTCTCAAGAGCCCATGTTTGGTGGGGTCATAGACCCAGGGGTAGACTTACTACTTTTATTCTCCTGAATGGAGGGAGTAGCTAACTGTCCTCTAACTCCATACTTTTATACTCGTAGATTTAGGAGCTCTCAGGTCTCATTGGAGAATTTCTTTGTGTAGTGGGTAGTGGTTAATACAGAAACTCACAAGACAGAGAATTATTTTTAGTGGAATCCTCATGCCCAAATGAGACATTATATCACCACCTCCCCAAAGATCAGGGATCATCGTGAAGAGAGAGCAGAAGAGCCAGAGCCAGGGAGGGTGGAAGTAAAAGAATCATCTGGACTATTTTTCCCCTCTTAGCATACCTTTGTTACCTATCGTTCTTTGTTTAGGGTTAAAACCTTCTGAATGATTCCCCTCCTGTGTTCGTGTGTCTGTTGCTGTTATCATTCCTGAGCTCTTGTTTAGGCAGTTGTGTTGCTGAGGCATCATGGTTATAGGTTCTCTGACACTGCTAGGAGAAACAGTCTCACAGCAAACTTCTTGTCTCTCTAGCTCTTGCAACGAGAACCCACACTAAACTCTAAGCTTAGGTAAGGAGTTGTTCTGTAGTTGTATCAGTTAAGACTGGGATTTACAGTCTACATTTGATCAATTGTGGTTTTCTGTAATGGTCTCTGCCTGTTGCAGTTCTTTGAAGAGAGGTGAGAACTATACGCTCTTGGGTATAAGGATAAATATTTGGAATGTAGTTAGGAAGTATTCTGGTTCAGTAAACTGGCAGTTGTAGGTTCTCCTCCAAGATCCATGACTGCACCAGCTAATTGGCTAGGTTTCCAGTACCAGGCATGATTTCCCTCTTGTTGAGCAGACCTGAAATCAAATTAGAGAAGTGTTGGTTACCACCAGGATATGATTGTGAGTGCCACTGTGTCACCTTTAGGGATGCCTTGCCATGCTGCTCATTGTTGTAGATCATGGGCATCATAGCTGGGTAGGACTATTGGTTGCTTCTCCCCTACAGAAGCTTACATGGTACCTTCTGGTACCATGAAAGCTACTCCTCAGGGAGGCGGCCTTAAGGTCAGCTCATGCTCTTGTCAAATCAGGTTTCTTTGAGGATACAGCCTCTTAAATATGTACATGTGGGTATGGCATTAGGAAAAGTTAAACATAAAGAGATGAGGAAGGACCTAATGCAGTAATGGGCATGATTTATGATAGAGAATATAAAACTAATGACTTTTTAATAGTAATTCTGTCATGGATAATTTTGGTTTTGGTGGTGGATAAGTACATAGAATATATTCAATACCAAAGAATGTAAATTTTATGAAGCTCTACAGCTTCCATTCTGAATGCCACTTATAACAGTGTATGAGTTCATTAAGTTGTGTAGACTTTTTATCTAGCTAATTTTGATATTTAATTTTTTTATTTATTTGCAAGTTTTTAATGATAAAGTGTTTTTGGTTGTTTTTACTCTTTGCTCTTTTGGCTTTAGCTTTTTTGGGGGCCCACCACCAAGCTCTCAAATAAAACACATGGAGGTTTATTATTACTTATGAATGTGTAACCTTAGCTTGGCTTGTTTCTTTCTTTACTTCTGTATCTCTTACCTTCATTCTTACTCTGTGGCTGACATGGTGGCTGGGTGGCTGGCCCTTGATGTCCTCCTGTTGCTCCTCTTCCTCGTTTCTCCTTCTATTTATTCTCTCTACCTGCCAGCCCTACCTTATCCTTTCTCCTGCCTTGCTACAGGCCATTCAGTTTGTCATCAGATGTTTCAGACAGGCAAAGTAACACAGCTTCACAGAGTTAAATAAATGTAACATAAAAGAATGCAATCATCTTTTCATCATTAAATAAATATTCCACAGCCTAAAAAATATAACACATCTTACAGTAATATTCTACAACAATGAAGTTTACGCTTTCTCAGAAATCACTTCCTTTCAGTGAACCCCCTCGACTGCCATTGTGAATGCAATTTTAGTAAGAGTCTGTAAACTAAGAAAAGCAATGGGAAGGGCTCATGATAACCATCCCTTCTGGATAGGCTCATGTGTACACGTGAGCTGAAAAATGATAACACAATTTTGCTTAGAGAGTTCCAAGTCATGAGAAGTTAACAAATGACTTAGCTTTCTACTAGCTTTGATACATGGTTTTCTCATCTACACATTCATATAACGAATGGAGAAATACAGTGGTTTTAATTCTGATTTGATGCAGATCTGGGCCAGGTTGATGGCATTTATCAGTAGGTGTGTGGGGAGTTTTCTGTTAACTTGACAAAAGCTAGAGTTACCTGAAAAGATGGAAACTTAATCAAGAAAACATCTCCATAGGATCTGACTATAGGGTATTTTCTTAACTAGGGATTGGTGGGGAGGCCACAGTCCATGGTGGGTGGTGCCATCCCCTGGACCGGTGGTCCTGGATTCTGTTGGAAAGCAGGGTGAGCAAGTTATCACGAGTAAGCCAGTAAGCAGCACCCCTCCGTGGCCTCTGCATCAGCTCCTGCCTCCAAGTTCCTGCCCTGCTTAAGTTCCTATCCTGACTCTCTTCAGCGATGGACTATGTATGGTGTGGAAGTGTAAGCTAAATAAACCCTTTCCTTTCCGATTGGCTTTGGATCATGGTTTCATCACTGCAATAGAACCCTAACCCTAGGACAGTGGGGAAAAATCCTAAACATTTCAAGCTTGGACTCCTCAGTTCACTGAGAATTCTCTTAAGAATATCTTCAAATAGCTCAGGATGGTTTGACACTCATGGTCAAGAGCTTAATGAGATTACAGTGCCTGGGAATGGGACCCTTTTCTACTGTGAACGCATCTTTGAGGTACTTCAGTTTGAATGAAGTTTTCTACTGCCACCCATTCACAGTGCTGAAAAGGATCCCAGGACTTTTTTCTTTTCTTGGTAGGAAGGAAAAGCTTCATGCCAGGTGTACCTTCAAGCCTGTGGCTGAGCTTCCAGAGTTCCACTTCCTTCTCTTTGAAGTTCCTATAAAATATACATATGGGATAAAAATAATTAGTCATAATTCTCTTTTTGGTTGCTATAGCAATGGCGGTTCCCCAGTACATCCTCTGCTCCTTCGTGGCCTTCTGAATTAATGTAGCACAAAGCAGCTCAATTTGGGAAACAAAGGCCCTTGAAAAAGTGTCAAGTGTTATTATAGGGATTTTATGGTACCCAGATGAAAATATCTAGACATTTGCTGAGGGCCAGGGCCTGTGCCCACAGTTAGAAGTGAGGGCTAATACTCCTTTGGTCTCTCTTCTTTACTGGGCTTATTCTATTTTAAGAGTAACCAGTGGGAAAACACACATTTAGAATAATATTTAGTGTTTTTTCTTTTATGATCTCACACTAAAAATACATTACCCACATTAATTGTTAATATACTTTTTTCTGAGTATACTTGAAGGGAAAAGTAATAGATTTTAACACTATTTGTTTGTTTTATATGTTTGAAATGTGTGTCTACATTATGTGTTTGTGCGCCTACATGAGTAGGCAATAACTGGTCAATATATTATAGCAATAATTATTTTAAATAGAAAGTTCACATAATTTGGTAAACATTTTCTGCTACCAGTTGTAAAACAGGGAGTGATGGCTTTGACCTATTTTGTGTGAACGCCATTCTTCATACCCCTCTGAGTACAGAAGCGCTAAAACGCGTTTGCATCCCTCATTGATTTTTCAGACCCATGATTCTTAAACCCTCAGTGCTGAAGTGAAGCTTTCTGCCATCCCACTTTTGCTTCAAGGTGGATGCATTTCAGTTTCGATGGGCAGTGGAGTTCAGCACCTAGCAAGTGGGAGGCGATTCTCATGCTTAGACAGAAGGCTGCTACTTCTCAAAGCGTTCTTCTCACCCGTGGCACTCCCGTGGAAAAGCTGCTGTGTTTGCAGATGGCTAAGAGCTTGGAGCCAAATAATGCTCGTGTGCAATGGGAGAGGTGGATGAAAGTTCCTGAGTAAGGGCAACTCTTCTTCACAGGCTGCGGACTGGAGCCTGATGAATGTTCTGGCTCATGGTACAAAGTCAGTGGAGGAGGTAATTTGTAGCCCATAATAGGTTTACTTTTCCTTGATGAAGGAATACTGGACAGGGGTGGCCCTTTTAAGCTATAATGATGAACTCAAATCCTTCTGTTTCTATAAAAAATATTTAGTTTAGAACAGACATTCCACTTAGGGAAACCTGTAAAATTTGGTGAGAAGATACATAGATTGAATAAAAGTTGTTCTTATATTAAAGTGTTCCAAAAGAACGAGGTGATAGACCTTGAGGGAGACTGCGATGATGAAGAGGCCTTTGTCTCTTACATTCTCTGAAGCTCTCTCTAGACACTTCTAAAGAAATATGTCGCCGGGCAGTGGTGGCATACGTCTGTAATCCCAGCACTTGGGAGGCAGAGGCAGGTGGATCTCTGTGAGTTCGAGACCAGCCTGGGCTACAAGAGCTAGTTCCAGGACAGGCTCCAAAGCTACAGAGAAACTCTGTCTCAAAAAAAAAAAAAGAAAGAAATATGTCACATATAGAAAGACTCTAGGTATAGCTCTAATTTTGAGACTAGCCTGGTCTACATGCTGACCATGTAGCTAGAGCTACACAGAGAAACCCTACCTTGAAAAAAAACAGAGATAGATTCTGGTAGTGATGTTTAAAGAGTAGCAGAATCTGTTAGATATGAGATTAAAAAACTAAAGATCTTGGGATGCACCATGATTTTTACAACTGCTGTTTTCCTACCTGACTGTGGTCTTTATCATGTTGGATCGTGTACTCCTCTAAAATTAAATGGGGCTGATGACACACTTTCTGTCTACCACGTAATGTTTCTGGAAAAAATAAATAACATGAAACACGGTACAGTTTTGAATCACACTACTGCTGTCTCTACGAGCAAATAAACAACAAAGGAATGAAAGCAATCAATGAGCTGGAATATCCCACAGTGTAAAATTTAAATCAATATATGGTTCTTAGTTACTGGGCCAGCAGTTCTTGTATGTAACAGACAAAATGTTAGATATTTTTCATATATACATATGTTATATGCTGCATATATAAGCTTATGCTACATATTGGTTAGCTATAGTGATGTGGTTAAAAATGGAGATCAGAACTATGAAAATACAGAATTCTGAAAACGCATGTGGGCTAGTGAGTGCTCTGTTTGTTTTAGTTTGGTTTGGAACAAATAATTTTTGCCATGTGTTCTGTAAGACTGCAGGGAAGCTGATAAACATGATTTGGGGTCCCCAGGATGGTAAAAACCCAGTTTCCTTCATTGCCCCACTGCTTTGTCTGTCTCTCTCATCTTATCTGAGTCTTGCCTAAACTTCCTGCTCTCTAGGGTTTTGGCTCGCACTCCACCGCACAGCGTTAGTTCTCAGGTCTCACCTCCTTTTCTCCATTCTCCAATGTGGTTTAGGGAGGGGTTTGCTATGCCACTGAGAAAGTGGACATGAAACATTCATAACTACCACAATCTCTGAAAAAAGGCAATTGATTTAATAGGCAACTGCTGATGGTAGTGTGCGAGTCTGAGAATTATTTGGCTAAGAGTTCTGTACTGCTGAGTCAGACAAGTCACCAAAAAGACTTCTAACTCAATGTACTCACCCATCAGGTGTGGGCGACATCTTCTCCCTTCCGTTCATCTACAGCTGAAGTCAGATCTTGCTTTGTTTGGACACTGTGATGGGATCAGAGGAAGAAGAGTCATGGTAAGAGTCACAAATCACAATCCCAGAGAGCTTTGACAACAATGAGGACTCCAAGAGAGACCTACATAGGTCTAATCTACACGGGAAGTAGAAAAAGACAAGATCTCCTGAGTAAATTGGGAGCATGGGGACCTTGGGAGATGGTGGAAGGGGAGGGGAGAGGTAGAAAGGGGAGCAGAAAAAAAGGTAGCGCTCAATGAAAATAATAATAGCAATAATAATAGTCTATCATAGGGAAGATCATCAGTCACAAGCAGCAGGCATAACACCAGGAGCAGGAAGCGGGAAGCTCACACCTTCAAATTCAAGAAAGAAGTAGAGAGAGCAAACTGCAGGTAATGGGAGGCGTATAACCAAAAACCACTCCAAAGACCTAACCTTTCCAGGTAGCACCACCAGCTAGAACCAAGTGCTCAAGTGCCAACGACACTAGGGAATGCATCTCATTCCGGACACCATACCACTAATACCTAACTGCTAACTGTCTTTTCTCAATTTGTTAATTTTCTCTAGGACATTAAATGTCCATATTTACCTTCATGATGGTGTCTGGGATTTCAGCAATGTCCAGGATGATGTTAGTAAGAATATACTGAAACTAATTATGAGCTTAAGACAGAATAATGTATATAATGATGTATATAATTGCATTCCAAATGCTTTGGTGGGACTTGAAAAGAACAAGAAAATGAGGAAATGAAGTAACTATGCTGTAATATATATGTCTATCTGGGTACCTGTATCTTCATATGCAATCTATATACAACATGGAAATCACATCTCCTCGGTTTCTAATAAATACATAAAAGACTTTTCACTCTCTTTTTCTTACAAGATACTCTGGAACTTACACCAGAATTCGCCTTCCTACATGAATACGTCACATACAAGCACTCAGGATTTAGTGCGACACTGGCCCATTTTCCTTTCTCCTGTTGCTTGATGGTGGTGCTGGTATAGGATGTGCGGTGGGCGGTGTTTAACGAGGCAGAACATCAGATCGACATCACAAGGGACAAGCTAAGCATGCTCGCTTGCTTGAAGACATTAAGAGGCGGAAAAATTATAAATTATGTGATGTCTGTAGGTCGGTAAACTTCTTTTTAAATTTGCATTGTGAGCTATCAACCAGAGAAGACTACTCAGACACAGGTTTAAGCCAATAGGAAGTTTTTATTAGCTAGCACTGGGTGTTTAGGACTCCAATGTGTAATGCTGAGCTTTTTAGGAAGAGCTTTTCAAGACAAAAACCATATTTATATACTTCAATTAACAAGAATAGTTAGCCAGAAGTGGAACTATAGACGCCAAAAAACAAGTTTTAGTACATTTATGAACTTTCTCAGAACTAT